>NC_134192.1:14791841-15465485 GCF_964188355.1 Buteo buteo
GTCAATGGGAGAGTTGCCGACCCTAAAAGTCTCTCAGTCTGGAGTCTGCAAAAAGTTATTAAGCCATGTTCTGCTTCATGTATGCTACAGTAAAGAAGACATCACTGTGGCTTCTATGAAAATGAACCATGACATGGGTGTAATGGGAGAGTCATCACCAGCCACTGCAGAATGCAGCTTCTCATCTCTGTGGAGTGTGCAGAGCTCTCTGCTTTCATGCTGGTTGCAGGGATGCTAGCATCCTGCTTCACTAGGGGCTGTTTTTGTCTCTGCCTTTGAGTCTCTACCCTCTTATTTTTGCCTTTGATGCAGTCCATTTGGACCTACATTGTCACATATTTCAGTGTAGATCCAGCCACAAAGCCTTCTTGGTAACATGGTGTTGAGGAAACCCCATTTTCAAAGTTGTAGGTATGTATCTTAGAGGAAATACTGTGATGCAGCAAGCTGCCATTTGTGATTCTTTGGCAGCAGTAATAAGAAAGGAAGAAGTAGCAATAAATGGATGAAGTGGTAATAATCCTGGTTGCCTCCAAAATGAGAAAGAGTCTAGGTTTTTTAGTCCATTCTTGATGTTTTTGTGTCTGGCAGTAAATGGTCACTGCTGATAATCAAACCTCTGACTGTACATCAGTTATAAGAAACCTGGACCTGAAAGAAGAGTGATTATCTGGAGCACTGGCGTGACCTGACTGCAGAATGTGATAAAACTCTCGGTTCTCCCTTCTGCAGTCAGAGTTACCAGATTTGTGTGATGTCTTGAGTTATTACACAGATGTTAAAGCCTTTTTTCACAATTTGAAAACCTTCTTCCTTTAGCATGGCTTAGACACTTGCAGTGCCCAGGAACAGTTTAGAAATGATTGCTGGATGGACTTTATCTCCGATAAGTTAGACATTTAGAAGTGAAGTGCATGTATTTTGGATCCCTTCAGAGAAACATCTTGAATGATTAATCTCGTCATTGAGGGTTTTGGTTGGTTTGGTTTGGTTTTTTTTAATATGCATGCACTAGAGGATGGGATAAATCAACCTCTGGAGATTTGGTGTTCCGTTTCAGCAAATTTATTATTGCACCAGATGATATGAATGTATGATGACTCACATGTACAATGTTTTCAAGGGTTTTCCATTGCGTAAGCTCTTTATAAACAATTAAGACAACTGCTCCCCTTTGAAAGGGCCTCCTTATGCTGAGTCAGGCAGAAACTTCAAATGCTGTCTGTAAACCGTTGTGAGCGATGGATACTCTTCCAGGCAGCATGGGGTTTAGAGGGGTATAAGAAAGTCTACTCTTGACCCAGCTATGATATATTCATATCAGAGTTTACTGAAGATGGTCTTCAGTTACAGTAATTACTTGTGAAGTTTTTGCTATCAGCTTTTTTGCGTGAAGAGGAAAAGGAAGCTTTTACTAAAGACTTAGGTTTTTTATTCTATTCCTACTTTGTAATTATTGACAAACTAAATTTCTCTGAAGGTGGAGGTGGAAGTGTTTGACAACAGAGAATGAAATAATGGAAATAAATTTTGATAGAGAAGCTTTGTTGCAGCAAGATGCTGCTTTCCAACTTGTTTTGAAGATTCTGTCTTGAACTGACACATGAAACATGCAGTCTGCTCTCATTTAAACTCCTGAACTGTCTTTTAAGTGATGCTGATGGGCAACGTGAAGGACAAACCAATTTTTCCTACAGAAGTGCTATAAAATGTTTAGAGCTTTGCTGTACTTCTGCTCTTTGTGCTTGAAAAAACTTGTTTGGAGACTCCTTTGCAAAATTCAAAATCAAGTTGCAAATTGGGGTCCGAACTCTTTATTCCTCATCATGAGGTATTCCTGCGTGCACTTCCTCCTGACAGAGGCACATGATGCTCCTGGGATCCCACTCCCTGCAATTTCTTATAGCAAGAGTAAGAAGGAAGAAGAAAATCTTGTTGCTATCACAAATCGTTACCCCTGTGTCTGGGGAACTGCAGTGTCTGTTGGTTGGAATCCTCTTTTGGTACGGGTGAGAGCCCTGCCTCTGTGGAAAAGATCGTAGCCAAAATTGTTTCTTGATTCCATCAAACTATTCCTTTTAAATTCTTCCAAGCTGGAAAGGGCAGTTACTGTTTTGGTGAAAGGAACCTAGAGATGACTCTTGGACTGAACCAGACTTACAGGGGAAGAGCAGAAAGGACTGTGGAAATGAGCTGCAGCAAAAGACAAAAATCCCTACAAGATGTTTGTGCTGGGGATGGAGGCCTGCCATATGCAAATATTTACATCTTCACAAATCCAAAAAAAGGTCTCTTGCCTGAGAAAGATTATTTGTTAGTTTCTTCAGTTGTCAGGGGGGGAAAGCTGGGTTGTGAAGTTTTATTAGAGCTTTTAAATATAGGGCAGTAGTGCCTGAGAACTTTATGTCTCAAAGACAAATTATATCTCAAGGAATGTTTTCTGCTGTTCATCAGGACCTGTCCTGATAATGTGCCAGGGCTGCAAGAGGAACAACCTTATTGATTAAAGTTAAGAGTGCAATTTTGGTGTAGTGAGTGAAAGCAAGAAATGTTACTCTTGCAAGAACAAGGCAAAGAATGTGAGCCTGTTGAGGAACACTGCAAACACACAGAATAGAGAGGTATTCAAGCACTGGAGCAAAGTGGAAAAGTAAATGAGGAAAAGAAAACAACAGGGATATAAAAACAGGCAGAGTAACAGTAAAGAGAAGTATCTGGCTCTGCTTCTCTTGTGCGCTTGCTGCTGCTCTTGCTCCTTTTAGTCTGGGGCAAACTGAAATTTATTGGACTGCAAGACTGCGGGGCCTCTCGGGACAACCACTGTGCCATTGCCGATGCAGTAACTAACTGCCCCACATAGGTGATCATGTCTCCTGTATGTTATGATCGACGCATGGTGGCTCTGCCGCAGCAGTTGGGTGAACTGGAGCAGACCCTGCCCCAGCCTGCGAGCAGAGGGGGAAAGCCTCTGTGAGCTGTGACGGGCTCCGTGATGGCACACATCTGTGTTGCGCTGGAGATGCTCGTGTGAAACCTTTGCTGGGTTAGCTTGTCCTGTAACTTGGTGCTGGAGGATGCCCAACAGTGTACAGGTGACTGCTGTGCCAGCAGTGCTGGTGCAGAGGGAAGAGGGGGCAGCTGCTCTCCAACATGCAGCTCCTCTGATACAAAGAGCTAGAAAGGGGGGATATGGGAATATGGTCAGCAGTGCTGTGGTTCAGCTGCTGTTTGCCAGCAGCTCTGTTGCCTGGTAACCTTTCTGGGAACACTTTTTCTGCACCTGGATTGTGAAAGTTCCTAAAAATTATCATGTCAAAGCTGTAGCCATGATGCACTTTCTGACTAGATTTTTTTTTTCTACCCCCCTGTGGCCTCTTACTTACCTCCTCTTTACGAACTATAAATCCTCAGCCCTTTTAGAGCTATCATTGCTCAAAATTGCTGTCAGACAAAAGGCATAGTAGTGATTTCTTCAGAAGGTGTAACCTTTTCTTATTAAATAATAGTCCTCAGCTTTCAGATTAGTTTAATTAAACAACACATTCTAAGTCTAATTCAGCTAAAAGCTGTTTCCTAGATGCTATTTAGCTTGAAACTGAAGGGCTATTCTGTTTTCTGGTTTTCACAAGAGAAAATTCTATCTTCTATTTCCCAAAAAGCTTGAGGAGGTTCCTGGGCTATGTCACCTAGTTCTGAATTTCAAAGTTCAGGCAATTTCATTGCCACTAGAAGTGGCAGCCCTTTTTTGAGTGTATTGCACAAGGAGCGTAGTTCCACAAGAAGTCTTGATTATTAAATCAAAATAAGTTTGTTTCTTTCAGAAACCCCAAGTTGCACTGATATCCCAGGACAAGATTGTACTCAACTTGATAACTGATCCAGGGCTGCAGTGAGACTTTCATGTACATGGATATTAAATTACATCTGAGCCATAGAGCTAGAAAGAAGAATGTTTTTGGGGTTTCCACCACTAGTTATCACTTTTTGACTGCTTGTTGGCCAGAGATCTGAAAGTATTTCCATTTCCAGAGTGGTGTTTCTTACCTGTTAATGCAGGCTGGAAAACAAATATATGAAAACCATGAGATTTTCTTGATTCACTTCTCCAGAAGTGGAAAAGAAACATTAACATTAAAAAGCATTTAATGTTAAATTCTGTTAGAGAAGGGATTGATTGACTAATCTTCTCAAACGGAAACTGATGGATGAAGGCATCTCTGGAGAAACCTTAGAAGCTTTTGATCAAAAAGGCAGCACTGGCATTCTATGCCAGGACCCCAGCAAATGGATTTCAGCAGTTTGTATTTGATAGACCTGGGGTATGTGCTTGCTTGGTGGCTTCCTTTAGAGCATTTTCAGTTCTGCAGTATTTTAAAAAATCCAGAGAACTTTTCAGTCAGCAGATTTGAAAGCACAGACCTGGAGTTTCTCAACAAAATGCTTTAAAGCTTTTTTTTAAAATTTTTTTTTTTAAGATTTGTCCATATCTAAAGGTCTTTTGCAGAAAAATTCTTTTGCTTACATGAACTTCCCATGAAACCCTGGCAGACTTACTTCAGCTTGTCTAGTGGCCTGTGGGTCACTGTTGACACCACTGTGGTCCAGGTCCAGACCTTGACCCAGTCAAATGTAGTCAGAGCTCTGGAGACAGCAGAACTGGGAGATGAAGGATGCACTTGTTCTTGGGAGAAGCAAACCGCTTCATTTTCTTGGAAAAGCACCTACAGTTTCCAGAAGAATAATATTCACAATTTTGCTCCTGCAGGAAATAAAGCATCTTTAAGGCTTTATTCTGATTCAGAAATCTTTTTGAAATATGAGAATTTCTCTCAGAAAAGAAGTTACCAGCTTTGTCTAGAAGCCAGTGATATTTGTCTGTATGCTTTATCTCTCTGTATTTGGAATAGCTTTGAGCTAGATATATTACTTGATTTTTAGTCTTACAACTATATAAAATGCTGCCTTAAAAATGATAACTTTCCAGTACTTCTTTCTAGTCCATACTTTGCTTAGGCTGGCTTCATGCTTGTCATAGGACATCAGCCTTGTAAAAACTTACGATGCCATAAGAAGCATCTTCATACTGTTTGGGCTTTGCAGAGGTAGGCTGTTGAGGATATGGTTTGTGGAAGAATCAGTGGAATAAAGGAATGGTTCAATCTGATGTACAATTCTTGAGAAAGATTATAAGGGGTGTGGGGGGAGGGGACGCTAAGAGGGCCTCTGTCCTGAAAATTTTCTCTGATATGCTTTTCAAAATGAAAATATCCGAATGCAAAAAAGATGCAGTACCTTCTAGTAATGCACATTTCATTCCTTGGTAACTGTTTCCAAGTTGTATTGTTAATGATGAAAACCAAATCAAAACTCATTCTAGCCTTTGAAATTACTTAACAGTTTTTCCTCTCCTGTTTTAAAGCTTGTATGGATGCGTTGAATCAGTCTGGATAATGCTTTGTCTGTAGTAACTCCAGTGACAAGAAGTCTCATGCTGGAATCAGTGGCCTGAACGTGCAGGGACTTCTTGAGCAGGGTTAAACCTATCACAAAGACCAGACTCCAAAGAGCAGCAACCTGTGCCCATTAACTAACTCAAGCGTTTGAGTCCCTCTGGTCCCCTGTGCCAGTGTCAGTAGCTCATGTACAGCAGCAACAGACTAGATGATAGTTGCACAAATTCCCCAGCAGTTTAATGGCATGTGTGCAGTGAGATTGTAGGGGCTTTTTTTGCCTTGCCTGCTTTAGCTCCATCTGTGTTTCATACTGGAAATCTGCAGCTGTATGGATGTTTGCAAAGAATTCCTTGGCAGCATGCTGTCAAAAACCAGCCAGTGAAAATTACGCTTTGGATGGAGCAATGGTCCCATCTCTCTGAAATTACTTGTTTTCTTGATTTCATCATGCTGAGTCCAGAAGGAGGAAAATTAGTGGCTAGCAGTGTTTCTGCTTTAGTTTAATTGAAGAGGTCGCTCAAAAAAATCTCGTTTGGTTCAAATGATTTTCGCATTTAAGTACATCTTTTCTTTTTCTTATCTCCCAAGTGCATGGAAAGCATTTTGAATTTAGTGCCAAAATTTATCTTTTTGCTAACATGCAGACACACACCTGAAAGTGAGGTTTTTGATATTCTGAAGGGTAAGGTGAGAGTGTGTTGAACAAAGAGAAACTGTATTTGACTGTGGATGAGTGAATTTGCATCAAAGTTGTTTTATGTCTCTGTTCATGAAACAAATTTCCTTTTTCTAAAAGCTGTCTAGATTTTAAAGAACCTTTACCATCTTCTTAATCTAGTGATCCATGTTTGCAGTAAACTGATAATTATTCACAGAAGAGACTTAGAACACAGACTGAAGGGCTTTTCAAAAGGGAGGCAGGAACATGTTTCTGTCTAAATTCAGGTAAAACTTGAACTTACTGTTATGTAATGGCACAGATATTACATGTCATAGTTATGTAGTAGCAGAGGTCTCTGACAGTACCATGGCACAGCAGAAATCATGATCTTCTGCTTCAAAGATGACTGCAATTTTAACTTCTGGCCAAGGTTTTCTAATGGACGGGGTGACCCTGGGTGAATCACTGCACTGTAAGTCTCACACCTTGGCAAGTCTCCTATACAAAATCTTTTTCAGGAGAAATTAAGTAGAAAAACATGTAAATACTGATCTATAAATAAAAAACCATGAAGAACAGAATCTGATTAAAGGTGAATGAGGCAGACAAGCCTCAGTCTCTGTGTTCCTAGGGTATCCTGAGAGCTGGGTTATGTGATTTTTATCACAGATGGAGGGGAAGCTGCTGGTGTCTAAGCTGTGCTAGGGCCTCAGCCTTCAAGGGGTGTGGGAGCAGGACTTGAGACAAGCAATGTCTGCTGCAGAGGGGGCTGACTCTGCTCCACAAAAACCCGCCTGTTGCTAATCCCAAATGCAGTTCCCAGGCACCCACAATTCAAAATGCGTATATATATATAAAAACCTGCAGCATAAGCTGGTACCCAGTCTGCAGCCCAAATGTCATGTTGTCAGACTGATACTGGGAAGTGGATTATTTAATGTGATGTTTTACTATCCCTCATCAAATCAAACATGGAATTTTGTATTTACTGACTGTCCAGCTTCCCTGGGCTGAAACACTCAGCAGAGAAATCAAGTTTAAGTATTCATCTGTAATTGTATTTCTCTTCTGTGCAATTGTGAAGATTAATTGACAATCTTCTGTCCCATCGGGGACACTTCACCCCCTCCCTTTGGGCAGCGTGAATGGGTGAACTGCCCTCTTTAGTCCCCTCACAATTGTTTCCTATGATAAGAGTGTTTGTGCTGTCTGTTTTCAATCTGTGAAAATCCATGGGTCTTTGAAGTTATAGTGAACAAAGTATTCTGGGACATCAGTGGTGATTTCAGGACACGGGGACATGGGGGAAATCTTTAAACAACCTGGAGTTTTGCTGACACCCCCCCCCCCCCCCCCCCCCCCAGTGCTTCAAACTGAGGCTTAAACTGATACCAACTTTTTATCATGGTATGTCATTTGTTTTCCTTGGTGTGGAAAAAATATAAAACCGAGGAGGCAAAGCAAGGAGGAACAAGTGTGATGCTAAATATATTAATACCTACTATAGAAACAGCTTTCCTCCTTCAGGATTAATTTTGCCAAGATATAAATGTGAAGCACTTGTGAAATGAGTCACTCAATTTGCCCATGCTAAATTAGTTGGTTAAACTTAGGAAAATGCATTTTATGTTTACTAATGTAAATTTACGTATGAAGACTTTTGCTAAAGAATTCGGAATGACATTACTGGTGGCTACTTTGGAAAACATTTCTATATGTGACTTTGAGCTGGTTTTGGCTGGGATAGAGTTAATTTTCTTCATAGTAGTTAGTATGGAGCTATGTTTTGGATTTGTGCTGAAAACAGTGTTGATAATACAGGGATGTTTTGTTTACTGCTGAGCAGTGCTTACACAGTCAAGGCCTTTTCTGCTCCTCACCCAACCTCACCAGCAAGTAGGCTGGGGGTGACACAAGAAGTTGGGAGGGGACACAGCTGGGACAGCTGATCCCAACTGGCCAAAGGGATATTCCAGACCAGAGGATGTCATGCTCAGCCTATAAAGCTGGGGGAAGAAAAAGGAAGGAGGGGACACACGTTCAGAGCGATGGTGTTTGTCTTCCCGAGTAAACGTTTGATTGTTGTAGTTTAACCCCAGCTGGCAACTAAGCCCCACACAGCCACTCACTCAGTCCCTGCCTCTGGTGGGATGGGCAGGGGAATCAGAAGAATAAAAGTGAGAAAACTCATGGGTTGAGGTAAAGACGGTTTAATAGGTAAAGCAAAAGCCACACACACAAGCAAAGCAAAACAAGGAACTCATTCACCACTTCCCATCAGCAGGCAGGTGTTCAGCCATCTCCAGGAAAGCAGGGCTCCATCATGCCTAGTGGTTACTTGGGAAGACAAACACCATCAGGCTGAATGTCCCCTTGCCTCCTTCCCCCAGCTTTATAGGCTGAGCATGACATCCTCTGGTCTGGAATATCCCTTTGGTCAGTTGGGGTCAGCTGTCCCAGCTGTGTCCCCTCCCAACTTCTTGTGTCCCCCCCAGCCTACTTGCTGGTGGGGTGGGGTGAGAAGCAGAAAAGGCCTTGGCTCTGTGTAAGCACTGCTCAGCAGTAAACAAAACATCCCTGTATTATCAACACTGTTTTCAGCACAAATCCAAAACATAGCTCCATACTAACTACTATGAAGAAAATTAACTCTATCCCAGCCAAAACCAGCACAATGATTTACAGGGCAAGTAGCTTGTGCAAGTGATGGCAAATGCAGGTGATTTTATTTTGCCTTTCTTGCTGACTGGAATAAGGTCACTTTGACTCCATATGACATTGGTTTGGATTAATTACAAACTTTCCATACAGTCCTCCATCCTTGAGACACCTAGTGTGGTAAGACTTTTGGATTTAGTGTGATTGATACTAAAAAATAAGGACATTCATAGCAGCTTTTTCACTTCAATCAATAAAATCACACCCTTCCTTGTTCTTCTGCTTGGCTACAGCATGCAGATGGCCTAGAGTTTGGGAGAACTATTTTAGAACTGATGAACATCTCAATTATTCTAAAACAGGGTGTTGTTGCAGTACATCGCTGTGGTTGTTGAGCATGTGACAGTGGTCTTGCAGTACATAACAGCAAATCAGAAGGGTCAGGGAATCAGTGCACCAGGCTGTCAGTTCCTTCCTACATCTGATTAGCTCCTCTTTTCTTCAGGCCATCTCTGTCTCCCTACCATAGCAGCATTCCATGAGCAGTGGAGTTTGTGTCCATTTTTGATTTTGCTGCCTAACAAGGGAAAAGGAGTAGACCTTTATCTTTGTTCCTGACAACAAAATAACATTAGCATTTTTGAGATAACTGGCAAAAATAAAACAATGCACTGTCATAAAGGACTTTTTTGTAATGCTTCTGTCAATTATTGTAGAATCACAATATTTCATTATATTATTTCATTTCCAAAATAAAACCTGCTTTTTCAGGTTGGGTTCAATGTTTGTTATATGAAAAGTGTTTAGCATCAATGGACCAAAAAATTCATGTAAGCCATCCAAGGTATCAGAATTTCTAGAAAGAAAAATGATTGCTAATTGCGGATTTTTCCTAACCTACAGAAAATTCTATTTTTGAATATATTCAACATAATTGCTCATTATGTAAGTATGTTAAAATGTACAACACCCTTATCATGTCATCTTTCATTGAATGTCATGCTGTGAATTACAAATCTGTTAATGTAGATGTAGAACTTGCACATTCCAAAGGCAAAGATCTATTTTCTGTTCCAAGTCTTTTATGAGACCATCTGTGATTGCCAGTTTGTAAGAAGTGGATAGGAGCAATACATGCTTCCATGCAGGTTGTACATAAACTCTGTACTCTTTCTAACTACTGTAACATGCAGTTTTTCAGCTTTAGAATGCCAACCAATTTTTTGTCTTAAGTTATGATAATTTATGCAGTATTTATGTACTGAAGCTTTTCCATAACTGCTTTCTGACTAAGAAACCATTAGGAGCCCAAATTATAAAAATCATAATTAACTGGGTATGTGGTATAAGCTGTCTAGCAGCGATCTCTTTATGCAAGAGATGTGGTCTGCCTTACAAATGAGGATTTAATCATCAACCCTATACTAGATTGGTACAGGGGAGAGAATCTATCACTACAGGTTAATTGGGTGTAATGGGGGCTTTTTGACAATGGAACTGTCTCAGCAAGAAGTGTGGTGATGTGCTGCTGCACAGATTACGCTGGCAGAAACCCACGTGTGAAGCAGAGGAGTCCTAGGGTGATAAAGAGCTCTGCGATTCAGTCGGGACGGAGTTCAGTTTTCTGGGACTGAAAGGGGTTAACTGGCTGCATGGGGACTGCTGCCTTGCATAACCTACTTGTGCTGCAATTGTTGTCAAGTAGGTACTGACATCAAACTGCTCAGCAACCAGAACTTGCAGAGAAACTGGCATTTTGGGGATTTATTGGTGTGTGTGCATTCTTTTTGTGGCTTTTTCCCTTTCCTCTTCCTTTGGAGGACAGAATTATTCTTTTCAGAGTGAGGCTGATGCTACCCATCAGTGGGGGGAGGCCAGTTCAGCAAGGACACAGCTGGAGAAAGCCCTGAGGGATTCTGGCAAGGTTAGACCATGTTCTCTCTGAGTCCATCCATGGATACAAGTGTGCTGCTTCTGTCAGTTGGTATTTATTTTTTGTCTTTTCTGCTTTCACCACATTACAAAGTTGCAGTGATCCTATGGATTGTCTTGAATTTATGAAAGTCAAAGTACATGGAGATTTTCAAAGCAAAAGATGATTTAGTCTGTCATGGCTGTCACCCCGTCCAGCATGTGTGTGTCTTGGGGAAGACCAGTGCATGCAGCAGTACCTAAAGCTATCTGAAATTATGCTGTTTTGTTAGTTTGAGGCTTCTCTTTTTCCTGTAGGACAGAACGGTCTGTGTCAAACAAGGTGTGCAACAGCATCCATTTTGTCAGACCTGGACTAAGGATGACATGCTGGTCTGGAACATAAACTGCTGTGTTACCTGGTTGGATGCTGGGAAAGCTAGTGATCCTGTGATGATTTAGGCTTGTGAAGATTGGGTAAATAACTGGTGAATGGGTAAATAACTCTGGTCTGAGACACATATGTTCCTGGGACAGAGGCAGAGAGCAAAGCCCAGCTTTGCACGAGCTTCCTGATAAGGGGCAATGAGCAAAACCCATTGATGGACTTTCTGGGGTGGTCACTGTTTAGGGCACCAGGGACCATGGGAAGCAAATCCTTCCTCTGCTGTAAGCTTCTTCTGGGCTTTGGGGAAGTCATTCTTTTTGCTTCAGTTCCTCTGGAACGCAATGAGTGTGGGGGCCTGCCATGCAAGGAAGTCTGCTCAGATACTTGGGTGAGCTGCTGCAGAGTCACATTAAACAATTCTTTGGCATGAACGAGTCTTTGCCAGGCTCTGTCTTGATTCATTGACTTGCTTGGCCATGGCTCTGTATGTAGTTGCTCCTTAAATTTTCCTTGCAATTCTTTGTGAAACTAGAACTATAATATTATGGTTTTTTATATATATTTTGTATTTTTTATATGTATAAATCTTATATAGAAGAAAGAAGCAAAACTTTCCTGAAATGTCTTCTGGTTTAAAAAAAAGAATCTCAATAGAAAATGTGACACTTGTCTGGATGTCTCACTGAAATCGAGCATTTTGGTTTTTAATCAGGATTTTTTTCATCTTTTTGTTGTGTCTTTTCTTGCAGCTTGAGTTAGAATCTGTTTCTGCTTGACCTTTTTGGTGCCCAACCTTGCAGAGAATAAGCAACGCCTGTGAGAGACTGAAAGAGTTAATGTCTCAAACATTGTGGTGGGGCAAGTTCTGCTTAAAAACAAACCCGGCACAGCAAGAAACCAAGGTGAAAACCCATCAGCTCAGACATCAGCAACAGGAGGGGGAGGGCGTGCTGGAGGGTGTGCAGCTCCCTGTTCTGATACAAAGATCAAACAACGGCCCTGTCTGCAGGCAAGGAGAAGTTACTCCACAAACGACCCCCAAGCCCAAAGGCTCACAAACTGCTCATTAACCTGAGGAGTTCGGGTGCCAGCCCGAAGGAGGAGCAAGGATGATAAAAGGACACCAACTGAAGCCCACCAGGCAAGCAAGCCCAGCGGGACTGGACCCCTCAGCTCACTGGACACCTCGGCTGACTGAACCAACGCTGGACCCAGGACCGGTGAAATCTTTCTCTCTTCCTTTTTCTCTCTCTGTCTTCTTCTCTCTTCCCTTTTCCTTTTTCACAATCCCTACATCTCATCCATTTCAAGACATAAACTGTTGACCAAGTCTGAGACTAAGAGTGGATCCAGCTGCCTCTAGACCCTTCTCTGAGGAGGAGTCTGGAAAGCAAGGGGGTCTGCTCTGAACTTCGTGACTCAACGGGAGGGATCTCCTTATTCCCTGAATTGATGTATATGGTTACACAGTTTACAGAAGTAGGTTTATGCCAATTCCTGTTGTGAGAAACCCTGCCACCTACTACCACGCCTCCCCAGTTCAGTTTGCTTCTGTCATGAATAAAATCTTTAACTGATTGTTTGGTGTCATTTCACCTTAATTTAGCCTGAGGGAATTTTGAATTAAACACGACTCCCTGGTCTGTCCAGTCCAAGATGTCCTCAGTGCGACACTTCTCATGACACACAGCCCAGCAAACTGAGTAATCTTCTATAAAATAAATGAAAGTCATGAAACTAAGCATCTTTAATGCAGCTACATGAAAATATTTGAATTACAAGTACACTTTTGCAGAAAGATAAAGCCGGGTGGTTACAGAACACTTGCTTGACCTGCCAGCTGGCAGAAGAGCTGTGTTTATCCCCCAGCCTCTCCATCTGAATGCAAGAGGTCTCTTGTTGCCTATCATGGTTCTAATTTTGCTGGGGAAAAAAAATGAAAAATCTGTGTCAATGATGCCATAGTCGAAACTATTATGAACTGTAATTTTTTTTGAGCATTTCTTGATCAGTGTGGGTTGCCATAGATAATAATAGTATCTTACCACTTTGTGCTGTGCAAGATTGCTGTCAGATTCTAAAGACTGTCTGGTGCTTGTCAGGGGTTAGCAAACAAAATTAACTCAGTGCAGGCTAAGTGAGGTAAAGACGAGCTTAAGGTGCATTTCACTTGAACACTTCACCAAACTTCAGTTAAACCTTTTTAATGATTAAAAAACCTGACCTATCACCCTCTTACCTATTCCAGACCATGTCCTGTCTGTCCATCCAGCAGCAGCTCTTCTCATCTGTGGGAGTGGTATTTGCTCTGCCTTCACCTCAAAAAAATCCACAAATGTTTGAAGCATTGATGGGTTTCTGTTCCTGTGATTGTTTTTTTTTTAAATCAAATTAACTCCTGAGCTCCGCATTATAGCCTGTCAATGGGCCTGCCTTCAGAAGCGATTATAAATCATGCATTTCTTTTAGTCTCATTTCCTGAGGCAATTAAATCTTATTCAAGCACATTGTCACTCTGTCCCTATGTGTTCACCTGATAACTTTTTAACCCCTTGTTAGGTTTTGGTAAAATCTGACAGAGATAGATATCTAACTTATGGAATCCCTCCAGATTTTATGAAAACAGATGGCTAATTGAAGGAAAGCAACCCAATTAGTGTCTGGAAGGGAAATGTTTCATCATGTGCTTAGCCCTTGAGTTCTTCAGAGAATTTACACGAAAGAAGTACAAATAACCCAAATAGAAAAAAGATTTTGCTAGTGCCAGCAATGTTACACATCAGGGAGTCCAACCACAAGGCACAAACCTACTGGCATTGTTAGTCCTGCAGCTCATGCTTTCTTGTTTCCATTAACTATTTCAATAAAAACAAACAAAACTAGTTAGGAAGTTGATTTAAGATTTGTATTTCCACACCAGCTGTTTCTTTTACACGATTATTTTTGTATTATTGTAGTAAAAATAAGTTTGTATAAAGAAGTGAGGCAACTAATGTTGTCAACTGTCTTGTTCAGTTTGGGATGGATTTCCTTAGTGTGAGTGTGTGTGGAAGGGGGCAGAGAGCTCTTGTGCTGGGCTTGGGGCAAATTCAGCTTTGACCCAGCTTTGAGCAAGAGATTGGACTAGATGACCTCCTGAGATCTATTCCAAACTTACATGTGCTATGGATTATAGCTTGATTATTTTTTTAAAATTGTAATTAGTCATTATAATTCTACCCTCTTGTTCCAACTCTCTCTTTTTCTTTCTCCCCACCTCCTATTGCAAAAATCAACCTGTGTTTTTCTTCCAACACCCCTCCCCTCCCAACCCAGCATGGACCAGCATCTGTGCTCTTCCAGAACACTTCCATGAAACTTGTGCTGCCAGGCTAGTGCTATTTAAAGGACTTTGAAGAATCTGTAAAATTACAAGGTATAATTTCTGATACAGTTGCAAAGACACATTATGTCTGGCAACTACTAGCGAGCAGGAAACAGAGGAACACTTTTTACATTCTTTTATAGTGTGTGGTTTCAGTACTAATGTTTGAACCACCTCTCATTATATTCTTGTAACTGCTCTTGTACGGATCTAGCTGCTTTCATCTGGGCCCCAGATAAGGAGATGTCAAAGATAAATTAGTCCCTGTAATTAGGTGCTGTATCTGGATGCCTGACCTAGCTGGCGGAATAGTAGCTAATACATGAGGATTGTAAAAGTGTGTACTAATCTAAGAAACAAGTTTCTTGATGTAACTGCAAATTGTTCACCTGACAGGGAGAGGAGCAGAGCTCAGAGAGGCTATTTAGGTGTACTTCTGGGGACATCGTGCTGCACAGCTTGCTGCTGTGCTATTTTGACAAATCACCTATTCAGAAAAGGGTAAGCTTTGAAGATGCTCCGTGGAGCTGGGATCACAATTTTGCTAATCTTATTTATGTTTCTTTGACAGTAGCTATAAAATTACATCAGAAGTCGTAACTTTACTTCAGGTTTGGACTCTGTAATGGTGATAAGACCAAAATTATGTTCTTTATTGCCACTGAAACAAAATGAAGTTTTTCACAGAATTATGCTTAGTGATTAAATCTCTTTGGGAGACAAGGGGCTTTTTAATTGATGAAAAATATGTTATATTATTTCAGAGAAGGCAAACTGAGTATAAGCAGTAGAAGAATATGGACCATAAAGAGTTGGGAAATATTGTCTCCCTTATTTATAAATAATTTTCCAGTATTTGTTACAGTTGAACTGTACTTTTTGTCATAACTTCTATGACATGAAATACATCTTAAGCTCTCTTTCCAGGGCTCAGGAGATGTTCTGCATGTTTGGTTGGAAAAGTATGGTTAAGGTCATTTTAGACTGATATGGAATTAGTCCATATAATAAAACTGAACTGCTGAAACCATGCAAGTTTTGAAACACATTTCACTATTTTTGAATCTTTCATCAGATGTTGTGAATGGCTTCTATGCTTCACTTTACTAATGAAAACACCTTTACTTGGGATTGTACTGCCATGATGGCTCAAAATTTGACTCCTGGCTGGTCTAGATAAAAAAAAAAAAGTGAAAAAGAGCACTAAAAATCTGAAGAGTTTTAACCCATGCTGCCATGCTATCCTTCATTAAATAAACAGGCTTCTAGCCAAAAAATCACTAAATGGTCCCACTTCTTTTGTTTTCTGTATGTAAATCTATTTCAGAAAGACAAACACAGCTTTTTTTTTCAGCAGACAGTTATTTAAACAAATATCACCCTGGGGGGAAAAAAATACTTTGACCGTTCTCTTGCTGCCTTTACTGGAGAGATAAATCCATTAAGAAACATCTCAAAACCAGGGCACTCTGAGAGGATTTTTGTTTTAAACATAACTATTCCTTTCAGATATTTGCAGTTTCATCAAACTGTGCTTAATCTACATGTCATAAAAATTATAGCTTTGCTTCTTCAGGTCTCAGACCAGTCTCTGGAACAATGCAATTTACTTATCCACCACAGCTACCCAAATCTTGTACCCCCAGATGCTATTCAGTGCCCTTTGCTATTCTTGGAGGTTGGGTAGTAGTTCTGCACTCCTCATGGCCTCTGCCTCAAATAGAGGCTATTTTGATAGAGAAGGGAAGGAAAAGTGACATGTTTGTGAAAGTGTTGTTCTGTTTCAGATGAGAAGGCAGTAAGATTGGGCAGTGAATTTAGAGAACAGCAGCATTATCTGTAAGCACATATTTTCCAGTGCAGACCGTGTGTGACAAAGGGGCTCTGGAAAAAAGTAATTGCCTTGCTTTTTTTCTTAGCTCCTCATACTCTTTGTGGAAGAACTAGTTTATTTCTCTCTCTTATTGTCCACTGAAATAGGTAGTGCAAAGTCTCCAAAAGAACTCACAATAACTCCATCTCAGAAAAGCCCTTCTGCCCTGTTCTTTTACCTGCTTGCTTCCTTTGATGTATTTGAGCACAGTTACTGCTTCCAGATCTTGCCTTGGTTAACCACCATTGGATTGTCATTGCCTGGTGTTTTCTAATTCCTCTTGTTCTCTCACTGCCTCTACCTGTGCTGGATTTTGGGCTTTCCTGAATATGAACATTTTTTTTGTTCTGTCTGCATCTTGTGTTGTGCATGATTATATTCTGTATTACAATACAAATAAACAGAATGTTAATAATTACATTGAAAGGAGCCAAAGAAGAAGAGGTTGTGAATAGGACTGCTTATTATCTTTCAGCTCTGTGATTTTGTTTCTTTTCTCAACCTACAGAACTACCTCTGCAATTAAAGCAGCCACTATATTCAAGAAGTGTTTGAATGGAAAATATTTTGGCATGTCATAAGAGAAGTGACACAAGTGCTATGAAAGGTTTGATGATGGTGCTATTCTGCAGTGTATTCATGCCTCCAAGGACCATCAATTTCTCTGACAAATATTAGAACAATGAGCCTGTCACAAGAGGCATGTACAGTGCTAGCAAAAATATTTTTCATCCTAGGGTTGATGTCTTCAGAAAGCGTTGGTGTGTCTTCTGTTTGACATACTTCACTGTTTATGATGTGGGTATGTAGAGATTGCATCTTAGGTTAAAACAGACTGTTGAATGTGCAAGTGTTTTAGGCACCTTGAGAAAATTGTCTCCAGAGGTCTCCACTCCAACTTCCACCCCCTGCTCCTCTAGGCATGGTGCTTTCAGCTCTGTTTGCTGCGTATGCACCCCATGTCCCAGTCAAGCTGATCATTGCCATCAGCAGACATTGCCAAGCAGCTGCAGGAGAGAAAAGGTGTTGAAGGTGGCCGAACATGGCTTGGAGCCAGAGAGAAGAGAGAACAAGGATGATATGGAGGGAAACCATAATGTCCTGCCATTGCACCTTGAGGCTGGAATGATTTCCCATGAGGTCCAAATCTGAGGATAGTTTTGTGGTATGGCTGTCCATGATTCTACTCAGTCCCTCCATGCCACCTTGCACTTGTCATGATGTCCAAGCATTGGTGTCCATTTGCTGTAAGCAACCATGAGAGCTTGTCATACGGACTGCTAATGAGAACAGTGTCTGGGGGAAGAGCGGCTGGGGCAGAAAGAGTGTGGCTTGGCATTGAGAACAAAAAGGATAACTAAACTGAGGGTAAGGTTGTAATGTGAAAAATCAGGCTTTCATTCCAAAAAGGTTCTCAGAAACATTTACATGTATGCCATTAGTTTACTAGTATGGTACTTGTTGGGCAAAGGCAGTCATGCTTTCTATGCTGTAGAGAACTACGTCTTAATATTGCGCTTCCCTTTGAGAAGGCAGGGTCCGAGAAGGTAGCTTGTAGGTATTGCCAGATCAGATCACTGGGGATTCACCTGATAGAGTGTCTTCTTTCCAGTATAACTGTAGACAAAGAGGCCTTGAAGCCTGGGAGCTGATATTTTCCAAAATCTGTCAACATTTGCTGGTTTAGATCTTGCTGTTCTGGTGATCCTTGCAGTGCTCTGTCTCTCTCAAGGTCTTTTAAATTTTCTAATCTGAGTGGTATCTTGGGATAATGAGTTTCACGGTTAAATTGCACTGTGTAAAGCAGTATTTTTGTTTATCAAGTTAAAATTTCACTTTGAGTGAATGTCACGTCTATCTTGAGTCCTGGAACATGAGGAACAGGAGACACTCATCCAACAATACTTTAAATTGGCTAAGGTGATCTAGAAGTCATGAGAGTGAGCCTCTACAGTTACATGCATTAGTCACCTTTTGAAGTGCTATTTAGGAAAATTTACTTTTATTTGAAATCCTGCAGATAATGCTTTAGCCAGCATCTGATTTCTTCTAATTATTTTGACTAATGACAACACAATGGGGCCTGTAGGATAGAATAATGAAAGCATCTTCCAGCATCTGCTACCTGTCCCCTGCTTCAATAGCATGAATTGATCATGACTCTTGGCAATCAGAATTGCAGCTCCTATGTAAAATCAGAGAGTGGAAAATTGAGTTGCTCTGTTGCTGCTTTGTTTTTTTATTTTCTTTTACTAGCCTGATTCCTGAATCAACCAGGGCCAGTTCTCTGCCATTTTCATGTCCCTGTGCCAAAGGCAAAAAAAGATATGAAAGTGGAAGCTGTGCTTTTTCAATGTATAATCCCTTAATTTGGATGCTTTGCACAGTTTTGAAGATAAAAGGCTTTGGTGCATGTAAGTATCTTGTTCTAGGTTACTCTCCTTTTTGGAGATTTCATTAAGTAAGTAATTACATTAGCCACAGGTCTCCTGACTCCTGTTTCTGGCTCTGTCACTTTTGCATCTAGGTAACAATAGTGAAGAATCAAAAAATAAACATAAAGATAAATTTATTCCTCTCTTGATCTGTTTACCCTACCATAAACATGTGGAAAATTTATGGCAATTAATTATGGTTTGTTTGTTTGTTGTTTTTTTTTCTTGTCAAATAGCTGTTAGCACCCATGAGTTTGATCCTTTTGTAGATTTCTTACTGCCTGTGAGATTTTTTTCCCAGGTTTTTTTCCCAGTTTTTTCCTCCCTTCTCTTCTGACATGTGGTAGTGCAGAAGAATGGGTTAGACTTAATCCTAGTTATTTTCGCAGTTTGAAGTGAACACACATGCACAGAATAACTACAAACTGTTATGATGCTGAGAGTCCTCCTGTCAGGGTGGCTATTTTAAAACATGAGCCATAATGGCAACGTGGGCATCGAACAGGTTGGGAAAGAGAATTTCCCATGAAGCTAGCATCATTGTGTATTTTGCTTCTAACCTGCCTACATAAAATACTTAGTTTTTCTGTGAGAGCTGCAAGATGAGCCTCATCAGCTCTGAAACTTCCACCTTTAAGAGTTTATGATGGGCCATTTCTTCCCATCTAATTAACAATTCTGTTACCTCAAACTACTCATTTTGCTTCTAATGTTTATGTAAGTCAATAGTACACAGGAGCCAGAAACCAGTTTATCATCATTGCTGTGCTGTATGGCTGCCTGAAGGTACAGAGCCTGACAATCAGTCACTGCCTGGGGACAAGATTTTACATAATTTTAGAAACACAGTTTTAAGGCATCACAGTCCGTAGTTGTTGTGGGGATCCTAAAACTAGCTTTCCTGCAAAACCACCCCAGACTCATAGGGTTAGGAACTGTATAGAATAACTGGGAAAATGGATTTTCATTATGAATGTGAACTCACTGGTCTAAATAAATGTTAATACCCAGAACTAGAGATGGAGTGTACAGATTTTTTAATAGGAAAAGAAGATATACAGCCAATATTGTTGTTCTTAGTGGGCTTTTTTTTTCATGGAACTTCTTATTAAAATAATTAAAAAAATAATTTTACCATGGAAAGGTAATAGCTTAAAAAAATCCAACAAACCTACACAAACCACCCCCCCAACCAAACATTCAGTATTTTCAAAATAACTTCAATCAAAATTTAGATTTAAAAGTATCGTGTATAGCCTCTCAGAAAATGTTTAAAACATAGTTTCAGCAGATTTTTGTTCCACAAAATTTCACTTACACCATAAGAAAAACAGAGCAGTTTTTAAAATGGAGAAGTCCATCAGCTGAACAATGGTGGTGTTTGACTCCCCTGACTGTACTCTTGCTGGTACTCCCTGCCATGCTTATGTGCTCATCTCTTAGACTCCTTGTATTTTATCTGTCTTTAGTACTTCTGTATTGCTATCCACTGCATCTTTCACAACCCCTTCTCAGGCTAAGAGTTTTCATAGTTATTTACATGTCATACTGAAAAAACAGTACCTATGCCATGTATGTCACCTGGGTTTATTGTCATTGATTTAGGTAGGGCTGCTCTTGAAGGAGGGTATTACTCAGATATTCATAGATTAATGTGATGTTGTGTTTTCTTCCTTTGTTGCATGACCCTCAGGAGAAGGCCCATGGGGTGATAGCCAATGTTTTTGGTCTCAAATGTTATGGCCAATTATCTTACCTCTTCTGCGAAGTATGTTTGTGATAATATTCCACTTTACAGAGATGGAAGTAAGTACCTGTTGGTCTTGCATCACCTGACCTAAAGCATCCCTCTACTGCAGCAATTTGTATGTCATTTCACTCAGCTGAAGCTCAAAATTAACATAAAAGTCATTTTCAGAGGTTGGTGCCCTCAGTGTCAAGCTTTATATCATCATTGCAGTAGTACAGCAAAAAATGGAAACCTGCCAAAGTGAATTAATCATCTGAAGTTTATTCTTTATATATGAAAAACAAAATAAAATTCTTAATCCCTTAACATTGTTTCTTTCTACCTCTGTAGAATCCATGTGTGTTCTTTAAACATCCCGATGTAATGACTTTCAGGGCTATTGGATTTTTACTTCTGTAGTTCAGTCTCAGGTGAACAGGAAACCCCGAGTCTTCTGCAGTCCTTAAAGCAAAACCTACATTAGAAATGGTTTTCAAAGACTTGCAATAGTGTCCCTGTTGCTGTATTGCAGAACTTTTGTGAGCGAGGAACCCTTGAGCTGAAAGTGTCAATGGCTCTGGAGTGTGTCTGTTGTAGGGCATATATATACCTTGTGCACATTGCCCTTCAGAGATTGTGCACAGTGACAAAGAGATCATGCTATTGGGTTGTTTGGTGCTATACAGAGAAGGTGCACAATATATGTTTTCTTGTTGTTGTTCAGGTACTGTACTATACTTTTTCAGCTCAGCTGCAGGTTCTGATGTGACTTTGGACACATTACTTCTTCTGTTCCTTCATGTCCTGTCTATAATGAGAGGGTGATAATTCTTCCTCTGCTTATTTGTCATTCACTTAGTTTGTAAGCTCTATGGGGAAGTAACAGTGTCTTGCTTTGCATGAATAACAGAGCAGGGTTTTGGTTTCACCTGTGACCCTAGCTGCCATTATTAAGCAGTAAAAAGTACAGTCTCTATTGCAGGTGCTTTGCTTTATTTTTTTCTTTATTTTTTTCATAAAATTTTCTGGAATGTATCAAAGGAAATCAGGAGAATATGAAATGCTTAGTAACTATTAGAGTATTGGGGGCTATGATGGATTCTCTCTTAGTACGTATTTTTAAAAGGATTTTTCTGAAACAGTCTGATTCTTCAGGGAGTTTGGTCAGGAGGTCTGATGCTCTTCATTTGTTGCAGAAGCTGAGGCCAAGAGCTGATGATGGTGCCTTTTGGATCTATGCCCTGCGAGTTGGCATGCATGGCAGCACCAGAGGCTGGATGGGAGGGATTATTTAGCAGTGGTTGCTCACATATACTGCCATAAATATGGGCTGGATTCAATGTCACAGCAAATTCTGCTATTGTAATCCAACTAGCTATCATGAACATCAGAGCTTTGGGGTAAACAAGAACTGGAGATGAGTTGGCACAGTTCCTGAGGCATGTGAAACCCCCAGTGTGTTGCACCCAAAGCACTATGTTAGAGGACTAGCATTAAGGTTCCTAATTCAAGCACTTAAAATTTAGTAAATGCCTCCCCCTTGTGCATGTGCATTAGGATACAGCTTGTATTGTGTGGTCTGCTGTGTTTTGCAGAGGGGCAGTGTCTCACTCCCTGCTCAGGAATGAGTTAACTTCATCTGGGGCTGAACTGTGGTTTTCCAGGAGTCTGTGGCTGCTGATCCTGAGCTTCTGTTGTTGCAGAATTCTGAAGGCATCAATGACTGCAGAGTTACAGGAGGAAAAGGGAGGATCTTAAACATCTTCTGATCTGAGTTGCAATTTTTTAGTTGCCCTGAGATTTCATCAAGAGTTTGATATTTGGGAAGCTGACTCAGCTGATATTTGGGGAGTTTTTAAAATATGGAGAGGAAGAAAAATAAAAGATAAAGAGCAAATCTCAGCTCTTTTTTGTTCTTTTTTTTTTTTTCTGGTAATATATGGCACTTTACATTGTCTGGGTAGAATACTTCTGTTTATCTGGAATAGTCTTTATCACAAGGATGCTACCAATATCTACAGAAGGTCCTTGAAACCAGATCATATTACTTCTGACAGAACAGCCATATTTCTAGAAACCCATAAATCTCTTTAATAGCTGTGAATGTTCAAGGCAAGTGTTATATGAAGACAGATCTAAGTCTGGCAAGCTCACCAGAGCCCTCCTGGATCAGCAGTGGATACCTCTATTTTCAGGGACAGCTGAATACACCCAGACACTTTTGATGTTTAAGAAAACCTATGCTTTTCCACCAAAAGCATGTTTAAATAACTCTCGTGATAGCCCTTTAAAACACACTAACCTTTACTAAGAACTGAGAGGGCCTGAGAGTTTCTCAAAACCACTTTGGGTATAAAAAAGGCTGCCTGGTAAAACCCACCTGCTCCTCACCAGCCACTCTTAGCTGTGGCCCATGTGATAACCCTCCCTCAAACCCTTTGTTCTGGCCCATTTTCCTCTTTTAGTTTTTGTTTTTAGAGTTAAATGAAAACTCTCTGAACTGCTTTTCACTTGCAAAGGAGAGAGAGACTAATCTTTTCTGTATGCCCTGCTGTACGGGGCTGTGACTGTGGCAATAATCACATAGTTTTACATTTAGGGGAGGTTCCAAGACCTTAGAAATACTTTAAAAGTCGCCGGGCATCTCAGAGCTCAGTCTGGCTCTCATGGTGATATGGATTCCTGGTAACACAAGTACTGAGAAACATGACTGACAGCGTTACAAATAGCATTGGAGGCTTCGATTTCTGCATCTACCCAATCCCCAGTACTAGATGATATTTAAGTTAACTGCACACATTTTTAGTGTGCGTGCACGTGTCGTAATGCAGTGAAATGTCCTAAATAAACCGGAACAATATTTTGTGCTGTTTCTTCTACAGTGATCGTAAAAGCTGTTTTTCATGGTCTAGTCCAGTCTGTACATGGATTTTTATTCCTTTACCTTACTTGGCTTGCCACCATCACTGATCGCTGATGACCAGTGATTCAACTCAAATGCTGAATTCTCTATACCAGTTCAAAAATCCCATTGTCCATGATGAACTGGCAGCACTCATGTCCAGAAGAGATATTACCATGTGGAAATGTCCATTATTATTCTGACTAGCATAAAATAAGAATTTGAAACTTTAATACAAACCCATTGTTCAGATGAAAATCCCTCTACTTGCAGCAAGATGCCGAAATGCTACAGCTGTTAGTTTATGTAGTCCCCTTCTTTCTCCTTTGCCTGATAGAATTGTTGAAGCTCTTGGCTCTGCCCTTTATTCACCATTTCTACTAGTAAATTTTGTGTGAAAAAAACCAACCCCAAACATGCTGTGTGTTTGTGTAAAGAATGAGAGTAATATTTTCTTTTTTTTATTGTCTAGCTAGAGAGATGTATTTCCTGTCACAACTGTTTCCAAGGAAGAGTATGTTTCCATTATTTGCTCATAATTTCTATTACTTCTATGGGACCTGTTTGTACTTCCAGATGCTTAAAGGTAAGTTGGAGGTCTTTGGTTCTCAGGGCTGAAATTTCTACATACCTATTACACACACACAATCGTGTTGATAGAAAAATGTATTCTGAAATAGAACTGTACTTTTTGCAGCAATGCTTTAATTTGGAGAGTATACATTCAAGTGTTAAAGATACTTAAAGGCATTTTTCATATACCCTTGAAACACTTTTCTTCTATCTGAAAATCTCACTAGAGTCAAAATGAATACAATTTAAATTCCAGAGTACTTATGTCATTACATAAATAGAAACTTCCAAACATCACTGAGTTTATACTGATTCCATTTTTCTGAGGATTGCATTCACTGCATTAAAACTTTACAGAAGAAATAATTCTTTTTTTTCCCCCCACTTATAAAGAGTCTCTTTAAATTAGCTTTTTTTTTCAATGTGACATTAAGAAAAGACGTAGTTTCTTAGCTGTTTTGTAAAAGCTGTTGTGTTTTCTCACTGTGATCTTTTCATAAACATCAATTGGGAAGGGCAAGAGTTAAATTGAGATACTGGACTTTCAAAAATGCACGACAGATTAAATACATCCCCCTGAGCTGTCCCTATCCCTTGTGTGTACCAACTCCTACTTTCCTGGAGTGCAAAAGAGCAGAAAAACATGTTAATGAGCCTGTACCAGTACACATGTACGCTTCACGATCATTTCTAGTGGTGTATCTCATAACTTAAACATGATTTTTAACCTTACATCTAGCCTATTAAGGGGGAAAGCAGCATTTCATGTAGCTATTAACTTCTCCTAATGCATGGTGACACTGTGGAATTTGCATGGCAAGCTGATCAGGGCTATTTTGCAACAGATTTATCTATTCTTGTCCCATCCCCTCCACTCCATTTTTTTTGCTTCTGTGGGGCATTTAGAAGAATTGCATAATTTAGGAAAAAGGAGCCTTGATGAGAAGCTACATCTCTTAGCCATCTATCAGACAAGTTGTTGCTGTCAGATCTTGTCACTAGATAGGAGGGGCATCAGCACAAAAATAAGTCTTTGTACCCCTTGACCTCTGTGTTAAGAAGCACTTATGCAAGAATTAAGCTTCTGCTGCAGTGAACAGAGCTGATGTCTGTGTTTCCATTTACTCAAAAAGGGATTTCTTGAGATGCTCGCATCCTTGGGAAGGGCAAGTGAGAGTCTCCAGCAGCTATTGTCCTGTCTTTAGCATTGGACTAGTTATATTCTTGGGAAAAACCGTAATTGCCACATAAATCATTCCAGATGGAGTTCAGTCCAGTTACAGTAAGAAGCCTGATGACTTTGTCCCGACCTTTGGTAGTCTCAAGTACATATATATTTCTAATAAAATAAAAAAGATGCCCATATAGGCTTTTGGCTACTTAACATATAATTCCTATTTCAATAGAACCCAGAAGCACTAAAGTATTAAAAGGGCTCTACTCTATTTTTCAGATAAATGAAATTGTCCTTTTTTTTTTTTTTTTCCACTAGGCTGAACGCTCATTAATAATAACCATCAGCACTGAGATTTCATAGCTCACCTTGGCTGAGAACAAGAAAGTCCACAGTTGTTTGAAGGTCTTTAAAAACGATGCAAATTTGTTAGAAAATTCTTTTTCTAAGCATTACAAAATGGCATTACTGTTCCCTTTGGAAGAAATCTTTCAAATATATTATGTAAAATATGATCTTAATGGTTCATGATATAATTAGGTATCAAAATAATAGAAATGAATGAATATCACTCTTTCTGGGAATCACTCTTGCTAGAACTCAGTAACTCACAGCTAGAAGAACAGAGTCTACAGTTTCCTTTTAATCATGGTCTACTAGCAACTTTAGCTTAGATGCTGCAAAATGTATCTTTCTGCATCCTATTCAATCACTTTCTTAAATTCTTATCCTAAATTTTACACTCTTAAAAACAGAAGAGAATTTTCACTAGTTCATCTGTGTCCCGCTTTTTTGGTAGGACTGTAGCTTTACTTACTATGCTGTTCTTTTCAGTGATTTTTAATACGTTGTGTGTTCCATCACTCATTTTGCCACTTCCAGTGTTCTGGTTCCAATATATATGGTTTCCAGTGTGTGCTGGTTTTGGCTGGGATAAAGTTAATTTTCTTCATAGTAGCTAGTATGGGGGCTATGTTTTGGATTTCTGCTGAAAACAGTGTTGATAATGCAGAGATATTTTAGTTATTGCTGAGCAGTGCTTACACAGAACCAAGGCCTTTTCTGCTTCTCACCCCACCCCACCAGCAAGTAGGCTGGGGGGGGGACACAAGAAGTTGGGAGGGGACACAGCTGGGACAGCTGACCCCAACTGACCAAAGGGATATTCCAGACCAGAGGATGTCATGCTCAGCCTATAAAGCTGGGGGAAGAAGAAGGAGGCAAGGGGACATTCAGCCTGATGGTGTTTGTCTTCCCAAGTAACCACTAGGCATGATGGAGCCCTGCTTTCCTGGAGATGGCTGAACACCTGCCTGCCGATGGGAAGTGGTGAATGAGTTCCTTGTTTTGCTTTGCTTGTGTGCGTGGCTTTTGCTTTACATATTAAACTGTCTTTATCTCAACCCATGAGTTTTTTCACTTTTACTCTTCTGATTCTCTTGCCCATCCCACCGGGGGGAATGAGTGGCTGCGTTGTGCTTATTTGCCAGCTGGGGTTAAACCATGACACAGTGCTAACATGCTATATTGCAGTTGATTGGCATTCAACACTAAAGAGCTAAGTGATAATTTGCCCACTTCTAAACTTTAATAATATCCCTTTGATGCCAGAATGTTGTTTGATAGGATGAAGCATTGTTTTTCCATCCTGTACAACAACAGGACCTGAGATGACAGTTTCTGTCATTTTATGAAATACTATGGATACATTTTGTGAGATCTCCTTCCCTGAAGACACACTAAGATCTATTTTATTGGGCAGCCAGACAGCTGGCTTTTATTTTTGTTCATGGTCTCTGCTGTGTATGTTTTCTAATATAGAATAATATAGATTTCTGATAAGACTTCTTTGCATGAGGAAAGTATTTTACTAGTTGGATGCTTTCAGATATAAACAAACCAATCTGTTCTGTTTAAAGCATAGCGGAGTTCAATTTTTTTTATCAGAAATTGTGTGGCCAGCAGGACTAGGGAAGTGATCATCCTCCTGTACTCAGCACTGGTGAGGCTGCACCTTGAGTGCTGTGTTCATTTTTGGGCCCCTCACTACAAGAAAGACATTGAGGTGCTGGAGCATGTCCAAAGAAGGGCAACAAAACTGGTGAAGGGTCTAGAGAACAAGTCCTATGAGGAGCAGCTGAGGGAACTGGGGTTGTTTAGCCTGGAGAAAAGGAGGCTAGGGGGAGACCTTATTGCTCTTTATAACTACCTGAAAGGAGATTGTAGTGAGGTGGGTGTCAGTCTCTTTTCCCAAGTAGCAAGTAAGTGATAGGATGAGAGGAAATGGCCTCAAGTTGCACCAGGGGAGGTTTAGATTAGATATTAGGAAAAATTTCTTCACCAAAAGGGTTATCAAGCACTGGAACAGGCTGCTCAGGGAAGTGGTTGAGTCACCATCTCTGGAGGTATTTAAAAGACCTTTAGATGTGGCACTTAGGGACATGGCTTAGTGGTGGACTTGGCAGTGTTAGGTTTATGGTTGGACTTGATGGTCTTAAAGGTCTTTTCCAACCTAAATGATTCTATGATTAATTCTTCATTGTGAGTAAAAGCTTGTTGCTACTATAGAAAAATGTATTTTACAGGTTAAAATAATTTAATTGCAGGCAAATTCTCTGATTTGTTTGTTTGTTTGTTTGTGTTTCTTTGTGTATCCTTTCATGTTTGCAGATTCTGTGCTGTTTTAACATTCATCATGCACTGCAGGACAATAAAATATCACATCTTCCTCCCAAATAACATATGGCAAAGTTATGTTATTTACCAAAGTCTACTGAAGTTTGTGAGACTAAAATTGCGTAAAGAATTTAGTAGCTACCTTTTCAGCTTTTTGGGTGAATTTTCATGATTAACTTCTCATCACATTGTTGAAGGATATGAATGAAGTAATCTTGTCTTAGCTGCCAGCATGTGCATCTTACAAACTTTTTTGCCTTTCTGTGGACTCTCCTTAGATCAGATTCCGTTTTTGGTTGCCAGCTCTGACAGCCTCCAATGCTGTAGTCACAGCTATAATATTAGAAGTCCCCAAGAATCTGTACCACAGCTGTGCTCTGTTAGCTGATTCCTATAAGCATGCTTGCAAGAGATACCAAAATCCTCAAGTGGCACCTATGGAAATTAGTGGATGTTTCAGATGAGCACCAGCTTGTCCTTTCACAGCAGCAGGTGCAGCAGCTGCTCAAAATCCATTGTTGATGTCATTAACCTGTTATTTTGGAGAGTCAAATCTCAGTGGTGTGTCCTAAAAAATGGTACATATAGGAGAGCTATGAAAGAGCAGGTGGGAGAGCTGCATCTGCCCGGTATTTTCAGGACAGCTGGTTTCCATCTAAATTCCCTTCCAGCTACTCATAGCAGTCCATAACCTCTCTGCTGCCCTGGAAGCCAGGACAGGGAAACCTCTGTTGGACAGAAGGTCTCAGATCTCTGTAAATGGGTGAACTATGGCAACGGCTACGTTCTTTGATTAAGATGGTGGGCAATATGAAAGACTGTATGGTAAGAATAGTCTAGATGTGCATGTATGGCTGCTACACATGAAGATGTGGTCATGAAAACTCACTTTAAATTAAAATTTAAGTTGTAGCATCAAGCTTTAGAAAATGCCCAAATCTTTTTGGCTTTTGTTTGCATGGACTGTTTAACCCAAATAGCAAAGAAGCTATTTCCAAGATAAGAACTTGGTTCTTTTGGAATAAGATTATCCTGCAGTTCAGCATTTCCTTTGCTACTACAGTAACAATGAGATGTCTTGTCTTGTTAGCTTAGTGACTTGGTGCTTAATGTACTTTTCTCTCAGGGCAGAGAAACAACAGCTTAGCGAAAAACTCTCCTGCTCCAGGTTTTGGTAGGCACTGTCATAATGTTCACTGGACACTAATTCAGAAAAATCTATTGGAATTGTATGCACTGCACACCTGTGAACAGAGCCACTGCTTGTTTTTGCTATTTCTATAGTTTTACTAATGTTACTGGTGAAAAGTATGTTAATAGGTGGCTCTGCTTCTCATTTCTGGAAATAACCAGCTCCTTTTCCCCACTTATGAGTAGGAGCTGTTAAACTGCCTCTTGGATAAGATTTCGCAGTCTGAGAAGAGCTGTAGTCAATGCATGTGACAATAAATAAGTGAGGAAAAAACAGGTGGGGAGAGAAGAGGCTGCTGGTCTTATGCTCAAGGCCACATTTTCATGCTTCTAGAAAACAGGGAGTTTTGCTTTTCTGTAGCAGACTTTCAGCTGAGGCCGATTGCAATGGTGCCTGTTTTCACTGTTGGTCGGCTCCATGCAGCACCATGATGGCTGGGGACTGAGATGCTCCTGGGGTGCTCACTGCTGGCTGGGCTGTCCCAAACACGCTGCCAAAAGGTGCGACTGCATTTCTGGTCAGTGTGCTGATTGTTTTAGTTTTGGTACAATAAGAAAATGATTGTGCAAAGGCTGTGGCTCATAGGTACAAACACTTACCTTGCTGGAGTCCCGCAAATGATCTGAAACCAGGGTAATTGTACTGACAGATCCTTCTCTTAAAATGTGCAGTAAAGCAAACCATATCCATTGTTTTACACTTTTTTTTTTCTGATCCTATTTCATTTGCATTTCTCCTTAAGCAGTGTACCTGCACACTTTATTTTTATAGATTGGCACTCTCACTGTGTATTTTATAGCAGATATCTGCTTCTGGCCATTTCAAGACAAAACTCTGATGTCTTGCATTGCTGTGCATTACTTAGGGCATACAGGGAGCAGCTGCTGCTTGCTTGAGATTGGAGGAGAAACACTTATCTGATGAAAAACCATCTCTCATGCCCAAAAGGCATGTGCTGGCCTGGGGCTGTTTTGTGGGCTGGAGTATGTTCCTGCACCCAGGCTCCTCCATGGCAGAGGGCTGTTGGGAGCCACAGCTGGGGGGCATGGGGCAGAGCTGCCCTCAGGCTGCTGTTGTGGCCCTGGATGGCCTTTGAGTTGGAGGGAATAGGCTGCTGCCCCAACAAGATGTCTTGGAGAACATCTGCTGCCTCAGATGTGTTAAGCAGTTAGTGTGGTGAGCAGTAGCAGTTTGTCTGTTTGTTGTATTAAGCCCTGATGCCCCTGGGGATTAAGAAAGAAACCATTTGTATGCCATGAGGCATCAAAGCCTTCTCCTGTGCTTTAGCAGACTGTCCTCTGCCTTCTGGCCCAGCCTGGCATTGCTGGCAGCACTTTACTGGCTTTACATACACCAGGTAAGTGCTAGCAGAGGTTCACTGTTTTGGAAATAACATATGTTTTGGGGGATTCAAAGGCAGCCACCTGCATCTTCAGTATCAAGTTGTGAGTAATAATGTAGTAATACCTGCCTAATAACTGCCATCTGCCTAGGCTTATAAACATTAATATTCAGCTTCCTTATGTGCGGTGATTTCATTTCCTGAGAAATATTCTAGTATTGAGTGACTAAATGGGTCTGACTGCAGGAGGATACTGCCACACCACTCCCCAAAGCCTAACCCTTGGCAGAAACTCTTTGCTAACATGGATGAGCATCTTGCTGAATGGAAATCTGTGCCGGCAGATGCAAGGGATGTTTCAGCCAAGGGTGCTTGTCTGTATTCAGTGACAGATACTAGAGCTATTGGACTCCCTAACCACTGAACATCCCCAGGGACCTGGCCTGTCACAGTGTGTGTTGAGGTTGTTCTCTGAGAGCTGACTTCCACCAAGTGTGGGAGCATGCAGCCCTCCAGCCCCGTGTCGGTACAGGGTCTGCTCCTGTCGCAGCTTTCCTGGTAATGAGCCCATGCTGCTGAGCTGGATCTTATTTCTTTGAGTGCTCCAGCATCTTCAGCAGCTCAAGAGAGCAAGTTATCAATAATGCATATTAATGGCATTGTTAGCTGGGGCAGGTCTAGCCAGCACGTTCATTAAACAGCTCTGAGGTTTTCTAGGGCTCACTAAAATTTCTTCCTGATTAATAGTGGAAGTTGGAGCTTAAGGGGGCTCCCCGAGAGAGCACAATTTCTTTTCCTGAAGTACATGAAGGTCATCAGATTCCTGAGGCCTGATCCAGAACGGCAGGAATTGTTCTAGGGATTCCAAGGGGACTCCTCAGCTCTTGTGTTTGCAAGTTTAGAGCATTGCGTCTGTCAATCAGACAAAAAAAAAAAAATTTTGATATTTAAGGACTCACAAAACATAAGTATCTCAAAATCTCACATCCTAAATTCAACTAATTTGCAAAACTTGTGTAGATTAATCTTCAGTCCAATTCCTTTTGTGAATTCAAATGTGCTGTGTGCCTATTTTTTGTACTGTTTTTAGATAAGAAGTGCTTGCTTTCCATGTAACTGAGGCTTATTATACTCTCTCTGCTGACTGTACTTGTCTATCAGTGAAGAATCAGAACGAGGAAGTTGAGGTGGTTGTGGTGCCATAGACTATTTCTGCTTCCCTGCCCCCCCCCAACTCCTTTACTTCTATCAACGTCAGTTATTTTGCCAGCTGCAACTTAAAATTTCTGACAGTAGTGTAAGTAGATTTTTTTTCCTTTTGCATACCTGCCATTACAGGCCTCCAGGACATGTTTGGGAAGATGATGAAAAATAAACCTGGAGAACTAGTGTAAAAGAAACTTATGAGTAGAGGTTCACAAGGTCTTGGAGTCTCATAACCAAAGTGCCAGATTTTAGAAAGCATTTGCTGCTCTCCTACCAAAAAAGGTAAACCAAACACATTGATTAAATGGCATTGTACTATTACAGCATCATTACCAACCCAAAAGGACAGTTAATGAGTGCCATGTACTGCACCATCATCATTCGGGGAGGATGTTTATATGCCTGTAACCCTGTCACGTCTAGAGAATAATACTTCCTTCAGAAGTCTGTGGGTACCATGTTCCTTGTTTGAGGATATCTGGGATGATTGTGGTCAATTAACAAAACATAACAAACAAAAAAGCTGATAAATCTGAGACAGAATCTAGACCATTTCCTATGAGAAGCCTTATGGCTTGCAAATTTTGCAAGTGTTTAGGGACAGATACAGCATTTTTCATCAGAACAGTGCATCTGCTTTTAATGAAATTACTTCCATTTATGTATGTGCATAAGTGTTTGCAAGATCTGAAGGTCTTGCGGACTGCATGTACACCATCTAGCATCTTGTCTCCATATAGAACTTCTGCTATAAAAACTGCCAAACAAGATCTATAGTGTTTGCTTTGGGTGGGTTCCAGTTTCCTTTCTACCCTGAAAGCAAGATTCCAGCATCATGTAAGGAAGGGAGGGGATTGCATAGCAAATTAGCACTTGAAATGCAGTGATTTCTAGGTCACTTTATCACCAGGCAGTCCTAATAAAATAACTTGCTCCTTTGAAATTATTTGTACCAAGGGATCCAAGCTGTGAGATGCATGTGATATATAGTACATCTCACAAAACTAAGTTCAATCTACTTGACCTTTTCCATAAAACAGTTCTTCACAGAGCACTTGGTTTTAATAACAATCCAAGTCACAATGAAGAGTCAGTAAACCTCATCTGCCTTCTCTGGTATTTCCTTGTAGAACAAAATAAAGTGTTCATTGCTTATTTATTTTTTGATATGGAGAGACAGAGGTGTGATAATATGTCTTGGAGAAGTTTTTAAAAAAAAATCAGTTGAGAGTAAAATTATGAATCTGTTACAAGATTTTTTTTCCAGTTTCATATACATACCTGCTGGGTACGATATTTCTTTTGACTTATAAACCAGAATAAATGTTACAACTGGATTAGTGTTCTTGCACTTCTGTTGAAACCAACAAACTACCAATTGTGCTTGGGGACAGCAGCGAAAATCATTCTGAGCAGCACAGAAACTTCTTGTTCTGCGTGCAAATAGCCCTGTACAACTTAGTGAAAAGTCTGTAGGCACCAAAAGTCCATGTCCAGAGAAACTGGAGGCAGAAGCTCTCTATGGGGACTTGGCAGTACTAAGGGTTACACCACCGCATGGGAATCCAAACTCAAATTTTTCAGCCTACTGCTGTGCTGGCTTGCCTTTATAATGTGCCGTAAAAACCTCTTGGCATGGTGACTGTTTTCTTCGGTGCCAGTGGTCTGTGAGCTTCAGTTTTATCTTTTCCCAGACTTCCGCACTGTGGATTTTGGATGTATGGGATCCTAAGTCATCTATGGCTCTGGGATGCTGTGAATTCAGATTGGCTACATCCCAGAAATATGCTCAGGCATGTCATGCCTGTGCTTAAAGCTAATTCATAGCTCTTTGCTTGCAGCAGAGGAAGACCAACGCAAATCCAGAGTAGATACTTGGGAGTGTTGCAGAACAGTCAGAACTTTCCTTCCCATGCCAGAAGTGGAAGGATGTGACTTCACCACATGCTGGTTTCGAGGAAGGAGCATCCTAGTTTTCCTTCAGACAGAGAGTTTCCAAACGTCTCAGGAGCTGTAGGTTATTTGAAAATCTGCATAAGTATCCCAGAAGGCTGCAGTTCTTTGCCAGCACATGAAACTTGTCATAGAGCCAGGGGCGGCTGCTGCTGCCATTGCTGTTCTGCCAGTGACGGCACCCAAGCAAGCTCAATTTGGGAATCGGTTCTGCAGAGATGTCTCCTCTGGTCCATGCCATAGCATGCTTTTGTCTTTGGAGACAATGAAAGCAAATTCTGACCTTATCTGTAAGTATTGCTACTGCTGAGTGATTGAGATTGATAATAAGACCCTGACATCTTTTCAAGGTTAATTAGTTTAAAATGAGAATAGCTCTTGTGTTCGCTGCTGACTATCAGAGACAATAATTACAAGAGTATTTTGTATGAACAATCCATATCCTCTTCGCTTGGGCTGGTGCTGCTACCCAGCTAAATGTTTCAGAAAAGACTATTCACTTTTCATGATGATCAGTAAAAATAGATTAATGGGAGAGTTCTCTTCAAAGGGTAAAAGGAGGACAGGGTCCTCTGAGCAGTGCTTGTCAGATAAGTGCATATGCTGAGTGGAGAATGGTGCACATAGACTGGGTGTCGCTGCCTTTCTAGCTTTGTGTTCTGAAGATTTCCTTTCCAGAAGTCATACTGCAGTGCTGCAGCAATTCCTGGGTGAATCACATGTGTGTAATAGATAAAGCCCTTTTTCTCTTAATTAGATGAATGTTAGACTAGGGCTGCCAAATTTCAGGGGAGAAACAAACTTTATTAACTGGGCAAAACAACAGATGTTAGACCCTTTACCTATAAGGGAAAAGGAAATAAAGCACAAAATCTAAAAGAGAAGGATGCAGTTTTCTATCCAGTCATGCATGCTTCCTATTACCTAATTACCGAGATGAAGATATCAAAGCATGCAAATGCAGTGAGCTTCAGTATGTGCAATGATACACTTGTGAAGGAAAACATACCCTGGGAAGTTGCAAATAGGATCTGTGTAGCAGTGTATTTTGACCAGTTGCTAATAAGTGTCCCAATATTGGCATAAAATTAATGTAGATTAGCTAATAAGAATATATTTTCCATTCCCTGAATTGCTTCCCGTATGGTTCCTGTGAGTGGTGGGTCTGTTTATAATGCTGTTAAAGGACTCTCTAAAATGAGGTATTCTAGAAGAGGTTTCAGTGCCCAGGGTTCCTGGTAATGGAAGTAACTTCTGATAGAAATGCCATTTTACACTGGAATAGGTCTCTTACATTATGTAAACAGCACCACAGAGGGTCAGCAGTTTTAGTTGTCTATAAAACGGAAACAAAACTGTCAATGTATTTTATCACTGTCCAGCCTGCCAAAGTTACAGGTATATGAGCTGTGATCATTCAGACATATTGATTGACCCTGTATTTGTGCAAGAAAAAGCTGATGCTTGGGTGGCAAGATGCCTGGCTGCTGCCTTGGAGAGCTGCAGACTTCAATGGGATACCTGGGGGTTCATGTAGCTGCTGCTGCGTTGGTCCGTCTTGGCTTGGTGTAACATCAGGGTAAGTGCCCTGGGCAGCAAGAGGACGTATGTTTGGTATCATGCATGGCTCTGCCAATGTGTCTGCACTGTGTGCTCTCTTTGCGTTCCAGGTGGTGCTAGTTGAACTTTCAGCCACCCTTGTGAAATTTCTTGTTATTTGCTAAGTCTTGCAACAGCAGTTTCTTACAGAGAGGTCACAGGCTTGCTAATAGTTACTTTCTACTATGGCATTACATTTTCCTGTTTTTTTCTTAAATATGGCCAAAAGCTGGAGGAAATGGATGCCTTTTTATATTGTTGAGCCAGTTTCAGGCCTATTCTGGTCTTCACAGAAGAAATGCTCCTTAAACTATATTGTATCCTGAGAAAACACTGTGTTTTGATTTAATCTAGCTTTGGGGAGTCTCTGAAAAGAGGAGGACCTATGATATCCTTGCATAGAATAAAGTGAGATAGCTGGGAACCATTGCCCTTCGAGAAAGGAAGAAAATGAAATATTTACTTGCAATTCTTTACTCTGAGAGATTCTGGGATTCGGGTCTTCCAGATAATGAGAGATCTGGGAAAAAGCCAGAGAACTGTAACCATCAGAGGAATTTTTCTCAGACTAGTTGCCTCTCTGATTTCACATAAGCCATTATCACAAAAACTAGAAAAAGGGTTTGCAGAAAAAAAAAGAAAAATTTTTAAAGACAGAAAAAGCAGATTTCTTGCAGACCTCTTTTCCCTGTCTCCAAATTTATATTTGCTTTTCTTGGGGAAGAAATATAGGTGAGAGCAAGTGGAGAAGCTTATGTGTTTTCAGCATCTGTGAGTTAAATTTCCTTGTGTGTATGTGAGTCTTTGGTTTGGTTTGTTTTTTGAAGAGAAGGGGCATAATCTGTACCAGTTATTCAAAACATACCATGCACTGGTCTTCAGCCTATCTGATATTCTGTATAGCTAAAACCCAAAGGTGTCATTTTGATGAGAGTAACTTTGAAAGGAGTCCATGAGACATAATATTGTTTTGCTCCCATTGTGAATTACATCCACTGTTTTCTCAACTTCCTTCCCAGTTGCAGACCAAGCTGGGACACAAAAACTTGTATATCAAACAAGCAGTTTGATATACATCTTTCAAGTAGTTCTGTTCACTTCAAAGTGATCCCATGGTTGGATTTGACCCATTTTTCAGTTTTAAGAAAAATATTGTTTTTATTCCATCACAAACTGTCAACTGGTAGATGATGAATGAGTCTTTCAAGTCTTTCTTAATAACTTAATAAATAAATAAATAAATATGTAGGAACGGTCAAGGCTTATTTTTTCCTCCTTCTTCTGTTTTTTAAGCTTAGTGTTAAGAGAGTTCTCCATGTATTAATATCAAGAGTTGTTAAACAGAAAATTTGTCAGAGCTGGTTTTTTGGAAGAGATCTAGGAACACTCTAATCCATTTGATACGTATTAAAATATACCTGTTCACACCAGAGTATCATTTATTAAGAATAAAGGATTGTATTATTCTTAATTTTTCAGAATTACATGTGCATTTTATGAACAAACATGATTCAATGTGAAATACCTGTGTTGGGAGGTAGGAATGGCTTAGAATTTGAACAGAATCCTGAAAAATGTGTTCTGAAAACCTGTACTCTGATGTCCTTTACCTGGCTGCCAATCTTAACTGTAGAGAGAAGAGAATCCTTTAAAAATATTTTATTTCTCAGACTATGAAGAGTCCTCTGAATATAATAAAAAAACTTCATTAAGAGCTGAACTGAACTTATAGAAGATTGTGTCTCTGCTGATCAAGTTAGGTTTTTTTTAAGTATGTCAACAGTTCATTGTATAAAGTAGCAATTTCTCTTTGTATCCTTTTCAGTGAGGCATTTGATATAATCCCTGAAGGCTAGAAGAAAAAAAACAGCAAGTGGGGGAGATGATAGGCAGTCCTTTTTCTGCAGCTCCACAGCATCCTGGTAATCTTCTTTTACACTTGGAACAGCCCAAGGATTCCTCTAAAATTTCAGTCTTAGCCATTCATATTTAGGTTTCAATTTCTAGAGCTATAGAAATTCAGCTTTTATCCCTCTTAGGTAGCGCTGTATGCACACAGCAAAATGCATTCAACTAGATGTGATTTCACTGTTGATTGTGCTGTCTTGGAGAGTAGCCTCAGTGGCCAAGTGTCAACTTGCTTGGGTGGGAGTAAAAGTTTACCATAAATTGCTCTTCTGCTTATCAAATCCAAAGTAATTATACTGCAAATGCTCTGGCCAGTAAAACTCCCTCTTTAAATGCAGCTGGATGTTTGTCTTGTTTTTGAACACCAGTCTCTGCTTTCCTGAGATCTGGCTACTTTCTGAAGATGAGATCTGTCAGGACCCAGACTGGACAGACCAGGGAGTCGTGTTTAATTCAAAATTCCCTCAGGCTAAATTAAGGTGAAATGACACCAAACGATCAGTTAAAGATTTTATTCATGACAGAAGCAAACTGAACTGGGGAGGCGTGGTAGTAGGTGGCAGGGTTTCTCACAACAGGAATTGGCATAAACCTACTTCTGTAAACCGTGTAACCATATACATCAATTCAGGGAATAAGGAGATCCCTCCCGTTGAGTCACGAAGTTCAGAGCAGACCCCCTTGCTTTCCAGACTCCTCCTCAGAGAAGGGTCTAGGGGCAGCTGGATCCACTCTTAGTCTCAGACTTGGTCAACAGTTTATGTCTTGAAATGGATGAGATGTAGGGATTGTGAAAAAGGAAAAGGGAAGAGAGAAGAAGACAGAGAGAGAAAAAGGAAGAGAGAAAGATTTCACCGGTCCTGGGTCCAGCGTTGGTTCAGTCAGCCGAGGTGTCCAGTGAGCTGAGGGGTCCAGTCCCGCTGGGCTTGCTTGCCTGGTGGGCTTCAGTTGGTGTCCTTTTATCATCCTTGCCCCTCCTTCGGGTGACCACCCGAACTCCTCAGGTTAATGAGCAGTTTGTGAGCCTTTGGGCTTGGGGGTCGTTTGTGGAGTAACTTCTCCTTGCCTGCAGACAGGGCCGTTGTTTGATCTTTGTATCAGAACAGGGAGCTGCACACCCTCCAGCACGCCCTCCCCCTCCTGTTGCTGATGTCTGAGCTGATGGGTTTTCACCTTGGTTTCTTGCTGTGCCGGGTTTGTTTTTAAGCAGAACTTGCCCCACCACAATGTTTGAGACATTAACTCTTTCAGTCTCTCACAAGATCCTCCAGAATTTCTTGCTCCCTTTTGTAACAGAGAAAGGAAAGATGACAGTAGGGAACAGGGTTTTAAAAACTCTTACAGTATTGTCTACAGCTGTATCAACTAGTACTTGGAATGTACAAATCACACAATCCTCAGTAGAATATATTTGTCACTGTTGGCTGTTCTGCATCCACTCAGTTAGTGCCCTTCATAATGTGCTGCCTAGATTTCCATGGTGATTTGCATTCTGACTACCTATAAGCAGTGATGTCAAATCTTTTTCTTAGCTTTATCTTCTAGGTGGACGTATCAGTGTTGACAGACAGTAGACACAAAAACACACAGATGCATCTCTGGAGGGCCAGTTCAGAACTGAAGGACAGCTGTATGGCAACATACATCCTCCTTTGTAATCACTATTGGACATGGAAGATTTTAAAATGTATTCTTTTAAAAGTAATTTAGAAATCAATAGAATGGAATGGAAAAGCTCATTTCTTAGGTAGAGTCTGAAGAGGTAAGAATTTGGGGACAATGTGATATAAGGCACTGAGAGGCGGAGATGGAAACTTACACTGCATCTGTGTGGTAGGTTGACCCTGGCTGGAGGCCAGGTGCCCACCAAAGCTGATCTATCACTCCCCTCCTCAGCTGCACAGGGGAGAGAAAATATAACAAAGGGCTTGTGGGTTGAGATAAGGACAGGGAGAGATCACTCACCAATTACCATCATAGGCAAAACAGACTCGACTTGGGGAAATTAGTTTAATTTATTACCAATCAAATCATAGTAAGGTAATGAGAAATAAAACCGAATCTTAAACCACCTTTCCTCCCACCCCTCCCTTCTTCCTGGACTTAACTTTACTCCTGATTTTCTCTACCTCCTCCCCACCAACAGCACAGGAGGACGCGGAATGGGGGTTGGGGTCAGTTCATCATATGTTGTCTCTGCGGCTCCTTCCTCCTCAGGGGGAGGACTCCTCACTCTTCCCCTGCTCCACTGTGGGCTCCTCTCTCCACACGTCTGCAGGTCCTGCCAGGAGCCTGCTCCAGCACGGGCTTCCCACGGGGTCACAGCCTCCTTCGGGAACCTACCTGCTCTGGCGTGGGGTCCTCCCCGGGCTGCAGGGGGATACCTGCTCCACCATGGACCTCCCTGGGCTGCAGCAGGACAGCCTGCCTCACCATGGTCTTCACCACGGGCTACAGGGTGAGAATCTCTGCTCCGGCACCTGGAGCATCTCCTCCCCTCCTTCTGCACTGACCTGGGGTTCTGCAGGGTTGTTTCTCTTACATGTTCTCACTCTTCTCTCTGGCTGCCATTGCTGTTGTGCAGCAACTTTTCCCCCTTCTCAATATGTTATCCCAGAGGTGCTACCACCATTGCTGATGGGCTTGGCCTTGGCCAGCGGCAGGTCTGTCTTGGAGCCAGCTGGCATGGGCTCTGTCAGACACAGGGGAAGCTTCTAGTAGCTTCTCACAGAAGCCCTCCCTGTAGCGCCTCTGCTACCAAAACCTTGCCATGCAAACCCAATACAATCTGCCTCATAGTTAATTTTCAAACATGGAGAGAGTTAACTCATTGTGTGTCCACTTTGGGCAATGCATAGGAAGCCAGTTTGTGTGTCTGTGCTGGACTGATTGCTCTATGAGAAACCCCTTGGTGATAGAGCGGGAGTACAGTACATGCAGAGCATTGCCTTTGGGCTAAGCTCGACCTTTATTTGTGCAAGTCTGATGTTGGAAGGTTTCAAGACGTATCGCTATGTTTAGACTGGGAAGCTTGTCTCATGACTTCCTTTATTGCCAATCTACTGAGTAAATGTTACCGACAGTAACAAGATGACTGCATATATTGCATGCAAACATGGAATGAATCTGTACAATAACTGCCTGGTGTCCAAGAGAGGGCTGGTGGGTCTGACACCTGGTGACCTCACACTTGGCAAGCGGGTCTACACCTAAATGGGGGGATGCTCACTCATGTGGAGTTAGAACTTCCAAAATCAGAACTGCAGAAAGTTCGCCTGTAGTTATTTTCAAGCTGATGCTTGCAGGGAGGGCTGAAAATGTGATGTGACTTACTGTGTGTGGTGAAACAGCATTGCTTTGTAGGAACAATATGTTTTGTGGAAATCCAGGCAACCTGAGGGTCTTTGGGAGATTGAGATTTGGAACTGCTTTAGGGCAAAATTACTCTAGTTGCTTAGTGTTTCTAAAACTAATTGTTATTAATCACTAGTAAACAGTGTTAGATGCACTGAAAATCCTCTGAATTACAGAACACTGTAAAGTCTTCCCTCCCTTTCTTGCATGCCTACAGGTATAAGTTTAAGTGCTTCTGAGGCAGGTTTGCCATGTTTCTGGTTGAGGGCATTGCAGTTCCCTAGTTATCTGTTGCTTTGACCTTCTTGCTGCCTCTCCTCAAAGCATCACTCTCAGACCTTCCAGTGCCATTTCTCTCATTGGGTGGGCTCTTTCCAGCAACTCTTCCCATCCTGTGCTTTAAGATGGAGACTTCTGGTGCTCATTGCAGTCAACTCTGCGAGGACAGCTGTGCTGCCCTTCTGCAGGGGCAGTGATGCAGTTAGGCAGGGACAAGCCTATCCTGATAAAGCACTGCTCTTTATTCCAGACAAACATATTTAGGAGGAATGTATCTCAGAACCAATAAGCAGTTCACAGGTATATTTAGGTGCCAGACTGCCATCCTTATCTCCACTGAGAATGGACAAATTTAATGTATTTGCTGCGGGTCTGCTTTCGACTTCTGTTTCTCATTTCTCAATTTGGACATGAAAGAATCACTTTCCCAAGTCCTGTTATTATCTCAGCTCCCTTGAATCAGTTCAAACTCAAACCTTCCCCCTGCTAAAGGGGGAAGGACATAAATTCCAGGACACTTGCTCCCTGCTTTCTATCAGTATGTGGGATTAACGTTACTTCTCAGTGACATTAATTACCAGTGATTTAGGAACACAGACAGCTGTGCACCGACAATGATAGATAACATACTTCAAAAGTGAATACGGTAATTCTTGACTCCTCCGTAACAGAGAACATATTAGCCATGCTGGAAGTCCATTGTCATTTTTAGCCAGCAGGTGTATTAATGAATGACTGGAATAAGTATACTTATTGAAAATTCAGCTAGGTTTTTTTATTAAATAATTCTGCAAAGTCTAGCTGCCACTGCATCACAAATATGGTTGTGTTTGGAGCCCAGTTTAACACAGATTTGTAGATTCCAGGTTGCTGTGTCCTACAGTTTTAAGGAGTGCTATATACTGCCCTCCTTGCAGCACTTGTATAAGACTCATGCCTGGATCCCCTGCCAAAGAAAATACCTCAGTAACCTCTCTTGGCAGTTGCAGATCTATATTCCCTCCATCACACCTCACAAAGGCAAAGTCAGTACTTAGCCCCTTGGCAATAAAGGGACTTAAGTAATGAGATGGTTGAAAGCGTGGCAAGGACTTCACTCTGGAGGCGTGTCTAAGCCAAGAGAGTTAATTGCAAATGCTAGTGCTTCAGAGCAGATTTACATAAAACACCTGCTAAGCAATTTTTAAAGCGTGTATAGAAAATTTTGTTGGCAAAATATTTTTCTAAAAATTGTGGTAGCTCTGGATGAAGATGACCCAGATGTTCAAGGTAGGACTCCTGTCAGTCTCATTCCTGGCAGGTGTCCTGGCTTCCAGCTGCTGCTTGAAAAGGCTGCAGATCTCCTAGAAGTCCTGTTTCCTGCAAGCACCATGCAGTTGTCTTGAATACCATAGGAAGTGTCAACCAGCACTGGACATATGTTGACATTTGAATTTTGCCCACAGTTTGATCCAAGCATGTGGAAAGTGTTGCTGAGCTTTCTGCCTTAGCTTTGGAAGCAGAGCATTGTTAGTGGCACAGCTTAGCTGGTATCAACATTATCACTTGCTAAAAGGTCTTGGATTAAGATTGTTACTTGCTAATACACTTGGGTTAAATCCTGTCTAGACGAGAGTGCCAAGGTCTGAAATCTGCTCCCAAGCTGCACACATTCTGCCTCTGTCACAAAAAAATCTCCCTTCTGCTCATCTCTAGTTCTTGTTTCACTGCACTGTGTCTCCTGCAATTTATTTCTGGTGCCTTCATTGGTGATGTGTTGTTCATTTTGGATGTCTGTGGCAGATTTTCAGCTGCTGAGCCTCTGCCCAGTTTCTTGTGTTTTGGAAGCTCTGTGCCGTCTTGTCCCTTTGATTTCCTGAAAGCCCTGAAGTAGGGGGCACTGGGGACATTGCTTAATGGTCCTTGGCTGTGCCTTTCCTCTGGGAAGGAAATCCTGCACTGCAGAGGGCTCTGGCCTGCACCCTACCACTGATATCAGGTGGATCCCTGACACTCGCTATGGTTCTGCATTGCCACCAGGCCAGTTTACTGCTGGTCTCTACAGGGGTCCAAAGCCATGTTCAGCACTGAAAACCTTAGTGACAGCAGGGGGTAGGGGTGGGCATGCCATTTACTGTAAACCTGTTGCTGACCTAGCGTAGATCCTCTGACTTCGACGTTGGAGTTTGTTGGGCAGTCACATTGGTCACAGTTTCTGTGTTGGCAGCTTTGCACTGAATGTAACCCAGATCAGTGCAGAGTTGGGGTTTCCTAGAAAAACTCGAGTCCTCCCGTAAGACCTGGCCTGAGAGGCCAAGCTCTTAGAATACCACTTTCAGTTTTGCTTCCCTGAGAAAGCAGGGATTGCTGTGAAGCTGCTAACCATGTTGCATGACTGAGCCCATCTGCAGCATTACCAGAGATATGCTTTTATTCTTAGATTCATACAAAAAATGTTGGTAGAAGCCATCAATTTTCAGAGAAGCTGGACAGGAACCTACCTTAGAACAGTAAATCAAGGTGCCAAGTGCCAAGCTCTTCTGAGTTAGTGTGTGTGTCTTAGAACAAAGTAGTCATTAAGCAGAAATGATTTTTCAATGTTAGCTACAGCAGAGCTAGTGCTTTTCTGTCCAAGAATCTTGCAGACTTTCTGGCTTCAAGGGAAGCAGGGTCAGGGAGGCATCAGTGCCACCTGCCCAGCAGCAGGTGGACAGCCCTGACCACCACCTCCATCAGCCCAGCTCTGTGGTCCCCAAACAATTTTATTGTTCATGCCATTCCTGGCATCATCTCAGGAAAAATGTAGGATTTCAAAATTTGGGCAGATCACTGTTGAGGATAATACACAAAGGCCAAATATTAATGTGAATCACACTTATAACTAAATCTGGGCATTGACTCCCACGTAAATAAGCCAAAAGATCTCTTATAACTGAAGGGAAAAAAGAGAGAGTGAGTTGGTTTGTTTGTTCGTTAGGCTTTGTCAGATAGTTTTCAATAATAAAGTTGAGGAAGATGTCTAGGAAGCCTTAAAAAGATGATTTCAAATTTTAGCAACTATCTAGAAAGCAAGGAGATCAAGGTTGTTATTTGAACTGTATTTGCAGCTACTATATTTGTGATATGGGAAATCTGTCAGTCCTATACATCTGCCTGGAATCCTGTTTACAACAGTGACAACAATTTTCAAGCTGAAAAATTCTTGAAATTCATATATATCAGAAAGATTAGGTTGTAGTTCTGACTGCTCCCTGACATCATTCTTTCTCAGTCAGAAGTTAATTGTCTCTAAATCAGATGCTGCTTCTCCTGCTGCCTTCAAATATGAAAGATTATCAAATTGGATGTCCAGAGAGTCTGTGCTGCACTAATAATGTTCCTGTGCAAAATCCTAACAGAACTTATTTCTGATTATGAAAGTTACATATCCTTATTATCTAATCCTTCAAACTAAATAGCTTCAGCTAAAACCTGTTCTGTAATACCAGGCAACAGGATGGTCTGAGCATAAATGAAATTGGAAAGTTACCTACTGCATCAGTTGAAATTCGCCTACTATGCATCATGGATCAAGTGCTCTGAAATATCACCCCTGAGAATGAATGAGCTGAAGTCACTGTGCCAAATTCATTCTGGGTACAGCATCACATTAGGTTACTCTCATTCCTAATGGAGCAGTGAATTTTGCCCAAACCGAAAGCCCTATAAATCAGAAGGAACAGAAAGGACAGATGCTGTATCTTGAAAGATATACTCCTCTGGAAACCGTAGCTCCCTCTCCTGCCTTTTCATCCCAAGGAAGCAGATGGTTTCTCGTTCACCCAGCTATGGTGAAAGCACAATGGGTAAAAATAAAAACAGACGGCTGGATTACTTCCTTGGTTAATCTGCATGTGGTCCCATGAACCCTGGTGGGAATGCAGAGAATGGAAACGAGGGTGAAGCACAACCTAGAGACCTACAGGAGAATTTGTGTAGCATTTACTCAGAAGAGTGAGGGAATATGCATGTGCTCAAAAAGAGACACGCATGCACCCCACTCTTACCATCTTCTCACCACTCTGTCAGACTGCTGGCCGTGAGGAACAATCCTCAGGAAGCTGTGATTCTCTAAGTGATATTCTTCCTCTTCCCCACGAATAAAAAGGAAGCTCGCTAGCTCAGATTGTAATTAACAAGAGATTTCATTAACATTTTTGGCCTAGGTTCTGGTATCTGTGGACATCCAGTTTGTAGAACAATAGGGGGAAAAAAGTCTACTTAGTCAAAGAACAAACCAGCAAAGAAGGTCCTGTCTTCCTCATGTCTTTCATTTCTCAAAAGAAATATGAAGAGCATCTGTTAGTATCTGGTGACTGACAGTTCAAGGACAACCAATGCTGAAGTGACCCACTTAATTTTTGTAGGATCTAGAAAAAAAATGTCTGTGGAAGCTTTCCTAAATGCTTTTTATGAGGAAATAAATTTCTTTTTAATTTCAGCTTTTTTGTTCCACTTCAATGAGAGGGGAAGTAAATTTGTTAATAATAATATATAGCAATGATTCAAGTAAACTGCTGCTCAGTACATTTTTGCTTTCCTGTTCTTCCCCAAAGCTAATCTGATGAATTTGTTCACATCAAAGTGGGGTACATTATTCATGTCATCCTATGTCACATCATGTATAATGGCATGTGACAACTCAAGGTAACGCATCAATTAGGACAAGGCAGGAGCAGAGATTTGTTGATAAAAGAGGGAATGTATATCCAGCTTTGGGCATGGCTGTTTGGAGTTTGGGGGTGACAAGAAGGCTATTTTAAAACTTTAGAACTGCATTTGGAGATCATGTGCTGTAATTTAGATTGTCTTTCAGCCATTCTGTTTGTAAGTATACTAATTGACATACCCTAATACTCATCACTTACTGATACATGACTCAAAGCCTTTTAATTATCCCATCTGTCAGTAGTCCTGTTCTGAGTGCACTTAGTCATGCTGTTTAACATCTTTGTTAGCAACATGGTTGGTGGGATTGAGTGCACCCTCAGCAAGTTTGCCAATGACACCCAGCTGTGTGGTGCAGTTGACGCTGCAGGGAAGGGATGCCATCCAGAGGGACCTTGACAGGCTTGAGAGGTGGGCCTGTGCAAACCTCATGAAGTTCACCAAGGCCCACTGCAAGGTCCTGCACAAGGGTCGGGCCAATCCCAAGCACAAATACAGGCTGGGCAATGAGTGGATTGAGAGCAGCCCTGTGGAGAAGGACTTGGGGGTGTTGGTTGGCGAGAAGGTCAACATGACCCAGCAACATGTGCTTGCAGCCCAGAAAGCCAGCTGTATCCCAAGCTGCATCGAAAGAAGTGTGACCAGCAGGTCAAGGGAGGTGATTCTCCCTCTCTACTCTGCTCTCATGACACCCCACCTGGAGTACTGCATTCAGCTCTGGAGCCCCCAACATAAGAAAGAGATGGACCTGCTTCAAGCAGGTCTAGAGAAGGGCCACAAAGATGATCAGGGTGCGGGAGCACCTCCCCTGTGAGGATAGGCTGAGGGAGTTGGGGTTGTTCAGCCTGGAGAAAAGAAGGCTCTGGGGAGGCCTTATAGCAGCCTTCCAGTACCTAAAGGGGGCCTACAGGAAAGATGGGGAGGGACTTTTTAACAGGGATTGTAGCGATAGGACAAGGAGTAATAGTTTTAAACTGAAAGAGGGTGAATTTAGATTAGATATTAGGAAAAAATTCTTTACTGTGAGGGTGGTGAAACACTGGAACAGGTTGCCCAGAGAAGCTGTGAATGCCCCATCCCTGGAAGTCTTCAAGGCCAGGCTGGATGGGGCTTTGAGCAATGTGGTGTACTGGAAGGTGTCCCTGCCCATGGCAGGGAGGTTGGAACCAGATGGTCTTTAAGGTCCCTTCTGACTCAAACCATTCTATGATTCTGTGATGATTCTATGGTATGCAGGTGATGGGAGTGGGGTGGGGGCTGAAAGCTGATGCAGGGATGTGATGTGAGGTACTGCTGGCAATTCAGTGCAGGCATGAAACTGGAGTTTGTGTGAGTCTTCATACTTCTGTTGGTACAAAAGGGATCCAACTTGTTTTGAGCCGCTGGTGACAGTCTGTGATATAGTGCTTGGTTTCATCCTTTTATTAGTTGGTAGTAGTGAACAAAATGTTAAATCAATAGGTTATTGCTTCCAGCAGATCAAAGGTTTTTGTATGGCTTTTGTAAGTTATTAATATACAGAACCTTGGTTTAAGAGTGAAGCATGAGCCTTCCTTTTCAAGAGGGGTATAAATTTGCAGGGATTAGGGATCAAGACAAAACCCATCAATCTTCAGGAATCAGGGGTTTCTGGGGAAAGAAGCTAAATTCTGGCTGACACCTGGAGGAATAGGAGCAGGGTAAGGAGCAGGGAGCAAGTGCTCAAATGATGGGGCAGCACACGGGCTCTGCATCTGCAGAGATGGTCGAGTGCTCCCTGGGAACAGCATCCAGCCTTCTCGCTCCCCCGCTCTCTTGGGAACTGCTGTCACTTTTGGAGAAAGTTGGGAGTCCTTTAGGGCATGAAAGCAAGGACTCTTGCTCCATCTACAAGCTCCCTTAAGCTCTGCTGGTGCTTGGAGCATTTGCTGCTGAGACAGCTGTCACAACTGGACACAGCATGTTGTCACTCTGACACACAGCAACAAGATGTGAAATGAATGTGTGAATGGAGCAAGAGTCCTTACTTTCATGTCCCCATGAAATATGTCCAAAAGGCTCTCCACAAGTCACCTATCCACCCTGAGCAGGGTCATGTGTAACTATATTCTTTCAAACAGAAGTTTTGCTAGCCTTTTCCTAAGGACCTCCAGGGTGGAGTTTCCACAGGATCCCTAACTGCTTAATTATAATTAGTCTGAAAGATCTTCTTAATATCTGACCTAATATAGAGATTAGCCATTTGGAAGGGATTGTATGTATGCTGGAGAATAGAACCAGAAATCAAAATCATCATGGCAAATTGCAAATATGGTCTGAGACCGGGAAATGCAGTTTAGCAGGGTACCATACACTAACGATGGGCAGCAACCATCAGCTGTGCAAACGCAGGCTGATGAGCAGCCAGTGGGGCAGCAGTGGCAGAGATGGGGTGGGAAGAGCAGAGTGGGTCACAACTGCATGGGAGCCCGGGTGCCTCGCTGCTCTGAAACAGGCAAACGCTGTGCTGGGTGGATAAAGGGAAAAGTATCCTAGATGATAACAGATACACTCCAGCTGTGTGTATTGTGCTTCGAGAATGTTGGGAGCAAACTGGAAGGGGTCTGGAAAGGAGTAATGTGAACTGGCTGATGACTAGGAAAGATGACTGTTGGGGAAAGCTGAAAAAACTGGGCTTGTTTAGCATCAAGAACTGAAAATGTGTCATGTGGTGATACTGCTGGTTCGAAGAGGAGAATCTTCTCTGTGTTCCTTATAGAGAGGTCTTCAATTGTGACAAGGAAGATTGGGGTCGGATGCCAGGAAGAAGCTTCCTAAGGGAGCAGTACTAAAACATCAGAATTTATTGCTCAGGGAAATTTAGGGACTTCATCCGTGAAGGTCAAGTTGAACAAACGCCTCTGGAAAAATAGATATACTGAGGCAGGGAGCAGCCCTTAGCCCTCTGAGTAGTGCCTTCCAACTGGAATACTGTGTGCTCTCTGCAGCAAGCAAGGCCATTTTAGCACCTCCTCTCCCCAGTTGTCTTCTCCCCCAGTACAGCAACCCATGTTTTCCAGTCTTCCTAGTAAGTTAAATTTTTTACTTTTCTGGCTGTTTCCTCTGAACGGTTTTCCATTGGTCCTGGTTCTTCTTGAGCTTTGGGTGGTCTAGTTGAGGCCTTTCCTGAGCAGAGCAGAATGAAAGGATTGCTTTTGATGTCTCACCTCTGTACACCTGGCTTCTCTGTACATCTTGGCATGCTTTGGTGGGAAGGTTTGTTTGGGGTTTCTTAAGCAGTAGTATAACACCACTTTGTGATGATCCTGTGGTCTATACATGCACAGTATAAAATGCAAATTTAAGAACTGTTGAGTGGTGTGCAAAAAGAATCTTATTTGACTTTTGTGTGTGTGGTATTTTTTTTAATGCAATATGATTTCTATGCAGGATCAAGTCTAGGTAGCAAAGGAATTATACTGCGTATGTCAAATTTCCTCCTGGGCATATTTATAGAGACATTTCTGAAGCAGAATGTCTCCAGTCAGGATACTTAAAACAAAGCAAACATCTTCATTGAGGATTAAACAGTAGGATATGTGGACTCACATGTGTGCATGCACATACACACAGAGTATTTTGAGACTGGTTCATATCTTGTTTAGGGCTGTGTTAGCCTTCATGGAATATACTCTTGTTTGGCAGTAGTCAGATAAATAAGAAATTAAATAAAACTGCAGTTTTGAAATATTCCAGTACTGGTGTTAAAGATTTTATTAAATTCAGAGTGCATTTAAAGATCAGTAGAAAACCTCAGGCACTTGCCAACCAAATGAACTTGTGAGAGTGCCACTGCTCTGCTTTCCTCCTTGGAGGATGATAGGGACAAGCAAAGGCAGGTGAATTACCAGCTCTTTGGGAGAACTAAATTTATATTGCAATTCAGAGCTTGGTGGGTGAGGAGAGAAGATATAAAATAATTATTTTCTTCAGGGTGCTGGCTAGAGGAAGACAGATACAGAAGTGCAATGAAAGAAGTGCTCCCAGTCTTCCAGGAGACACATGATATTTGAGTGTATTGATTGGTAGAGTTTAATACCAGACTCAGTAATTTCAACTTTGTGACACTGTTTTTTTTCCTTTGCTTTCTCTGCTGAATTACAGAAGCTGTCTATGTCGGTAGTTAGACACGTGCATGTTTTCTAAGAAGGTTGTTCACGCACTTCTACAAGTCACTGCTTGGTATTAGTTTTTCTATACAGAAGCTCTTTGGGTGTCTTGCTGTGAAGCATAGTCTCTACCTCTCAAATGCTTTTTGGCTATTTCTATGGGTTTTTTCATGTTCCATCATTCTTCTAAAATTGTGAGCTTCCCGATATGTGTGCAGCATTCCAATAGTAGTTTCAGTACTCTGATGTAGGAGCTAACCCAAATGTGCTCCTGGGCTTCCTTTGAAAACTGTCTTTCTTCCTTGAGAAAGAAACTTAACGCAGCCTGTGCAGTGGAAGGCTGTTAGTGCTCTGCAAGCCTCTTCCCTGGTGTCCAGATACAGCCTCCAACTGTCTGTCTTGGAGACAGTGAACGTGCAGTGCCAAGCAGATCTGCCCGGTGGGTGGTGCTAATGATTTCAGTGCAGTTGCATATTTGCTCATGATTTGAAAAAGAAAGTGAGATGGGAAAAAGCATTGGCAACAGAAGTATTTCTGGAAACTCTCCGGTAGCTGAAGTGTCCTCAAGATTTTGCTACAGCTTTAGCACAGGTGTGTGCCTCTTTTAAATCTTAAAAAGAGAAAACCTTTTCAAAATGCTTCAAACTACTTGATTGTTATTGCAAAAGAAAAGCACTTTTTTCCCAAATGTCACTGTAATTTTCTATTAATTTCATATGGTACTGTCTGAGTAATAAAGTTATTAAATATTGACTGATTCCCTGCTCTCCCACTGCTCTCAGCATATCTACGAAGGGTTTCCCAGAGGAGCTTCTGACAGCCTTTAAACAATCAACCATGACAGCGTGGAGGAAAGAGTATTGTCTAGCTCGCTAATCTCTTAGCTCTTGTGTTTTCAAGGCGATTTTACTGCATTTATCAATGTGTCCTAGTTCCTGTTTCCCTTTATAAACATCGTGCTGGTTTTGGATGTTGACAGGCTTTGGTACCTCATGGTTGGATGGTCTGACTTAAAAGCCCTGAGACTTCTTGTTGCCCAGACCTCTCCTGCAGAGAGGTCCCTACCAGTTTCTCAGGGCCATCCATACGTATGTATGTTTTTTTGGTTTTTTCCATTATTTTGGTTGGCTGTATTTTTCATGTTCCCATTCTCCTCCTTCTAATACAAATCTGCCCACATTTCCTCGGAGGGTTGTCTGTCTTCTGTGGGAGGACTTGAATATTAGTCCTTCATCTTTTCTGTGTATCTCTACTTTTATTACTCTCCCCTATCATTGATTTATGACATATGTGTAGGCCAAGATACAGTAAAGGACATAAGTCATATAAAAAGAATGCAAGAAGTTAATCACATTATTTTTACCTGTCCCCTGTTTAATATCTCGATAAAAATGCAGATATTAGACTGGGTGCTTGCAAGTGGAAGTATCTATCTGTGCTTTGCAAAAGGTTGCCACACCCTAGTGGAAATAATTCTCTTCTGCACAGTCGTAGTGATAATCATGTGCTATTACAAATGAGTGCAGTTTTCTTGGAGTTACTATGTTTAGCAACAGCCCTGTTTTCTTCATCTTCCTAGATTCAGCTGATTCACATTGATCTATTTTTCTTACAGGGGTTAACTTTGGGGGAAAAAAAAATCCATAACTTGAGATGTTCTACAAATTATGCAGTCAACTTCCTTGTGTGTGGGAAAATCGTGAGGTCAGAACAGCTAGAGTGCGAGGGATTGTTCTCACCCTGGGAAAAACAACTTTCCGGGCATGATGTCTACCCTGCCAGACTGGTGCTTGATTCAAAAAAGCAGTCATGGAAATATGTAATTCCAACACTGCTTGTATGCTATGACTTTATTTTCAGTGTCTTAACATTTTTTGGCTAGCCAGTTCAAAAATAATAATAAAAAAAAAGTAAAAAAGAAAAATCCTGCCTGGCTTTAACTGATAAAAGCCAAAGGTGAAGAAAGGGCACTTTTCTGTTCTTTGTTAGTCATGGCAAAATGCAAAAAACTTTTTCTGTAGTAAACTTGTGCAATAAAATGTATTGCATAGTGATTTGCTAGCATTATTATTTGCTAGTAAAATGTGCTGTTGTCCTTACAATAGCAAGCCTTAGAAGAAGGACTGAGCCTAGGAAAAAAGGAGTTCTAAAATATTAACTCTGAGAGTATTAGGTACATCACTGTGTGCATTTTAGAAAACCTAACAGTTTAAAAGAAGACTGACTGAACAGTATGCTTTTCATGGTCAGCTGATCTCCATTTCATCCATGCATTTATTAAATGCTTTTTACTTTGTGCTTCATTTGACAGTAGATTTCAGTACATTGGATTAGGTAATTGTCTGGATGCAGTGTAAACCTCAGCAGTTCAAAGCAAGCACTATATAAGCTCTAAAAAGTCTATTCTACCATTTCTATTAGCCTCTAGAAAGTGTTCTGATAAGATCAAGATGCATAAGATATTATATGTTAAATTATGCAGCCAGCTGGCTGATAGTGCTGCTGAAGCTGGGGGACTGACAAAAGCTATTGTTAGAGCCAGCCAGAGGTGCTCCTTCCAAAACCCTCTTTTCTGTTGTTGCTTTTTGAACTTTGCATATGAAAAGTTTTTCTGTTTAGTCTCTCCCCAAGGGCTGGATTTATTTTTTTTTTTCCACAGGATGATTTCAATGAAAGCACTAAACCAATTTAAAATAAAAGAAGCAGTGGACAGCATTTCCAGAGAATTATTTTTCTTGGATTTTATGCTTCTGTGGTGTCAAACAAGCTGAGTTTTGAAACTCAATCAGAAGACAATAATCATCTGGGGCACTGTTTGAAGGAAAAGAAAAAAGTGCTATCTGAAATCTGGGGGGTTTGGTGGTAATTGAGGATCTGTGATGAAAACACCTTTTATTGCAGCAGCTCTGAGTGGGGATTTAAAAAGAGATTGGCAGTGGAGGAAGAGTATATTAACATGAATGTAGCAGGAAGCAAGGAAATGAGGCACACAGTGAGGGTGCCCTAACACAAATTTGTTTCAAACTTTATTTTGTCTAGTGCAAACTGAGTCCTGACTGCTGTAACATACAAAGTTGACTGACCAGCTACATCTTTTGTTTGGCGCTAGAGTTCTTTGTAGCCACAGCCCAGGTCTGTAGCTTCTTTTTGGCACTACTTCTGGAGAGGAAAGCTTTATTCTCTGGAAGCCACATTTCCCTTCCTACCTCAATACTTTATCCAAGGTCTGGGACTGAACCAGACTGAGACAAATAAGACTCCTTTAATGTAATGTATACTGAAAAGGAAGTGCTAAAACTCTTCGAATAAATCTCACTAGTCTGGAGTCCAAAGTGTGGAAAATGAGATGGCTTGGGGACGGATATGGCAGAGGAGTATAAAATCACATAAGGAGGACAGGTAGGGATTGATGGTGTACTCTTCCAAGCAGTGCTGATTCAAGAGTAATACAGTAAAGGTATCAAGTGCTGGGTTTGGTGTAAGCAGAGGAGGATCTTCATGCAATGGATAGCCAACCTGGGGAGCCCTTGCCACAGAAGTTTGCATTGATTCAGAAAAAAATGGAACAAGATCCAAAGAAATTTATGAAATAAGTAGAAATGATATCTGGCTTAGAAAACTGCTGGTTTGAAAGTGGTTGAATGCCAGTAGAGTATTAGGGGGATGTATCTGCTTTCCCTGCCCTATGCACTGTCCTTGACATCTGCCTAAGCTAGGTGAACTTTTAGCTTGGCCCAATATGACTGTTATGTTCTTGGAGACCTCAGCACAAAGAAGTAAAAATGCGTGTGTTCAGTGCATCTACTTCATACCAGAAGCAAATCCTTTTTTGTCCCATGTACAAATAATTAAGTGAATGCTTCCTAAGTTATGTTGTGTTAAAGTACTACTGATGCCTGGGATGCTCCCTATCTAGGGATGTGAATGAAGGAGAAAAATTCTGTGGAAAAATGAAGTAATGAGTCAACAATGCTCTCCAAGGGAACGATGAAGGTGTTGTGGCCTTGCAGATTTGTCTTGTGCATGTCTGCTGGCTCACACCTAGAGAACTTCTTGGTTGAGCACTACAAAATTGTGCAGCAGGCTGAGGTTTCTGTCCTGGGCCTGCTGGATGGCTTGAAGGATTAGTGAATGGGAGGTAGCCAGAACAGAACAGGCATCTGTTACAGGAGCAGTGGCAAGGCATTTGGGTAGAAATTGTAGTCTTGGGCAGTTTGCATACAGCCTCTCAGCTGGGTTATTCAGAAAGGGAAATGTTCTTTCTTCCTCTTTATTGTCTATGCAGCCCTAATCCTTCTTTTTTTCCAAATAGTTCATTTCAGTGCACAGTGTGGCTTAGCCAAAGTGCTCTCTGTGCTAAACCCACCTCCCTTTGAAACTTAACAGGGTTTATGTTTTCTGCTTTGCTACTGCTGCACATGAAGCAATAAGGTCCACTGCTCTGGGTCCTGCAGCTTCAGGCTGGTGTTTCTTTTCCTTGAGGACTGGTGCTGCTGTGTGCTGCAGCTTCCCTCACGTCCTGCCTGGCTCCCTAACCTTGCAGCACATGTTTTCCTTTGTTTACTGCCCGCTGGCACCTGGAAAGCAATTATCTGTTTCTGTCCCCGGAGTGCCTACAAGCCCCATGCTTTCTTGCCTCCCACGGTTGACTGCTTTTAAAAAGAGAATGCTGTACCCATCAACAGGTGTTAACAGCATCTGCTATCAACATGGCATCACCCTCTCAGCCCAGCAGCATCCTGCCAAAGAGCTGGCACTCACTTCATTATGCATACTCCCCATCTGCATGCAGATTCACTTAGCACCTCTTGCCCTAGTGGAACTGGCACGTGTCTCAGTGTGGGCCCAAAGCCACCCAAGCATATGGGCTCGGTCTGCTCCAAGTGTGTGCAGCAGAAACGGTGCATTTGTAAAACAGGAATAGGATTCCCACATAGGAAAGGTAATAATGCAGCTTTTGGGCCTGGGACTTGCTTTTTAAATCCCTGTGGGTTAAGTATGCTCTGATCTGTGTTTCTCTGGCTCTTTTGGTATTATTCAGTGCTGTGACAAAGGTCTGTATCAGGTCTTTTTCTCATGTCTGCAGAAGGCCTAATCTTCAAAATGGTTTTTCTATTTGGTTAGATTTCTTCAAATGAAAATATTAAAAATCTGATTGCTAATAATGTATCTACAGAAGAGCCTGTTTCCTATGGGTAATATATTATACTGCGGTTGTGTGATGGCTTTTGTTATGTTTCTGCTGTGTCTTTGTTGCTATGCTGTGTCTCTGTATGGCTGTTGCAATTGCAAAAGTCTATGGAGTCATCTGCTTTAGCCTGTTTTCCACAAATCCAGGTAACTTCTGCCCATCACTCTCCCCTTGCCTGTGGGTTTCTCAATGCATTGTTATGTGTTCCTAGATCCTCAGTTTGGCCTCTAAGCAGAAGTGCTTGAACTTAGTACTGACCAGGGTTGCAGTGAGTCTGGTGAGACTTAGGTTGTCCTCTGGATGTCCCTGCTCTACCCCTTGTATGGGGCCATTCCAGTCCCATCTGAAATGCCTCAGCTGTGAGCGTATTTGTCATCTGATGCAGAAAAAGTGGAATGATCCTTCTCATGAGAAAGCCCATTAACTTAAACCACAAACCACTTGAATGACAAAGCCCCAAGCCCATGGAAAGGGCATGCAAATGATGTAAACTTCCTATGATGCCCTTAAATCTCCCCAGCCTTTTCTGACTTAGAGAGAAGCTAAAAAAGAATATGTCCCAGACATCATGGTCTGGCCCATAGGACCAACCATTTGAATGGCAGTGAAGTTTTCTCTGAAATTTGTGACAAAGACATTGGAAAATATCCCCTGAATGATTTGTCTTTTGCTTACTCACATTTGGATGCTCAGCAAGAATCTATTCCATCTGAACGACTAAGCAGAGTGTACAGAAAATCTGTGGCGCAGGGAAGGCTTCCTTTCTTACTTTAAAGGTAATTACCAGCGGTGCTATCCCTTGTTAGCCCTGCTAGAAGGTAAGTTGTCCTGTTAGATGCCACAGTAATCCCTCCTGGATTTCTGTAGGTAAGTGCATGGCTTACCTCAATGCTTATCCCTTCTCCAAAAACTTTTTTTTGTCTATTGTCAAAAAGTATTGTTTGTTGGTTGCCAATTTCTTTTGTTACATTTAGTGCAGAGCCAATCACAAAAAATTAGGCAGGCTGTAGTAGTAGTATTATGTCTGATTGCCTTTTGTTTGGAATTGGTATTCCAGGAAACCTGTTTTAGTGGTTGTACTGCTTAGCTACTGAGCAGAAACTTTTAATGGGATAATATTGATCCAGCTGGGATCAGCAGAGCTCGCAAGGTACGAGTCATTAGGCAGCATTTGCAAGGGGTGGCATGAGCACTTCTATTGTCCAGGCAATTTTGGATCAGTCAGTTGGATTTCTGCATTGACCTTTAAAATTGTACTTGTATTAAATATCCATCTGGGTTCTGGTAGCATGATAAATCTGGAGGACTCTAATGCATTTTTAAAATATATGTGATGCATAACAAAATGTTGCCTCCCCTCTCAGTTATTTGTAAAATCTTTTGCATACTTAGTAAATGTACCCTTAAGAGATTCGCTGAAGGCCATAGTTTTTCCATGGGAGACTGAAATGAATTAAATGGAAGCATTAGTCTGAATTGCAAAAAATGATGAGTTGATCAAACCAAACGGAAGTGACCATACTTAATCCTGAATGATTCACCAGTGCTAGTATAAACATTCAATGTGCTAGGTGGAGCTAGCATGACATTTTTAAAGCAGGAATAGAGAAACCCAGTCCCTCTATAAAAGGACAATGTGTGTATATATTTTAGAGCATTCACTACTAAAATTAATGATAGGTTTCACCCCACCTGCCAAAGCTTCTTAGTAATTTTCCTTCTAGCCCCAGTTCAGATAAACCTTTTTAGTGCTCTTGGGTTAATGTGTTCAGGCTGAGCAATCACAACACACTAGTGAGTGTCCTGCAAAGGGACTGGGAGTCAAAGTCTGCTGCTCTGCCCAGCTGGAAAATGCTGGATTGACACCTCAGCCCATGGCTAGAACAGCAGCTGTGGCATCCTGGCAGCCTAGTGCAGGGCACTTGTGTGCTTGAACAGCAGAGATCAGGACACTGTGTGCTGTGTAAATGTGCTGACCATTGGGCTCCTCTGCAAGGTTTCCCCCAGTCTCACTCTGTTAGCTGCTGGCTAAGAGAGGGTGAAAGGGGAGCAGAGGAGAGGACGGGGCCTCCCAATATATCATGAGTGAAGAAGGGGACAGTGTCCTGCTCCCTGTGCTCCAGGAGAGTCCTTGTGTGCACACAAGCTCTTGAACCTCTGAAGAAAAATGGAGAGTGCGCAGAGCTGTCTCTAGCCATCCACGCTAGGACAAGGCTGAGGTGAAGCTTGCTGAGCCATTTCAGAGCAAGGTTTTGACAGCTACTGTATGAGAAACTGTCTCCTCAGCCCCAGGAGGTGCAGGAGGAACAGGTCCCCCTTCAGTGTTGTGGTTTCTGTTTTGTCAGCTCTGATGTCTCACTCCTCTCTCACTTTCTCCACTGGGGTTTCTGGACCTTGCTGATGAATCCAGGCTTAAATGACTGACTCTTTTATGCTCTGACTCTGTCAGGTGTGGCCTGGAGTATGGATGGGCTCATGCTGCAGCTAAGAAGCAAAGGTACATCCCCAGCATGCAGGTTCCTGGTGTAATTTTGTGTGAAGAGAAGGCCCACTGCTTCCACGGTCACCTAATGGCTCTCTGGTGTTAATATTGGTTCAGTTTTCACTAGGTCCTCAGTGCCAATATGTGAGACCCTGTTTATGGAGAGGTCTTGTAACTGGTATTTGGGGCAGCAGATTCCCAGGGGAGGGATGCTGTGTCTGGGAGCAGCAAGGTAGGGAACAGCAAGGCAAAGGAAAGGTGGAGATTGTGCCGTGGTGCATATCAGAGGGATGGTCTCCAGAGGTGGAAGAGGAAGGTGGAGGAGTGAAGCTAGTGGTCCAAGTGTGGGCTTGACAGGTCTGTTCCATGTTGCTCGGTGTAGACCTTTGAATAGAAACCAGACTTATCAAATTTTGGCAAATGTATGGGCTAGAATTCTTTTAGAATTCTTCCAAACCCATAAATGAGTAAGATGGGTATAAATAAAGTTTTATTAAATTATTGATGAAAGGAAGAATTTCATTAGGAAGAAAATCCCTGGAAGGAACATGAGGTGGGAAAGGCCAGAAGGCCTCCAATGACTTTGGTGTAGCTCACTGTGCTGGTGCGCTCCCATGGCTTTGTGGGTCCTGAGCCTGTGTGGCTCTGATCTCTGCTGATGGTACATCATTTGACACCAACTGGAGTGTTTCTTCAAGAGCTCTGTTCGCAATATTTCCACAGTATTTGTATCTCCCAGACGACCACAGACCCTGGTCATCGTGGTTGCCTGGACAGACCTTTCTGGTTTTGGAGTCTGTGATACTGCAGGCAGACACCAATGGGGTCTATGTGGCATTGCCATTTTCCAAAGCACCTCCCAAATGTGTATGGAATTTTTAGGGTTGTTTCAAAGCATGTGTTATGAGCTTAAATGGTTAGCCCAAAGTAATTCATCATGCTGGCACCAGAGGTAGAGGCAGAACCCATGTTTCCCAGCTTCCTGGTAGCATTACTTTCCTGTTTGCTCAGCAGAAGAGGCACAGGCCCTGGAGCAGGAAAGCCAAGAAATCTAAAAGTAGTGTTCTTCCTACAACTTACCAGCCATTCACAGCACATATGGCCAGAAAGGAAGTTTAAATAATTCAGTCTCACTCCTTTATAAAGCAGCTCAATTTAACCTGATTATCCCTACAGTAAAGCTATTACCTGTGCTTACCTTCCTAAAATACTTCTAGCTGCACTTTGCCTGCACCAAGAAATAGAGGATCTACCGCTTGCGGTTTGGAGTTTGTACCGATGTTTAATCATTCTTGCTGCACCTGACTCTTACAAGAGTTTGTCTTCCAATGCTCAGGATGTCAGTCTTGCCATACTTTGCTACAGCCTGTTTTCCATTTGGTACCTTTTTGGCTTTTTATTCATAGTCGTTACCTTTGTTTTGCCACTGACGGAGGAAGAAGCACCACCAGTCAGAACCGTGGCCCCCAATTGCTGAATGATGCCTTTTCTTCTTTGAGAAGTCCATTTCGGGATAGATTGATTTGTACTTGTAGACACCATAGTTGCTTGTAGCTATAGGGTTCAGCCCAGATGCCTCTGACTGCACAGGGCATTCAGTATATAGATTATTGTCTGATGAATTATTCCTGTGGTCCTATTTTAATGATTCATTTTTCAAATACATTTGGAAATTTCAGAGAAATCAAGACTGACTCCTCAAAAATAGTTCAAGAAGGAAGCCTCAGTGAGGGTGAAACCAGCAAGCTTGTTAAAGGCAGCTGGGGGGACTTTCTAATCCCCAGGTTGTCCAAACATGCTCTTTTGACTCTGTGCCAACATATTCATTGAATTCTGCAAACTCTTCTCACAGTGCAAATACTTCCATTTCTAAATCACAGATACAAGGAGGACTGTGAAATCTAATTTCTAAATACAACAGAGTATTTTCAAGCACAACATAAATATTGATTAAAAAAAAAAAAGCAATGCAATGCTGACATTTTAAAGATACGTAAACAGTTATATCTGCTTCTAAACATTCCAGGTCACAAGGGAATTTTTGTCTTGCAAATGTGGTGTTTGAAAGGGCATTTAGGTCTCTGATGTCCCTAGCTTTTTCCTTCAGTAAACTCCCATGGATCTCCTTGGGTAAACACTGCAGACTGGTCCCGTGATGTTTCCCAGTGAGGTGCTGTAGCCTGGCAATGTGGCTTGGATTTTAACGCCTTTTTTGAAATTCTGAAGTTTTCCCAATGTAAATAAACCTCAGGATTGTCAGCTCACCATGCTAATATGTGTGCAAGTGTTCAAAACTGTATATGCTTTAGTTGCTCCTTTTGTTAGCTTTACTGGGAGTTAATTTCCAAGAAAGCTGTACATTAAAGCTCAGTGCCATTACTTCTCAGCCTCTGTGCTCTGTGCTCTGCTCTTACACCTGAATCCCCTCTCCAGCCCTCTCTTCTGGCTGGAATCCCCTTGCTATCAATCCAGCATTTCCGAACTGTAGACATCTATGGAGTTAGGGTAAGTGCTCAGTAGCTGGTTACTGGTAAGGGTCCATGAGAAAAGCTGAAGAGTCATCAGTGGCACAAAATGTTTGGGACCTGCTCTGTTAGGCAGTCTGGAGAAGAGTAAGTGCAGAGAACCCTGGGGTGACAGGCTTGGCATATCCCAGAGTCTCCTTAATTTATTTGTAGCTAAGACCTTGTAGGGAGTACAGAATTGGGCATTGCTCTTTACAGTTTTTGGGCATGTGTGTGAAATGTCCTTCTAAGAGAAGCTTAGCTATATGGTATCATCTCACCATTTGGCAAGTTTTTTCTTGGAAGAAGTTTTCAGTTCATGGTCTGTACAGGAGCTATTCACTAAACTGAGTACAGCTCTAACTGCATGTTTCAAAAGTGAATGCAAGGTTCACGAGGGACAGTCTCTCTGCTCACCACTTACACAGAGCATCCTGGCTCCTTGCAGTGCTGCTTTTGCCATTGTTATATGCAGGAGTTCAAGTTCTTGCTCGTGGCAGTGTACGTGGTGGCCCTACACAGTCACTTCGGTGCATGAAGTGCACAAATGAAACTCCAGCCACCCCCCATCACCCTCCAGAACTCTGAAATGATTGTGCTGATATTGATTTTCAGTACAGAAGCCCTTTCCTCCCACTTCTAAGGATTTTCTTACACATCTCCTGAAGGATGTGCTGACAATAGTAATCGTTTACTTACCTGTTACAAACCAATTATTATCATGTGCAACTTGGTAACAACAGATTCCCTAAAAAATGGACAAACGATTTCTTAGAAGATGGATTAGCCTTCATGCACTATATAAGTATAGTAGAAGAATAATTATAAAGGGAGGTTAGATGTTGAATTTCAGGAGTAGGGCAGGTTAATTTTGTAACATGAAGAATACTGAGGCCAGTATTCCAGGATTTCTGAGGAGAGATAGCCACAGTATTTTGCAGGACCCATGCAAGCGAGTCACTGGGTACAGCCTCATCCATCTGTCTCCTGTCCCTGCCTATTTGTTTGTTTGTTTGTTTGTTTTTGCCAAAGTAGCCATTTAAACCAGTGTTGTTATTTCTTACAGAGTCCCAGTAAGGTTGGCATGCTGGATACTCTTGAATGTGCCTGCTGTCTCATGGATAGTTGCTTGTTTTGCATGCTAGGCATATCCTTCAACATGGACACATCTACCACCTGAGAGGTTTGAGTTTCAAGAGGTTTTACAGTTTGCATCATTATTGCTAGGGTATCAGGTAGGAATACAGTTTAAAATATGTTCCTAGAAGTTTTGAATAGTTGTAGTTAAGTTTCTGACTTCCAAGGTTCTATCTTTTAAAACCACTGTAACAATAGCTGTGCTTCTTTAGGTTTACATTTATTTATTATGCCTTTAAAGCCTTTGAGAAGGGTTGTTTTTGCAGTGTTTTTCTTTTTGTGAAGAGCTGTGTACTCTAATTGGAATACATATTTTTGGTGGAACATACAGTTTAGTACAATTGCAATATGAATTTCGGGTCTTGCAGTTGTTTATAGACGTCTTTAATGATTCAGCTTTCTATAGTATGGCACTTCATGGCATGATATCTTTCTTACACTCAAATTTTTTTTTAAAAATGAAGTCTCATATTGCCCTGAATCAAAGAGATAATGTACTCGCTGCAGCTAAGTGTGGCCCACTTCTACCCTCACACACACATACGTAATTCTCAGTGACAGATCTGGTAGCTGACAGTAAGATGTGGCCCTAACTGCCTGGGTTTTTCACACCAAACCGCTCTATTGCACACAGTGGAATAACTCAAGTCAGCATTTGATGTTATGAATTTAATAGGCAGCCCTTTCCACTGAATTTAATTTTGATTGATCAGTCAGGTCTTGCACTTTAAAAAAATGGTAATGCCTGTTCATAGAAAATTTCTCTTCAATATTGCAGGGGACTGCTACCTTTCAGGACAGGTACTTGTAGCAATGTGATGGTAGTCACTGTGCTGTGTTTGCATACTAATCAGATGATAAGTTCATGAACCATTATACTTGAGAAATCCTCAGCTATGCTCTGTAGAACAAATTTGATCTTTGATTCTCAGGGGAAAAACTTCAGGAGCATAGAGCCTTATGTGTCTCTGCTAGCATTTTGATTACTACTTATACATGTTTTGTAGGTCTGGTGTCAAAAATATTTTCTTTAAAACACACAATGCTTAATAAAGACAAATTTGAACTAATTCACTGTGGTATTTTTGCGCAAAGCTACATGGCCTGGAAGCAGTGAAATTTGCATTGCACTTACCTCATCAGGTGATCCCGTTTTAATAGCCCCTCTGTACTAGCATTACAGGAAAGCAGGTATTTATTATGCTGTGATGCACATTTGCATCAGTGGCAACTCTTCACTGATTCTCTGTTAATGGTATAAAGTCTGTATCTTTCCTTTGCTATTTTTCAGAAAAGCCTGAAGTTAAACTATGCTTAACTTACAGCTTCTTCACCATAGTAATTTGTTTTGTCACTGGGTGCTCAGGCTAAAATGTCCACACTGCTAATACCTTCCCTCACAGTGATGGAGGCAGGTATCAATGAGGTTAATTTTGGTGCCTCCAGTGGGCTTGGAGAATCAAAGGTGTTAATGTGACACTGTGTGATGCAACACAATTTAACAAGGTCTAGGTCTTCACGCAACCCCATCCTGCTCTGAAAAGCATGTTGTGTATGGCAACAACAGCTACTGAGAAAAAAGTAGAGATTTTTAATAAGGTAAATTTGTCTAACAGTCTTCTAGAGGGTATTTCAGATGCTAGCTGTTTGGGGGGCAGGGGACGGAAAAGCCTGATGTGGGCTGGAGTTATTGGCATTGTTCTTGTGAATCTGGGCTGTGATGTACTGAAGGACAAGCCAGAGTATCCCAAGATACACAGGAGAGGGTATCGGGAGAAGCAAAGGGAGAACATGTGGTTTTTGGCTGGTGCACAGCCCACAGGCCACAGGCCTGTGGCAGGAGGGAGGTGGCTGTAGCACCAGATGCTATAGCTGGTCTGAGACCTGCTGAACTCATCACAGCTTTAGCACATGTGGCACATTGAATTTCAGTGTCTCACAGCTCCTGGCTCTGAGAAGGGTTGCAGAAGGGATATAATTTCTGGGTAACATCAGGGTGCAAAACTGCACCTGCTGCTGCTGTGGTCCTGGCCAGCATCTCTGGTGGGAGCAGTGCCGCTAACCCAGCTCTCCTGCCAAGCACAAAGAGGGCCACCATGCTCCCGGGGTGTGCCAGGTCCTCCTTGCCTGCCCGAGATGATGGCTGGGGTTGTGTGTGGGATATGGTGTGGCAGTGGCCAGACTGGCCCAGATCTGGCTGGGATGCTGGTGGAGGGGCCAGTGATGGGGGTAAGCATTCAGGCTGGGTGACAGGGACTTGATTTGACTCCTGGGACAGTGGTGGAGATGTGGGAGGCCTCACTCCCTGATGCAGGGATTCTCTTGCTAGTTGCCCCTTCCCTTCCTGGCTCCTGGGGTGCTCTCCTTCCCCTGTCCCAGACAGGGCTCCTGCCTGGGCTTCTTGGGTGCCTGCAGATGGCTGAGATGCTGGGGCTGGGGCTGTGGGCGTTTACATCTCCAATAGGCACATGTGAGCAATGTGCCTTTAAGACTAGCAGGAGAGCAATAGTATCTCCCTCCCTCCTGTTAATTGTAGCATGTTTTTCAGCCATGCTTTCCAGTCACATTCGCAGGCTGTGAGAGAGAGCAGCACTGAAGCTCACCGGCTGAGTGCCGTCCGGACAGCGCGTGCTTGCCCACGGCATGGGTGCCCACCGGTGACGGGCAGCGCCTGGGGCCGGAGAGCTTTGTGCCAGAAGCAGGAGCCCTGTATGCCTGAGTTTCGGTGACACTGCCGGGCTCATCACGTCACCTGTGCCCCTCACCTGCGTGGCTGTGGCCTCCAGCCGTAGGTCCGGCGGTGCTGGCCACCCCACACCCGTGGGCCCTCGCAGGGGCTTCTGCACGAGCTATGAGCGGTGCTTTGCTGGTGCTTGGGGACCCGCAGTGGGTGATGCAGCAGGAGCCGCGTGGTGCCTGGCCGGGGATGCTGTGGGCTGCCGTGGGAACGCCTGGCTCCCTGAGCGCAAAGTGACTGCAACTAACTCAAGGTTGGGACTACTTCTCGGAGGATGCCCTGGGTATCTCCAGTCACTCCTCTCTGGCCTCACTGCAGAATATTTGGAGTTGCTTGCTCGCCCGTGCTGAGGGGGGACAGAGGCATAGGCCTCCAGAGGGTTAAGAGCATCTGTCTTTATGCCAAGTGTTTGAGCAGGAAATAATCTGCAGAGATACATGTGCAGCAATTCAACTGCTGCTGCTCTCCCAGGCTGCCGCTGCTGCAGTTCGGTGTGTGAGAGAAGCTGTGCTGCTCACAGAAGATGCTTTCTTGGTATGTCCGAAACACCAGGCATGGCAGCAGAGCCCCCGCTGTCTGAGCTGGGGTAATTGTCTGCATCCAAGAGGAATTATGTTGACTTGCTGGCTGTGTCGGCTCACTGAGGTAGGTGCTGCTGTCTGTGCAATATGCCATAATCTTTGTCGGGGGGATACAGTCCTCTCGTCAGCCTGGGCTATAAAACTAAAAAAATCTTTCTGTGGGAATGGGGTTTTATTTGCAGCCTAATGCCAAACAGAAATATGTGTGTGTGGGTTTTGTGTGTGCAGCAGGGAAGAGAAAGCAAAGGGTACTTAAGTGATACCTTTCATGCCTGGCAATAAAGTTGTTGCACTTAATTGGAACAAACTTGCCTTGGTCTCTGTGGAATACGCCTGGGATCTTTTGCTTCTTCCTGGCATATGACCTTTTGAAGGGGTTGCCTGCAGTATGCTGGGTTATGCTTTGGTTCAGAAACAGGGACACAGTGCACTCTACAGGTCCCTTCATTCTGCTCCCGTGGACGTGGGGAGGACAGAGGACACCCACACGGAGAGAGAAAATGCTGCAGACAGGGAGGTGGTGTTTTTTGGAGGAGTGAAATTACACTAAAAGGAAGAAAAGAGCTGCTCTTCCTTGAAGAAGAGGGAATTTTAAGGTCCTAAGGGTTGATCTTGGTGTTTGGAAGTAGCGAAGGAAATTTGTTTTAGAAGCAGCCTGTGTATGAGTCTGAGTTTTGTGTTTTGCTTTCCCAGCTCTGTGGAGAGGAGTTTTGTTCATCCCTGTGAACTGCTTTGCCACCTGCAACCTTTGCTTGAGGATTTTTTGCACCAATGCCTGGGAGATAAAAACTGCCTGTGCCATCAAATTTCCATGGGCTTATTTAGGAAGGTGCCTTCTTGGGAAATCCCTAACAAAATCTGTAGCAGCTAATGCTGTTCCTTTCTCACCGGCAGGGCATGCATTTTTGGTTTGTCTTGAGACCTCCAGTGGGAGCTTTACTCCGTAAAGGCTAATCTGAAAGGGAAGTTTTCAAACAATTTCCCCCGGAAAAGCAGGGTGGTGGGCATTGGATATCTGTTTGATCTGGTTCTCCATATGTATGTTTGCCTGTTGGCTCCTGAGCATATGAGCGCAGACCCTGCCAAGGAAGCCTGGCTGTGTAGCATAGGTAGGTGCTGCCTGGATGACATGCCTGGATCACACGGACAGAGGTTTGTGCATGTTTCTGGCATTGCAGATCTACTGAGATAGCACAGCCAACAGTGCCATTGCTGTGTAACAGTTTCAGAAGTGTTTCTGTGGCATCCTGGCAGAACAAATGTGTCATTCATAACTTCTCTCTTCAGGAAAAAGAGCAGGACTGTCATCTGCACTGCAAATGTTTTTAGTCAGTTTTGTTTTCTTTAGTCAGGGATTCCTGACTGGAATGTGCTGCTACCTGAGCAGTTTGGTGAGAGCATTTATTATTGCCTCCTCAACTTCTCCAGGGCTCTTGTGGTATGCTTGACTCAGCACTGACATATCTCATAGGGAAGGCTGGTGAAGAATCGCCCTTTTTAGCTGTAATTTGGGCCCAAATGCAGGCAAGAACATGTTTCCTTTTGTGCAAGAACGGGACACTTGTGCATCCTCCTTTGGGATCCTGTAGAGAAGACCTCTGCTGCTCTGCAAGACCTCTGTGTTGGAGGTGGAGGAGCAGAAGTGGGTCTGGTGGGTTTGCTGCTGTATATGGATCAAGAATCCACAACCTCTGCCAGGGACGGAGGCTGTGATGATGCCTGGGGAGTAGCTGCTTCTCTCTGTCCTGGGAAAGAGAATCCCTTCTTACTCACACACTAGGTAGAGCTGGGCAGCAGTGTTCCACAGCAACACTTATTTGTCCCAAGAAGAGGAGAAAAATCTCCTCATTTCACTCAGAGAGGTGAAAACATAAATGTATGGAGTCTTACCAGTGTAATACTGGTGTAAGGTCATCTGAATGACTTCTTTCTGGAAGAGCACTTATAAAAGGTGGTGAGCGTTAAATAGCCAATTGCCTGTGGAGGAACACTAGAAAAGTTATATGGTAGTCATCTCATTTACTGCTATTTGCACACAGGCAGAATGATGATTAGAACTGGCTGAATTAAAGTAAAATGCTTCTCACAAACATGATTTCAAAATTCAAAATTAATTTGGTGCTTGCCAGCCAGCAACTGTTTTGGTCATCTTTGTGCCCCTATTCCAGGAAGTGAATTGTTCAAAAGGTAATTTTGCCAAAACGGCAAAATGTTGGAGTGTATTCATGTGTGATGTGGTCTGAAGGAGTGGATGGGAATACATGCCTTACAGCCATACTCCCATCCGCTCAGGAAATCAAACCGGTACATTTGAACTACTGATTATTTCTAAGCAGCCTTTCTGGTCAGTAATAAAGTTTTGCATTAAACTCTAATTATGTGGAAGTTGAGAGCTATTTGCTAGAGTTAATAATGGTAATTTCTAAAACTGTGATTTATTAAATGGGAGCTGGTCAGCTGCACTGATACCTTCCTCTGCCTGAGAGTCACATAACTGCCCATCTTGTAAAGCAAGGGTAGGGCGCTCCTCGACGTGCCCCATGGGTGCTCTGCTGCAAGATGGGGCTAAGCTTGATGTTCCTGTGGGCCCAGGGGAGACCTGGCAGCAGCGATGCTGGAATCCCTGCAGGGTTTGCCTTTTTGGAGACAAATGCCTGGCCTCATCCATCAGGTCCCACGCCTGGCGAGCCACACTGGGATGTCTGGCCAGTCATGTGCTGCTTGGCAGTCACAGGTGGTGCAGGGAATGGATAACAGACAAGTGCAAAGGGAATAAATTGAATCTTCAAGAACTATTTGCTAGGGACTGATTTCTCTGCTTTCTGTGGAGAGGTAAATGAAGGCCAGTCATTAGGAGCCTACACTTTTTCAGTGACCATTGCATCTTTATGATTTGGATGCTGCTTGTAAACCAGCTACAGGTGATCAAAATCAAAGCCTGTGGTCCAGAAACTGTTGAGTCAGAGATAAAACTGTGCCTTTCTGATAGTGCCTGGAGTATCTTTAAGAGACTGTGCTATTGCATTTGAAATCTATCTGGCTTTGTACCACTTATAAAATGCATTCACAGTAGGTGGTGGCATCAGCCTCCTCTTAGTGAATGCAGATATTTATATTATGCAAAAGCTTTTTTCACTTTGCTGCATTCAGATGATGACTGGAGATACCATTCTTGTTATATAAAAAATTGAGTCTGACTTTAGAGGTGAATTCAAAGAGCAATTTCTATTTAATATATATAGCAACAAACAGGAACAAAGCTGCTAAAAGATTACTTTAATGATGAATCATTATATGGCTCTCACCAGTCTGAAAAGCAATAAAAGTCAAAATGGAGTGCTAGGATTTAGTTGCTTAGAAAATGCGTAGAAAGGGACCTGTATTGTAGGGAGTGTTTTACACCACATCAAAGTAAAAATGTTTTGAGGTGCAAAAGTATCAAGTGACTTTCTACCCCAAAGATAAGAGGCAGCTGCTACCTATTGTTTATTGTTCCAGAAGGTTATTTTCTTTGATTGTTAGTCACTCTTATTATTAATTTTTTTTTTTTTTTAAGCTCTGACTGATTTCCCGCCCCCCACTCTGTTTCAGGGCAGATGCTGTCGTAATACTTTTTCTTTTGAATGCTATCATTTTTTATTACTAAGCCTAATTAAACACTGTAACTTTTGAAAATCAGATTAATTTGAACCATCAGCCCAATGCAAATGCTGTAATCATCAGAGATCATAAAATGTTCAAGGGACCGTAATTTTACTACAGAGCTGCAGTCCAAGGAGCTTGCTACCTTTGTTCAGATGACATGGATTGTAATGCGTGTGCTTCTGTGTAGTGCAACATGAAAAGAAATGATACATTCCTCAGCTATTGGATTGCACATTCTAGCCATAAGTCAACAGAGAGTAGAGAAATGACATCACTTCTCCCATCACTGAAATACTCTTTCTTCACTGTAAATATTGTGTGAATTCTATGGTTTCTGCACAATAGATAAGGGGGCAGATAGAGCTGGGAACTTGTTGCACACCAAAATTGCACTTTATTTGTGAGCTAGGTAGTGGTGGACGTGATAGAGGCAGCCCCACTGTCACCCAAAATGTTTCCACCCTCGGGCCACAGTCCATGAACTCAGGTTTCACAGAAGCTACTTCAGGTGGTTTGATCTCCAGCCAGGACACACATTGATCATCACTTCAGTCTCCTGGGCAGTGGGACAGATACTGTGAGGTTCTGGTAATGTGGTTCCTTTTAGACCAATTTTTGGTATTTTGGTCTTTTTTTGCCATAGATGTTAGGTAGCAAATAATTAATGTTGGTTCCAACTCAAGCAGTGGCAAAGTTGGTCTCCCTGCTCTGTCCCAGCTTTATTTCTGAGGTGGTAACATTAGGGAAGATCTCACTGGTCATTATGGATGTAATTACCTGGCCCTGAAAGACAGAAAGCTGTTAATCTGACAGTGCAAACATTTACACTGGAGTTCGTTGTTTAGACTTTCTTTGCAGCAGAGGAAAAAGGCACACTGAGGGAGTCATTACCCTACTTATTTTAAGAGTCTACAGTAAGATGAGATGAATCGCAGGCTAGAAATGCCCAGTCCTCTCTTGTCATGCAGATGGAGTGTGGCTACAGCAGTAGATGAGATGAACCCCACCAAGCAGTGGCGGCTGGTGTCAGTTCTCATCCAGCAAACTGCTCAGCTCCACCTCCGCTGCTCCAGGCTCCTTTGAGGGGTTTGGTGGAAATGCGAGGCACGGTGGAGGACCTGACCTTGCAGGTTTAACTCTGCCTTACTGAACTCGAGTCGCTTTGTCAATCCATATTATCAAGAGTGGCTGTGAAGCGTGTGCTGCTGTTTGCCACTGAGCATCCCCGTAGCAGATACCCCTTATGTTTCTGCTCACTGGGACCTGGTATTGCTACTTGACTGTAAATACAATCTCTTTGATCAGTACTACAAGTCATGCTTTTTTCCCCTGTTAAATAGCAATAAAATCTTCCAGACTTGTATGTTCCAGGCTTTATGGTGAAACTGAAGTGGGAAAATCTGTGTCAGTTTAGAGACTGTTGTGGAAGATACATGTTTGTGTCAGTGGGCTTTGCAGACCTCCTGTTCCTGCCCACTTCCCCACCACCTTGATTGGATGCAGGGAGTTACTATTGCAGAGGGAAGACCGGTAGTATGAGACTTGTCCCATAAAACATTTTATATTCGGGATTTACTGAGCAGGCTTGTTTCAGCCAAAATATGGAATTCAGGAGTGTGTTTTCATGCCAAGACTTGTAGCATTTGACCATGAATGCCTACCTCCATTCTTTTTCAGCATATGCGACATTCAGGAAGCTCTGGGCAGACATGTGTGATTTTGTAATAGCTATTGCTTGCAAAGGAAAAAATAAAAAAGCTTGCAGAAGCATATTAATTATCCACAGTTTAATGTATATAGTGGTTTGCAAACAGATATTGTGGACACTGTTATCTGAAAGACTGTAATTTTAATGGTTCTAATGGGGGCTATTGTAAGTCCATTGAAACTCTTACAGTGATGGTTTAATTTTAATATGGACTCTATTTGGAAAAGCCTGTATTTTTAGATTTTATGGTACCCAGTTTTATGTGTTGGCTTATGATGATAAAATCATAGTTGAATGCTGGAACAAATGTGAATATATCTGTATCAAAGCGGTCTCTTGTCTTGATAACTTACCTATTTTTAAATGTTAATCATCACCTTCTCCATTTTCTAAAATTGTGCGCAAATATAAAACCTCATGTAAGCTTGTAAGTCCGAGAACTGTGGTGTGACTATGGCAAATACTGTCTAGCAGTCCTCAGTTCTGTAAGGCATATGTGATTGTTAGGATAATGTTGTTTGACCTCCTGATAACACAGGCTATAGAAAATTTCATCCAGCAATTTCTCCTTGCCTTTCAGAAGCATATTCAACCTTATTTAATGAGTGCAGATAACTGGAACTCAAAGGTGTCCTGAGGGTAGTTGTTTCGGTGAGTAATTATTTCCAATGATTTAAAAAAAAAATAATTCCAGTCTGAGTTTATTTTCTTGTTCCATATGTTGAATCTTCTTCTTCCCTTGTTGACTTAATTAAGAAGCCTGCTAGTAATGGAAATAATTTCCCATCATGTGGAAAAATCATTGTTTAGCCTTCTTTTTGCTAAAGTGATCATATCTTTTAAACTCTTCCCACACAATCTGTTTTCAGGCCCTCAAAGTCTATGCATTTGTCTCCCAGTTTTTCAGCATCTTTTTGAGCTGTGGACATCAGAGGTGGCTGTTCTGGGACAACAGAACACCATATTCTACTGATATTCTTACTAACACCGTAAGCAGAAACAACATCACCTTCAACAAAATACCTTCAACAAAAATACCTCTCTTCAAACATCCAAGTGTGTCATTAGAACCTGTAGCTCCAGCATGGCCTTGGGACCTCATGTTCCGTTTATCTGACCTGACTCCCATATATATTTTTAAGTGTCTGATTTCTAACATACAGTTTACCCCTCTGTAAGTGGGGTAGATCATTCAGTGTTGCATTCTTTGATCCTGGACAAGTAGACTGGTGTTTTCCTGTGCTACAGTGTCTGATCTTTGACAGGGCCGAGCATATGAAGGGGACTGAGTTGTTTGTCTGCAGTCATCCAAGTTTGGCAATATTTATCACTTAAGCCAGTTCTGAGTTGCATTCATTGGGCTGAGAAACTTGTCTCTGCAGGCCCAGTTAAAAGCACTTCCATTCACTGATGGTTCCCCATTAAAATTACATCTTGTCAATTATCAGTGATTTTTAAAGTGTTCTGTAGTAATTTCATGTAATGATATTCTTACAGTCAGTATGTGATGTGTCACTGAGCTGTTTGCGAAAAACAAGCCTGCAGTGCTGGCACAGCTGCTATCCCCCCCCACCCCCCCCACCCCCGCTTTATTAAGTGTATTAAAAATAATTTCAGAATTATCCAAGAGGGCTGACTGAGGTTTCCATCACATGCAGTCGCAACCATCTCTGCTGCTTTCCATTTTCTGATGGCCATTGGGTGATGTTTTACAGGAGAGACTGAACAGATTTCTGTTGCTGTTGAGGTATTCATAAAATCACCCATGACAAAGATAAAGCAAATTACAAATTTGGTGTTTGAGCACTTTTCTGTTTCCCCATACTTTCTGTCATTTTTGGGTTTCCTGCTGCTGTTTAATTTAATTACTTACTTCTCGTTCCTTAGGAGTTCAGACCTGTAGCAATTGCTCTGTGATGTTACTCTGGGGCTGGCTAACCAACTTGATTGCTTACAATTGCTGGAGTAATATATCCCTTTGTGGTCCATCAAAAACTCTCCTGTTCAGCTCCTCACCTCGCACTGCTGGCATCCAGGTCTTTTCTTTAGCTTGATCATCTTTTTCATTGCTCCTCCCTTCAGATACTTCTCTTCCAGCCGGAATATGGAGTAAAACCTTTCCTCCTCTGATTGCTGTGATGTTGCTTGCTATTTCCCATCCCCTCAGTGCTCACCCTGGTATTTCTTATTCATTTAGCACCCCTTATCCATATCTCTGGGAGTCTATAATTCCACCTTGATTTCTTTTTTCTCTCTCTTTTTGCCATCTTAATTTTTTCACAATTTTTTCTTGAACAGTCCATTTGTTTCCTTGACATAACAATTACCGACAGCCTGGTATCCTGTCTCCAACAGTGGCAAATAGCAGATGCTTAGAGAATAATATAAGAAACAGGGTGAGAATATAATAACCCTAATATATCCTGCCAGCAGTGATCAGTATCATGTATGCCTGACTGTGTTGTGAATGTGTTTAAGCACAGCCCAGTGGGGGACATAGTGCCTAAAACCATGTGGGTGAGGAAAGGATAATTTTACAAGATGGCAAATTTTCTTGCATAACTGCCTCTCTCCAAAAGTGCTGCCCTCCCCTTGCCTGGGGTTGCTTTGCTTAGCACAGAAAGCCATGGCAGTGCTGTGCTTGTTTCTGAGCCAGTCCTGGGGTTCATCTGCAGGGCTCCATGCTCCTGATTGAGTAGGACTTGTGTTTCTCTCTCTTGGAGGCTCCTTGAGGAGATGATTGCAGTGTGGCAAGATGAAGGGAGAAGTCCTTTGGTTATGAGCCCTTATATGATTGCGCTGCCTGACAGATTCCTCTAGCTTTCAAGTTCTGGCTAGTTGTAACACCAGCTGACATAGCTGGAAGTGTGATGTTGCAAAAAAATTTTGTGAAAATCACGGACGCATGGGGAAGGGAGAGACCCAAAACAGTATCTCTGACCTCCAGAGAGGTTCCAGGTGTCTGTCCTGCTTGCCCCTTGGCAGGGCAGCCCAGGAGCACTACCAGCACGCACACAGTGGCCAGGTGACTGGCAGCATGGGCTGGGCCCAAGCTGCATATCTGCACTTCTCCATCAGTGATTTGGAGATGCAGGGCTTCACATACAGCACATGGGAGGCTGTGAGCATTACCAGAATGTGGACTTTGCTACGGTGTGACATTGAGGTGTATTACAGCAGCCAAGGTTGCAGGAAGATGTATGTGGGGGGTTTGGGGGAATTTTTCTGTCTGCATCTTCATGGTTACTTTGGGGTTCATTTTTTATTTCCAGATTTTTTGTTTTCTGAAAACTTCTCCAGTATTCCTTTAAGTCTGAAACAAGGTCTGGACTGTGGAGGCAAGTAGAAAAACATATTTGGATTTTTTTAAAATGCTAGGTTTGAAGTTGCATTTAAAAATACCTCTATTAGCAAGTAGAATATATTATCCAGGGCACTGAGCAGCTAAATCAGAGGTGTGATGTTGCAGGCGTTAGACCTCTAATTACTAGTTCTTCAGTTGCACACTTCCTCTGTTACCATCACTACTCCTGCAGCCAACACGCTTACCATAGTTTGATTTATTCTCAGCTGGTGGTCAGCTTTACTGATAGGATGATTTTATTTCAGAGTCATGTTTTCTTCACGTGATATATTTTCTTTTGTGATTGTTGCTTTGCTCATTACTATCTGCAAAATTTTTGGAGAAGTTCTTGGAACTTCTTTAGGATAACTTATAAAAGACCAATGGGAAGACAGAAGCACTTTATTGACATGACTGGCCTTTAGTATCCAGCTCTTCACTGTTTGACCTCACCAGTAAGGATAAGGGTTCTTCTGTTCATAAAGGTGAGTCCATACGTCCCTACATTTCTAACTGCTCCAATGCATGCCATGTGATTGTCTAATAAGATTGGGCATTATTCTTCCTGTCTATTTTCCCCCCCCTCTTCTCCCAGAAGCACAAGAGTGCCTATGAGGTATGAGCTAATGAGCTCTGCCAAGTGATCCTATCAGTGGCTTTAAGGGATGTTCAGGAGAACAGGGTGAAGCACACAGTGCGCCTTTCCCAGATGGAGGTTTCTGACTTTGTGCAAAGTTGTGCGTGCCAGAGCTCAGGAGTGTGTGCATATGTAAATTGGCTTGTTATAAATTCAGGGCAGAAAGGCACATAATTCCTTTGATGCCAAAGGGAACTGTATCTAGAGACTCAGAGTAGAAATATGCCTACCGATATATGTTTTAGTTCTGTATAAATCATCTGTAAGTATAGCACACTCTATTCATTTAGCTAGTGACAGTGTTATTTAGAGGTGATGCGAAACAGTCACAAAGTAATAAGGACTGCCTGAGAAGAAAATATGTGCTAAAGCTCTTAGGTGTAATGCTAATTAAATAAAAGATGTGCTCTATTGGGGCTGTAGAATATTTCTCTTAGAAATCTTAATAAAATTCCAGTCTTGGATGCTTGTTGGTTTTCTTCAAAATGAAGATGCAATGATTATTTAAGAATGTTTAGACTCATTTTTAGGTTGGGTTGATTCATTCTTTTCTTAAAAGAATGTTTTACGGGTATCTTAGTAGTAGGGACTCCCGTGCTTATCTAATGTATGTAAATGCAGTCCAGCAGCGTATACCCCTAACCACAACAGAAAGCACAGGGAGCTAACTGCTCATCATGCTGCCAAGTCAGACCATGTTTCAAGTTAGGCTGATAAGCAAGGGCATGTTAAGCGGATATTACTTTAATGATTGTTAATGCTGATACAGTGCATAGAAAGGAGTGTAACTCTTCCGAAAAGCTGAATAAAAATAAATGTTGCAAAGAGAAATCTCCTAACTTTATATTAAACCAAATCATAAATATGCTGAAGGGTAATAGAAAGACATTCTACCTGGAGGGGTTTATTGCCCCTGCTCTTTATTTCTCTAAAGGTTATTCACTGTTTGTGTGGACATTATACTGTAAAATCTTTTGCTGAATTGATAACCTTGTGCTACTTGCAAACAAAGTTTGGTTAGGTTGGAGTTATTGCTGGCATCTTGCAGTACAGATGCCTTCTAGTGATGGCACAAATATTAGAACAAACAAGTCTTACTAACTTTAAGTACACCTTTATATATGTTAAAAGTGTGCATTTTTAATGTTTTAACTATTGGAATGTGGATTAGAGCAGAGTCATGATAAAAGGTTGCTATATTGGCAGTATCAGCCTATGGTAGTGCTGGATCAAGGTCCCCTTTTCAGCCTGAGAAGCAGTATTTTTTTCCAAGGTGAGATGAAATGTTTTAGTCTGTGGTGAGCCCTGAAAGTAATAGATGCTGTTAACTGGAGATTTAAACTTTGTCCCTGGCTGCTGCTGGCTGTAGATTTTATGGTAGTTCTCTTTTTATTTTTCCAACTTGTGTTGTATAGTTTGTGTTGATTTAGTCTATCAAAGTAGGCTGGAGAAGCCTGGCTCATCTTGGGCTTCCAATTAATTTTCTGAAGAGTATGGTAGACCTCCTGTGCATTGGGAAAGAGCAGATGTGGTTACTGTGCTAATGATGTGAATTTGGGAGAAGAGATACCCAGGAGGGCAAGTTTCCTCCCTCCCTGCTGAAGCAGTAAGCTCCATGTGCTCACGGGGGTCCCTTCCATTGTTATTTGGGCTACTTGGGCTCATGGGACTCCTTTTCTCTCTCTCCTCACCTTTCAGAAAAGAGAATTTCAAAGGTCACAGGTTTTTTTTAATGTATATCTTATGGGGAGGAGATGGCTTGCAGTGATTGTTTTATTGTCCTGCCATGTAAACTCTTCAGTAAATGCATATGATGATGTGTGTGACAGGATGAGAGGCAGTTCTCCTGTTGTCCCAGGCCATGAGAAGACACCTGGGCATGGATAAGCAGACTAAGCAGGATTCTTATTGTTTCATAACTGGAATCACACATTTTAGATTTCTTTTTTTTTAACCTGACATTTTTAAGTCTACCCAGACTTTAGGGTGGTGTTTCTACAGTAGACTGCTTAGCATTGCCACTCTTCCTGAGCTTACAAAGAGTTTAACTACCTGATTTTTTTAAATTTTGAAATACAGCTCTTTAATGTTTACATGTATTTTCACATTTTTTATATCACTGTTTTTACAGTATATTAGGAAAGTTCATACTTCACTGATGAATGCAAAGTTAAGCACGTTGACATCTAACTGTTGTGTAGTGACTTGCAGAGCAGTGCAAAATGACTGTGCTAATCTCACAGGGTGATTATTGCCTCTACAGTGCTGGTATTTTGTAAGGGAAAAAAAAATGAAAGGGAAAAAAAAAAGACTTTTGTTTCATGCCATGCAGCTTAGCTAATTATTCTGGTGGCAGGTCTCAGGTGGGTCTCTGTATTTCCTTCAAGTCTGCTACCTGTTGGATGGCATGTTAGCACACGTTTTGCTGAATGAACCTTCCTGACCAGTGTAGCCAGTGAGGTCCATTACAAACATCCCTTGACAGTAGCACTGGCATACGTAAAATGGCATGATGGAGAATTGAGCTGGTATCTGTGCCTGTCTCAGCAACTGTTATCTGTTTAATGTTCATGAATTTCACTTTTCTGAGCTCCTCCTGAGAGGGGTAAGGCTAGGAGCTATAAGACAAACAAACACTTAAGTTTTTGTGCGATGCTTTCCAGCACGCCTCTACCGTGCTGTCCAAAGGATCTCTTATTAAGACTTTACAAGCTTAGCTAGTCGTGTAGCTTTAATGCTCTGTCATCTGGTTATTAGCTGTGGCTGAAGGAAGAACTAAATCCAGAATCCAAATGAAAGACTATCAGTGTATCTGTAACAAACAAACAAAGAAACAAGCCCCAACCTCTTCTTACTCTCTTAAATAGTGTCACTCTACAGCTGCATCGTTTTTGTGTATAGGCTGTGTCCTGGGCCATGGATTCCAGAAGATAATTTTGATCAGGAGATGACTATCAGCCACATCACTGCCCCAAGCAATGATGCATTCAGACCCCTCTATAGAGTTTGCAAGTGGATTTAGAATGTTGTCTTACATTGATGTAGAAGACTGCATCTCCCAGAGATGAGTAAAAGGCTCGCTGGAAACACTTTGTGAATAATAATTATAGAGCTGTATTCACCTCTGATTTTTGTTTTGAGATTTGTGGGAGAAAACTGTGCATGCTGAGATAGATAGAATTTTCTCTTTTGCTACATGTTGCTCAGAGACTTCTTTTTTGCTTCTCGCTGATTGAGGAAAAATGAGAAAATGCTTAAATTGAACACTAGACTTACTAATAGTATGAAAAGCTTCCTGAGTGGCTGGATGTATGTTGTAATGGCAGTGGTTTCTCTGAAGATGGGTGGCTGAGAGGTGAAGCTTGAAAAAGTTGATATAATTTTCTAAGATATTTTAGTTTAGTCAGAATGATAGATTTTTGACTGGAGAGGAAATAGAAGAGAAGAGTGAGGCCTCTTTTTTTTTTTTTTTTTTTTCTTAAAGATGATAGGAAGAGGTAGCTCCTTTTGGACAAGAGGCCATGTTATCCCCTTCTTGTTTTGCACAAATGTAGATCCTTACTCTGGAAAAGTTGAAGACCCAAGGGCAAATTACTGCCTGGAATTGTTGCTCCCATCTTTTGTACTAGCTGTTGCTGTACTGCTATATAGAAATCCATTGCAATGGCAGTGTTGAGATATATGTAATTCTGGAAATGTATATGTTTTTTAATGACTTCTGAGGCTAAATTACCTGTTTGTTAATGGTTCTTTGGCTGTCAGAAAAGCATTTGAGAGTGCTCAGTGTTTACAGATTCTGTAATCTGTTTCCTGGAGTTTGGGGCAGTTATTGCTCATGGCAGAGTTCTGCAAAGGGTTGACTTTTTGGTTGATATGGTTCATTTCTGTGCAATGTCTGAAGCTTGTCATAGAATATAACATCTCCAGATTAAACATTTTCCCAAGTTAGTGACTTTTATGTGGATGGTGATTGCAAGCAAGGAGGGAAGGATATTAAAAAGGGAAGTTTTATGTGGATTTAGCAAATAAAAGCTACATTATATCTATGTAGCAGCCACATCTTGTCAAATGCCTTTGAATATCATATGCGACAGCATCTCTCCAAATACCAATTAGTGTTTCACTGTAACTGCAGTGGCTGAGGTGGATTGTGAGTCCCAAGCTACTGAAGGATTCCTTAAATCAAGACATCGAGTCTTTCAGAATAAATATTTTACTGCTCAGGTTTACACTGTGTGATTATTAACAGCACTGAATAAATGTGTGAAACCCTAGAAGCTGTGTGCAAGTGTCTTACCCAGAAGAGTCCCTGGTAGCTGTGAAAATTGTGTCGACAATCAGCAAGGGGTTACGTCCTCAGGATCCACAGTCTCCTACGCATTATGTGAAGAGGAGGAAGGAAAGAGGGGCTGACCCTCAGTGCAGGAACCTCTGAAGTTTGCAGCTGAATACCTGCCAGAGCTGAATGGAGAAATATCTCATTTGTCTCAAATTTACTGAAAATGTTCCTTGAAACAGCTCCATCCCACTTTGCTCTATATTCAAAATAAAGATGATAACTTTGTTTTCTGTCTTCTGATTACACTCAATGAAACACACAAATGCTGGCAGGATGAGACTGAATATCATGTTCTGAATGTGCAGTAGTCTTTTTTCTGAGAGGCTTTATTTTATGATTTAATTATTGCATGACAAGGGTTCATCTGTGCTCATAATAGGAAGGCAATTTAATTGAATTCTTAATTTTATAGGCAGGATCTAAAGAATTACTAGAAGGTGTTTCTCATAATGTTGACAATTCTGCTTTTATAACACTTATTTATAGGCATTTCGTGGCTGACACAGATGTATGTACAGAAATAGTATATATTTATAGACTAAGCCTATAGTTTAAGGCAAATAAGCAGACCTTGCCTTTAGTAGAATATTTTCCTGCACAAGGACTCTGATTTTAAATAGTGTGGATAATGGTGTCTTTGCTATCTGAGGAGTGTATGGGTATGACTCATAGTGTCATAAATACTATGGCTATTACAGTGAGCATCCAAGTGAAATTACACAAAATTATATATTTGCCAGGGTTCTTTTCTCTAACAGCCAAACTTCAAAATAGAAAGCTTTATTATGCATTTTGATGCATTTGAACTACTGAATGTTCTTGCTGGCCCACTAGACAGTTTAATAGGGCTCCTGAACATCATCAATAATTCATGCATCTCAAACAAGGATGTGGTACTTGTTGTTCAACTATAATCTGAACATACGATATCGTGAGCTGCCATAGGATGCTCAGAGGCATGCTAAGTGCTGGCCCTCGACCTTATAGAAGTGCAGGGTTCTTGGATTTGAACTTACTGTTCTTTATCAGGCTTCTAAGAAAAATCTCATGCTGATTTCCTGAGTTCTGTATTTGCTATCTGGATAACAGCCAGATTGTGCCCCATCTTTGTTCAGGATGCAGAATAGTGTGAAGAACTCCATGGCTATGCAGCTTTCAGGAGTCAAGCTACAATCCCCAGGCAACTGTGAGCTGTGTTGGTTTGAAAACAGCTTTTTTGCACTGGCTTAAGGACTGGTAGTGCAGCACAGTGTTGCACCCTGCCGGTGTGATGTCTGTGTTCAGTAAGCTGGGGAGCAGCAGGAGTCTGTTCAGCTCTGTGCCATCCTGACATTGCTTAGGGGTTGGGGAGACGCAGTTTCACTGGCACTGGTGCTGTGTGCCTTATGCCTTAGGCACAGGGCTTCCAGCAAAAATGGGCCGGAGCTCCCATTTTTCCATCCAGACTGCAATGAGGTCAGTCCTAACAAAGTGCAGCTCATTCTGGAAATAGCTTTCAGGTGGTGGGTGTGTTTGAAAAGAAAGATGATGGTTCTTCACTTGCTTTTGGCTATAATGATGGCATTAAGATTTCAACACTTCTCTCTTAACAACTGCTGCATTTCAGTGATCCTTTTCCTCTGGCTGGCTGGAGTGTTTGGGCTGAGATGAGAATTCTGGCTCTGTGGTGAAAGAGCAAATGATGAAAGTGGCCGATAGTGATTACCAGCCATCTTGCGCTTATGCCTCAGAGCATTTGCTAGTAAGAAAAGGCTGGTTGTTCCACACCAAGAGCTACCGTGCTTGCTTGTCTGGGACGTGCAGCCTGAGCAAACCCACTTTCCCATTAGGCTGTCAGCAGGGCACCTGAAAGCATACCTCGTGTACCATGCAGGACGGTGTTCGTCATGCGGAAGTTGGAAATCCTAGCACTTGCATCTGCAGATCAAAGCTTGTTTCTGAGATATCTGAATCTGACATAAGAAGGCTGTGAGTCCCCACGGATTGCGGCTGAGCTTTGAGCAGTGCTGCCTCCATTGCCTGTTACGTGTCTGGAGCTGCTGCTTATACAGTGGTACAGGTTGTGTTGCTGTTGCCCAGCTGCTCGTCACCAATGAAGTAGCTCTGAAATGTGACAGGATGATACCATTTCATAAGGAATTATTTTATCCCTATTTTCCTCTCTCATTGCTGTGACAAGTGCTGGAGTCCCTCCAGACTGTCAGTGGGCTTCAGCCTGGGACCCTCTTTTCAAATCTGTTTTGTGCTTTATTTCTTGGTGTCATGTTTTGTTTCCATGGAAACTCCCCAACCTAACTCAAATTATATGACTGTCAGGTGCATAAACAATGCAGTCATTAAAGAGCATTTTCAGCTCTGGACAGTTGGTCGTCATGTGTCCTACCAGGCAGGCAGTGTGGTGGCAGCAGAGGCTATGTGGCCACCAAAACTTGATGGGAGCCTGCAAGGCTTTGGCAGAGCTGGGGAAGCCAGCTGCTGCACCCCTGAAGAGGAGTTCCCTTTGGCTGGTGTTACTTAAAGCTGTCGTGCCCATAACAGTTATATCCATAGGAAAGGAGGAATATTTTGCCATTATCAAAAGGATGTGCTTAGGTTACGTGTAAAAGCTTGTATGCAAAGTTCACATTGAAAAGAACAGATTTACAACAGTAGTAAAGAAGTTAAACAGAAAATATGTTGTTTCCAGGAAGAATGGGTTAACCACAAAGTGTACCTTGGAGTGAGAGGTTAACTTCTATCACTGAGCGGGGAAACAGGCCTGTGAGATATCCAGGCAATTTTTGTGTCCATAGTGCTGTGATGAATAAGAATGGTTGATTAGCATCAATATTTCCCATCCTGCTTGCACCCTGGCATAACATAAACTGCTCATGGCAATATCTTCCTCCTTTCAGTCCCACCCCTACTGTTGTCATTGAAGGAGAACATCAGTAACAGAAAAAAGCTTACTTTAATGATGTAGAGACAAAAGCACTGTGCCTGAAATAATAGTTTTCCCCTTCCTGTCTTTGTGAAGCTTTACAGATGCCATTATATTGGTAACCACTTTTTGTAAGTGCCACATTAGGAGGACAAAAACCCAGTGCACAAGAGAATTTGCAGCCCTTTAAGGAAGAGCCATTAGATTGTGAGATAAAATGTGGGTCTGCATCTCTCTAAAAATAAGATATTTGCATCTCTATAAGGACTTCAATTTTGGTAGCCGGGAATAGTCTAGGCATCTTCATTGTAATTATTACGAATTACTAACTTGCACAATTACTGCTTTGAGAGAGATGTGAATGTACCTGGTATTTCAGAGGACATGGAGAAGTGAGGAATTTATTGCTATTTAAAAAAAGCTGGAGGAGTTTACTTGTTTGCTAGCAAATAGTATAGGAATTAAAAAATTGCCAGGCTGGAGAAGGCTTCAGGTCCGTCTTGTTTGGCGTCTCAGCTCTGACAGATGCTAAGGTTTCAGAGGAAGGGAGGAGACCTGTCTTAGGAGAGGTGAGAGAATTTCTTCAGCCAGTGAAAGCCAGTAGGTGGAAGAGGGAGGACAGCAGAGATGCAGAACGGATATTAATTTTCTTAGAACTTTTTTTTTTTTAATGGCTGTCACTTTACATTTGAAAAACCCTAGAAGAAAATAATCTGTTTGGAAAGTGGTCAGTGCCAGGAGGTTGTTTCACATAAATCAGCAGCTACTCTGGTTTATGAACATGAGATTTTGGTGCTCAGAAGCTCCTTTTTACATTGCCAGTCACACAGCCATAGCCTGAGGACTGCCTTAGGGCCCCCTGAATTCAGGGAGTGGGGCTCAGTATTGATTGGGTCTTGGATCATGTTCAAAGAGCAGAATCGGACCCCCAAGGCCTGCAGCCTAGAAGTTAGGAGCAGCAGGACTTTCTGCAGTATGGAGTGGGGCAGTCTGGTCATGGATTTGCTTATATGATACAAGAACAGTAACCTTTTCTGGAACTATTGCAAAATGCTCACAACTCTGCAGCTTAAAACTGTTTTGACATACCAAGTAAAACTGTTTTACATTCTTCTTCTGTAAAACTGTAGCCGTGTATTGTCAATTCTGTAATGGGATGGAATCTTTACATTCGGTGGTGTAGATCAGCTCTTCTGCATCCGCTCCGTAGCGTGTTAGGTTTTTGTCTTGACTTTTTGTTTTTCATTAACTTATTGCATTGATTAAAATAGATGAGATAGGATGTACTTTTTGCATGAACACTGCCAGAATGGGAAGCCTAAAATAGGGCTGTACTAACAGGTGCAGATATTCCTTGTCAACAAATCGGTTTCAGCTCACTATTCCTGATTGCTTCTTTCATTGGTTGGGTTGTGAACACTCCTGCTGGGTCTTGGTGCAGACTACCATTTGGCTATCATTTTGGCCTCAATAAGTACTTCCCGCTGCAGAATGCTATTGGAATAAGCTCTTAACACACTTGTCTTCTGGTCCTTGGAAAGCCCCATTTTTCACAGCACATTTTCTTTTGAAGTCTGATTCAAAGCCCATTGTAATCGGTGTAGTCTTCTATGCATTTTAATGCAGCCAAATCAATGGTCATGCATTTAGGAACAAAGAATATTGCTTGCATCTGCAGGGTGGGAGGATTCGATCTTAGAGTGCCGTGATGTTGAAAGGGACTAGGACCGTCGTGCTGAAATGCAGCCACGTGTGAGCTCTGGCTTTGTGCAACTGAATGTGGCCCTTGGATGGACCTGGGGGGGGAAGGATTGTTACTACTGTACACCCTGCTGATGACATGTCTGCCTAGACATTCAGCCCCACTCCGATGTTAACACATTTTGAAAAAGGATTATAGCAATTTGTAGAAGGTTTAGAAAAGTTCTGCAGAAATGACTGGATGTCTGTAAAACCTGCATTTTTAATGAGAGGCTCAGTGTAGCTAAAATAAGGTTAAGAGGATACTTATCAGAACTGTATAAATACTGCGCTGGGAGATTTATGGTCGCAGGAGGCTTTTTAAACTAATAGGCAAAACTAGAACTCTATAAATCAGTGGATGGAAGCTAAAATTAGGCTAATCATGTTGGAAGAAGGTGTAACCCTAAAAAATCTTACCTAGGAACAGAGTGGATCTTTATCACTAGAAGTCCTCAGGAATATACCAATTTTGAAGGTCAGCACATTACTGACTTCCAGGGTAGCTGCAGGAGACTCTGATTTAAGATTCCTGGGTTATACTATGTGCAAGACCACATGAAATGTTTAGACTCTCTACTCTTGACCTTAAAGCCTAAGCACTTGGCAGTCACTAGCATGAGTGAGCTTTGGAGAAAATTCTTTCAAAATCACACCATTAGGTACTAATACTGAGAAAAATCCAGACTCCATTGGGCGGGATTGCTCTGGGACACAGTGATTTTAAAAAGGATTCTTTTTCTTTGCTGGTTTGATTTTTTTTTTTTGTTAATGTCCGTTATTTTAAATTGATATTTCTTAGCATATCTTTTTGCTGGAGAAACTTTTAAATATAGCTTTTAAAACTATATATAAAATTATCTTGCTGATGCTTATGAATGTTTTCTCCCAAGAGCAAAATCTCTAGCTAAATATTCTGGGCAAGTAATGAAACTTGAAATTATTTAAAAAAACCCCCACAAACCCTTTGAAATGTACATATTAAGTAAGTGAAGAAAGGAAAGATGGGTGAAGAATTTTTTTTCTTTCACAACTTTAAGCTGTAGTGATCTTAGACATTGCTCACAGATTTAATAGGTATAAAATTATCAGAAAGATTTCCTTTTCGCCAGATTTTACTTCTTTTTAAACAACTGTAATTAGATTTACAGGTGACTATATGTTGCAAATAGGATTTTATACTAAGATCACAGTTTTGAGATTACAGCTACTTTTTTTTTATACAGCATTTATTATGGTAAGACTGAATATATGTTCTATGCATCAATGTCCTTTGAGTAGCACTCTCCATTTTTTCCGTTCTGTCAATACCATGCTCAGCTGAAAGCACCATCTGTGTAAGGGTCTTGTTCCAACTCTACACAGACAGATCGCCACCCATGACCATGTGGCATCAGTTTATGATGTCGTGCATCTTTCTTACTTAACCGTTTGTAAATTATATCCTCTGGAAAGCAGAAAGTGATTTTGATTTTGAAATAGAATGTTCTCAAGAAGGACTTGCCTTGAGAAGCTGTTAGTTGCATTCTTGCCTTGGAGATTTTTAAATTCACTAAAAAACTTAAGCTTCAGTAGAAGCAAAGGACGTGGGTCAGTGTGGCAGTGTCACAAAATCCAAATGGATGACAGTACTTCACCCTGCTTGGTCTGCTTCAAAATGTTTCATTTGCATTAATAAAGCTTTGGGATATCCTTGTATGGTTGATGCTATTAGTATTGCGGATCAATGCTTTTAATAATAGTAACATATCTGTTGAAGTACAGCATACAGGTAATATAGGAGTAAGAATAATGTAAACTTAACTCAACTGGCTTCATGTGCTCCCTCCTGCTGGAGAAAAAACCAAAACACAATAAGCGGAGAATGAGATGGAATGAATCATAGAATCATAGAATCATTTAGGTTGGAAAAGACCTTCAAGATCTTCGAGTCCAACCATCAACCATGCCCACTAAACCATGTCCTGAAGTATCCCGTCCACTCGCTTTTTGAATACCTCCAGGGATGGTGACTCAACCACTTCCCTGGGCAGCCCATTCCAATGTTTGACAACCCACTCAGTAAAAAAATTTTTCCTAATATCTAACCTAAATCTTCCTTGCCGCAACTTGAGGCCATTTCCTCTAGTCCTATCTCCAGCCACCTGATGGAAGAGACCAACACCCACCTCACTACAACCCCCTTTCAGATAGTTGTAGAGAGCGATAAGGTCTCCCCTCAGCCTCCTCTTTTCTAGACTAAACAGCCCCAGTTCCCTCAGCCACTCCTCATAAGTCTTGTGCTCCAGGCCCCTCAGCAGCTTGGTTGCCCTTCTCTGAACACGCTTCAGCAACTCAATGTCTTTCCTGTAGTGAGGGGCCCAAAACGGAACACAGGACTCGAGGTGGGGCCTCACCAGTGCTGAGTACAGGGGAAAGAAGAATGAAGAAGCAAAGAAGCTCATCAGATAACAAAACCACAACATGCTACATGGGTCATGGGGCCAGAGAATGAGGCAGATGCAATCCGAAAAGGTAAGTGGGAATAAAGGAATCTGTGCATTTAAGAGAAAATGGCAAGCAGAAATAAATCTTAACAGATGATGATGATGATGATGACGACGACTATGTTGCACACTATATAATGTAAAGCTGAAATACAGCCACTGGATTACCTGGAATGTATCTGCATCCTGAACAACAGAGTGGTGCCTGAGAGCATCCATGCTGCCCTGGTCATGACTGTGCTGCGTGAGTGAATGAACTTGTGAACAGGATCTGTTTCAGTATTTTTAGGAATGTTTAGTTATTTCCTTTTCCAGTTGCCATCCTTATACTTTCCATTATGTTTGGATAAAACCCGCCCTTCCCTCGACAAATGTTTGTTTCTTATGTTTTCCTTGACTTCTTTCATAGCAGTTATCACTCTTGCTGTTTTTCTCAAGTATGTGTTGCAGGTGCACTTCAGGGATTGTGTTGTTTGGGAATTCTTTTGAGGCTGAAGAGCTTTTTCTTTCTAATGTTTGCCTGCACTTACCATGCTAAAATCTTGGGAGATTTCAGTAGGTAATGGTAGCTTTTGCAAAGATCAACAGCCATTTATCCAATTGCATTTAAAATCTGATTTTTCCAAGATTTTTATAATTTAAAATCTGAAGCATCTAAAATATAGAATTTTGGTGTTTTATTTTCTTCACAGAATTCTACTTTTTTTCTACTTTACAAAGCTGTCTTAGCCTTATGGGAAGATAAGGTTTGTGTGCCTAGAATTGATAATATGTGATTCCCAGCAAATTTCAGCTCCACTTCAAACAGAAATCCTTTTGATTTGGGGTGCTAGTGTAGGGCTGTATGGTGCTTCATCCCTAGGGTTATCTGTATGGCAGACACCATGCAAACATTTATTTAGGTTAGTGCTAACATGGGTGTATTGTCCTTTTGCTGGATTTTTTGTGCACATTTTAAAGCTAAAGCAGCTGTCTGAAGTCCTTGCTGCAGAAGAGAGCAAGATAATTTTCCCTGGTTTGTGTAATGCAATATCCTTCCATTGTATGCTCTGTTCTTACTAAGTCCACAGCTTCTATTTGTCCTTCATGTTTTGCTTTTACCCAAGTACATGAGGCATTTCTTAGCCTGCAGACTTTTTGCAGCTGCTGTTCTTCAACTGCTGTTTTGTCAAAGGGACTGAAACACAGAGTCTATTTCTACTGTCAAAAAATAAGAACATCTTCCTACCATCAGTCACTAATATGGTTTGCTTTGTTCCTGAAAGTACATAATTCAGAAATTGGAGTCATGTACTTCTACTTCGGGGAGTGTATTTTGCAGTTAGAAAAAGAAAAGCCTTCTTGATTATGAACGTCAATTGTTAAAGATATAGGATACCTCTATTCCTTTATTTTGAAAGCCTTTTTCTTAGAAAGAAAAGTTTTGCAGGTGATTAATCTAGTGTGTGTGGTGTTATTAGCATCACACTGTGTGTGATACTGTTGGGCTTGTGGGTTTGTAATTTTTTGGAAGAATATGAGAGGCAATGTTCAAATGGCCATTTCCTATAAACATAAATAAATAAAATAACTCTGAAGAGGGCAGTCCCAGGCAGTACAGTCCGGGCCTTATTCTGAAGTCTTTGCAGAGTAAAGAAAAATGTGATTTCTCAAATCATTACTGTTTTGTTGATATTCTGTTTTATTCTCATTCAGTTGTTCTTTAACAGATAAGCTCTAAAATAATTCCTTACCTTGATTTGAATGAATCATCTGTTGTTGTGGAACATAATTGTTGACATACAATGTAATGTGTAATAGTGTTATTTATTTTTTGTTTCATCTTTAAATAACATGACCCCCACCTCCTTGTGACCAGCTGAATTTCTGGCTATTCGCTGACAGCATGGCTGTGGCATGGGGAGCACGCAATGGCCACCATGGGAGCTGGGCGCTGCCTCCCTGACTGTCTGCTGCATTAACTGGGGCTGAGACACTTGCAACAACTTGCCAAAGACGCAGGATAACGGAAATAATTTCTGAGGTTTTGAGTCTATTTATAACTACAAAAAAAGTGCTTTTTAAAGACAAAAATTGCATGAAATGTCTCCTGTCAAAATCTCACTCATCAATGTCAAATTCTCATGACATTGACAAAATAGCTATTTCTGTGGGGAAAATGTGACAAAACTGAGTTTTGAATTTGCTGCTGACTTTTGTATCCGCTGCTTTCCTTGGAATTAGCTCGTTTCTCTGGGAAGGTGTTAATTTTAAGCTAACAACTCTAAAAATGGGTGACTTTTCCCCTCAAAGTAATCTTGATGCTGAGTTTTTATTAAAACTGTAGTTTACTCTTTATGAAATACATAGGAGCTAGGAGGAGAACTGTGCATAGCAAATTGTACAGCTGGGTATACAAAGCAGTAAATTCATGGCCTCTTCCATGACTCTGGCCCTGGAGCCCCTAAAGATGTCCTCAGCCCAAAAAATGCAACAGAAAGGAGAAGCTGTTGCCGTATCTGTGTGAGGAGCAAGGCAGTCAGTTTGTCATGAGAGTGTTGCCCAATACACGATATGCTTGTACTCAAAAGACTTTCTTAAGTCTCATGAAAATTTCCATTTGTCTTGCTCAAGGGTAGGGGAGAATAAGTGTGAAGGACAATGGAAACCAAGTATGTATGAATGTTCTGTGGATGTGGTCCAACTCTGCATTGATAATGATAAAAAAAAAAAAGTAGGTTATAATCCTGACAGACAGTAAATTACAGGCAGCTATTTGTTTCTGAGCCCAACCACTTTTGCATTTAATTTCACATCCTAAGGGAACATCTATACAGCACATCAAAAATGTTCAGAAGTTAATGGTCCTTCATCTGCAAGATCATTTCCCTTTTAACCATGTACCAAAAGCTGCCCCTTTGGGATGCGACATCCTTAGCTTCTGTTTCAGAAGTCATGATGTGGAGGGGTCCAGGCCCAGTTTCTTGGATAAAGAAATAACTCAGGACCTGCACAACTTTCTGCTCCACTTCCTTCCCATGCTCCCTGGAATCAGCTGCTTCTGGCTGACGTTGCTCTCAGGAGAGGCAGGACCTGCCAGGGAGCTGTTTGGAGGCTCTCCCATGTTCACTCTGAGACTGATTTTTATCGTTCCTTTGTAGACACCTGTCTTTGCTTGCTTGTCTCACAGGTCCTCTTCAGAAGCCTGCTTTATTTGCTTGTATGTAATTTTTTTTTTTTTTAATGCAGGCATTGCAATCTGTATTAGTGGTATTCTGGGTTTCTTTTTTCCATTCCCTCTCTTTTGACAACAAACCCCTCCTTTTGGTGAAAAGAGTGCTTCATTAATATTTGTCATGTAGATCAGACAGACAGAGGGGTGAGAAAGGTGGCTAAATCTACCTTCTTCTCCCCAGTAACTATGCATGCTGGTGCAGGCTCTGCAGACTCAGACTTAGTGTTGCCAAAATCCGGAATAAAACTCCTTAACAGCAATGAGAAGTTAAGAAGCAGGCACTCCTTTATTGCAGCGCTGGGCACACGGGGGATTGCTCCACCTATCGTGTGCACCTTTCTAGTCTAACTGTACAGGTTAAATACACACCTGTTATACATATTCACTAAATTTCTAGAAAATGTTATACATAATCATTAACTTTCCGATAAATCATTAGCATATGTAAATGTCTCTTCATGCAGGCTCAGTGAAGGTCTCTGGTGGTCTTCAGAACCCTCTGGTGGTCTTCCATAGTCTTCCTCACTTGTCCGCTTCTTGACCTCTCTTAGGTGATTCTGTGCAGTACGATTCTCACCATCATCTATATTAGTTTACATAAAAATGCATACTATGTCTATTCTTAAATGTAACCTTTCTAATAATTGGTCCTTCAGTCACACCATCTTATTAATATTCCTATGTTAAAACAATCATTGGTTAATCTCACTTAACTCTACTGATTAGAATCCTCGATAATTAGATCGAGGTGGGAAGGGTAAGGGGTTTCCAAGCAGCAAACTGGTGTCCATAATGGTTTCCTTAGTTTCCTAAAACAAAACACTACATATCAACAAATCTTTGTCAAAGTTTCTGTGGTTAACCAATTTTAGACAATACTCGAATTCTTATAGTTACACATAGTACATTTTCTAAAGTTCCTAAGTTCCTACGACCACATTTCAAACTTAACGCTCCCATACCTATGCTTCACAATTTTCTACTTCTTAATCAAACCAAACTCTTTTATGTGATTAAATTTTGATTTCTTTACCAGAATATTTGCAACATAAGTATCATGCACTGATGCATGGCTCCAACTGGGGCTGTAGGTATAGCCCTGGACCACCAAAACCCACCAAGGATCTGCTTGCAGTGTAGGGGTTGTAATTTTAAAAGCTGTGACCCCGAACATCTTGAGAGAGCACAGTGAAAATCAAATGGAAGTTAAGTTTTGGTGACAGTGTTGCTAAGATGGCTCATCTTGTCCTTCTGTAGAGTAGGATGGAATGGGAAGGTGGTAGAGGATCATCAAAAAGGGTGCTGCTAACATGGCATTAGTTGGTTCTCGAAGGAGCTACATGGAAATTAATTCCTGGAGAGTAGGTTTGATAAGCATCTTCAATTCTCCTGCGCTTGACGGGGAGCTGATGATATTTAAGTATACCACTGAGAGGTTCAAATAAAGGTTTTTCCCTTATACAGCCTTCCTGTTACATGGGTATCTTGTGTTTTGGGGCTATCAGCAGGAAGAAAGCAAAGCAAGCAGATGATGCTGAATTATACAGGCAGTAGTGCATAATCATATTTCTCATTTATGGTGGAGGTGGATGGAATGTCTGTAGAGATGTATTTGAAGCCCTCCTTAAATATTTTTAATAAAATCATGACTTGCTGGTTTCAAAGCAGTCAGTTCCTCAATCTGTTTCATTACATGTGGCAATACAGAGACCAGGACATTTTCAACATAAAAGACTGCATACAAGTTTTGCATCTCCAAGGTTTATTGTAAATAGCATAGAAAAACAACAGGCATCTTAGTATGTGAGTTAAGATGCAATCCTTCTTTCTGCATATTATCCATTCCTTGTTGATTAATTTCTTTTATACGAGGAAATCCCATCTGCTGCAGAACACTGAATCCCAGTAGTAATAAGTCTGGTACAGATATGTCTATCTGGCATCAGCCCCAGAGCAACCTGTAGATTTTTTTTATGCTGTAATAAAGGCAACTTTAAAAAAGAGGAAAAGCCAAATCCTGTAATCCTTCGTTCATCTTGAAGTGAAATTCTTCTGTACTCTGTGTGTGTGAGAGAGACAGCTGCTCCGTTAGGCACTAAAGCTTCATGTGCTTCAAAGGAGGAAGTGCAGAGTAAATACTTGTAGCTGCCAGTTGAGTCCTGTTTGTGTGCAAACATCCCATGCTGGGGCCTTCCCTGCTTGTTTTGAAACTTTTGGACTGCATGGATCCCAATGCACCTGGCTTAAATATCCCCCGAGGACAATATGAACTAACCTCTAATTTGAGGTCTGTGGTGCTTTGTTTTACTGATCTGCAGGTTTGTCTTCTTCCCAGTTGTTGTCCTTGACCCCCTGCAGGCATTTGCAGACTGCAAATGCAGTTCCAGTGGTCTTTTCTTTGGCAAACTGAGTGACTTCATTGGAAGGTAGAGTTCCCATACACAAGACAGGTATAACAAGATAAGCAACCTTGTGGGTGCCTTTTGCATCATACATGCTGTATCATAGTGCCTTCATACTCACTGTCTCATAACATGGCAAGGCTAGCGTCACCATCCTACTAAAGCAGCAATGAGAGGTTGAGTTAGTTGCCCGAGTTTGTGCATTAGATCTAGGACAGACTGTAGAACTGAACTGGCTTTCTTCCATGGCTGCTGAAATGGCGATGAGCAATGGATGCAGCCCGTTCCAGGCACTGAGTGTGCCCAAGGTCGCAGAGCCCCTCAGCAGTACAGCTTAGTGTTGCAGCAGTGCCAGCTGAGTTGCCTTGCAGTATCCAAGATTGGAGCATCATGGGTTGACAACTGTCTTTAAGGGACATTGGATTATTGGGAAGTAAGGATGTGAGAACAAGGAGTTCATGCTCCTAACCTTCATCTTCTGCTGTAATTTTTTTTAGGATTTGAAAAGGGTGTAACCACACTAGGAACAACTTACCTGTTCAGATGGATTGTGTGTCAGATGTTTTTACAAGATAGAGAAATGACTTCTTGTCCCTTGTGTGCAGTGGATATTACATTTGTGTGTGTCATTTGTTAGTTTTGCCCCACTCAGTTTATTTATCCCAGGTGATGGGTCTTCTGTTGCAGTCCTATAAAGTTATAGGTCATACAGAACTTTTCATATGTTTTTCATATTTGTTATCAATGAAATACAGTGTATGTTTAGACAATGACTTTAAATCCATTGTTATTTTCAAGATAATTTTTCTTTTATTTTGGTGTTATCACTTTTAATAATGATACAGTGTAAAGCTGTCCCTTAATTAGGGGATAGCATGGTAACTCAGTTGCCACACAAAAGTTATGCTGATTTTTGAAGTATGCTTCACCCCCCACCCCCCAAAATAATTTGGTACAAGCAGCGCTCCAGAATAACTTCACTGAATGCTGTGGACTTGAGCCTATAAAAGCTCATCTTTTATAACTTTTAGAGCACTAAAAAGCACAGCTAAGCACAGCTAAACACCCGTAATAGAAGTCATCTTCATGACACAGCGGTAAAATTTGCTAGGACTTCTCCCACTGATGACTATATTTAAATGGGTGTGCCAGTGCTGGGCATTTAAATGATGGCTGGCTGACTGTATATGCTGCCAGTGCTGGGTACTGAGGAGTTCAGCTCTAAGTATGAAGTTTAATCCATCCTGGTATTCAGTTATCCATTAAAAATCAGATTTTAATTGATCTACATGTGAACTGATCTTTAATTGGAGTTGTGTTTTTAAGGAGAGAAATCATCACATTCAATATATTTCAGTGTGGCTCATCTGTTGCCTTTCCAATTTAAACCCTAAGCTTTTCAGTACAAAGATGTTTACATGTCTAAGAATGTGTCCATGCCTCTGGCACCAAGATTCTTCCTTTATTTGCTCATATTTACAAAAGATAAACATTTATAGATCCTCCTGCAAGATATTTCCATATTGCAGAATGCTATGATATTGTCTGTGTGAAAATGTGTGTTTGGAGTTCTTTGTGATGAGAAGTTTAAAAATCAAATTACACAGTTGTGTCCATCTCTTTACGAAAGAAGCCTTGACAAATTATTCAAGCCTTTTAAAATTAGTGTTTAATAAATACTGGCATAATCTTGTACGAAGTTAGTTCTCTTATCTAAGGTTAATCTATAAAAGGATATAAAACTTGAACCAGAGTAGAACTGATGCATTCATAATATCTACTTTAAATGCTAGCTCAAATTTGTTGAAGCTGTTGTGCAAAATATGTTCCTCTTCAATGATACTTGCTCTGAATTTGAGCAGCAGCATTACAAAAGCTTGCATACCCACACCATTAATAATACCAGGGTAAAGTGAACATTTAGTAAATCAACCTGTAAGGCTAAGAAGGGTCCACTCTGTCTTTTTGTATGGTTTCTTGAATATTGGGGGCCATTATGTTCCATCTCCAAGGCAGGAATTCCCATATTTGGAAATGTCAGAATTGAGAGATTTTGATGCTTCTTTTGGGAGTTGGTTTCAGCAACTGGTTATCAGATTTTTTTGGAAGGGAATTCCATCAGGCTGGAGGTGCGTGTTTAAATCCATGTACTTGTCAATGTGTGAGTGCTGAGCCAGACTCAGACTGCACAACAGCAATGAAATGGGTTTGAGACAGAAAATGGAGGTGAGGAAATGAACACAGGAACATAGAAGAACTGGGCAGGGAGAGCTCCAGCATATGTGGAAAACCACATATCTATCAAATCTATATTTCCACTTAATGGATAATCAACAAATCTGCATAGCTGCAGCACAAGCTGGGGATGAGAAAGATGAGACCAGGAGCCTGATTGCAAGATAGCTCCAAGCGCTCAAGAGTCAGGGAATGGAGTACAGCCCTGCCTCTGGCTTTGTCCCACGGTGGCTCCGACAGCTGGCTTTGTCCCACAACCAGCAGATTTTGGGCTGAACGACTGGGAGCAACAGACTCCAAACATGGTAAACGCCAGGCTGAGGAATGAGAGACTGCTGATTCCAGTTCATTTATGTAACTCAAAGGCCTCATTCTCAGCATATCATGTTGAATGTTTTGCTTTCTTAAATGTCCATGGAACAACTGGGTAAATAGCTGGCTGTGTGCCATTCTCCATGTGCTGTTCTACCATAATTTATTTTGTTCGGCTAGTCCTCTCCCTTGTACTTTTGCTCCATAATTAACATCTGTGTATGGAAAGTTGAAAGAAATAATACATTGCAGTATGCTGGATATATAAGAGGAAGTATTGGCAATGGTTATGGGACCTGAATTTCATTAATAGCCCCTTTTCATCCATCCTTTTTCTTTGTTCAGATACTATGTAAGTGGACTGCCAGTCTTCGGAAAGTCCTTGTTCCCCATGCACAGTCAAAGGAGCTACCAGTGTGGGTTTGAATATCAGCAGGTAGCCTCAGTCTTCCTACTACTATGGGGAGAGTCCTGCCTTCATGATGCTCGAGACATGGTTTTGTTTTAATAGTTGCACTATGTCACACTGCTGACTCTTTCTCCTTCATGTCGATGTTCTTGCAGTCATGGCTCATCTGTGATCCATCTGACTGAAATGATGAAAACACCTAATAATCTAGAGTCCCAACCAGTCAGAAAGTACAGTAACAATTTGTATGCATTTTGCTTCATTATTCTTCAGATCATTACCTTCTTATTAAATTCCTTACTGAGGAATCTCCTCTTCTTGATATTAACATAAGTTAGCAGAATAATAAAAGGTCAAAAAAACCCAGCTTGGAGTGGCTGCTATCTATTTTTAAATTGTGTTCTATTCCTCCTTTCTTTCCTATGGCTTTCCTTCTCTTTCATCACCTTAATACATTGAAAAATACAATGAATACAAACAACTGCATCCAGCACCACACTGAATATATCCTGATCATAGGAATGTCAGTGTTTTAGGTGAAAAATAAAATAATAAGCCACATGCTTGTGTGAGGTATTAAAGTCTTTAAATGCTTTATCTTTTGCTCTAAAATGTATTGCTTTCTGTGGTACACTGAGCAAACCCTTGCCACTTCTATGTGTTATATTCTGCAAAAGGAATTCAGAAAATAAAGTTAGTAACAGTTTATCAAACTCTTATCTCTTTCTTTCTGGACTACTACAAAAGTGCTTGGCTTTACTTGCAAGAAATCCACAGTAGATTTTGGGGAAATTCTAACAAGTTAAAGTGATGCTGAGGTCTATTGCACAGCAAATGATGTTTGCTGAGGAGCTGGTGATATCTTTAAAGTGATGAAATAAATATTAAGCTTTTTTTTTTCGATTGCTAATGAGATATACATTCACATGACCTATAACTTAGTAGCATTTTATTTTGTTATGTGTTATTCTGGTCTTGTTTGCTAGACAAATGATTTTTATTTCAGATTGCTCAGCAATAATAATTTTATCTTTAATTAAACAGATTTTTTTCTTGTCTTTGCTTCTTGGGTTCAACTGAAAAATTGAACAGCTGAAATGTACTGATCAGATATTCTTTGAGAGCTGAAAAGATCTTTATTTTGGCTGAATGCATTTTTTGTTACATCACTTAGGACTTCTTCAGAGCAATGTAGTAAGTGTTCACTTTCAATTTGTCCTCTTTACTCCATCACCTGTTTGTGAGGGAAAATGTCAGCACAGAAGTTTGTATATTGATTTATTTTCTTTGAAAGAAAATGCTTTTTTTGGAACAGCAATTACTTTTGTTTTTTTAAAACTTCTGGCCTTTCCACTTCCATCTAGACTGTAAAACTCTGAGGTTATGGCTCGTTAGAGATCATCAATATCTATTGTTCCTTCATTTGTTTTCTTTTGATGTTTCTGATATGTATAGGTGGTGACCATGCAAAATTAAGCTTCAGAGAATGGGTAAGAGAAGCCAAAGCTGCTGTCAGTGGATGCCAGATCTCCGCTCCCCTAGGAGCAATGTGGGATGCAGTAATACTGTATATGAGCCTTTTCTCACTGCATCTTTAGATTATTTACTGGAATAGATGTTATGCATAGATGCAATAGCATCAGTAACTTCATCTGAACAGGTTGTAGCAACCAAATATGCCTGTAACATCCACATTTAAAATCAGCTTGCTCATCATTACAGTCATGATAGCTTGTATCAGCCTTGCAGCTCTTTTGACAGAGGGAAAACGGAATGTGTTGGTGTCAGGAGTATTGTGAGCACTCCTGTGGTCTAACTGAGGCTGGATTGTTAGGAACCAATTTAGCTGGTGGAAAAAATACCCTCAATGCTTCCTGGAGTATACCCTAGGTTCCTCTCAACAGGTTACTCAAAATATAAGGTAGGAAAATTTATTAGTGCAGCATCTTGTTTGTGATGGCAAGGAAATTCTTTGAAGGGACCTTTTGGGTCGATCTTGTATTGATACAGCAGCTTTGCAGAAGACCTGGTTAAATGCAAATGGAAGGGCTAATTTCCAAGAGACTAAACAAGTATTGAGAAACTGATGTTATGACTTTGGGCATATTCTGCTTTGTAGCTTTTGATTTACTGCACTATTTCCATAAAACCTCAGTGTTTCCTCCCCTCTTACCAGCAACAATCCGATAGCAGTATGTTTCAGTATTGGGACTGAAGTGGGTTGACCCTGGCTGGACGTCAGGTACCCACCAAAGCCACTCTATCACTCCCCTCCTCAGCTGGACAGGGGAGAGAAAATATAATGAAAGGCCAGTGGGGCAAGGTAAGGACAGGGAGAGATCACTCACCAATTACCATCATAGGCAAAACAGAATCGACTTGGGGAAAATTAATTTAATTTATTACCAATCAAATCAGAGCATGATAAAGAGAAATAAAAACTAAATCTTAAAACAGCTTCCCCCACCCCTCCCTCCTTTCCAGCTCAACTCCACTCCCAATTTTCTCTCCCTCCTCCCCTCCAGCAGCACAGGGGGACAGGGAATGGGGGTTGAGGTCAGTTCATCACACATTGTCTCTGCCGCTCCTTCCTCCTCAGGGGGAGGACTCCTCACTCTTCCCCTGCTCCAGCGTGGGGTCTCTCCCACGGGAGACAGTCTTCCATGAACTTGTCTAGCGTGAGTCCTTCCCAGGGGCTGTAGTTCTTCACCAACTGCTCCAACGTGGGTCCCTTCCATGGCGTGCAGTCCTTCAGGAGCACACTGCTCCAGCGTGGGTGCCCCACAGTGTAACAAGTCTTGCCAGCAAACCTGCTCCAGCGTGGGCTCCTCTGTCCATGGGGCCACAGGTCCTGCCAGGACCCTGCTCCGGCATGGGCTTCCCACGGGGTCACAGCCTCCTTCGGGCACATCCCCCTGTTCTGGCAGGCTGCAGGTGGATATCTGTTCCACCATGGACCTCCATGGGCTACAGTGGGACAGCCTGCCCCACCATGGTCTTCACCACGGTCTTCACCACAGGTTGCAGGGGAATCTCTGCTCTGGTGCCTGGAGCACTTCCTCCTCCTTCTTCTTCACTGACCTTGGTGTCTGCAGGGTTGTTTCTCTCACATATTCTCACTCTTCTCTTTGTCTTCAGTTGCAGGTGTGATCCCCCCTTCTTAAATACATTATCCCAAAGGCACTGCCACTGTTGCTGATGGGCTCAGCCTTGGCCAGCGGTGGGTCCAACTTGGAGCTGGCGGGCATGGGGTCTGTCGGACATAGGGGAAGCTTCTAGTAGCTTCTCACAGAAGCTGCCCATATAGCTCCTCCTCCCAAATCTGGCCATGCAAACCCAATACATTCCACCCCTGCTAAGTTTGACGTTAATTTATATGAATAATGCACATTTTCTGATACATGATCCTTGCTTATTCTTTTAACAGCATCTCCCACAGGTATCTGGAGTAAGTTCTGTAGTAGTTCTTGAATATACTCATGCCTTGAAAGCTGGGAAAAACATTCCCCTGGCATTGCTTATATTTAGTAGAATTGTTCACCTCTGAATACTTTGTCAGCAGGCAATTGCATTCCCTTAATTTAGGGAGGTGATTGTACTGTGCCTGATCCTGAGGTTTCCATTAGAACAAAGGGGCTGCTGCTGGAGTGGTGCAAATGTGTTCATTTGCACTCTGTGCATGTACAAATGAGACATGCACAGAGAGCATTCCCACGGGTGGGCAACTAATCCAGGTCTGACTTATTGTCTGTAACTAGGAGAATTCCTAGTTTAGCTTATTCTGAGGAAGATACATGAAAATATCCAGATATCCCCACAGGTACATTGTTACTGCCTCATCACAAGATCATTGTCTATTTATGAAACTTATAGAGAAAATATTAACACAAAATAGAAATTTCCAATATGATGATAACTTCTGCTATCTGCAAAAATATGTAATTTTAATTTATTGTTCCTCTCATTTCTGTTTTCTAGGGGAAGTACTAAAATAAGATAACATGTTGTAAAGTAGATTTATTTCTATGCAATACAAATTTCCTTTCCTTCTCACTGAGCCTATTATGTATTTAGCAATTTACCAGTTTTTCATAACAATGAACGCTTTGTATAGTATGGATAATTTTACTGCCATTGTATTAAGTTTTAATAATACTTTAAAACGAGCATTTTTTATAACATATATAATTTCAGTGTCCCATAAAAACAGTTAGGAGAATAGAACAAATTAATGGTGCTTACCAATAATGGATTTTGTAAAAATTCATTTAAAAATAACAATGATCATAGTAATTAATTGCAATGAGTTTCTTGTGTCAAGCACTCTCTGTGCAATTTACATTTGATAAGAATGACGATTGTTCATCAGAACCCATCTTGTGATCTTGCCTAGATTTTATCTTTATTTACCCAAATAAATGTGAAAGTCCACAGAACCAGTGGATAAACCCCATAAAGTACAATAAACACAATGCTTATATAATCAAATCCACCTATTAACAAGAATATTTTAAAAAATCAAATAAGTATCATCCCCAAGAGCAAAAGGCTGAGACTTACACTTTATTGATTATTGAGATCAGCTGAGATTTTTATATTGATTCCAAAACTCACTTGCTTTGCTGATAGCATGAATTATGAGTGTGGTCTGTTGAAGCACAAAGTATACCTCCTCTTAATTCGATTGCTGCAGACACTGTGCTAGGTTCTCAGAACAAAGTGCAGGTAAAATAGGGTGTGGATGTGCAGCAGTGACGATTATCTGTGTCACTGCTTGCATACATACTCTCAGGGGTCAGGACAGCTATTGCAATGAGCAGCTAAGATGCCATAAATCTACAACTTAGTTTATGTTGCACTAATTTACTTTGTGCTAATTTATACCTCTAGCCACAAAAGAAACGCAGATTGTGTTGACCTAGTCTACAAGCCAAGGTCTGAATGGTATCTCCTTCCCATTGCTGGTGTCTTGTTTGTTGTGTGTTCTTGGTCAGTGTACTTCGAATTTTGAATCTAGGACTTTGTAAATCAGCATTTTGGATATCTTCTCAAAGTTCTGCTGTAGCATCTTTTTTTCTTTTTTTAGTTGCCTCTAATAAGCAAACACCAGAATCAAGCTTGTGTTCCCTAAGGATACTTCACTTTTTAGAGAGGAAAAATGAATAATATTCAGCCCACCATAAAGGCAGTGGTGCTCAGTGGCAGTGGAGGTCCGATGCTATCATTTTGTCATCCTGGCTGGCTCAGTGGCTTGCTCCCATTTCTTCCTCCTGGGTACAGTGCTAAAAGCTCAAGGGAAATTCCTGCTTCATGGGCAATTCCTTTTTGCCACTCAAGCAATGCTTCGCTTTTTGTGCTTCCTGTAGAAGAACTGGTGTTTAAATCTCATACTTCATAAAACAACTGGTTAATAGCAAATAAACTTGTAGCATTTTGCTGGTGGCATGTATAGTACTGTAAGGAATAAAGATACTTTTCTTCTATAGGCCCTGAAAGAGAAAAGCCTCTTGAATTAGCAAATACAGAGAAGTTCTGTGGGGCAGAAACTTTAGTGCTGTGCTGGCATCTCACAGGATCTCTGTTCATGTCTCCGGTGCTTGTACGGCAGACCTGGAGAGCACTGAGCACGTATATTTTTTAATGACGGATATTTTTCATAATAAACAGTTATCTGGATTTTAATTTTTATATGTTGAGACATTTTTTAATTTTTATTTTTTAACCTGCAGATGTTACATGTGCTAGTGCCATCCAGAGTGTAGTGACTAGGCACAGAGAACTGTTACTCCTGGGCACTGCAGGACACTCCCCTCTAGGGAGCTGGTGTGTAGAGAGGAGGATGTGATAGAAAGTTGGAGGCAGGTACTGAATAAGTCATGAACCTGCTGAGAAATTTATTGTTACCAATTAGTTGTTACAATTATCAGTGTTTTGCCACAAATTTAAAATTGTAGTTTCAAGTAATAAGAAATTAAATTCTCAGCATGTTTGAGAGAGTAAGAACAAACCAACTGTATCACCTTCCAGAAATGTGGATATTTGTCCACATGCTAGACTTTAAGATGTTTTAAACTGAATGTATTATATCCTAAAGACTTCTGGAGAACTAATCTAACCACATCATCTATTTCATAAGGCTGGTGTTTAAACTTTAAATCACTGTTTTCAGGAGTTGTTTGGCCTTATAAATTCAAATGGCTCTGAAACTTGTAATGCAAAATTCAAGTCTTAAAGCAATTCTCTGCACTGAAATCTTACAAAATAAAAAAAAGGTAAGTAATTTTCTTCTGAGATGTTTATTATGAAAAGAACAGCTTGTTGCTATAGAATCAAAAATAAGTTTTTCAGATTTGATTTTTGAATGGCTTTAGCTTTTGCACTTAAAACTGTGGAATGAATTATATTTCAAACTGGAATATGCCGCAGGAGCAATAAATCTAAACTACCATTTTTTAGAAATGAATAGGTACTGTATTAATGCACATATTAGGTCAAACTCTCATTGTCTGTCACAGTAATTGATGCACATTACCTCTCCCTGAATGACACAATTGTTTTAGTGTACTGTGTGACACCCAGCAGGAAAATGAGTTAGTCTTCTTGAGGAGACCTGGTATCATCCTGGCTGCGGGCTCTGGTGAAAAATTAGGCTTTGAGGAAGGCTGGAGGGTGATGGAGCTCACAGGTCAGTCTTGAGGAGCCGATGCTGAATTGGTACTGGCTGCAGACTCAACTGGACCGATGGCTCAGAGGAAGCAGCAAAGGTCCCGGCACAGTGGTAGCATGCACTGCGGGTAGAGCTGTTTCTTGTGGAAGACATCAAAACCTGAGGCCCAGACAGTGGGTAGTTATTACAGCTTTTGTGATATTCTTTGGCGGTATTCACCAAGTTCTTATTTAAACCCTTATATTAATATGCTAATACAAGTACTCTTGCTAAATTCTAGTCTGCTTAATTATATTCTGCTTAGCTACTTTTCCATTGATATAGTTTTATTCTGCATTTCTTATCCTAATTTGTTGTATTGCATGAGATCTTGTAGCAGACACTGAGTATTCAACCTATCTTGAGAAATATCATCTGACTGGTATGCGAGACAGATTGGGATTCTTCTCCTGTAATGTGCTGCTGGACAGAAATGTAAGGTTTTGCTGTAAGAAAACTCACCAAAATTTATGACAAAGGAACATTTTACCTCCTCTGATGATCTGAAAATTCATTGCAACAGATGGCCCTGTGCTCAGTGATTTCTACTCTTAGCTTTGATGTTGTTTACATATATAATTTTTAATACCTAAAGAAAACAAAAATCCAGGTATTTCTGTGCTGAGATAAGATGCAGGAGTGAAGTATACTGGTAAATGAGTTATTAGAGTGTCTGCTGACCCCAAAAGCATCATCACTTACATCTTCAAAATAGAAATCACAGTAAGAAAAGGGCTGAATACTTGAGGAAATACTAAAAAAGGAGCTGTCTTGGTGATCAATGGACACTGCTAGCTTTGGCAGAGCTCTTCAGAAGCTTAATAGTTTAACAAAAGCATCTTAAAGGAACTTCTTTTATAAGAATCTTTTATATCTACTTCATAATAAATCAGCAAGTGGTTCATGAAACAAATAGGGCTGTCTACAATAGACTGATTTTTCTTGCCCCATATTTTTTAAAAGTTGTGAGTTGTCCGAGATAGAGGTTAGACATGTGGAACAGGATCCGTTTAGCACTGTCTTTGGGTATGTGGGTGCTCTTCCCACTGGTTTTGCTATGAGAGGATGGAGTTTTTAACATTTGTATGGTTCTGCAGAGATAATGTGAATTTTTTGCCAGTTCTTGACATCAAGTACTCAGTTCCTCACAGCGGCGTGGCCCTGCTGCAGTTGTTGGCTTTCTGCGAGAGGTGGAGCAGGCACCAAGGGCTCTGCAGAACACCTTGGCCAGCGATGGTGGTCCCGCTTAGCTTACTGCCCAGACTGGCACTGGTGGGAGTAATTCTGCCCCCAGAGATGATGGGAACAGCCTGGCTCAGCACTGGGCTGGGAAAGTCTCAGGGAGGCAGGTCCCATACTGCCTGTATTACAGTTTTCTTGCAGAAGTGTGTGATGAAGGAGAACTGAATTAAAGTAGCATTCTCTGGGTGGATTTTGACTTTATAGATTCTACTCCTGTTGGTGGTGTTTCCAGCCATAAGTGTTGCTTTCCCATTAGTGTAATTATCTCATATGGGTAGAGCTACAAAAAAGTCAAATAACCCAGTATAATTAAAGCACTGATGAGACCTGAATTTGTGGCACTCTCTACAGGGTTATGTTCTTTTTTAGATTAAAACCTTTAGGCTGATTGACTGAAATTCAGAAGGAGCTTAACATTGCTGTGCGAGATGTCAGTGATCCCTCAAAGGACAGAAGCTGCTGAGGAGCCTCAAAGACAGGCAGCTGCAGCCCGGCTCAGAGCAGCCCTAGCACCTGTAGCAGATGTCAGCCTTAGAGGGGCTCATGCTGAGGGTTTCTATTTTTATTTATTTAACAGCAGGCAGGAACTTGAATTGAGGAGCAAGCTGGATTTTGATAGGCACAGGAAGACTTTTGGTAGGCAATGCGCTCTGATTGGGACTTTGGTGCACTTTAGGCCCTTGTGAGTACCAGGACCAACCAAATTTTCCATATGGCAGGTCCCTCAGCTCATACAGTCCCCAGTGTCTCTGCAGAGCGCTCCAGAGCAGTTTTTTGTTTAAAGGAGTAGTTACAAAGCACTGTTCAGGAAGATGGGGTGCTCCACCATGTAGTGGGAGAGCCAGAGATCAGCAGGTGAGGCTCATCGGGAAGTGAAATCTGTCTGCGCAGAGACCAGACTGACACCCTGGTGCTGGCTCAGGAATTGAGACAGTTGCCAAAGAAATTGCCTTGTGAGTCAAAGTCCTGTATTCACAGAGAATGTAGCACCGATAGGTATTTTTTCGCCTTCTTGTTCTGTTCATGTCTTTTGGCCCTGACTTCTGTGTAAAGGTGAGCAGGTATTTAATTTCTTTCCCTACCTGCCTCTGGCCTCCTGCTCTGCCTGGTATGGAGAGGGTTGGAAAGCATATTTTACCTTGATTTGTGACCCTAAAGTGATGTCTGCTACCTCTGGCCTGGTGTGGCCTGGAAACGATGGGAGGTAATAGGATGACCCATCACTTCCACCTCTGATACAGTGAAACCTAGTGTAAAGGGCTGGCTGAGCATCCCTGCCTCGCAGAAAGCATGGCAAGATCATGCTGTGCTGACATTCTGGGATGGTCTTTTAAATGGGACGATGACTAGTAAATGTGGGTTATACAGGTTTCTATTTAATTTATTAAATTTCTTAAGGGGTGAATCCTCTAGGCAAGATTATACGTTACTGCAGCAAATTATCCAAATGTACAAGAGTTATTGAGGAATTAAATGCATCTGAGTTATGGAGTGCCAAACATCTCGGGAACAGACAATTCTGATAATGTCCTTTGATTGTGTTAGAGCATTTTATGGGTAATATGTCTGAATAAATCTGAAAATGTCAAACCTATACATTAGCAACAGATTTGTCTTAATGCTCCACACTACTGAACAGTGCACTGCACAAAAATTGCATTTGGCAGTGTGAAGGGCTGGGGATGGGAAGGAGAGCTCATTCGAAGGGGCAGCACTGCTGTGCATCTCTCATACCTCTGCCTAAAACTGCTCCAACCTGTGTCTCTGTGTGTGGGGGTGACTGTTGTGACCCTGCTGTTTTCTGGGGGATGTTTTAAAAATGTTCCTGTTAGTCTAAAGGACTGGCAAAATGAGTAATGCAGTCAGTTGTAATTCACCTCTGTGCTGCCTTTATATTGCCACTACACGCTGCAACTCTCATGGGCTGCTTACCTTATCTCTGGTTATTGGAGCATCAGGATGCCACAGAAAACAGAGCTAGTGCTCCTGTCTTCATACAGATATGCTGACACGTGAATGCAACATGTGGTTGCTATTTGTCTTTAATTTAAATGGAAGTGACCACTCCAAATACTAGCAAAAATGAAAGAGAAAAAAATCTAATTAAAAAAAGCAATCAGCATACTATTTTTGTAGGTGTGTCTTATTTTGGCTTTTTTTGTGTAGTTTTTCTTTTGGTGTTTTTTTGTTGCTGTTGTTGGGGTTTGGGGTTTTGTTTGTTTTCTTTGCTTTAGGTTAATATCAGTACAACTGTGCCTGAAGGAAAAATTAACCAGATTGACTTCCAACAACTACCTGAACTAACAACAGGCTAGCTTTGCAATGGAGAAGCTGCTCACTGCGTGCTGTTGAGATCTAAAGAGCTCCTGGCTCTGTGGGAGTGCTCCACTGAAAAAATTAGCCTTCTGAAAGGACTGTTGTATGTGTGTAAGTCATGTCATCAGAAATACTGAAAAAACACCTATAACACTGAAATATTAAGTGTCCCTGCTGTTTTGGGAATGGATAGCCAAAAGAAAAGCTGGATGTCCTGTTACAGAGAGGCAGGGCAGTTCAGGAGACTTTGTAGAATGAAACTCTCTGATGCCCCATAGCCTTGATGTGGTCAGAAGGTACCTAGGGCAAGGTCTATCCTGCATGCAGGACAACCTCTGAACAGTCTAGTTCCTGGGGTATTAAGCAGACTTTGCAGCGCATAGAGTTTCTGCCGCACTGTTAAATTGATCAGGCTGTAGATATTATGTGAGTGCCTCCTCATGAGAAAGAGCCTGTGCCCAAATTGCATGACAACTTCACTGGAATCACTCACAGGTATGGATTTGCAAAAATGCTAGTGACAAGAAAAAGGTACAGGAAACGTATCTGAGTAGAAACAAGAGAAGCTATGTAGGTGATTCACCATCTCCTCCATTACAATGCAGAACTTGATAGAAGTTCCATCCTGGACCATTACATACATGCCATCAGAAATTTGTGCCATACTACACTATGCTGCAGTATCTAAGGCTTTTAATGAAGTTATTTGCCTCATGGGTCCCCCCCTTTTTTCTAATAATTGTAATTAAATAGTGTAAGCTAAGAAAAAAGTGTAAATACTTCTGGTGTGAAAATAATAGAGATAGTAGCAAGCCAGTGGGGGAACTACTTTTGCTTTAATGAATAGCAGATCAAGTCACCAAATTCAACTAGGCTTGATACGTTTTGTCTAACAACATATATTTGCTTTTACTTCTTATCTGTATAATGCAGCCATATGCTAACATGTGCACCATACACAATCTAAATAAGAAACTGTTGTGGTTTCAGCCCAGCTGGTAACAAAGCACCATGCAGCCTCTCGCTCACTACTCCTCTTCTGGCCCCGGTGGGATGAGGAGGAGAAAATACAAAGAAAGGCATATGGGTTGAGACAAGGACAGGGAGGGGTCACTCACCAATTATGGTCACAGGCAGAAGACAGACTCAACTTGGGGGAAAAGAAATTAATTTAACTTACTACATATCAAATCAAGGATATTAGGAAGTAAAACCAAACCTTAGAACACCTTCCTCCCACCCCTCCCTTCTTCCTGGCTCAACTCCACTCCCAGTTTTCTCTCCCTTCTCCCCTCCAGCAGCATAGGGGAATGTGGTATGGGAGTTGGGGTCAGTTCATCACACATTGTCTCTGCTGCTCCTTCCTCCTCAGGGGGAGGACTCCTCACTCTTCCCCTGCTCCAGCGTGGGGTCCCTCCCATGGGAGACAGTCCTCCATGACTTTCCAATGTGGGTCCCTTCTGTGGGCTGCAGTCCTTCAGGCACAGACTGCTCCAGCGCGGGCTTTCCCATGGAGTCCTGGCCATCTTGGGGGGCATCCCCCTGCTCTGGCATGGGGTCCTCCCTGGGCTGCAGGTGGGCATCTGCTCCCCCACTCCCCTCCACGGGCTGGGCGGGGGGGTGGGGGGAACAACAGCCTGCCATCTCACTGCGGGCTGCAGGGGCATCCCCTCCTCCAGCACACCTCCTGCCCTCCTTCTTCACTGACCCTGCCATCTGCAGAAGGAGTTCTCCCACCTTCCAATCTCCTTCCGCCTGCAGGTTTCCCTTCTTAAATATGTTATCTTAGAGGTGCTACCACTGTTGCTGATTGGGTTGGACTTGGAGCCAGGGAAGCTTCTAGCAGCTTCTCACACGAGCCACCTGTGTAGCCCCTCCCCTGCTACCAAAACGCCACCATGCAAACCCAAAACAGAAACAGATGAGGCAGTTCAGAAATTATTAAGGGAGTGGTCAGCAGTGGATGGCTTTGCAGAATTACTTTTTAGGGCTTGTGTAATTCAGCAGCTTCTCATAAAGTAACTCTTGTTTCTTAGGAAACCCTAAGAAGAGGCTAGCAATCCAAAGGTAGGTTTCATTTGAGGTTCCTAGGCTTTATTGGTTCTTGTAAGAGGAAAAAGATATAAACTGCAGAATGTTTGGATTTGAATCCCTGCTCTTAGTGCTGTTTAAATATTTAATTTCCTGCACTTAAAACTTGCTATCAGATAATTTTTTGTTTGTTTAAATACTTGTATTAACAATAGGCTCTTCACTGAAATGTATCTCCCATAGAAATAAATGCAGAAAATATTATAAATAGATCTATGAAGGAAGGCTACGCAGACAGTGTTTGTATTGCTCACAGAATTGCAACTGCATAGTAATCCTTTTGCAGTGCTAATGGAGAGCTGCTTACCCAAATAATTTAAAAACAACTTCCTGCACCAGATTGCAGAATCCCCCCCAAGAAGATATGGACAGTGAATATCAGAGACTGAGTAACTGATGGCGCCACACTCTGGGGACAAGAAATCAGAAATGCCTGGGTTGAGGTGCTATGCCAAGTGGATAAAACTTGTAAGAGAAGAAATTTACGATGAGTGAACTGTAACCTGGGGACAAAGACAGTAATTTTTGTTTGTGTTTGTAAAGTGCTTAGAACTGGAGCTATACTACATGTTGGTGACTCTGAGGTGCTGTAGTAGTACAGATACTTACTGAGAAAGATGATGAATATAGGAATTCATGGTTTTGACTAATTATGGCAATATAACAGCATTTTCTGTAACACTTTGGATGTTCTTGTATGAGTGTTTGGTTATATGTTTTAGAGTCTCCTTTGTTAAAGTGAGTCCTTGAATAAGTAGCAATATTTAGAGCATAATTTATTAAAAAAAAAAAAGCCTTCACTCTAGTGAATATCTGCCTGTTTACGGATTTAATTGTGCAGCTAAATAAGTGCCCTCAACTTAAACAAAGACTCTGAAATGTGTCAGGAAGCTTTGCCAATGTGGAGTCACAACATGCAGAGCTGTGATCCGTCACTTGCAGAGCAGCTGTAGCGTATGCAATCCCATTCATGTGTAAGAGTAACTTTGCCTCTTCTGAATGAAGATGATGTTGATTCTTAAAGCAATCCTCAGTGGTTCTGCTTTCCAGACTAACACAATATAGGCTTTTTTTCTCTTTTGGGGGTGGCAGACCTACCTTTAATTGAAGCCTATTTCCAACTGAGTATCCGTCAGGTCTGTTGGAGAATTGTCTTTCACTAGTCTAGAAAATGGTAGAGTATGTTGAGTCTTTTTTTCCTTTGCTCTTGTTCCTGTTCTAAACCTTTTTTTCCTGCTCTAAACCTTTTGTTTTCCTGCTTGTCTGTTTTTGTTTAAACAGGCTGATATGCAGGGAGCAGCAGCCCACTGAGTAAATTACAGGCTCTGCTGAGCCCCTCTCAAATGTCCCATGAAACTGCCTTCTCTGCAACAGGCTCCCAGCCTGTCCCACTGAGGCAGTGGGAAAGTCCCAGCTCAGAGCGCAGCTTGGCATTGCCCTCCCACACTGCTCACCTCTCGGCTAGGACCTGTAAGTGCACCTGGAAGAGCACCTCTGGAAGGCTTGTTGTATCTGTCTTGGACATCCACCTTGGCAAGGGATAGATTGCCTTTTTCCTTGCTGATTGTGCAGTGAGGCTAGAGCACCAATACAGATTTAGATGCAAGTGTTTCTCCTTTGGGCTTCCTGTTGCATCACATTCACTAAAGTGAAGATAAGCAAGTGATAGCATCGGGGTTCACACCTAGAAAGGGTTGGCTTGCACTGAGTTTGGTTTGGTTTGGTTTAACCACCTTGGCCCCAGATTCTGTGTTCCAGTCCACTGCTGAGGAAGTCTGGTTTACTGTGTCCAAAGTTTCCAAAGAGATACTGAGATACTGCATTTTTCCAAGTAATGACAAAAGTCCTACTTTCTTTCATAATTTTTTTATTTGGGTTTTTTTTTTTTTTCCCCACCTAATGGGAAAATATGAAATACCTCAAAGAAACTTCACTGCTTTTCATTTCAAAAGCTTTTTTCAGTATGTTTTCTACATGGGAATAAACAAAAAAAGCCATGAGAGTACTTCAGCACTTGCTCATAATATGCAAACATATTTGCATGCTCTTTTTTAACTCTGTTTTTAAGCCTATTCTTAAAACATCTAATGTCCAACAGAAATTAAAGAAAAATTTAAAAATATTGAAAGAGGATGTAGAAATGCAGTTGCTTTTCTTTTTTGCCAGGGCAAGATTTAATTCCTCTGAAGATAGAGAGTAGGCGATGGTGAGGACAACTGTGAATCATTCATCATTGAGACCTTCAGTTGTTTGAGGAGATGCAGGGCCAGCACATCTTAGCTCATGACTGATCTTATGCCCCAAATCTCCATGCTCCAAGGCAGCTTGTACCTTGGGAATATGAACAAGGAGTAGGTTCTTGAGGGAGAAAAGCAGCAAAAAAACCTGCATCTAGTTCAAGTTATCTGTGTCAGACCTTTGTCACCAGGCTTTCTGAGAGAAGGATAGCATCTAGCAGATTTCTTGGCTAAAAAAAAATGATAAAAATAGGCCAAGACCATTTTTTTTTTTTTAAAGTAATTATATGAGTCGGCAGAAACCTGGAGTATCTGCCAGTTTGCAAATAGCACAGAGAGTTCAGCATTTGCCAAGGCATTTTTTTTGGCAGTTCTCTGAAGCTGGATGATTTGTATCTGAGTCTGATCTCCCTTAGTGTCTGAAATGGCAAAAATGCATCTGACTAATCGATGACATTGGGATGGCCTTCTTGTGCTTATGAGTGTATGAAGAGACTTCATCTCCCCAGCCTTGAGATCTGCCCATTCTCCCTGGTGCTGGGACCCTCATTGTTTCGACGTATTGTGGAGCTGTTTCAGTGCCCACAGGAAGCATCAGAATTGCAAATTCTTCAACTTAAAAGGTATCTTAAAAAAACCCCAGCAACCAACCAAAGAAAGCGCAAGTGTAATGTGTTTTGGTATTTTTTTTTTTTACCAGAAATCGTAACTCTTCTCAGAACCTGAATCAGACCTTCTGACCCATTGCTCTTGCTGTTTATGTCCTCTCATACCACTGTACCTATCTGAACAGCCAGTTAATCCCATCATATGCTGCTTGCTCAATTTTCATTTTATTGGGCAGGGCATGTTTATATTCCTGTGCATCTTCCCAAGCAGAGGGATGGGAGCTGTGAATCGTATGCTGCTCAGGAACAAGTCTTCTGGATATGGCCATGCATGTGCTCTAGCTCATGCTATGGCCAGTGCCAAGTGTCTGCATTCTCCCTTTGCCTCTCCCCTGTGGTCTCCAAAGGGCTCCTCAATGTGCAGCTGCAGAGGTTTTGACATGCTTCCTCAGTCACTGGGCTGCTGAAGTTGGGAACATTTTGGACGGCTCTGTGCAGTGTCAGGGCATCCATATGGAGAACCCCAGGCATCATGAAGTATTATTTCTGAAAGTGCAATAGAAATATTCCTGCCTGGATGTCCCCTGCTTCTGCAGCTCTTCTCCAAGCTGCTGAGACAGTGAGCAACTGGGCTTTTGTTAGCAGGATAGTGCAGACTCTCAATGTCTCCAGAGTCCATAATTACACTTTAGAGCCTAGCCACCTTTGTGGGAAATCCCCACCAAAACCATTATTCAGGCTGTAGAGTGAGGTTCACAATGATACTTACTGATCTACCATAGTGTTTCCCATCGCTAGCACTTCATGCCCTGTTTCTTTAATGGCAGTAAGCTGTCAGTTCTGCTTCTGTTAATCTTTCTGAGAAACTCAAAGGAAATATTTCCTGATTGAGGCAAGAGGAACCACTGGGGCTCACATGACCTGCAGCTTATTTTGGATAAATAGATACAAATTCTGAAGTGGCTCATTCATCTGATATTAACATTTTTCCTGAGGCTGGACAAATTCAAGTTATTGTGACCCTAAAACACTGAAATGTTCTGGAAATGCAGTGCCCCCAAACATGTATGAAATTGCTGTGTGGTTTTTGTTTGTTTTGTTTTTTTTAAATTTGAAAAGTCCTTTCTGTGCCAAATATGGGTGCTACAGTGTTGAAGTGAGGCTCAGATCTGTGCTGGTGATAGCTGTAGCTAGCTTTAAAGTATAAATTGTCCGTATTTTGTATATTTAAAAGAAAATTATCACAGTTGTGTTTCTGTGTATATGGTCAAAAGCAGATTCTCATCACATGCTAACGTGATTCCATTGACAAGTATGGAGTTACTATTGTTGTAACCTCAAATGTAATTGAAACCAGGGCTGGGCTCTAAGTGTTCAACTGAGTTCACAATAACAGACAAGCTGTGTGTGCCTGAAGTGGCATGGAACTATCTTCTTTAATTGAGTGACCGTCTCTTGTGAGCAATGTCACCTACCACTGCCTCACCTCTGTAATGTAGGATAAAGCACAGCTGCAAAGGCCTGAAAAATTGTAAATCCAAATTTGTACCTGTACAGTTACAGGGCATAATGGATAAGTTAAAATACTAGATATTACTGAGTGGAATATCTGTAGATCTATGAACGGATTAACAGTCTCCACAAGGCACCATCGATATTGTATGGAGGAGGATGTGCAGACAGGGAGATGACTAAATATAACGTTGAAAGATGCATAGCATGAACTAAATGCATAGCACTACTAGCAATTTGAGTTTGCGTGCATACTTACCATATGGATGAAACACTCATTAAAATAAGTGCATGATAGATACCTGATAGAAGAAATAACGACAACGAGTGCATGGTATGGTGTATAAAGAGTGCATATAAATGTTTGTAAAGGAGAGAAAGGATGCTTTGGATAACGTTCACAGTGGTTTTGCCTTTTGATTAATGGCAGACCAATTTGGTACTGACCTAACAAAGCAAGCTGAAATCTGCCATGAAGGCGGCTAGATATGGTGATTCTGGAATCAGTACTTTATACAATTTAGAGGAGCCAGTTAAAATGAAATAATGGCAGCCAGATTGTTTCCCATCATGTAAAGGTATTGCACACTGCTGAGCATCATCTTCCCAGAGACCTGGGCAGGAGAGGGAGGTGCAGCAATTTGTTGGGAGCTAAAAATCCTGGGAGTGCTAGCTGGCAGGAGGAGTCGGAAGGACTGCATTGATGAAACCCCACATTTTTGTAGGTGTATGTCATCACAACTAGTCAATTAGTATTTGCCCCTTCCCCCCCATTTTAAGGCCTGACCTAATGCATACTTAATTTAAGCACTTACTAATGACTGGAGTATGCTCTGCAAAGTGTTTGTGTATATGAATTACTTATGCATTCAAGTGTAGTTTCTTTTACCCTACATAGATCTCTTCAAGGCTTCCTCACTGGATGTTGTTGGTTTCTTTTTCTCTTGAGTGGACGTTAGAGATAAAAAGCAGTGCTGGATCTTACCTGTAGCCCAACAGTTTCTTGTCTTCAGTAGCCACAAATGCAAATTAGATGGTTTATCAGTAGCTAATTTGCCATTCTTAATGTCATTCTGCAGATGGCTTCAGGAAAAGGGGGTGTGTATACAAGTAACGCCTACATCTTGATTAATTCTAGACGAGCTCAAACAAAAGCTACTCACCCTTTAATGCTGGGGGAGAAATAAAGCCATGTCTTTAAGCTCAGCAGCATATGCATAGCTTGGAGACAATGTGTGTGCCAGGCCTGTATGCAGCAACAGGACTGTGTGAGCCGGCACAGGCAGGACACAGGAACCACCACAAAACCATGGATGAAATGCAAAGAGCAAATTTATTTTCTTTAGCTTGTGAACCAGGGGATCCTCGAAGCAGCACCTGGGCAGAGGCACACAAGTGGGAATGTAGGCACTGTGGAGCTCAGTCCATGCTAGAGGATCACTGAAGCTGCTGTTTTTGCCGGTTTTTCAGGGATTCTCGCAGGCGTAGTTTACCACTGTGCTTTATATTTCCCACAGCAGGGCAGGAATCTCAAGCATGTTCAATAGGGTGCCTCTAAGTCTATCACAGGCCTACGTTGTCTGAACACAGATGTTCTACTTGTCAAACACACAAGGAAAGACAACAATTTGTATGATATATGTATTTTTCTCCACCCTAGCTGCAAGTCACTTGAGCGTGTTAACAGTCCTCCTTGCCATTCTTCCATTATTTTCCCACAAGGACAAAATCTTCTCCCTTCATGCTGTGAGGATATTGGGGCCCTGTAAGGTGGTTTTCAAGTACTGGGAGAAAGTGCTGAATGATGAGATGGATAGAAAAGATGTGGCACAACTTCTGTGGTGGGACAGTGACGAGGCAGAGATCCCTGGGACACCTCCTGAGTAACATGCATGGGGCAGGGTCCAGCGAAGAGTGGAAAGGCACAAGAGAAATCCTGGTCCCGTCCCCCACCCCATATCTCCCAACCACTATGGGCTGCTGTCCCTGTCCCCATGGACGTGCATGATGCCCTGGGCTGGGGCTGCCCCTCGGCCTGCACTGCTGCCGGGCTGGGGTAGTGGGAACTGCCAAGACATCCAGGGAGCCTCCAACCCTCATTGCACCCAGACAGCAACTTCTTTTAAGTTGTGTTTGTGTCTGTAACTAAAACTCTAAATGACTTCTGGCTCTTCATCAATGACAGGATTTGAAAAGGAGAGAGAAAGACAACTTGTGGAGTTTGGTATGAAACCTTCAGCTCATCTTGTACCAAATGTAAGATTAGATAGGTCTAAACCTGCCTGGTAGCTTTGAAGAAGCAATAGATAAAAACATCCACAGTTTATTTGAAGAAAAATTGCCATGAAGAAGTTACAGTATGGCCACGACAAATAAAATTATACTTTGAAAGATGGTGTAAGCTAGAGGAGAGAGGAAGGAAGAGGGGTTTGAATGCCAGAAACAACCTGTGGTCCTATTTGTGAAATCTCTGCAAAACCATAAGGAAAATATGAAGAGATGAACTCAGAACAATGTCAACTGTGTCTATGAAATAAAGCTTAGAAGACTGGAAACATTCAAAGGAAAACAAGAACAAATTAACAGCGCTAACCAGTCTGATATGTAGTGATTGACAAGAACAGGACAGAAAACCCTATAAACAGTTTTTATTTGGGATTATGCTTCATGTGGTATAACTGTTACAAACAAGAAATATTACTGTTGTTTGACAGACTTGCCATGTAGCAAAATACTTCCCAGCATATGAATAATAGCTTAGCAATGTGCTTGTGAATGAACAAATCAAGGTGATGTGGTGGTAGTTTTCCAGTGAAAGTAAAAAGAATGTTTCTGGAAAACCTATTGAGTTCAAAAAGGCATCTTTCTATGTTGTAATTTCTAAAGAAAGCTAGCTTAGCAACATGGTTCCCTCTTGCTAAACAGCAAAAATGAAAATAAAATCTTGATGGCTTAAAAGGAAGAGGCAGGCTTGCTCTCAAGCAGAGGATACACAAGGAAGAGCCACAGATTTTTGTGCGGGGGCACCTGGCCAAGTTCAACTGATGCCCTCACAGGGTTTTGACTGATCTGTTGGGATTGTGCTTGTGCTTCTTCTAGCACAAATGTTCAGGTACTAAATAATTTGTATAGCATCAAAACTGGAGATGAGAAAAGACCTTTTGGTCTTTCTCCTGCTGGATAAAAGGCATATCTCTATGTCAGTGGGTTTTTTTCCTATTCTAATTAGGGAGATTATTTCACCATCTCCATTGAGTGTCTCTCACAGGGATGGGAAGAGATAAACCTCTGTGGCTTGCCTGACATTCAGCCCTACATTCTTCTTTGATTAATTTTCCCCATTTTTTTCATCTCTTATGTATTCTAATTCCTTTCTGCAAAGCCCTCAAAGCATTTAACATCCACTGCATGATTGCTTGGTCCACATGTATGTGCTCTGCTTTCTTTGCATAGTAATCTCTATAGCCCTGTAATCTCTGTGGCTGCCTAAACTAAACAGCTAATTGTATTCATCTGCAAACTGCTCTGATGACTTGGTCCACTGAAAAAGAGCATTAAGAGCAGGTGGTGAGCTGTGATTGCTGCTGCTGATTGGAGAAGAATTATGCATGGCTTTATTTTTATTATCTCTTTCCTCTGTCTTCCCACCTGCTGTTGGGTCTGGTCTTAATACTGCAGCAGGGCCTGCCTTTTTTCCCCTCTCTGCACTTAGACATGGAAATAATGCTACAGGGGGGCCCTAGTTCTTGGCTGCTGTACTAATTGTACAATTGACATTGAGGTACTAGGGCAAAATGTTGACTGAGAACCAGGGGAAGACATAATTGAATGAATTCATGATGGAGGGAAGGATTAGAATGGTGCACCTAGCTTCCAGCCATGCAAAATATTTTGAGAGCAGTATTTTAACAAGAAGAATGAGAAAAATACTAAACCACTAAGATGCCCAAAGGGCTTGGTGGTTATCTCAAGACTGGGTATCACCCTTTCCTTATAGGGAAGCTCAGCTCATTGGGCTGGATTTCCAGTGTCATCTGTTCCAAGACGTGAGTGGACAGGACTCACTACTTCAGAGATTACTTGCTGTGATACTCTAAATCCACAGCAGAGTAAAAGGTCTGCATTCTTCATGCTGCTGAGGTTTGGCACAGAAGAGTCTGCTAAACAGAGGTTTGGCCCTTGGTGTGCCTGCAGCTTGAGGAAATCCTAGTTATCTGTGGGCCACCTGCAGAGTGCAAGTGGGAATCATCCAGAAACAGAGCTATTAAAAGCCAGAGGTTCCTGATGAGAATATAGTAATTAATTGTTATTATGTTTCCTTTCATGGAAGTACTACCTTATGATCTGGCTCAGTCAGTGTGAAGAGGAGGGTCACGGCTGCATTCCCGTTGGGTTCCTTATGTGCAGAAGGCCCCAAATGTAAAACTTGTGAAGGGCTTTGTAACATCTCATTGCCTTTAGACTTTGGTACAGATTATATCAATTTTCTAAAGGGTTTTAGCTTACTTAACTCTTCTGGAGTCTGTTACACTGTGTAACTGTTTGCTGTTGCTTGGTGAGTCTGTGTTAAACTATGAGAGCCACAAAACAAAAATTACACCTAAGGGTTGAAATCCATCTTACTTTCCATAGGGTTGAATGCATGACATGGTGTTACAGTTTTAGCTAGGCTTAGCTCCCCAAATTCAGGAACACTTGCATGCCTAAACAGGCTGCCCTGATCTGCGCTGTGTATCCAAGTAGGCTCTCAATGGCTGTCTGACATTGTTGTCCCCAGGTTTTCTCTTTGTGAGCAATCCAGCTCTGCCTCAGTTCACAGTTTGGACACCAAGGACCTAATGCTGGACTGCTTTCAAGTTTTCCTCTGTTGTCTGATTCAGATGTAAGTTGGGCAGTCCATTTTCAGGCAATGAAGCCAAAAATACAGGTGACTTGACTTCATTTTCTCTGCATTCCTTTTCTGAAGTGCATTTTTATCTTCAGAGAGAGGGACACCTTCATGCTTTAACAGCACCACAGAATGTGTTATCAGATTAGTCTAGTTACAGAACAGATACCACTTAAGAGCTGTTGCTTGACATTTTCTTGCAAGAATATGAAAAAGGAATGGTGAACAGTGATAGTGAATCTATTCACTAGAAAATAGTGAATATTTTTTTTTAAAGTATACAAAAGCATCCCAGTACTGTTTTAAGCTGAGTACTTACAGCATTCAGTGAGCCCTGGGGAGAGGAAGAGCTTTCCATTTATAACCATGTGCAGCCACTTTTGAGCTTTTTGCATGAACTCAGGTAGCTGACAGAAATGCTTCAGTCCTTTCAAAAGGTGAGCCAAAATCCACTGCTCTTTGTTTCAGTCTCAACTAAAATAAGCCGCCTTTTTTCCTAATAAAGACAAATGTGTTCTAAATTAACATGCACTCTAGTAATTACGTTCTTTCGATGAGGGAACAATCAGGCAATTGCAAATGAAGGTAGTAAAATATAGTAGCTCTTGCATACCTTGCAAATCCAATGAAAATAATTTTACTGGTTTCAGTTTTAAAACACATTGAAAGAAGAGCTGCAGCAAGACTACACTGTGCATCAGGAGGAAAGGTGGTGGTAAATCTGAGCTGCAGAAACTTTAATGCTCTGGTCCCAGGAACAGGGCTGCATGTGGCAAAACATTGGCTTGAGTGGACCTTGTGTAGGAGACTGGTTGCTTTTCAAATAGCTGTTTGTGTCTTGTACAGCCACAATGTGTAGCTACACCTGGTGGTACACAAGGAATAGGAGGGAGGTTGTGCTACTACAGGGGGCCGAGCAATGTCAGCTGGAAGCCCTTTGTGAGCAGAAGAGCAGCCTGGGTAAAGGATGAGCGATGGGCGAAGGAGGAACTGGACCCTGTACTGCAGCTGGGGGACTGGCAGGCAGACTTGACATAGATCAGGGGCAGTGAGATGGAGGATAGTTTTTCCAGGAACTGAGAGAAGTTAAAATTCCCTGGGATCCTACCAGAGAAAATGTCAGCTAAAAAAATTCCTGAACATGTGCAGCTCTTGCTGCTTGTCCTTTGGTTTGGGAAGCCAGTGCTTGTCACTGTGTGCAATTACTTTGTACAGTTGGGAATTAGAGAAACGGAGGGGGTCTTGTTGAAAGTGATAGTTTCAGAGTTTTTTTTTTTTTTCTACTTGCTGCCTTTGTTTTGTTTCTGTTTCCAGTTGGTGTGTGCAGAGGATGATGGCGGGGTGCAGGGCAGTGAATCCGTGAGAAGGGGCACTGCAGGTACCCTGGGGCACCCACAGCCCATGTAGCCCGGGAACATCCTCCAGGCCTCCAAGGGGAGGCCAAGGGAAGCCTGCAAGTATTCTGCACAGTGCACTCTAAGGATACAGTAACACCAGTAGTGAAAGGGTTTTCTGAGTCAGAGGATTATGTGTAATCCCAGTTTGGGACTGTCATGGTTTCAGCCCAGCTGGCAACAAAACACCACGCAGCTGCTCGCTCATGCCTCCCCTCCCAGCCCTGGTGGGATGAGGAGGAGAAAATACAAAGAAAAGCTTGTGGGTTGAGACAAGGGCAGGGAGGGATCACTCACTAGTTATGATCACGGGCAAAAGACAGACTCAACTTGGGAAACACAAAATTGATTTAATTTACTACATATCAAATCAAAACAAGGATAATGAGAAGTAAAAGCAAATGTTGGAACACCTTCCTCCCATCCCTCCCTCCTTCCTGGCTCAACTCCACTCCCAATTTTCTCTCTTTGCTCCCCCTGAGCAGTGCAGGGGGATGTGGAATGGGGGTTGGGGACAGTTCATCACACCTTGTCTCTGCTGCTCCTTCCTCCTCAGGGGGAGGACTCCTCATTCTTCCCCTGCTCCAGCGTGGGGTCCCTCCCATGGGAGACAGTCCTCCACAAACTTCTCTGGCACGGGTCCTTCCCACAAGCTGCAGTTCTTCACAAATTGTTCCAGCATAGGTCCCTTCTGTGGGCTGCAGTCCTTCAGGCACAGACTGCTCCAGCGCGGGCTTTCCCATGGAGTCCTGGCCATCTTGGGGGGCATCCCCCTGCTCTGGCGTGGGCTCCTCCCCGGGCTGCAGGTGGGCATCTGCTCCCGCGCTCCCCTCCACGGGCTGGGGGGGGACAGCCTGCTGTCTCACCGCGGGCTGCAGGGGCATCCCCTCCTCCAGCACACCTCCTGCCCTCCTCCTTCACTGACCTTGCTGTCTGCATGGGGGCTTCTTACCTTCCACTCCCCTCTCCACTGCCAGTTCCCCTTCTTAAATACATTATCCTAGAGGTGCTACGACCACCGCTGATGGGCTCGTCCTTGGCCAGAGGCGGGTCTGACCTGGAGCTGGGGAAGTTTCTAGCAGCTTCTCACAGGAGCCACCCCTGCAGCCACTAACCCCACAAGCCCCACCACACAAACTTGAAACAGAGAAAAAGGGCTGCTGTGGGTGCTCTGGGTCAGAGCCACGCTGCTTTTAAGAGCATGGGAGCTGCTGAGCTGGATCAGATCTCCGCTCAGCCTGATCCTGGTCCTGCTTAGTGTCAGAGACCTTTGCTTCATGGGGAGTAGCAAGAAGCTTGCTGCAGGTAAGGATGAAACGGGTGACTTCAGACTGAGCTAACAGTCCCCTGCAAGGAAATCAGGGGCTTGTAGTCATTGGAGAGTCTTGTTTCTTCTACTGAAATCTAGCTGTTCTTGTAAGCTGATGTCAGTGCCCTGTCCTGTTTTGAAACCCGCTTCAATCTTAACCTCTGGTGTTTGGCACCTGGTTGCCGTGGATTAGTTGACATTTTATGTTTAGTTTTAAATTGCTGACCCTTTACCCCTCTGACTGTTCTGTCATTTCACAGCACAAGGGGAAGAAGCCTAGACGTTTTTGGTCTAGTGTCTGCAGGCTCCTCACTGCTTTATTCTTTTTTTCATTGCTGTTTTAAGCTTTCAAAGCTTCCTTAATCTTTTTGTTTCATGTAGCATTTCCCCCTGGTTTATGTCATTATTGTTGCACTCTCTAACCTTCATCTTCTCCATCCCTCATTGTAAATATTTTTCGTTATAATAATTTTAGGATTACTAAGCACAGTTTCATTGGGTGTATGATTGGATTTTTATAATGCAGCATATTAATGAATGTGTATTACTGATGTCCCTAGAAACTGTACTCTTGAACAAAGACCTCATTATGCTAGCAACTTTATAAATGCATGCTGGAAATGGCCTGTGCCTGGGAGAGCTAATAACTATGAGTCAAGCTGGTTGCAGGCAGGGGCTGCAGCAAGCAAGGGAATGGGATCACTCACAATAGCAGGGGTCATCAAGCCACAGCTATCGCTATACCTGCCTGATTTTGTGATGGAGGTGTAACAAGAAATGGGTGGTGAATGATCAGGTATGAGTTATGAAAATATGAAAACTTCTGGCTTGAGAGACATGAACAAAGGCAGGAGTGCTCCCAGGTCTGTACCTTGTCCCACATAGCAGGAAGTATGGAAACAATCTAGATGAGATTGATCATGTGCATGTCTTACCACTGCTCACTGTCAAAGCCAGACAAATGCAACTACTTTTATGGCATTCATCAGACATAGTAATATTCAAGTTCTGATTTATTAAGTTAATGTGCTTTGTAGATAGATGGTGATTTACTGAATAATGTTGCACTCATTCTCCGTTAAGTTGACTCATGCTCAAGAAAGAAGTTTCTCAAACTTTTTTGGGTTTGCTTCCTCAGATTCATTCATTGTATCTGTCTACAAGAAGAAATGTCTTTTGTTTGAATTACAAGTGTGCATATCTTAGCTGCTGGGCTAGGAAGGTATTTTTGCTACGTTGTGAGCAGTGGGTGTAAAGAGGGTTTCTGCTTTGAGATAAGTGTGAATATGTGTGTCACTAATTTATTAGCAGTTGGTGTCTTCTCAGTTCTGATTGTGGTGATCTAAAGACCACAGTTATCCTCTGAATCAGTTTTGTATTGGACAGCTGATTTTTGCAGTGTCCTTCAAGAGAAGTCTGCAGATGTGAATAGTGTGAGATTTAAGTAAAATGTCTAGAAATGTAAAAAATGAGATGCATAGCATGTGCAGGGTGGGAACAAGCTGAGAATGAAACTGGCTGAACAGCAGAATGGAAACCTGGCACCATTGCTGCCCAGGGAAACCTTCCCAGGCCACTGCACTGATGTGAGCCCAGTCTATCCTTTGGTGTTTGGAATTTTTTCTGTCTAGAACTGATGTGAGCAGGGAAGTTCAGGATTCAAATGCTTGTGGTACCACATCTGTCTCCAAGCGGACTTTCAGGAAAAGGCCAGTGATGCTGCCTGTCCCATAAGCTTTTCATTAGCTGACTCACTTAGCACTGGGACTAAACAGGAAACTGAATCAAGCTGGGCCCGTCTTGGACTTTTCCCCTGAATCCTATTTTTAGCTACACAAATGCAAATCAGAAGTACTCTGCTGAAACTGGTGAGGTACTTTATAATTTATTTGTCAAATTGTTCTGAAATTTCTGAAGCATGCAGTTCCAAAAGACTAAGATCTGTTGCTGCAAAATGTCCATTCCCCCTGGACAGTGAAGGCTAGACTGGGAACATCAGTCAGCGATGCAGACGTGAATGGTGTGTGCTTTCCATGAAATGTGAAGGCAGAAAATATTTAGTATCATTAAAAGAACAAAGTTGACATATTAAATAATCAGCTTATTAAAATCCATTTTACAAAGGGTCTGCTTCTGGAAATTAGGTGTTAGCATTTGGTAATAAAAGGCTAAATATGGGAAAATCATGAAAAATTGCTGCACATGTTATGAAAGAAATACAAGCAGTGTGTGTAAAGTCAGCTACAGGCTATAGGTCAGCACTGACACTGAAATAAACAGTCTCGATATCCTCAGGTTTTCACTCCTGTCCATGCTGTACTCCATCCTGTGTGCTCACACGAACAGCAAACTGAATTGAGAAGCTGATCAAAATAAAAATAACTTTTTTTCTGTGGGATGCTTGATTGCTTTTAGCTTACTCCTAACACTCAGAATGAGCCTCATACACATGGCGCATAACACTGTGTATTTTGGGAATGCTTTTGGCTTTGTACTTTCATGTACAGGTGTTTTCTTAGGTGTTTGGCAGATGCCTGGCACTTGCAAACAGTGCTTGTTCCCAGCACCCCATGCCTTGCTTGCCTCCCTAGCTGCGGTTTGGAAGCTTCTCTAAATATCCAATAGCTTCTACTCTGTTAGTGAAAGGCAGGTTGTTCTGGAAAGCAAATTGTGCCATGAAATAATACCTCTCATAGCAATCCTCAGTACGAAGCCTTTTACAAGCTGTCAATATGTAGGATTTGTCTGTATGTGGAGGCTTAGTTTTATCTGTGAGTGAGGCCAGAGATGAAGAGAATTTGTGAGCAGAAGAAAACAAGTGGACTGGTTTGTGTGCTCAGAAAGCTCCACAGTGTCCGTCCCTGCTCCTGCTTGCAGCACAGAACCAGATGAGGGATGAGGTTTTCCCTCTGTCCGAGGTAGTTGTAAAGATGTTTCAAGATGCGAGTTGACTGAAAGAGGAGGCAAAGCACAGGTCAGTGTAGCACAGAGTGTAGCAATCACCTGCTCAGGATCTACATCGGTCATCGTATTAGCTCTCCGCCTGTGCCTGTGTAGTTTTAACATGTGGAATAACTCCTTTTTGGACTATTGATTCATCTGGGATTTTTGTGGTACAAAGTTTGAATTAAGAATGGAGAAAAGACGACTGACATATTTCTGTTTGCAATTCCTTCTCTGCAACTGCTTTTATGTCTAGCTTTCTGGTGTTTGAGGTCTTCCACCCTGATGTGTAACCTGGCACAAGTAGCCCTCCTATTTAGGCTTGCAACTGCAGGATTATCTCAGTTGAAGAGATGTGTGTAGAAATGACACCGTCCTGAATTCTGCTGTGTGCAGAAGCTCAGTTTCTCTGTCTTCATCCCCTGGTTCCTGCAGGCTGTGGACTTAGAGCTTGTTATAGCAGTACGAGGGCCATGACCCTCAACCTGATTTGGGGTGGGACATTGCAGCCAGGAGTGTAACAGCATCATCAGTTGTGCTAAATTAGAATAAGTCTACGAAACAGAAATTCTCTGTGAACAACCTGCCCTCTGAATTTAACTGTTTGAGGGCTAACACCTCTCACCCAAGAGATCAATTTCTCTACCTTTGGTTGAGCCTTTCTGGCTTTTTAAGGTCAGTCATTGTTTACTGAAGTGTCTTTTCATCATTTCCGATCAGTTGTGTTGTATTGTTTTATTCGGGTGCATTTCTGACAGTTATTATACCCAGCAAATGCCCTTGCAGTTATTAATTTGGCTCTGTATCTTTCAATCTTTCACTGCTTGCTGAAATGCTGATAACTTCACAAAGCCTGTACTGTCCTCTGCTTGCTGCATCTGTAACGTTATTCTTACTGCCTTTTATAATATGTATGCTGGTGGCCTTTTGCTAGAACACTGGTACTGACACCTGGTGAAACAGGAGAAAATAATTACATTTCTACGAAATAATAATGCTTGGTTTATATTTCTGAATGTAATATACACTTATAGGCCAACAGTAGCACTTTGCCTACTTATAATTGATGTCTATACCAATTATGGCTGCTTTTCATGTCATAGGGAGAGATTAATTGTCTGTTTGTGCAATATAGTTCTGGAGACTGGGACTTACTGGGCTGCAGGGTAAAGCCCAAACAAGATTAAGCCAAACAGAGTGAAAAGTTTCTTGAGGATCTGTCAAGGGGAGCAAATGTAGAGGTGGGAGGGGTGGGTAAGAGTGGAAAGATGTGCATAAAAAGTTTCTCATAGATCATCACTTGCAGGGATGGCATCTGTACATGTCCCGTCTCTCTTTTGGTTTATCACTGAGGTGTGGGCTTAAGAAAGGATGTGCTGTAGTAAAGAGCTGTACTACAGCTGAAGGGCTGCATCTGTAAAGCTTGGCATGGAGAGAAATCCACTTAGAAAGGTAAAGGCATAGCTGTGTCCTGCACCTTGGGGAAAGGCTGTCAGTTTTGAGGTAACTTGTATTAAAGTATCTGTCAGAAGAAAAGCTGAAGCAAAACTAGAAAACTGTCCAACCTGTCTGAATGCAGCCCTGTACGAAAAGCAAAACAAGTGTACTGTCATTAACAAGCGCTTTCATGATGGGAAGGGAGGGTTGATTAACAGCAGAACATCTGGACAAAGACCACAGGCAGACCTGACAGTGGTGCTTCCCATGGTTTACAGAGGACAACTGAGGCCTCCAAATGTTTACAGAGGTCTGAAGGTATGTAACTGGCTTGGCACAGTGGAGATAAAAATAGGAGAAAAGCTATGTCCTGAAGATAAATTACTTTTCATTGTAATAAACCTTGCTTTATTAAAAAAGTCTGACATTTTGTTCATCGTAAAGATACATGTTACGAGACATGCCAATGCTAGCTACATCAGGGATGCAACCTCTGCATTGACAGCTTTGACAAGTGATGAGCAGCTGCCTACACTGATCTTCTGTCTGAACAGTTTGTGTTGAAACAGGTGAAGAAGCATGTAGTGAGCTTGGTTAATAAAAAGGAGATGATCAAAGCTGAGCAGGCTCATTTTTGCTGGAGCAGTTTAAGGACCGTTCATATAAACAGCTCAAATGGATGGAGAAGAATATAATCTCTAGTGGGAGGCATGGTGACAAGCTGTTGAGGCAGTGCTGGGGCACAGCTTCAGGTGGGAGAGGACATCCCTGTACTGTCAGAGAAACTGGATTATCGAGTGCCATTTCTGTGTTCACCCTGCTAATAGCAATCCTGTTTGTAGTGTTCCTGCTGCTAAGATTACTGTTTATCACAATGATGTTAGTGGATCCTGGATGCAATTCTGCATCTTATTAGAACAGGGGTTAGTGTCTTTTTGTTGTATTGCATGTTTAAGCAGAAGCTCCTTATAAGTCACACACCCTTCTGACATTCATTTCATTGCTTTTGTTAATGCTCCTTGAGAGCATGATATGTTGTAGACGGAGTATAAATATCCGTATCAGTCTGCGTGGTTGCAGGAAAAAATAAGCTGTAGAATCTCTCGGGGAATACAACTCCATACAGATTCAAAGTCAGTATTTCTTGAAGCCCATAGTTATTGGATTGCTCTAATCTAAGACTCTCATCTCATAAGTTTCAATAGTTATGCCAAAAAAATCACAAATCAGCGTGGTTGTGATCTCCTTGGAGTGTCTTCTCTGGCCTGTTGGATAAGAAGCAAGAAGAAGATGCCAAGCATTAGTATTTATAGCTGTTATGTTAACTTGCTCTGTTCTTATGGCAACTTCAGCACTGCTGTGGGATCCTTTTTACGTGATGTTGGAATATCTGCTCTGTAGCACTGTTTTGGGTTTGTGTGGTGGGGTTTTTGGTAGTGGGGAGAGGGGCTGCAGGGGTGGCTCCTGTGAAAAGCTGCTAGAAGCTTCCCCAGCTCCAGGTCAGACCCGCCTCTGGCCAAGGCCGAGCCCATCAGCAGTGGTCGTAGCGCCTCTGGGATAATGTATTTAAGAAGGGAAACCTGCAGCGGAGAGGGGAGTGGAATGTGAGAGAAACCCCTCTGCAGACAGCAAGGTCAGTGAAGAAGGAGGGGGGGAGGAGGGGATGCCCCTGCAGCCTGCAGTGAGACGGCAGGCTGTCCCCCCCCAGCCCATGGAGGTGAGCGGGGGAGCAGATGCCCACCTGCAGCCCGGGGAGGACCCCAGGCTGGAGCAGGGGGATGCCCCTGACCAAATATGGCCGTGAGTCCATGGGAAAGCCTGTGCTGGAGCAGCCTGTGACTGAAGGACTGCAGCCCGCAGAAAGGACCCATGCTGGACCAGTTCATGGAGGACTGTCTCCCATAGAAGGGACCCCACGCTGGAGCAGGGGAAGAGTGAGGAGTCCTCCCCCTGAGGAGGAAGGAGCAGCAGAGACAATGTGTGATGAACTGACCCCAACCCCCATTCCCTGTCCCCCTGTGCTGCTGGAGGGGAGAAGGGAGAGAAAATTGGGAGTGGAGTTGAGCCAGGAAGGAGGGAGGGGTGGGAGGAAGGTGTTCTAAGGTTTGGTTTTACTTCCTAATATCCTTGATTTGATTTCTAGTAAATTAAATTGATTTTTTTTTTTTCTCCCCAAGTTGAGTCTGTCTTTTGCCCGTGACCATAACTGGTGTGTGATCCCTCCCTGTCCTTGCCTCAACCCACAAGCTTTTCTTTGTATTTTCTCCTCATCATACAACCAGGGCTGGGAGGGGAGGAGTGAGCGAGGGGCTGCATGGTGCTTTTTTACCGACTGGGCTTAAACCATGACAAGCACCTTAGCTTTTATTTTTCCCAATGACCTGTTTTTTGCTTGTCTGCATTTACTGCCTAAAATACTCTTTAGCTACTGTAATTCTGGCTGACTTCTCCTGCTGCTCTCTGGCTGTTCTTTTCTCTGAAAAATGTAATGCTGAAATTAAAATTAATCATTTCTGCTACCTTGGGGGGGTGTTGTTGTGAGATACTGTTCTGAAAGTAGTAGTGGAAGAAACTGTGTCTTTTTATTAGGTCTGTATTGGCATTCTGAATTAATTCTAGCAACAGAAATAAATGAGCATGTCAAGGATCATAGGCCCCTCTTGAGCTGGGTTGTGCAAGAGGGTAAGAGCCTGCTAGTGCTGCTGGGTGATGGTTATTCTTTCTGTGAAGGCAACCTACTTTTATTTCTGAGTTGACTGAGAAGACATTGCTGAATGTACACAGTTGAGAGTGAATGAGGTAGAACAATTCTAGTTAAACCTGCTGGTTTAAACCTGGGGCAGGCAATGGGTATGGCCAGTGTTTTCATAGCTGCCACCGAAATAGAAGATCTAGGTTTCCTTCTTGGCTTCCAGCAGGATTTTGCATGGCTGTCTGCAAGTGTATCATGTTTGAACTGGATGGTCTATGACCACAAAACTTTATAATGCAGCTCTGTATGGTTGGCTGACCTTTATGTAGTTATAGTTGGCTTAACTTTACATAGTAGATGTTTCAACAGTGTCCGAGATGTTAGTATAGGGCACAGCCTGCTGTAGAAGCATTCTCCAGGGTGAAGTGCAATGTTTGTCCAGTTACTGATGTTTCTATCATGTTGTTTTGGAATACCAGGACTTACGCTTTGGCTTATAGTACTCCATAAGCCACAAAAAGAAAGCAATAGAGCAGCATGTATGGAGCTGCAGTAGGAAGCGAGGCCATCTGCAGAGAATCACATACTTGAGTAATTCATTAGGTGATTCATCCTGTGATGGTTCTTTGGATCTGTAATAAGAATTAGTACTTCTCCTTATGCAGAGAAGGGAAAAAGGAAAAATTAATTCAGAGTTTCTAGCAAAGCGTAAGAAGTGACTTGAAGCCTTGTCAAATGTTCCTATGATTTAGGGATCCAGCACATGGGGGCAGTTTATCAGTCTGGGCCAGCTGAGGGACTGCCTTGAATGAAGTTATCTTGATCTGCACTGGAGTCTGCTGATAGAAAGATGCAAGCAAAGCCAAATATGTTCCTGCTTCTAGTTTCCTCTTTGATGCTGGCTTCAGTAAGATGCTCAAAAAATACAAAATACAGTAGTCCCGTTTGTATTAAAGCAGTCAAAGGATGCAGGTTGACTTCAGATGGTGACCTCTTCAGCTGCTGGAAAAAGATGTTGCATTTCTTTACTAGAACAGGCAGCAAGGTAGATCAATTCAACAGAGCTCTCTGCTTCTGTTTAAAAAGCAGAAACTGTTCTGTGCACAAAAGAAAAACTTTCCAGTTCATTACAAAGAAAGAAGGGACCTCTTGGTCAGACTGTTGGATCACTCCAGCGAATATTGACTCTCCGTGGGACAGATTGGGGTATGCTGTCCTTTCATCCCTCTTATATCAGATCTGTACCTTCCTCCTCTGCCTCAAGCCATGGTTCTAATCTTTCTCACTTTCAGGAGGTTCCAGCAGAATCCTCACCATCATTTCAGGTACTTTTCTGACAGTACTTCTTAACCTGTCACTCTCCTCCATATACACGGGAGGGTATCAGTGCTTGTTGTCTTGATTTCCCAGTTTGAGACTTAAAGGTTTGTAGTTTTTGGAATACTGCCAGTGAGGTAATTGTGTGCTTGAGCAATCATTTGAAAATATAAGTCGTCCTCAGTCAGTAACTGTGCACATGCTTTTTGTAATATATTTGCAAAGCAACTTTAAATAATCTAGCTTCAACAATCTCAGGATTTTATACGCAATGATCCTGAGTGAGTTTGGTCAGTGGCTCTATAATTTTATAGACTGTTTTTCAGCCTTTTTTATTTTTGGGGGTTGTTTTTGTTAATTTTTGTTTGTTTGGGTTTGATTTTTTTGTTTTGGTTCTTTAGGTTGGTGGGGTTTTGTTGTGTTTTGTGGTTGTTTTTTTTTTTTGAGCGGCTGTCCATTTTGGTGGTTTATCCTCCACTTTTATTCCTAGAGAGCTTTATTCACATCTGCAGCTTCTTTAGCTGTTTCTGTTCTATGTCTCCTCTCCAAGTGCTGTCTGACACCGCAGGGCACTCCCTGTCAATTTAGTGAATGCAACGCTCCTGCTTCCTTCCTGCAGCTCTGCCTTGCTGCTGCCTGCCTTAATGGTGCAGGCCTCCAGCCTTGAACATATGTTGGTCCTGTCTGTTCTGAACCAGTATAAAGAGGCAGTTCCTGAATCCTCCTGCTTCTCCAGAGAAGCCATGACTTCTGTTTATCTTCAGGCTGCTCCCTGCAGCCTGACTTCCTAGCTATTGCCCTGCTCTTCATCTCTTCTGCCTCTGCCATTCCTCCTTGATGCCCTTTTCTGCCTCCGTCTTCCCCTCTCATGCTAAGGTCCTTCATCTCTTACAAGTCCTCCAGGAAGGCAATGTGTTTGGCTCCTCAAATATAAGTGAGTCCATTGATTTTTATTTCTTTTTGGACAAATGTTCATTCCTCATCCTCTTCCACCTTCTGCATTTCTGCTCATCTGTCCACACCAGGCCCAGGCTTAGAGCATGTGTCAGAGATATCCCAATCCTACCTCAGCCTCCTTGCCTGAATCCCAGCATACCTGTTGCACTTCTCTCCCCTCAAAGCGGGGGTTCCTCTGACAGGGAGTTGTGGTGATGTCCTGTGATATAATTCATTATGCCTTTGCATTCACATCTTCTATGGAGAGATGCTATCTCTCTCTGTTGCATGATGGCATATGATGCATTGCTCTCACCATAAGGCAGTGGTGGATGTTGCCTTCAGGTTTGGCTAAACCTGTTTGTTTTGGGCAGTGTTCACTGGAAATTGTGTGGTCTCAGCCAGCTTCCCCACCAGTGGTAAAAAGTCAGCATGCTGCTTGAACAGCACAGTGTGGTGGTGGGTTATGACTGTTGGGATTGGCTCTCTGATCTGTTCTGAGCATCCTTTATCTTTCTAAAACCAGCCAGTCTTGTGTCCTGTTCTAATGAGATTTGGGGGAAAAAAAGAAGAGGTTTTATAATGAAGATTTTGAGGTATTAAACATATTAACACCTAAAATGTTTTGTACCTGTTCAGTTTTTGACCTCAGGGAAAATTTCTGATGTTAGCTGTTTGTACAACAAACTTATGATGATGATAATTTCTTACCAAGGAGGGAACAGATCTAATATTTGCTGTCTGTGATTGTAACTCTGAGTGTGACTTGCATTAGATTTTGGTGCAATTTGGCAAGTTTTATGCTGATTCACTTCACATACAAGAGGGCTGAAAACTATTCATGACAACCTGAGTGTGCAGGATGTGAGTCATTGCCTGATGGTCATTGCCTGGTCTGGCTAAGAAGGATATTTTCTATGAACTAAGTCTGTGCATCTTTGAAAATTACCTTTTTACATATTCATGAAAATTTACCTAAATTCATTGCAGCTTTCCACTGAAAGTGAATTGCTTCCTAGGAAGTGCCATATGGCCTGTGCTTTTATATTTAAGCAGTTACTGCATCAGAAATATAAAGCCCCCAAACCTGCTCTCGAACTTTTGGAAGAATAAATCATTTAACTGCCACTGTGGACATGTAAGAGCTGTCTGCAATCCCTTGCAGACTTCTTGAAGTCTCTGATCAGGAACACATCAACATGTGGTCCTGAGCTGCTGTCTTTTTTGGATCTTTAACCCATTTCTGATCACCCTTCTTGAACACTGGTCTGAGTGTAAGGAGCAGACTGTGTCAGTTTGATTTTTGTGGAGAGCCAAAGTGAGGGTTGTGCTGTTTAATGATGGGCCAGTTCTGGGGATGACCTAGTCTGTGACACGGGAGTCACTTATTGCCCTGGAAACAGCATCTAAATCTATCCCCTCTGCTTGCTCCACACAGTCCTGCTGTACTGCCAGGCAAAGATCAGTTTTAGCATGTCCAAGCCATGGGCAAGAGCCTCGCAAGCCTCTTCTGGCTACTTCAAGTAGGCTGCACACAGAGCTTTTCAGAGGCATAGCTATATTAGCCATCAGAGAATATTTTGCCTCAGGGATAGAGTTGAAGTCTCCTCCTGATAGGCATGCAGCAATATTTTCTCACAGCAAGACTATAAACTATATCAACACTTGGCTGGAAAGTCACCATGATAGATACCGCTGTATATTCAAATGTGCTTGAATTTAATTTAGACCTTGCTGGGGAAATAAACATCATCATCCCTAAAAAGACACTAGACTATGAAACTAGTTTCCCTGAATGGATTTAAGGGAGCTAATTTCTTGTTGAACATCTGGCCTTTTAGGTGACTGGCAGCGGTTAACCATGATGCACTGGTTTTCAGCGAATACTGTCTTCATAGGAAGTGTGGAGCTGGTGCAGACCTGCAGCATCAGGCCCTAAAATAGCATTCCTGTTCTGTGGTATAGAAGTGAATATTTTGTAATTGCAGATTGGCATGAGATAGTGCACTTTTTTTTTTTTTAACATTAAGGAAAAAAAAAATCATATACCTCTGTGTTGAGAGGATTAATTAGTTACTGGATGCAAGCCATTAGTGTAAAATGCTAAATATTGCTCTTCTGGAGAGTATGTCAGCTAGAACTGGCCAAGTATTGGAGTGTATGTTTGCTTCTTCTCCCATGGATTAATTCATTAGAGTAATTACTATTTGAAGTCTCCTACAGAGATATGTACATGGAGGGGGAAAATAGGGCTTTGGCTAAAAATTAGCTTTATGGAAATATTTTTTCCAGCTGGCTCTATTCTCCATTCTTCCTTCCACTCAGAGTTGTTTCTTCCATTTCACAACTGATACTGGTAAATCGTTCAGTAAAAGCACTAATGTTCTGTCACAGCAGAGACAGAAGGTGAGAGAACGGATGTTTTTGCCTCTCCCTACTTATCTCTGCTGTTGCAAGCTAAATAGCTGCCTCCTTGCAGGCATGCAAGGAGCTGAGGAGAAGTGGGAAGGGGAACCACCACCTGGCATTCCCACTGCGCCCGCTCAGCATGGGGTAGGTGATGCACAGCTGTGAGCAGGGTGTCCTGCTAGTTTCTGTTTTCTCCTGTACTGGCTCGGATTGGCTTATGGCCACCTCCCACATGACTCTCCCAGCAATTAGCTTTGTCTGAAGCTCTTTCCTCTGGCCCAGGTAGCTGTTTCTCCCCTTGAGTTTTGCTAAGTAACTAGCTCCCTTTCTCTGTCATCCCTGCTCAGCTGTGGGAGATGCCTCCCCAGCAGCCCACTAGATTGGCATGGAGTCCTTCCATCCACTTTGAACTGCAGCTTAAAAGATGGAGTGACCCTACATCATTTAAAGGATATAAGGGAAATTTATGAGTCATTTTTAGATTCTAAAAAACTCACCACAAAGCCATCCTTGGTGAGACTGGATGTGACAGTTGTAGCACTCCAGAGGGGATGGATGGGATTGGAGTGTTGCCTTGGCATAAGCACCAGGACAGAGTGGTCTCTGCTACAGGGAGAGATGCTGCCGTTGTCTCCCAGGAGTGGCTCTCCATGTGTGCTGTTGCAGTGAGAATGTGTGGTGCTCAAAGTGGTGGAGGGGCCATAGCTGTGGGACAGGCTGTACTTATATGTACTTATATACCATCCTCCTCTAGCGTGCAGAGCAAGGCAGGGCAGGATCTCTGGTCCCCTCTTCCATGTCCTGATTTCAAATCATGGTAAGGGTTCGCTTCTGTACTGCAGGTTTTTCTGTTTATATTTGTCTGAACAGCTTTCTGCCCCTGTGATCCTGGAGCTCAGCTCAACTTTCCTACTTAGGGATGGGGACTATTGTTTGGAAAAGTTTTTCCCTCCATTTCCATTGTGCTTCAGACTGGCTGGAGATACCTTCTGCCCACTGCTGGGTGAGGTTTAGGGGGTGAGGACTTTGTGCCCATGCCAGCTGCCTGTGGTGGTACGAAGGAGTCTGTGCCCAGCAGTTCTCTTCTGTTTGCTGGTGCTTCTTTGACCAAAGAGGCTGCATGCAGTGGCTTCACGCCCTGGAGCTGTACTCTTGCTGGGACACTTCCCTGTCCCTGCTTGCATTGTGCCTCTGACAGACGGTGGCAGCAGCACTCTGTTCTCCTTTCTGATGACATCTTTTTTTAAGCTTGCTTCACCAGTTCTGACGCTCTGAAGCTGAAATACTTCGTAAGAGGCTACGATGAGAAAGGGTCATGCGTCATCTTCCAGTGGCATTTGCACAAGCTTGAAGTGATCTCTCCTGAAAAGACTGCCAGGGGTGCAATTCCTTATGCTCAAAAGTGTCTGCAGCTACTGTCTTGTTGATATAAATAATTGTGCCATTCTTGAATGTGTGTCAGTTCAGCATAAGGGATTTTTAGTCTTAAAAATAGCAGTAATAGGCCATGGTTGGCTTTTCCTCTGATCCAAGCCAAAGAAGGACCTGGCTCTGAAGACAGGGGTGATGTGGGTCTGTCTGCTAACAGTGCTAGGTGAAGTAAACCCTTCTCTAACACGGGCTCTACTTCTGTTAACGAATGAATCTGGAAGATGTGACTTCACTTTAAGCTAATTGATTATCCTGAGGGCTGCAAGACTCTCAGCTTCATTTTACAAGTTGGTACTAAGGAATTTTGACCCTGAGAAGGAGGCAAGAAACAAAAAGAGCTAATTTCTCTACTTGTCTGCCTCCCTAGACATGCAGGCACACAGGAGGCTCTCTCTGCAGCAAGAATGCTAAAAGATTATTGTTTCAGTTTAAAAAACAAAACAACTTTCCTTTCCTGCTTTCATCAGACTACATCTTTTCTTCTCTGGGATGCTTAAACTGCCACCTAAAATTGCAAATGGAGCTTGCTTCTGGATTTTCTTCTGTACCAACAACAGCTTGGTCTGCAGCAGGTCAGTTTTCAGCTTGTTACAAATGGTGTTCAGCTGTAAATGCCTGGGTAAATGAAAACATCTGGGCAGGTGCTTGGGCAGGTAACTTGTATTGTCTGTGAGTTTGGGGTTGCTCAAACCAGCTGCAGCTGTGCTGGAAATGCCACCAGTGTGTGAGAGAGAGGCAGAGGCTACACTGAAAATCTCACAAGGACATCTGCATTCAAGATGCTTTGGGCATAAGGAATGGTTAACCACAGGCAATTTAGGAAGAAGAGACTTGCAGTAACATACCCACCATCTAAAATGATGGATCAATACGCAGGTGTCTAAAGGTTTTTTACATGCTTCCCCCCACCCCCAAATTTGTGTATTCAGATGAGTAGCAGTAGCAAAGTTGACTTCAGCAAAATCCTGTACCAGATCTATATGATCCATATCAGAACTATTTTCAGTTGTGTATATTATTTTCTTGTGTGTGTGCATCTTCTTTGCCTCAGTCTTTAATAATGAGTCCACTTATGCTCTGGGTACTCAGCCCTCTGAGTTGGAAGACAGGGATGGAGAACAGAATGTACCCCCCATTGTCCAGGAGGAAGCAGTTAATGACCTGCTATGCCACCTGGACACGCTCACAAGTCTATGGGACCAGATGGGATCCATGTGAGAGTACTGAGGGAGCTGGCGAAGGAGCTTGCCAAGTCACTCTCCATCACTTATCAGCAGTCCTGCTCAACAGGGGAGGTCCCAGATAACTGGAGGCTTGCCGGTGTGATGCCCATTTACAAGAAGGGTTGGAAGGAGGATCTGGGGAACTACAGGTCTGTCACCCTGACCTCGGTACTGGGGAAGATTATGGAGTGGTTCATCTTGAGTGCGTTCACATGGCATGTGCAGGACAACCAGGGGATCAGGCCCAGCCAGCATGGGTTCATGAAAGGCAGGTCCTGCTTGACCAATCTGATCTCCTTCTATGACCAGGTGACCTGCCTAGTGGATGAGTGAAAGGCTGTGGATGTTGTCTACCTTGACTTTAGTAAGGCCTTTGACGCTGTCTCTCACAGCATATACCTTGAGAAGCTGGCGGCTTATGGCTTAGACAGGTACTCTTCTCTGGGTGAAAAACTGACTGGATGGCCAAGCCTAGAGAGTTGTGGTGAATGGATTTAAATCCAGTTGGTGGCTGGTCACAAATGGTGTTCCCCAGGGCTCAGTTTTGGGGCCAGTTCTCTTTAATATCTTTATCAATGATCTGGACGAGGGGATCGAGTGCACCCTCAGTAAGTTTGCCGACAACACCAAGTTGGGCGGGAGTGTTGACCTGCTCGACGGTAGGGAGGGTCTATAGAGGGATCTGGACAGGCTGGATCGATGGGCCAAGGCCAATTGTATGAGGTTCAACAAGGCCAAGTGCTGGGTCCTGCACTTGGGTCACAACAACCCCATGCAACAATACAGGTTTGGGGAAGAGTGGCTGGAAAGCTGCCTGGTGGAAAAGGCATTGGAACAGGCTGCCCAGGGAAGTGGTGGAGTCACCATCCCTGGAGCTGTTAAAAATGCGTAGACGTGGCACTTCAGGACATGGTTTAGTGGGCATGGTGGTGTTGGGTTGATGGTTTGACTCTATGATCTTAAAGGTCTTTTCCAATCTAAACAATTCTATGATTCTCTCTCTTTATTGAATATCTCTTAGAATGTAATGATTAGGGTTGAGGGAGGGAGAGGTTTTGAATATCTAATGTGGGTTAGTAATGAGGACTGAAGTTTCTGTTGCTGCTCCAGCAGTGGTCAGACACCCTATGAGCAGTTCTGGAACAGCTCCATGCTGGGTGAGTCCAGGTCTGCACTTGGGTCCCATGTAAATGGTTTTCTGCTGCAAAACCATCTTTTTGTTTGTGTTACTGTTACTTTTGGAGACTGTATGCCCTAAACAAGCTAAATCTATGTAGCAAATTGAATTCAGAAAGTTTAATGCTTATTATGTTGGAATTGTGCTAAGATTAGAAAAGCCTTTTAGTGGATAGGCTTGACAGGAATAGTTAGTTAATATCTGCCTGTAATTTAAAATTTCACCCTCTTCTTAGGTGAAGGATTTACATACATATTAACGTGACACCATAGCAGGGGAGCAGCAAAATACACAAAAGTGAGTTGGTATCTTTGCAGCAACCCCTAGGCAAGAAGTTTTGATGGCATGAGGTGCTGGTCCTGTGGGCACCACAGGCAGCAGCTCTGGCAGAGCCTGCCTGCAGAAATCGGCCATTGCGCCTGACCTGCTATGAGGATAGGCAGGCAGATGGATCTACAGTGATGGGCCTTCCTCACCCCGGACTTCTGCATTTGCAGGTCCCACAGCATCCTTAGGAACCTCTTTAATCATGGAGCTATTTTGTACTTTAATCAGCTTTTCCTTGCTGCTTGGAGAGGAGCAGCTGTGGGGGTTACTCACTGAGTGAATCATAGCAAAAATTAGTAGTTGTCTTTATGAATTATCCCCTCGCCTGCTTACCAGATTTCTGGTTGGGGTTTTTGTGGCCTCTTTTTTTGTTTTGTTTTGTTTAACACTAGGTTTTAGCTTAACGTGAATGTCTGGGGAAGTCCTGGTGATTTAGTTGCTTGTAGAAATTGACCCTCCTCTGGGGTACTTCAGCATTTTGTTGAGTTTTGTGCAGTGTTTAAATGAAATGTGTTTGGGTTTTTTTAATATAAAATAGACTGTTCTGTTACAAGAAACAGGAGCATTGCAAATCAATTTTCTTTGTAACGCCTCTAATTTTTTGTCAAGCTGTGGCTGCATTCCTTGTTCACCCTTACTTTTTCCTACTTGGCAGAGTTGTATTTAGACAGGGAGCAGACAGTAGACTGCCTGTTACTCAGGTGCTTCTCATTCTAGTGGCAGATGACGATTTACGTTGTTGAAGGTGTAACTTCCCATTCCTGCATAGCCACAAGAATGGACCTGTCTGATGTTTGGTATGATCCTTCAAAGTGAGCACTTGTGTTAGCAGAGGTTTAGTGTGCCGCAAGAATTTCTCATATGTTTCTAACAGGGAAATGTTGCTGTAACAATATGCCAACTGAAAAATTTCAATGACTTGATGTTGGCCAGCTGGATTTTTGAAGAGCCACTGCCCTGTGGCTGATGGTTTCCAGACCTGAGGTCTAGTGCTTGAAATCACTAGATGTGAAAAGAAAATTAAACACTGATCATGAACTTCTATAGGCTGGCTAAATATTAAAAGCAAAAAAAAATTTTTTTCCCATTATAAAGAACTTTGAATTCCTGCAGGGTTATTTTTGTTCTTTTTCTTGCTTTAAAATTTTTTAAATTTTTATTCTTTTTTATTTATTTCATTTTTAAAGTACATTTGAAAGTCTTGCCCTTGCATTTTTGCTTCCCGAGTGTTGCTGCTCTCCCTTCCCAGATCCATTAGAGCAGTGGCATTTCTGGCTTGAGTTGAACTGCTCCCACTGCTTCCTTCTCCTCCTGCATCAATGGGACTGCTGCCTTCCCCTTGCTGCCATCACCCCCCTTCTTTCTCTGCTGGGGATGACACAGGCCCTGGCACAGCTGTTAGCCTGGATGCCGCTCTGTGCTCGCTGGAGGGAGCTGACTTAAGGAGAGAGTACAAACCAGTGGGATTTCCAGTCAACAACCTGCATAGTCTACTTCCGTGGGTCTTGCTGGTAGTGGTCTTATCTGCTGCTGAAATGTTTAATTTTCAGATTGATCTGTGATTCAGTATGACAAAAGATGCCTTCTATAAGATTGGTCAATTACCTCTTACAGCAGAATGTGCCATGCCAAGTACTACTCTGGCTGTTTCCAAGGATCAGTTTTGGTTTACCACAATCTCTCTCAAAGTGAGAGGGATTAACAAAAATGAATTAATTTTTTTTCCCAGGATTTGGGCCACACAAATAAACAGTTAATACAGCTTTTCTGAGAAGTGTGAAGTGATGCATTCACCTTCCCCTGCAAGTCTCGAATGTCTGGGATGTGGATTAGCTCCCTTTACTGAACTCTGAAGGAACACAAGTGCTTCAGGAAATGTTCAAAATGTGGCGAGCTGAGTATTGCCATTATCCACTCTGAGGGTTTTAAAAAGTGACTGTCAGAAGTACTTGTCTTCACTGCCAACTACCTAAGCTGGCAAGATAAATGTAACCTTTTAAATGTATCTTGGTTTCTTTTGGGTTGATGGATTAATTTTTTGTTTGTTTGGTTTTTTTCTTCTTGGGTTATTATTTATTTATTTTTAGCAAGGGAAAAATGATGATGCTAAACTAATTGGTGGTCAAAGAAGCTTCAGGAAGAAACTCCACTACTTTGAATCTCATAATCTTGCAGCAGGACACTGAAGTTTTGCACATTCTGCAATATGGGACAAGTGGAAGAAAAAATATCCAATTAGAACCTAGAATAATACAACACAATAGCAAAGAGGCAGCTTCTCACAAACCCCAGTGACAGCAATTCAGATTTCCTTTTCATTCTCATCCATGGGGTTGCAAAGTAGAGGAGTGGATCTGGAAACTTTCCAGAATAATTTGTAAGTGAATGAGGGGTGCAACCCTGCCTTCTCTGAAGGGGTCCTTCACCTGCCCCTGTTCTGCTACCAGTGCTCCCAGTTCCTTGTGTGTCCCCCAGCAGATGGGCTTGCTGGAGTACCTCACTGGGATTTCTCATTTGTTAGTAAAGTAGCAGGTCCCTTGGCAGACCTGCTATCTTTTAACAGGAAGTTATTTTCCCATTTGTCCAGATGTTGAGTACATTTTTATAGAAAATGCTTCTATGTTAGGATTTTTTTAAAATTCAGACAAAACAGTGGAAGGTGATCTGTTGCTTCTCAGTATTACAGCAGATGGGAGGATGACAGAGCTGCCACAGTATGTTTTGCTACTTTCAGAAATTGTCCTACCACTGCAGATACTGCTGTAGATGCTGAATGGATGCGCAAACCAGACACATGATAATGATAATCTTTTCACCTCTTATCCTGGGCTTTAATCAAACTGAGTATATGTGGGAAAGCACTGGAAAGGGATAAGCATGGAATCTTATTTTTTTCAGGTTAAATTTCCAGGATATGAAGGTAAAGAGCTAGGATTTTCTGGTTCCACTGTTTTCTTCTTTTGGGTGCTGGGGGGCAGAGAGGAGGTGTTCACTGCCCTGCAAAACTCTTCTCAAGTGTGCATCACAGTTATGATTTATTTTTAGTTACACTGATACACAGATTAAGTCAGAACTGGTCCAGTGCTTTTGCCTTTAATACAATTAATTCTATACTTTGAACAGTTCATAACGAGTTCTAGAGTAACTTAAAAACTTTAATATGTAAACCAAAAAATATGGAACAAAATCCCAATGAAGTTTTGAGAGGAAAAAAATGATGATGATTGATCATTTAAGTTTCAGTAAACTTCAGCTGTTTTAGAAGTTTACACACTAAAAAAATAAAGCAACAGAATGGTAAAGTTTTCAGCACTGGGTTTTCTAGATTCAGTCCCACTAACTTACTAAATTTACAAAAAGCACAGGACACATCTGCAAAGCTTTCAGTCCCTTTGTGTCAAAAGATGGCCAGTTAGTCAGGCATTAGTTGTTCCCTTGAAGCGACTAGATGTGTAAGGGTTTGGATGTCAGCCTGGGAGCTCTGAGATCCAGAGTCAACCTTCTCTTTTGCAAAAACCTATGTGCATGAACTTGGAACAAGTAGCCGAGTCACCTGATAGCTCGTTCCCCATCTGGAAAATAGGCATGATAAAAGTTCTCCACCACTCAGCAGGGACAAATTGCAGAACAATGTAAGCGGTTGCAGAAGGCAGAAGATCAATATGTTCCCCCAGTTTGTGTCTTTCAGTTCAGACCCTTCTGTTCTAAACTTTGCTTAAAAACAAATGAACAACACTGTTGTTTGGGGAGAAAAAAACAGAGAGGCAGAGAGTAGCAAGGCAGGAGTGGGGTGCATGGGTAACTCAGGGCTTGGTGTGCGTGGATGGTTCGGCATGAAGGAGCAATCAGGAGATACATTGGCTTCTTTCCCAAAGCTCTTGTGATCCCAAATCCAGGTGATGCACTGTTGGGTTTGCAAACTTGTGGGTAGGTCAGTGCTGCGTCCAAAGTGCTCAGCAGCTCTTGCCCCATCATACACACTGTATTAGGGACACAGGTCTTGCTCCACATCCCAAGCCTATTTCATTTTACATTGGCTTCTGTTGTAATGAGGTACTGGTGTAACCACTCAAAATCCATACAGACAGATTTTCCAGCAATGTTGGTGTTTTCTGGTGAAAAGGCTGGAAATCATTATTCTTTTTGACAGCCAAACTTCTTCAGAGAGTGAATAGGAGGCATTACTCTTAAGTAATAAGGGGATTAAGTGAAATTTCTTGAAGCGTAATATATTCAGCTCTAGATTTGAAATGTTCAAAATGCTACTTTGTGACTGCAAAAATTACTTTAGCCAATGAAAAATGCCAGGGAAATTCCACCCTGGATAGTTTGTGATTTGGGGAGAGAACATCTCATCTTATACTGATGGTGCTCTCTATTATTTTTCTTTTTTTCCCCTCCTTTTTTTTTTAAAAAAAAAAAACCAAACCCAAAAACCCTCAAAAGTCAAATGCAACTACTTTCAGTAAGTGGGAAAACCAAAGATCTGCCTTTATTTTGGGAAGGTTAGGATCACTCTTTGTTCTACAAGTAGCAGAGAAAAAGCAAGCATTAGAGGATGGTGTTAAAATAGTACCCTGCACCTCTCATTAAGAATATCAGAGTCTTTTCTGCTATTCAAAAGGGAAGCAGAGCAAAAACATTATGGGCAATACTTTATAATAGAAAAATGAGCTTGAATAGATAGATTTTTTTAAAAAAATCCTTGTTTCATAAATGTTTAAAAGAATCTTCACAGATTTAAACTTAATTTTTTATTATTGCTTTCCTTATTATGTACCAGCTTTTAAGTTCCATGATAGCACTGTGAAAGAAATAAAATTTCAAATGTGAAGGATGTTATTATCAGTATGCAGTGGCACTTTTATATACTGATTATAATGAAGTCTCTCCACATCACTTTCTTTCATGATTTTTATTTCTGCACCTAAAATGAAGAGGAATAAATGTACCTCTTGCTCAAAAAATATTTTTATAAGATCAGCAATTGATTGCTGAATGTCACGCTGCATGGGTTCTCCTGGACATACCCAGTGATGCATGGTGACTAGCAGAGAGCCACATCCCTCTTTTTTAAGCACATCTGTTCTCACAGAGGCACCTGTAAGGAAACTGGGCATGGTGTGGTCAAAGGGCACTTGCTGCAATGTATAGTTTTCTGGTGTCACAATATTCTTCATCCTTTCCCATTCATCTGGTTGTAATAGTGTTTGGTTCAATGCAGCTACAAACTCCGTTGATGTTCTGAGACTGCAAAGTCTTGGGAGTTCTTGAGTGGCAACATTTAGCATTTGTTATGATGATGTTGGACAAAGTTAAAAACCAAACAGCAACAGAAAAATATACTGCTGTTGAATATCTTCAAAACGGTATGTAATGACCTGCCACCGAATCTTGCATGCAAGTCTTTGCAGAGGTAGTATAGAAAACTGGCAGAATGGTAGGAGAAGATTCTGCCATGGAAAGCTGTTTCCCAGTGTACTTCAGGGAGTGAGTAATCCCTTTTGGCGATGTACAGTAAATGAATGGTCTAGCTTTGTCTGCCTACACTTTCAATCTGATTATTTCCTGTTATTTACAATGTTGTGTTAATTGAATTTTCTTAATAGTAATAAATAATATCTAGCCATATGTTGACTTTCACAACTTTATTGTACAGTATGCATTAATGCAGCATAGCTGATTAGAGTTTTTGTATGTACCCCTGTGACAGAGTGTGAAGCTGGAAGAGTAAAAGTAATGATAGTTCAGCTTCTTGTGCAGTCTTCTATGTTATAGAAAGATCTCCTTGAAACCAAATTAGGGGTATTTCTGCAGTTCTAAAACATGTCAGGTTGTGGTGGGTTGACCCTGGCTGGATGCCAGGTGCCCACCAAAGCTGTTCTGTCACTCCCCCTCCTCAGCTGGACAGGGGAGAGAAAATATAACAAAGGGCTTGGGGGTTGAGATAAGGACAGGAGAGATCCCTCACCAATTACCGTCATGGGCAAAACAGACTCAACTTGGGGAAAATTAACTCAGTTTATTACAAATCAACCAGAGTAGGGTAATGAGAAATAAAACCAAATCTCAGAACACCTTCCCTCCGCCCCTCCCTTCTTCCCAGGCACAACTTCACTCCCAGATTCTCCACCACCCCCCCCCAGGGGCACAGGGGGACGGGGAATGGGGTTTACAGTCAGTTCATCACACGTTATTTTCTGCCGCTTCATCCTCCTCAGGGGGAGGACTCATCACACTCTTCCCCTGCTCCAGCGTGGGGTCCCACCCGCAGGACACAGTCCTCCATGAACTTCTCCAACGTGGGTCCTTCCCACAGGCTGCAGTTCTTCACGAACTGCTCCAGCGTGGGTCCTTTCCACGGCGTGCAGTCCTTCAGGCACAGACTGCTCCAGCATGGGTCCCCCACGGGGTCACAAGTCCTGCCAGAAAACCTGCTCCATGGGCTCCTCTCTCCGCAGATCCGCAGGTCCTACCAGGAGCCGGCTCCAGCGCTGGGTTCCCACGGGGTCACAGCCTCCTTCGGGCACCCAACTGCTCCAGCGTGGGGTCCTCCCTGGGCTGCAGGTGGAGATCTGCTCCCCCGTGGACTCCCTGGGCTGCAGGGGGACAGCCTGCCTCACCATGGTCTTCCCCACGGGCTGCAGGGGAATCTCTGCTCCGGCGCCTGGAGCATCTCCTCCCCCTCCTTCTGCACTGACCTGGGGGTCTGCAGGGTTGTTTCTCTTACATGTTCTCACTCCTCTCTCTGGCGGCTGTTTCTCTCCATCCCAACTTTTTTTCCTTCTTAAAAATGTTATCACAGAGGTGTTGCCACTATCACTGATGTGCTCGGCCTTGGCCGGTGGCGGGTCCGTCTTAGAGCCGGCTGGTATGGGCTCTGTCAGACACAGGGGAAGCTTCCAGCAGCTTCTCACAGAAGCCACCCCTGTAACCCCCCCGCCACTACCAAAACCTTGCCACACAAAGCCAATACGCAGGTACTTTCAGACATCCGTTTCTGGCCTATTGCTTAGAAACAAACTTAATAAATATAAGTGAAGTTGAGCCTTATGCTTTTGGTGGGTCCGAACTACTCCCTCTCTGACTATAAAGCTGGTTTTGCCATTCCATATTCCCTAATTAGACGGACCAGAAAGGCTGCAGAGTCATCTAGCTTTCAGATTAGGACACATCATGCTTTCCTTTTGCAGGCTGAAAATGGTAATGAGACTTGTTATTTACCATTCTTTCTTGGGGCAGAGCTGTGCACTTGCCATCAGAGCAACCATGAGCAGTAGGTTTGCACTGATTTCTCAGTTTTTTTCCTACAATATTTTAATACTAGGAATGTTAGGGGGTGGTATTTATTTGTTAATTTTTAATGCTTCTGGCCTGTTTTCTAAGTGGAAAGGGCAGTCTATCAGCTGGCATGAAGCATGTATCAGGCCCTGAGCTAAAACATCACATATCTGGGAAGAGGGGAGGTGGGTACCACCTCGATCCACGTTAGGTATGCTGCTTTCTTACAGCCACTATAAATACTGCTTTGATTGGCATGGTAAAGGGTTGTATTTTTGGTACTGCAGGTATATACAGGGCTGCAGTTTAACATAATCACGTGCTGCTGATTTCCAAATGAATGATCCTCACCTTGACATTTTAGTACCTGCACCGCAGCTGCCTGGGACTGCAGGAATCATGGTGGACGGTGGGCAGGTGACTCTTCCATGCTGTCCCTGCCTGCCTCACCACTGGGACTGGCAGAAGTGAAGGTAGGGAGGCTCCAGAGGAGGTATGAACATGAGACAAGATAAAAACCTGCCTGTGTGTGGGGTATGTGCTGGAGAGGGTGCTGCTTCTGCAGACTGTCACTTTTGCTGCGCAGGGTGCCCTGCGTGCCTCCTAGCAGATGAGCACTGGGAACAGAATCAGAAATACTGTTTGCCCAGCTTCATCTCTGTCCCACTCTGTGTATCCATCTCCTATTCTGTGTTTAGTTCACTAATCTGGTTTATCAGCTATCTCCCCGTAGAGTACAGGATTAACTTTTACGTAGTATTTTGAGCATTATGCTCTACTTATATTCAGGATACTTTGTAAGGTAAATAAAGCATGCTCTAATATCAGGTATGCATTAATAGCCCCTGGTGCTTTTATCTAACAGCTTTGTCTGTAAAAATGTTTTTCCACTGCAGTTTCAAAAAAACCTTTGTTTTGTACAGCTTTTTAACATGGTAACTTTCAAGATGTAGTTCTGGTTTTTATTTCTGGTTGCTAAGCTGTGTCTTTGACAGTCTCTGTTTGTGATGAGAACGTATTTTTCCACAAGATCAAGTTGACTGAAACAGTTTCGTGTTTCCAGTGGTGTAGACATGTAACAGGCTGCAGATTGCTTGATAATTCCCTTCTGAGTGAAATTAGAAAAAAAAAATATTTGCAAAATTAAAAGATAATTTAAATTATAGCCCTTTGTTCTACCTTGTTAGTTAACATTCCAAACAGTGCTGTACAGACTGCATAATTTGTTTTGCTAAAATGTACCCAGTGTGGAGCCATCTGTGTAATAGTTGACATTATTTATATTCAAAAGGGACATTGCGATAGCTGGAAGAGCCCCTACTCCCAGCTAACCATTTCCAGTATGACTCTAAATTATTGATTTACATTCATTCTCTATTAACCTATTATGAGTTCATCTGCCGCTTTCAGCAATCTTATCGTGTTGATGTTCTTCTAATTTTCCAAACTGAATAGTGATTTACTGCAAAGATGTTGGGATGAACTGTTCTCCAGTGAATATCTGAAAGCCTCTTATGCCCCAGATATCCTCTTTCATCTGAAACCTGCATTGGGAGCTCTGGCACATAATAAGGTCAGCAGCAATGCCTTGGCAATCCTGGAAATGTCCTTTTCATAGAATCGTAGAATGGTTTGGGTTGGAAGAGGCCTTAAAGATCATCTAGTTCCAACCCCCCTGCCATGGGCAGGGACACCTTCCACTAGACCAGGTTGCTCAAAGCCCCATCCAACCTGGCCTTGAAGGCTTCCAGGGATGGGGCCACCACAGCCTCTCTGGGCAACCTGTTCCAGTGCCTCACCACCCACACAGTAAAGAATTTTTTTCCTAATATCTAACCTAAATCTACCCTCTTTCAGTTTAAAACTGTTACCCCTTGTCCTATCACTACACTCCCTGTTAGAGTCCCTCCCCATCTTTCCTGTAGGCCCCTTTAAGTACTGGCAGGCTGCTATAAGGTGTCCCCAGAGCCTTCTCTTCTCCAGGCTGAACAACCCCAACTCTCTCAGCCTATCCTCACAGGGGAGGTGCTCCCGCACCCTGATCGTCTTTGTGGCCCTCCTCTGGACCCACTCAACCAGGTCTGCGTCCTTCTTATGTTGAGGCCCCAGAGCTGAAGGCAGTACTCCAGATGGGGTCTTATGAGAGCGGAGTATAGGGGCAGAATCACCTCCCTTGACCTGTGGCCACACTTCTTTTGATGCAGCTTGGGATACGGTTGGCTTTCTGGGCTGCAAGTGCATGTTGCTGGGTCATGTTCAGTTTTTCATCCACTAATACCCCCAAGTCCTTCTCCGCAGAGCTACTCTCAATCCACTCATCACCCAGCCTGTATTTGTGCTTGGGATTGGCCCGACCCATGTGCAGGACCTTCGCCTTGGCCTTGTTGAACTCCAAGAGGTTTGCATGGGCCCACCTCTCAAGCCTGTTAAGGTCCCTCTGGTTGGCATCCCTTCCCTCCAACATGTCGACCGCACCACACAGCTGGGTGTCATCAACAAACTTGCTGGAGGTGCACTCAGTCCCACTGTCTGTGTTGCTGACAAAGATGTTAAACAGCACCAGTCCCAATACCAACTTGAGGAACGCCACTCGTCACTGGTCTCCACTTGGACATCGAGCTGTTGACTGCAACTCTTTGAGTGTGACCATGCAGACAATTCCTTATCCACCAAATGGTCCATCCATCAAATTATGTCTTTCCAATTTAAAGACAAGGATGTTGCATGGGACAGTGTCAAACACTTTCCTTTCTGTCCTTTCTGATCCACTGAGTATATGCTTGTATTTCCAAAAGGAGCATTTATGAGATAATGTGCTTGTTTTCTTTGGAGATGGAATGACCCTTCTAGTCTTTCTGGGCTCTGCCAAGGATGCTCATGGGCAGCGTGAGTTGGTTTTCTTGTCTGCTTAGGAGGGACATTCTGTCTTCTGCAAAGTGCTTTGAACTTACTGGTGCTGTATGCTATGCAATTGCACTTGGCTTTTTCATGCTTACTCTGCTTGAGTGAGTTTTGTTCTGTTCTAAAATATGTCTTTGCATATTGTGCAACCACTAGGGAAACCACATACTAGAATGAACTTATTGCTAAATGTGCATTTTTTCAGTTAACTTACATAGTAAAATAAATTAGGAGAATGTTTGAATTGGAAGCTGTGACTTAGAAATAATTTTTGACAAAATTATAAAGCAATAGTAAAGTAAAAGGCAAAGTTACATGAATGCCACGAGAGAGTGAAATTATATGTTCTAGGATTGCTTGGTTTTGAAGAGAACAGGTTTGGTCAGTACTGAATACAAGAGGGCTTTTCATCTTTTCACTGGAATTATAAAATTATCACTCTGAGACTCTGCTCTGTGTTATTGACTCATTAAAGGTGGTTTTACCAACACCCATAAAAAAGGCAATTAGTAGCTTATAGCATCTTGAAATGACACATATAGTTGTTGTTGTTGTTATAGGTGCCACAATTGCATGGCAGATGAGTTGAGATGAAGGACCCTTTTCCATCCATGCTCCTGCAGTGAGCTCAGTGCTGCAGCATGAGTGCTGCCTGCCACATCTTCAGTGAAATATTTGGGCCCTCAGCTGCCAGCAGCAGTGGCTTGGGTATCCAGCTATGGTGCTTTGGTTTCTTCCTACAGTGCTTGTATGGTTGTTGTACCGCAATGAGAAGAGTGAAAGTTAAAATGCACATTTTGTGCTTTGAGATGTGATAGCTTGGCTCACAGGGAGGTGCCTGGAAAGCCTGTTCCTACAACTGGGACCAGTCCCGCTTCCTTCTGGGGTAAGCCCTAACCTTGCTCTGGAGTGAGGGTGCTCAGCCTGCAAACTTCCTTTTTCCTCATGGTGTTTCAGGGTGCTAGCAGATGAGCTGCATGATTAACTCACCATTTAGCACTTATTTCCTGGCTGAGCCAGAGCCTGTTTTTGTGGACGGCCTCGTGTTTCTTTTTCCTGTGGCTGTGTAAACCACTGTGCTGAAATTGCAGCAGTTGCTTCCTAAAGTGGATGATGCCCACACGGCTCCTGGAGGGGATCCTGTGGGTTCTGTGCTGTGATGTGGGAGGGCCCTGGTGACATTAATGGTGATAACCGCCTCCCCTTGTACCCACAGGGGTGTCAACTGGCAGCTGTAAATGGTGACATGGGACAGTTGTGCAGCAGTGTGCCGCGCTGCCACTTCAGGGTGGGGAGAGCCTGCACTGGGAATGCTGGTGGGAGCCTGGGATTGACTGATCCTGGTGAGTCCCTGCAAGCATGACTGCCAAAGCAAGTGGGCTGCCAAAGCTGCTGGCTCTGTGGCAGACAGTGCTTCCAGGCTCAGGCTTTCCTCTGCATGGAGAGCTCAGCAGGAGCAGGGAGACCCTGCGATTCACCAAGACATGATCTCTCCTTGGGGCATATAGAGGCTTGGTGTGTTCAGCCAGGAGCTGCTGGGCTCACCAGGGGGTGGGTGGGGGTCTGCTCTCAAGGCAGAGCTCCTGCTGAGCCTAGCCCTGTAATCCCATGTTCTTCTTCATTTCTAGCCTCAAGCTCCACATTCCCCTTCTTGTGTGTAGTCACCAAAAGTTCCTCAATGCTGCTCCCACTGTAGCGGTGGTGCTGCTCTGCGTGAAATCCCTCCTGGCTGTTGCCACTGCTGAGTCTGACTCAAGGCTGGTTTAACCTGCTGATGTGAGGAGACTGTGAATCGGATCCTACCGTGCAACCGCGCCAGAACAGAAAGTGTTCAAAATAAAATGTGCTCAGCCTGCTGCTCCCTGCCTCCCCTATCTTCACACTGACCTCCAGGAGCACCATGTGATGTTGAAACAGTCTTGTGAGTGGTCAAATTGTGAGAAAAGGATCTTTTCCAAGTACTATAGCACTATATAACCTAACTCAAATATGTACTGTAGATCAGAGGCAACATCTCAGCTTGTTCTATTAAAGTATAATTAATTACCATTTCAATAGTGCTACTAGGTGTACACATTCATCCAGTGCATTGAAAAATAATAACAAAGCTTCTTATTATCTAAAAAATGATGTTACACATTGTGGATGCAACCTATTAATATGGAAATACTGACACATTCATCTGGAATAATTTGCATGGTGTATTTCCTGACCTAATAATGAAAAAAGTAGGTCAGCTTCCAAGTTTTCCGAGATGGGAATTAAAGGTTTATAGCAAGAAAGTCTTTGATAGTTTTACACAAATAGCTGAAACTTGCAAACCTTGCATATTCAAAATGGTTTGCCCCACAATGATGACTTAGAAATATTTCTAATTAATTGTAGTAGTATATCAGCACTGGATTTCCTTGGCTTTCCCATTATCTCACTGTTTTTTACAATTTAATGGAATTAAAAAGCACTGAAAGATATGGCTTACCAAACATGGTGTCATCTGAGAAAATGTTTTCAAAGGAGATTTTATAAAATGTAGTTTACGGAAGCTTAATCAAAGCAGTCTTTCTTCTTCAGGAATTATTTAGTTCAGCACTGAGCATTCCAGGTGCTTTATTGTTGCTAAAGAGTATGTAGTACATGGTGCCTATAAATATTGAACTGCTAGGGTCTTAGCCTGGCTAGCATTTTGCAAAAGGTGTATTTGTGAAGTAGCTAGTGTATGTATGACCATCTCTAAGATGATTTCGGTGTTTAATCAGTGTCTACCCTAACCATCAAAATGAAAATCTTCTTTCTGGAGCTTTGATTCTTTGCTACCCTAAATGAGAGATGTTGAGATGTGTTTCAGGAATATGAAGATTGGCATGTTGGATTAGAGTTGATATCCATCAAATGCTGTGCTTTTAGGGTGCATCTGCACTGCAGGCAAAGGTGTGACTGCAGTGCGTGCAGGGGTACTCCATCCACTTCAGCTAAAGGCCCTGTGCTGTGGCCGCTCTGCCAGCCCCCTGCCTGTCTTTCCTTCCTTGATGAGTGTCATCCAGCTTCTCCAGATGACATGTCCCACCTCCACGTTGCTGTCGTGGTTTAACCCCAGCCAGCAACTAAGCACCACGCAGCCGCTCACTCACCCCCCCCCCACCCAGTGGGATGGGGGAGAAAATCAGGAAAAGAAGTAAAACTCGTGGGTTGAGATAAGAACGGTTTAATAGAACAGAAAAGAAGAAACTAATAATGATAATGATAACACTAATAAAATGACAACAGTAGTAATAAAAGGATTGGAATGTACAAATGATGTCCAGTGCAATTGCTCACCACCTGCCAATTGATACCCACTTAGTCCCCAAGCCATGATCCCCTGCCCCCACTCCCCCTAGTTTATATACTAGACATGATATCACACGGTATGGAATACCCCGTTGGCTAGTTTGTGTCAGCTGTCCTGGCTGTGTCCTGTGCCAACTTCTTGTGCCCCACCAGCTTTCTTGCTGGCTGGGCATGAGAAGCTGAAAAATTCTTGACTTTAGTCTAAACACTACTTAGCAACAACTGAAAACATCAGTGTTCTCAACATTCTTTGCATACTGAACTCAAAACATAGCACCCTACCAGCTACTGGGAAGGCAGTTAACTCTATCCCAGCTGAAACCAGGACAGTTGCTCTGGCTGTAGCGTGGTGGCAGATGCAGACTGGCAGTGAGAAGGGAAAACAGAAAGACCAGACTTTGGGCAGTGTTGCTTGGAGTTTGATGCCTCTTACCCCAGCCCTTGTGACGTTTGGGGAAAGGCACTGAGTATTTGGGCCAGGCACCTCCATCTCTGTGTGGTGCTTTATGCTCTGAAGAAAGGCATTTTTGGTGGACTTCTTTTGTGTGGTGCTTACTGTCATTTTAAATTGTTCGGTGAAAACACATGCTTGAGCTCTCCTGTTGTGCAGGAATAAATTTTTTTAAAGATTATGCGCTTCCCCAGTGCTTTCACTATTCTCTTCAGCTAAATTTCACAGCTATGGTCTCTCACCCAGCAGATATCCTGCCACTAGATGCTCAGATACTAACTTTTTAAATATAGCACGCATTGTTAGTAGCTGGTTGTCAGAACAGTCATGCTCTGTATTTTCTGAAAGAATGTGGATATGAAGCGTTATTTTAGGTTTTCTGCTGTTTTGCTTTGCCCATTTAATATCTGACTGCCCTCCACATGTACAAGATGGCTTGTAGGTTCTGCTTGAAGAGCAGAGACTTTGTTTTTTCCTGCTTCTGGTCTATTAAAGCCTTGTCTCCTGTACTGAAAATGGAGAGTACTGTAAATTCTAAGTCCCTTTGTTTTGACTCATGAATGCCATGATCCATGAGCTGTGCTGAATCTGTTGGATTTTATAAATTTTTTTTGAGAGCAGTAACTTCTGATAGTCACAAGCCATATTTCAGATAGGGGCTGAGCATGCTCTGGTCCTGTCCTTGTGCATGTTTGTTAAGCTGGGAGAAACTTTTTATCATGGGCCTGTTTGCTCCCTGTTTGTGGTCACTTTCTGTGAGAAGTTCTTGGTTTTTTTTTTTTAGAACAAGAAATGTGGTTGAAGAAAATGAAATCAGGGCATGAAGAACATGCTGCGACTGGAAGGAGTGGCTGCTTGTATTTGTCTGGTGATTTTGTGAGGCTTTATAATGGTAGTAGAAATGTTGGGGGCTGGATTGGCCTGGTAGTGGAGTAAAGTATTTTAAATACTTGTCTATTTTTAGGAGTGAACTCAAACTGATGCTTTGTAGTATAATGAAATTATTTATGCAAAAGTTGCTTCAGTTTTAGGTCTAATGAAATCCCAGAAAGAAGATGAAAACTATTAGGGACCTGGCTTCTGTGTAATTTCTAACGAGGCTTGATAGCACAGGAGTTTAGGGAAAAAAAAGTTATCTGAAATCCTGTTTAGTCATGATAGTCTGTTCAAATTCTGTTGCAGAAATGAGAATTGTTTTAGCATTCCCAGTCCTCAATTTTTAATATTTGTTTGCAGAAAGAAAATTAGATTGATCTCAGAATAATCAGTTTTCTTTCTATTTAATATGACAATATTTTCTATGTGAAATGACATGTTTTCATAAAGGTAGATGTTAGACTACTCTGAGTAGTCGCATCTCCTAGAGGACTGTGCCACCTTACATGTGTGCAGGCAGGTAAGAGAACTGCAGAAGTTGGAAAGAGAAGAGAGTGAAAGTGTCTCCCCATCCCTGCTCTCAGGTGATGGATGGAGTGCTGTGGGATGGAAGGCTGCAGTGCAGCCTCAGGGCATGGTTAAACTCCTCTTTTAGGGGGATAGCTGGCTTGCACTCTGTCCCAGAGCAGATGCCACAGCCCAGCCCTCCAAGTAAGCCTTGTACTGGTTCAAAGAGAAAAAAATGCTCCCCTAAGCTTTGGAAACCAAGCGTGTCCATCAGAGTGAGTGACAGGCTGGGCATGACCTCCTCTTCAGAGCCGGGTTTGGGGATTTCTGTTGCCAGAATGCTTGAAAGGGTAAGGAGCATTGCTGCTCATTAATTAGTAAAATTGGAGGTGGTTCAAGTGGTGCTTGGAAATATTAACTATTAGACTTTGGATTCATGCCCTGGAAGAAAAGCAAGTTTTATGTTAGTTTTCCAGTTTTTCATTAATAATTCTCCTTCTCTTGAAATAATTCTTCAGTTCAGGAAGTATGAGCAGATTTAAGCAGATGGACCACTCTGAAGGTCAATGCTGTAAAACAGGAGTCTTTTAGGGCTGTATTAACAGTGCAGTGTAAGAGCTGGGTCTAACAAAGCAACGTGGCGATCAGTAAGGGTGAGTTCAGAAAACCCTTGGGAGCCCATATCACTGCCGTCGCTGCTCTAGGCAGAAGATCAAAATGACCAACTCCTGATGGTTTTCTAAATACTGTACTCCAACAGCCATCTCTCAGTGGTCATCACCAGCAGTGAAGCTTTTGCTGGCAGCACCCTTTGTCACCTTTCCCTTGCCAGATTGTATTTTTCTCCCCGCATCTTCTCTTTCACCACAGGTGAGAGATCTCAGCCTTCTCTTGGCTTTCTGGACCCTTTCACACATGCCCTCACACTACCAGTTTTTTAGGGGTGCTGGAGCTTTGACTTTCAGCTCAGGGTTGGGGTGTGGGTCTAAGATACCACTTCGGACCTGTCTGCAACCCAGGGACCCCTCTTCAGTTGCTCTGGGTACAATTGCTCCCTGCTACTTGGAGTTTGAACACAGAAACCTGACAGTGTGCCACATCTCCAGTTTGGGGCTAGTAAGTCTCTACTTTCCAGAGGCCAGTCATTGGGCACATACTAGGTCTATACTGGCACATGTTGATATGCAGTGGGCTGGAAGCCTTTCAGGTTTTTCCTATTCTATTGAAAAAAATGGTCAGTGTCCCTGTAATATCAATAAAGCTGTTCAGAGAAAGAAACTGTGTGAGTGCCAAATGCTGTTAGCAATCAGATCGTGTGTGATTGATGAACAGGTTTGAGAGTAACAGAATGGTTAATCTGTCCTGTAGATGGATATGCTCTTTAGATATAATAAGAAGACCTGCCTCTTTTATAAAATTAGAAACTAAATATGCATAGGCATTATATAACTGAAAAGCTAATACTGTATATGGCAACATGATGGATTAATATATATTGAAGTCCTTGATTTGTTCTCATTTCTGTCCTTTTGGTAGTTTATGGAAACATACGAAAAGTTTTCAAATGACCTTTAAAATTAGCTCCTAACCTATATAGTTTATCATCATTTTCTGTTCCATGAGCCTGAGGTGTTAAAGGATTCATAATTCAGTATTTCAAAAATTGTCAGTGGCTTCACTATATGAAATTTTAAATATTCTGAATGTACTTCTGGCATTCAGTGGTTGTATTTGTTCATTCGAATGTAATGGATATTGAATAGGACCTATTATCAGCTTGATATAGAAAATATATTAGGGTAATTACATAAGCCTACACTTGATATAAATTTCAATCTTTTTCTGCCAAGAGGGCTGGTAAAAGAGAACACCATCTTTTTTGCATTTTATGAAGATGCAGTTCAGAATTTTTAAATTCATGAGAGGGGTTCCTGGGGGAAAGAGGGAGCAGCTTCCCTGGTGCTGGCACACAAAGCAGGGTATCAGTTCTGTACTTCTAGCAAACCTTTCTGCGAGCTTTGAATCATCTTCTGTATTTTACTGACTTGCAGAGATTGTGGCCTCTCTTTATTATAAGCATGTGAGCCTTTTTCTGAAGGATATACAGAAATGGATGATGTAGATAAGAATGGTTTTTTTTACATTTTTTTTAATTTTAAGAGTATGGATGTCAGCTGCTTAATTGATGTAATATAAAAATTTGGCTACCTTGTCTGATAGTATGACAGGTCTGTATGGGACTTCGGCATTATGAAGGACAGATACTCTCTGGTCTAAATGCTGTGCGCTACTAACAGTTGTCTCTGCAGTAAGTTGGTTCTCTCATTACATGGACCAGGTAGGTAGCCGTAAGGATCAGTAGCTGCAGAAAGGAGACTCTGTTTTGGATTTTCTATTTTCTGCAGCCCCTGACAGAGGCTGCCTTTGAACCAAGAACAGGCATGGTTCACTGACCTAGTGAAGGGTATCAACAAAGGTAGCTATTTTGCTGAACACACAGTACATTTGAGATTGGTTGAAACTCCAGTGAACGTTATTTTTACAATGGCCAAGCAGTTCCTTTAGGTCAAGAATAGGAATCTTGCACTTTTTACTCTGTTTGGTGTGAATGGAAGAATTTAAATCTGAGTTTATTTATCATTTTGTGAATTAATCTTGGAAAAAAGAATTGCGTTTTGGAATCTGACCGCATTCATAGAAATTGCTATACTGTATCTTTTGCTGCCATAGCAACATATGAGTGCAATGAGTTAGAAATCTCCCAGTTATTAGAAAAACTGAATTAAACCAACTATTGAACAAGATTGTGTCTGCATAGCAAAGACGGGTTCTGCCTTCGCTCCTGCAGTTCTGACCTTTTTTCAGGTAAAGGGGTTTCCTTGACTCTCGAGAAACAGATTGAGATAAACAGTTTATACTATGAGGAAGAGTATGAGAATAGACATGCTGTGTTATCATATGGGGACTCAGATTTGTAAACATATATTCAGGCTGCTGAATGTGCTTGAAGCTATCTTGAAGAATATTAAAAAAGGTAGTGATGAATGGTAAGAAAAATTCTCAAGCTTATATTTCCCATTTACAAAATAAAGGTGCTTATATATTTTTAATTTACCTAATGACAGATGAAACAAAAAATGGCATGAAAAAGGAGATTTCTGGAAGGTGAGGAAATAGCAAGAACCTAATATTAACTACGAAGAATCTTATGAATTGTTGTTCATTTCTGACCTGCTCTCCTAATATTTGAGGAGAGGACTGAAGCTGGCAACAGATGATGGTTTTGAAAATATTGTGAGGCTAAGAATACCGTACTGCGTTCTGTATGACATACCTCTCTGTTAGGACAAAAAAGGAGAAGACTTCCTAGGGAGTGTTAATGGGAAGAAATTTCTGGAAAATACTTCTTTTATGAGGGTCATTTCGTTTGGAAACCACCCTGCCACTACCCTCATGCCAGGAAGAACAGTTCAGTGAAACTTCAGGGCATGCGGAAAATCTCATCTTGTGCTGTCAGTGACAAAGTGAGAGATGGAAGGAGGAAATGCTTTGTGGTATTGCTTTATTTTTAATCTTATTTTTGCTGGTCTTTTTTATTTTAAACTTTATTAATGTATCTATTGCATTTTGATCTTTTGTCAGAGATTGCTAACAAGTCTCCAGCTCATCTTTTCTGCTGTGATTTTATAAATACCTAGTTACAATAACCACAAAAACATCTGTGGGCTTTAGTAAAGAAAGTTTTATAGTAAGCCTGGAGCACAAAGTTCTAAAAGTATACTTTTAGCACTGTTTTACAAAAAGTTTTGAAACACTTTGCAGTTGACAGGATCAGGAGATTTTTTTCATATTTTGCAGTGTTCCTAGCAATTATCAATAATGGGTTTTTAAAGATCCATGTAGTAGAACAAGTGTTTAAAAAAAAAACCAAACCAAAACGCAAGTGCAGCCATTTTTAAAACTTCTGCTTAATGCACTGATAAATCTGTTGGCTTCCAGTAACACTGCAAAACCATTAGACTAATATATTAATTGCAATTAAACTTAGATTATTTCCTGTCCACTTTCTTCTTACAAGGCCTTTTGATGTACGCCCTCTCTTTAACTATTTCAAATCTGGTAAGTTAACTTTCCTCTACATGGGACTGCATTTGTCTGCATCAACCCTTCTTCCAGTAGAGACCAGTTCCCAGCACTGCCATGGTGCTTGGGCCACTAGATGCTGATTTTCCTTTATGAAGCAACTTGCTGTGACCTCTCTGCTCTGGTTCTATAGTGTCCTCATTGTACATGCTGTGTGTATTTGTCACATACACAGCGCATGCAATGTGGACATAATGGAGCTCAGTTTACACCTGATAAGGAGATAAAGAAATGTTGTGGTGTTTTGGTGTTGTGTTTTTTTTTTTTTTGGGGGTGGGTGGGTGGGTGTTAGGATTTTAAAATTTATTTATTTGGTGTGCATGCATACACTAATCTTGTGTATGAGATGGGGTCCAGAAATTGTGTTGTGGATACAATTAATCAGTGAAAATTAGGCAGTGCAAGAACTCTCAAGGTCATTGTAGTTCTGCAGGCCTCCACAAAGAAATGTATTAGCAGGACTTAAATAGTGCAGGAACCTAATTTTGGGCCCTGATAGTGAGGTGATTAACTTTAGGTTCATATATTCTATTATTGACATTTTTGTTGTGGGTTGTTTTGGTTGTGGTTTTTTTTGGGGGGGGAGGGCACTTTCTGTGCTTTGTTATATCACTTAGAGTTGGGGGAAAATTGCCTTTTTTCATATAACAGAAAAAAATGTGTAAATCTTGTATCAACATTTATGGTGGTTTTTTTTTTTTTAAAGCAAAAGAGCAAAGCAAAACTGAATCTTCTGGTTTTGTTTTTAATAAAAAACCTTATTTTTATTCTAGTGTTTTGAAAATGTTATTTCATGAAAAGTGCTTTAATTGTTGGTTTCTGTTTTGGGCAGTCTCCTATGAGAGACTAGTCTCTGCCATGAATTGGCATTTTCAAATGATGAGGTTTTTTCTTAAGTGATTTTGACAAACTGAATGTTTGTGTGAATAGTAGTTAGCCTCATAAGTGCTAAAACATAAGGAATTAGATATTTAAAAGCAAAAATTGTCACAAAGGCAAATCTTGCACCTAAAGTGACTTGTGGAGGCTGCAAAAATCAAAGTCCGTTCTCAACTGGATGTAGTCTGAATCTGTAATGGGCCAAAACCTGCTTTCTAGACCTGAAGCCCTGTTCAAGAACAGGAATTGCATTAGAAAACTGATTCTTTCACTGCAGTGAAATTAAATTTAAAAGGGTGGGGGGAGCGGTATGGGACACGCTTTCAGTGACGGTGAGGAAATGCTAACAAACAGCTATCTCAAGGGAACTGCATTATGTATTATTCCAGTTGCTACTGAAAGTATTATTTCATTTAGTGGGAGTTTTCAGGAGCTTTGCCTTTCATAGGATTACTAATGATGATGTTTTGTATTATTACTTGTTTTACACTGCGGAGAAGACTGAATAAAATGGCTAAAACTATTGGCTGCAGGAGATGTTTTTCCTCCCCTAGAACCGATGTTACTTTTGCTGGTGTGCAGTGGCTGCATAGTGCCGTCTTCATGTACAGCCATGCTATAACTAAGAGTGATGAAATGTACTCTCCCGCATTGGATTTATTGCATAAATGACGGTGATGATAATACGTAATGTTTTGTTTCATGTACCATGCTTGCAAGGTGCTCCAGGAGCCGCAGACCTAACGAAGCTTGCTTTCCTCTGAGTTAGTTCTGTGTCCCCTCATCAGGCTTGGTATATGGTGTGTAGAGACATCAATGTGAACAAAAAGAAGAAAAAAATGAAAGTTTCCTAGGCTACAGAAAACTCTGATGGAGCAGTAGTTATATTAGAAGATGGTGGTATCAGCTTAGTAGCCTTATCTCGTTGCTTGCCCTGAGTCTACATTAATACAAATAAAGACCTAACATGAGATGATGAAAAATAGTTTCTGGTGTTTGAAAAAAAGTGTATCCATTGCAGAGAGTATTGTAAGAGCAGTGCTTTATTTCCAGGTATTTTTCCAAGTGGACCTGGGACGTAACCCCCTCAAAGCTCAGTCCCGCATGTGTTGGTAGCAGCTGGCAGGAGCTGATGAAGCTCCGCTCTGACCTTGCTCTGTGAGTCCCGCTGTAGCGAAGTGCTCCTCGGAGGCTGTGGCTTTCCTCTGCTGGGGCGGTTTTGCTTTCACTGGATTATTTTTTTTTCCTTCCTTTAAATCGCTATTTGCATTAATCCAATTGCTGGAAAAGGATTATAGGCCCAGAATAAAATCCAGTCGTAATTAAAAATGTAAAAGCAGCTTATGTTTTTAGGCCAGAGTTATTAGAGGAAGCTATCAACATACCAATATTAATACCCCAGTCTCAGCTGGGAGGCTGTTATCATGATGAGGGTGTCTGATAATGGGCTGGTTACTGAATATTTTATAGTAGATAACTTCTGCTCGTGTTTGCCTTGCGTCTGCGTATGTCATAAGCTACACACACCAGCCTGCCTCTCACAGGCTTTGCGGGCATCCTGTTTTTTTCATATTTCTGGAAGACTGTTTTTTAGGAGCTAATCTATGTATATTGCAAAAGCAAGAAGAGTTTATGAAGGGATGTTTAGGGCACAAGGGCTTGGGAATTACTCTCTGTAAGAGGATTGGGGCATATTCCATTCTTCAACATCTGCATCTTAAGCCATCTTTTCATAATGAGCACTCCCTTATCAAATATCCTTTCTGTATTTGTAGTTTCCATCAACCCCCTGTCTGGATAAAGAAAAATTGGCAAACTGGAACAGCCCTCAGCCATCCTATTATTTATGCCATGTGCCTGACTTTATGGCATGCAATTGTCTAAGTACTCAGTTTGCAAGCCTGCTTTGTACGTCTTTATGAGTAGAGTACTTTTTAATTACCTCTTTAGAATTAAATCAATGTAGGGGCTAGAGATTATCATTGTTGTTATTATTTTTAATCCAGAGATTGAAACCTTTGCTTTCTTCAAATAGGAGGTGTTTCATTTCATCTCTGTTGTTTTGAATTAAACGAGGTTTCTGTAAAGGAAAGGATGCTGAAAGACTTATTCCCTGATGAAAGATTTAGATGAAAAATTATGGAACCAAGTGGTGCTCAGACTGCATTGGTCATGATCTTCCCCACCTAGATTGTGCTGAACTTCCCAGACTCGAACATCCTTCACTTGACAGTGCATGGTGTTTGGTCCTCTGATGGCAAATGGGGTTTACATCTGAAGCAGTGAATGAAGTCTTCTAGGGCATCAGTGCTAAACTGCTAGAGGAATAAAAAACAAATATACTCCCAAATGTCAATTTATCAGCCTGTGAGCTACAGAAAGTTTTCAGTGAAGTAAGCTCTTTCTGATGTTTCCTTCTGTTTTAGGTATTTTGATGTTTCAGGTTTTCAGGTTTTTGTTGTTGTTGTTTTTGTTTTTTGGGTTTTTTTTGTTTGTTTGTTTGTTTGTTTGTTTGTTTTTTTCTTGATTTGCTTTCCCAGTTCCTTTTCAGGAAGATGTTTGGATCTTTCCTCCCAGTAACAGTGTGTTTGTGATCTTTTGTTCTTCTCCGAGTGGCCCCGTGTGGCTTGTGCCTGATGTTTTTGGATGTCAGAAGCAATGCTGACTCCCCTCTGCCTTGTTTAGGGAAGCTTTCTGTTATCTATCCAACATTGTCAGTGTCCCAGGTAGGTGCTGAGGTACAGGCTCCTGTATTTCGTTTGGTTCTTCTGGGAGCTTTTGCTCCTTGCTGGGGTTCAGCTGCTCACGTTCAGCCTAGCAGTGGTGATTGTGTTCTAGGGTGCCTGATGGCATCGCTCCAGCCGTTAGTCCAAGTTATTTTGAAATGTTTATTTACATAAAATAAATTTAGTCTCTAGGTTGCGCTGAGGAATTCTCTGTATCTCTAGCCTGTGCTAGCAAGAAAGATGCTGTGCCAGAAGCTCAAAGATTTCACAAGAGGCAGCATTAGAAGACTACATGTTTTTACTGCTGTGCACTGCTGAGGAATTCCAAATTTAGTATTGTCTGCATGTAGTGGAAAATACAAACTCAGGAAAAAAAGACTAAAAAAAGAGAAATGTCAAGACTCGGCAGAGCTTTCCTTCATGTATTTCCACTGTAAAAGCCATGAACCTCAGTGAAGTGCTGATTTCTTCCTCTGCTAACACACTTGCAGGTCTACTGTGTACAGCATAAAATTTGCTTGTTGCTGTCAACAGTCCCCATCAGTTCTCTCTTGTTTGTGGTAGCAGCAGCATTTCGTGTGTGTGAGGCTGACAGCGGGAATGAGCGCTGGGAACACAAGCCTGTTATAAGGTGCTTCATACAGGGAGCACTTGAGACTTTACCTCTTGCCCTAAATAAGCACTAATGAACGGGATTGCAACTATCTACCTTTCAGATGTTCCCTGGGGACTCTGGTCCCCTTTCCTAAAACTGGATGTGGAGTAGGCATCTGAACTACCAAGCATCATGGGTTTTCATAAACTGCTCCCCTTGTAAATCACTTGTACTGGGAAGTAAGACGTGCTGCCCCGTGCCCTGGTTCACAGGCAGCTGGCGGTACAGGCAACGGCTCAACTGATGCAGCAGCGTTTTGCTTTCTCCCTGCACTCTGACTGCTGTATTTCTGCCAGTGAGCCTTCTACGGAGGGACGACTGTTTAAACCTGTCGTGATGGGCCATGCTGGGTGGTTTGTGAGTGCATGCATGTATGCGTGCCTGCTATTAGGAGTCCTTCATTCTGCATCCTTCTAATTGCTTTCTCTTGCTGAAGATTTGCCCTGCTTTGGTGGCCTAGTGGATCAGGAGTGCTGAGCAGAGGAAGGTGGGTCTGTGTGAGAAGGGTTTGGTGTTTGCTTGGTGCTGATTACTGCCCTGTTGATGTCCGAGAAAACAACTGTGGAGTGGTGTGGTGGTGTGCTGGTAGGAGGGGATGTATTTCACCTTTATAATGCTATACCTTTTTTCGACATAAGCCAAGCTCTGAAGCACGTATGTGCTGTAAGCCTTCACTCTGCATCAGTTCCTGAGCATTAACTCCCACCTCAGGTGCTGCAGAGCCACGGTCTGCCACTGAGTCCCGTTTGCAGTAAATGAAACTTCTGCAGGTTCAGGTTGCAGCATGTGGCTGTGCGATGGATGTGCAGGCAGCTAAGCGTGGTGCAGGATCTGCTTGGAGGGATGGCACTTGCTGTAGCTCTGTCTCCTCGGACTGGAGGCTAGTGGAAGGGTTGAAGCTATCTTTCAGTATGAAGGATGGAAAGAAATGAGCTGCCTCTGGGCAGCTGCTGAGGCTGATGTTGTCTAGTAATCCTCATCTCCTCAGGAGTGTCTTCGGGCAGCATGGTCTCCCGTCAAAGCAAACCTCGCTGCCCCTTTCCTGCCATTGTGCCTCATGGATCAGGAATGGCTGGGGCTGCCTGTGAAGGCACATGGGTGAGGGACGGGGTCTGGGGAGACCCTGGCCTCCAGGGCACCATCCCACAGCTCTGGGGAGGGCAGAGCTCTGCATTTGTTTTCTCCTCTTCCGTTACTTTTTTTCCAGACAGTTTTCCTTATTATTTTCTGTATTTTTCTTACAGTGCAATTTCTTTCCTTAGTTTGGCTCTTTCTCTGTCATTTCCTTCTCACTCTATAGGATTATGCTTTGCATGAGAACTGTTGTGGTAGAACTACCAGATATTTTTGTTTTGAGCTTTTTCCTATCCAGGCTGTAGGGCTTTATAATTACTCTGACACTGAGGAACAAGGTTTATTTTGGTATTTTTTGTCATGCTTCCTTGAATACCTTTAAAATATTTTAGTAATTTTGTAACTTTTACCATGCACTTTTTTGCATTACGCTGATAATGTGGATTTGATGTTGCATAGGTATATTCCAAAGGCTGTGCTATTGATGGGTATTCAATACTGATAAAAATGGTGACACTGAAAGTTACATGTTGAAAAAGGACATAGCACAAATAATTTAAATATTTTTCTCATGTTTGAGTATATTTGTGGTGTCTGATTGAGCTGGTTAGCAAAATAAAGACAGATGGCAATGAATTCATTCCAACACGTTTTCATTATGGTACAGCTATTCCGACTTCTCACAGCACTTGTACAAATGATTTTCTTGTTTAAATTTCCCTTGCTGCTGCTGTCCACACCGTGTTCAGGGAATTCAGAGGTAGCGTGCTTATAATACGGATTGAGAATTGATTTTTATATGCAAAATAAAAATGAAAATAACTGGAAAGAGAAGCTGCCTGTAATTAACCCATATACTCAGTGCTGTGGCAAGTAAGAATTTAACTCCTTCTCCTTTAAAGTCCATACCAAAACTTAACAGGATTAGAACAGAAATTATCATAGTTGAATTTTAGTCAGATGCCCTTCAACGTTTGAAGATGACACAGTGATTCACAGTGCTGTCTTCGTTAGGAAGAGCAAGAACATCGCTATTAATACAAGCAATGAGCAGCAAGACCAGGCACCTGTCCCGGTCTGCCTGTGCATCCCCCAGCAGCTCATGTGTTTGTCTGGACACTGCCAGGGTGATGCGACCATCATTTCTGTGTGCGTGAATGGTCAGCAAATATGTTTTGATGAAAAGTTTTAACAGTTTGTAGGTCACAGCAGAAAAAGAACAGGGGAGGAGAGGGAATGCCTTGCAAGGACTGTAACTACTTGTAATTGTTGCTTTGTCTGATGACTCAGGTGTTCTTCAAGGTCCTGCCCCAAATAAATACAGTCTTTAATGTTTTTATCTTAATGCAATAATTATATTATCTAATAAGCTAATCTATTACTTCAAAGAAATGCTTGATGTTTCAAGAACTACAGTAACCTGTCAGCATATTGTCTCGTTCCTTTGCCGTATTTTAAAGGTGCCCATTATCTTGGTACTTTCCATATGGAGAAGATACTAAAATCCATGTATATAGCTGGAAATGCTGTACTCAATGTCTATATGAAAAAGTGTGCAGAAAACACAATAACGAAGTAGTATTCATTGTAGTATAAATTGTTATTTTTTTGAGATGTCTGCACAAAATTTGCATAACTGCTCAATTTGTTTGGTTCTTCTGTTCTTCCATGTAAAGTATTGCTGCTATTGGTTTTGTAGATCTGAGGCAACATATGCCTCGAATATAGGAGATTAAACTTGTTTTCCCTTGCTGTTGAGCATCCTAACAGTGAGTGTTGTGTGGATACGCTCTACTGTTACCCCTCCCAGGCCACCTCTCCATCCACCTCCACTGCCTGTGATGGGTGCATGCATGGGCAGAGTGAGGAGGGGACAGGTCTAGCTTAGCACTTCTCTGCTTCTCACCTTTCTCTACCTCCTGCGCTCCTGGATGACACTGTACTGTCTGCTGCTGGGACAAACTGCCAGCCCTTAGGAGGGAAGAACACCCACAGGGTGTAAGCTGTAGGAGGACTGTCTTACTAGGGCTGCTAAAGATGAGGGATAGTGCCCTGTGCCCATCTTATAGCACTGGAGTTGTGAGTGAGGAGGTGTTAAAGGAGAAGGATATTAGTCTTCCTGTGGGAACTCTATCTATCTGTGCTAATAGCTTCCCGCAGCTCAGCACAACTGTAATCCTGGCAGTGATGGTCGGTCTTCCCACTGTCTTGTTAGTGCACGTACCACCCCTAGCAGGGCTCTGGGTGCAGCCTGGGATTTCTGCAGCAGCTTCCCTGTAACCAGGTCTGGGCTGGCTTTTACAGCCTCCACAGTTGCAGTCTGTCCTGAGCCAACGCAGTGCTTAGACTACTCTTACACAAAGGTGGCTGTGGGATTGTGGTCAGAAAGGTCCAAATGAGGTGGCTGCAAAAACATGGTGCTTTCCTCAGTGATGAAGCACTAATTATCAATCCTGACCATCTTGGCTTTCAGCAGGGTTAATTAGCTCACAGCAGTGTCAGGTTAAAATAACTGTACAGTAGTGTGCAGCATGCAGTGTACTAGCAAAGGTGGAGTAAGACAGCATAGACATGCCCAAGTGCCCAAAGAGTGGCACAGCCATGCCTGAGCAGCATCAGCATCAGCCAGGGCACGGGCCATGGTTGCAGCATCTCTGCCTAGCTCAGGCCAATGCTTTTTCTGCTCCTGAGGGCCCTGTTCCTATGGTTTCTCACTCTGCACCATGCTACGCATGCACATATGTGCATTTTTTTTCCTATTTAATGTAGTATCTTTTTGTAGAAGAGTGATACTGTAATAAGAATTTGGCATTCAGGGTACTAAAATTTGCTGACTCTGAATTAACACCACATCCATTAATGAAAATGTTTTCTCCCTAGACATAATAGACCAAACAAAAAGAAAAGCGTAAATAGTGAGGTTAAGTACTGTGTTCTAAAAATGTAGAGCTGTTCTGTGCTGGAGGTGGTGAGAGGACCAGAAGTAGTCTGATAGAAGGAAAGAGAGGTGGAAATTTGAGAGGGAAAGAGAAGTAAGGGCTTGTGCATATGCATCATTCTGTTGAGAGGGTAGGAGGGAATATGTTGTCATCTGGAGACAAGAGATGCATGCTCAGGCTCCAGCAGGTATTTTGGGAGAGAGGAACAAAGTAATAGCAGTTCAGGGTGAGGCCAGCCTTTCCAGCAGCCCTGGCCACATGGCTCCTCCTCAGCGGTGGTGTAGGGAAAGCCCCTTGATACCTCTTTGGGGATAGGGACAGCCCCACTTCTGTCTCCTTCTGCTAAACTGGAGATCAACCTGGATGCTGGCTCCCCACTTGAAGCCTCCAGGGAGGCCAGGAGGTAAAAGCCACCAATAAACCCAGGAATCTAGGGGAATGTCAGCCCTTGGAGAGGCACTGGGTTTGTCATCTCTGAACACATTTTAAAGGGAAGAGCTGTGTTTGTGGGAATAAGAGGGTCTTCTCTGGGGCTGTTGCTGGCCTGAGGGCTCTGTTGCAGGGCTGGTTTCTTAGCTGGGCACACAGTCTGTCTGAAGGGCAGTTTGTTCAGCTGTGTGCCTGCAAGAAGCTTCTGTCCAGTTCATTCCGCCTCCCCACTGATAACATGTAGCTGCCAGTTCAGAGTGTGCCTCTCCCTGGTGGTACTTCATGCTGGGAAAAGGCGATCATGTAAGAAACGGTGTGAAGATGGCAGGCTGGTAATGTGCTCCCTACCTCTCTGGGGTCCCTGGAGTGCCAACGCATTTAACTCTGACAAACCTAAGGCCCTGACTTCTATTACAAGTCTAGTTTATGGAAGAAGTAAGTTTTTCTTTTTTTTTTTTTTTTTTTTTTTTTTGTTTGCCACTAACATAGCATACAATGAAAGGGGAGTGTGCTGTATTTTTGTTTTTGTCGTGGTTTAACCTCAGCCAGCAACTAAGCACCATGCAGCCGCTCACTCACTCCCCCCCCACCCAGTGGGTTGGGGGAGAAAATCAGGAAAAGAAGTAAAACTTGTGGGTTGAGATAAGGATGGTTTAATAGAACAGAAAAGAAGAAACTAATAATGATAATAACACTAATAAAATGACAACAGTAGTAATAAAAGGATTGGAATGTACAAATGATGTCCAGTGCAATTGCTCACCACCCGCCGATCGATACCCACTTAGTGCCCAAGCTGTGATCCCCTGCCCCCACTCCCCCTAGTTTATATACTAGACATGATATCACATGGTATGGAATACCCCGTTGGCCAGTTTGGGACAGCTGTCCTGGCTGTGTCCTGTGCCAACTTCTTGTGCCCCTCCAGCCTTCTCGCTGGCTGGGCATGAGAAGCTGAAAAATTCTTGACTTTAGTCTAAACACTACTGAGCAACAACTGAAAACATCAGTGTTCTCAACATTCTTTGCATACTGAACTCAAAACATAGCACCCTACCAGCTACTAGGAAGACAGTTAACTCTATCCCAGCTGAAACCAGGACAGTATTCTCTGTATCTGTCACATTTTTTGGCATTTACTGTAGTGCTATAGCATGTTCAGCATGTGGTGTGTTCTCATTCAGTCCCGTCTCTTCTGCATTTCCTACAGTGAAATGGTATCATTCCCTCTTTTCTTTTCCCCCTTCCCTCTACTTTTCTGTGTTCTTCTCTTGCATTCCATTCCAGATACCAATTCGTAGGAACTTTTGAGAGAAGGCTTTCACAGAGGCATGCAGCCTGCATTTTGGTTTGAATTTAATTAGCTCTTGTCACAGCCTGACTTGCTTCTAGGAAGAAATTGTGTTGCCAGGTCCTAGCACTGACAGCACTAGAGAAAATTTTCACAGATAGAGATAAGGAGTATGTCTGTGGCAAGTAAAGACCTATATTAGACTTGTTCATGTCTTAAACAGAATAGCAGAGTAACATTTCACCATGTGAAGATAACCAAACCACTGTGCTCAATGCAATAGAACAAACCCAAGAGATTAAGCAGCTCCCATTTCACTTTGTCACCATGATGCTGCTGTTACCCGACAGTTACCCCATTAAAGCTTGCGTAGGGCAGCCAAAATGTGCCATGCTCATGCTTCTCTTACTGCAGGCAGTTCTGATTCTTGTGTCTCTTTGCTAATTGTTATTTTTGTAAATAGAGTGGAGACTCCCAAGTCATTTAGGCGTGACATCTGAAACATCACTGCTAATTTATTCTCTTTCCATCACAGATCGTGGAAAGACCTGGTCATGTGTTCCTTTAACTCACTTATTTGCAAGTTCACACATCATGATATTTCTAGCTTCTGCTGAATACCCTCTGTTTTTGGGGCAGGTTAGTGCTAACATAAAGCACCTGTGCTGGTATTAAGCTGGCTCATATGGCTTTGTTGCAATATTGTGAGTTAGTCCAGGAAATGTTCTTCTTTCCTACTGGTTCATCAGGGGAGAAACTACTGGCAGATGCGACTTGCTCAAAGCCAGCAAAATTTGGTGGCAGGCTGGTCCTGCTTACACAAGCCTCCTGGAACCTGTCTTGGCAGGTCTCTGCTCCAGTGTGGATTGCTGCAGGGTTAGTCTGGCTTTGTAATGAGCTCTCACCCACAGACAGATAAAACATTCTTATCCATGTTCGTGTGTTGAGGGTATCAGTTATGTAAAAAAAATCTTAGCTGTGCTGCATGGTTTCCCTCGCAAAGGTTATGTGGTTTGGGTAGGTAGACTGTGTTTGAGTGTTTACTTGGAACATGTGAAAGATTTCAGAGAAGTACGACCTTGCTGTGCAGCAGGATTTCTCAGTGAAAATGCTTTCACGTTAAATAGCAAAGAAAGACAAGAAGTTTGTCTGAGGGCCAAATGCGTGATTCATATCATTAGGGTGAAGTTCAGCACTTCATTTCATCATCTCATGCCTGAGAGTGAGCTTATGCTTCTCCCTTGGAGCCACAATTTACTTTTTTTCTGGCCTCCTCTTTCACCTGCTCGCCAAAGGTTCCTGATACTTGCTGCCAAGCGCTGATCGGTGCATATAGAGAAGCCCCAGAGTTGTCACATCACCCACAGGTGGCTGCGGCCTTTGAGGATGGTAAGAGCTAGAGCCAAAATTTGTGCTGGAGAAGGTTTGCTTTTGGCTTCATTTCTTCCTCCCCCAATCTTTCTATTTTTGATTGTTTGAGGGTGTGGGCTGGGGCAGGAGGGGAAATGGATGTCTGATTGGAAGTATGATTTCAGAATATTATAAATGATAAATGTAAAGGATGGAGGATAAACAGCATGTCCTACTGAGCTGCTTGTATGGGAGAGAGCCTGCAAAGGGATGTGATAGAGAGCCTGGGTCTTCAATCACTTTTGGAGACATGAAATCTTCTTGGTACCTCGAGGAAGCAGGGTGAATATTCCTTTTTATTACTCAGTTATTGGGATTAATTGAAGCTGTAGAAAATTTGCCATCTCAGGGATGTTTACAATAAAATTTCACATTTTAATAGGTGGATGTTTCTGAGAAATCTTATTCTTCTTTATATTGATACAATTCTGAACTGGAACAGACAAAAAAGTATTTTTGTGGAAATGCTTACAAAAATACCGCTCTGTGTCTGGACCAGATCTATGTAACAGTTGCTAGGAGCCAAAAATGAGTGTGGCACTTCAGAATCTGACTTGATGTGTGGGAACTAATTTTTATTTAGAAAAAAAAAATAAGATCACATGGATGCATGGATATTTTGTTTGATTCTTTTCCCCCAGTTCTTCTTGCCAACTTGGGCTGAAATTAGAACAGTGTAGGTCACTAAATTCCTGCAAGAAACCCATTTTTTTTTAAATAGCTCTGACTTAGCAACCTAGAATTAAAGTTCATGTGTGTCAGATGGCATCTAAATTACTGAGGATGCTTTTTTTTCCCCCTCCCTTCAGCAAAACTAAACTTTTAATTTTCAGGGCAGCTTGTTGCCCCCACTCATGCGTATATTATTTTTGCTGGCTGATGCTTGCCCAGGGTAGCAGACCTCTCAGTGAGTTTGCTTTCCTGCTTTCCATGTGAAGGTAATCAGTTACTATGCACTCTGCCCAAAAGCATGTTCAGCAACTGCTTTGAATTCTAAGACTGGTATTAGAATTGGAAACAATTTATTCCTTGTCACAGGGTGTGGTATTAAACACAAGCATTTCCCTTGTGCATGTCAGAATGTGTCATTTTTTTAATTATGAATTATATAATTACCCATGGTAATTGTTTTTCTGAGTTGTAAGAGGCATTGTTATGTTTCAATTTCTTTTGGAGAAGAGATGTTGCTTGCTTGGAAAAATCATAGTCTTTATGGGGATTTGTAAGGAGAGTCAATGCATGGAGGAGGTCCTGTTTTTTCCTTCATATAGCATGTTTTTCCTTCCTGACATAATGTTCTGTGTCTTCGTACAGAGTGTTATCTGTCCTGTGCAACTGTGCCTGGGGGACGCTGTCTAATGAGGGAGGGCCCTTGTTTAGAGACAAGACTGGGCAAAGATTAGGATTGTTTTGGAGATTGATAGAAGGGGAGGAAGGTGGCACCCTGACATTCATCTGAACTAACTCAGCTGTGGTAGTGAAGAAAGGCAGGGACCTTCAGAGAGCGATTTGGAAACCCAAATTAGGTTCCTGCCTGCATTGCCCTCTGGAGGAGCATCTTCTCACTGACTGTTTTTACCTGTTGGCTTGCCGCGATTGAGAGACGGAGACCCGGCTTGATGCAAGTCAGGATCTACTTTATTGATTACAACAGTCATTTTTATATCTTTAGACAAAGAATGAGCAGTATGTGCCTTAAGTTGATTGGTACAACAGCTAATCACCTAATACATATTACAAAAGCTGAGCTCATGATTGGTTAGCAATTAAGCAACAAAATTCATTATTACTTCTCCTTTCTCCCGGCCCCCTCCGCGTATCCCTTGGCCACTGCATCCTGCTATTGTGCGACTGACAAGGGCTCGCTAGCCTTGCTCCTTATCAGTACAGAGCCTTTCACGCTGAGTTGTTCATATCTTGTGCAACTCTCGGCTTACAAGGTCTAGCACATCCTTCCTTATCAGTTGAAACTCACTAGGAGTCCTTCTAAGAGAGATTAAGTCACCCCCGTCATCTCCCCCTTCTTGTTGCACAATAAGGACCTTCTTCACTGAATTGGCTATTAGGTTCTGCACACACTGCAGGAAACAGGGTAAACAGAGTAACAAAAGGATGAAAACAACCAAAGCATACACAATCATTTTTACAAGGCTTCTTAACCATCCCGATAGGCCCCAACCTCCAAAAAGTTTGTCCAGCCAATCCCAGCTATCGTCTTGGTGGAGTTTGGAAACCCCATCCTTGAGTTGCTGTATACTAGCGTGAATCGATTCAGAGTGATCCGAGAGGTTCATACAACACATACCATCAAAATCCTCACAGCCATGTCCTTGTGCTAAAAGCAAAAAATCTATAGCAGCTCTATTTTGCAAGGTAGCATGGCGAACACTATCTACATCTAACAAAAGACCAGACAACGCCTGACTAGTAGCATTAGTTTGTTTTGCAAGCCAGCAGCCTAACTTATCTAGAGTTGCCAAAGCTTTGCCAGCAGCAGCTCCGGGCAATAAAAGCGAGGCCGCAAAACGCTGACTAAAAGACCAAAAGTCCACATTATCATCGCAGTCAGGAGTATAGGCATGGACACTGCGTCTTGCTCTGTGAGAAAAGCGATGCTGTAAAATTGAGGAGGTGTTGGGAGTTAATACTGAGAGGCGTCCAAGACTACAGGGGCCTCCTCTTATGTGAGAAGGAATAACAGGCCAAGCTCTATCCCCACAGATAAAGAATATGCCTGGGGGTAACAAAAGGGGGGTGCTAGCAGATTTAGACAAATTTGATGCTGTATAATTACACCAAGCACTAGCATTTCAGAAAATGGGATGAATAGGAGAGACATCCCATACTTTGGACTGGTTTTTGCCTGTATAATTGAATTTCACACAAAAGTCCATCCTTATTGACCCTAAAAGTTCAATTTCTTGAGGTTCCAAGGCAGCAAGCGGAAGCTGGGGAGTCCATATGTCCCAGCATTCTGTTATATTTTTAGATACATTTCTAGGTGGGAACAGTGCCTCGTGCCCAGTAACGGTCAAAAGCCTGGCAATGCTAACTTCTTTTTCTAAGCAAAACTCACACCAGCGTCCAGCAAGTGTAGCCCGACGCCACCATTTTTTCGCACAAGTATAACATTCACACAAAACCCAAGGGTCACAATTTTTGCATAAACCACAGGCAATTTCTGCAATGGACAGTTCTCGATACTTATTCATGTAATTTCTCCTTCGATGGTGGCATTTGGTTCCTCCAGCGTTGTTTTTTCTCCGGGTAATTCTTCTGTTTGCTGTCCAGAAGTCTGGTTGGAGCACTCCGGTCCCTCTCCCTTGATAAATAACGGGAGCAACTATTTTCTTTGCAATTTGTAAGTCTCCCTCTTTCAGAGCTTGTCGTCTAATATTTGCCCACACATCATGAGGATCGGGAGGATAAAGCTGCGGCTCCTCCTCTGGGTCCACTGGTCCTGGATCAAAAGGATCATCCTCTGGGGGGTACCCCGTGGCACACACCTCTAGCGGCGCAATGGATTTTTGACCCTCCGATGATAACGGGGGTATCGCAGAAGAGTCTTCCTCTCTCTCTGCTTTGTCTTTGTGACTTTTTTCCTGGGCTTTTAAAGTCTCAAAAATAGCCCTCCACCATGGAAGCATGCGCTGTGCCTCGGCATTCCCCGTAGTTGCCGCATCCCATAGTTTCACCCCCACATCATCCCAAAGTTCCCGTGTAAAAATAGTAGATGCAGTTACGGTGGGTATTTTTACTTGTACCCATTTAAGCATTGCTTTAAGATCATGTCCGGAAATATTCTTTCCATGCTTTTGAAGAAGAGCTTTCATAAGCTCATATACGTCTCTCTCAGGGGAAGACGTCTGATTCCCCATGTTTCCCACAGCTCACCTCTCTACTCCGGAGGGATTTCAGGCCGGCCGGCTCCTGCTTCCTTTCAGCAGCTCATTCAACGTTCTGTGGGACTCGCAGCATGCCACGCAGATAGGTGGTTCTTAATCCCGCATCACACTGGGGTCACCAATTTGCCGCGATTGAGAGACGGAGACCCGGCTTGATGCAAGTCAGGATCTACTTTATTGATTACAACAGTCATTTTTATATCTTTAGACAAAGAATGAGCAGTATGTGCCTTAAGTTGATTGGTACAACAGCTAATCACCTAATACATATTACAAAAGCTGAGCTCATGATTGGTTAGCAATTAAGCAACAAAATTCATTATTACTTCTCCTTTCTCCCGGCCCCCTCCGCGTATCCCTTGGCCACTGCATCCTGCTATTGTGCGACTGACAAGGGCTCGCTAGCCTTGCTCCTTATCAGTACAGAGCCTTTCACGCTGAGTTGTTCATATCTTGTGCAACTCTCGGCTTACAAGGTCTAGCACATCCTTCCTTATCAGTTGAAACTCACTAGGAGTCCTTCTAAGAGAGATTAAGTCACCCCCGTCATTGGCTGTCTGCTTGTGCATATAGTCTTGTCAGTTTGGATGTCACCACAAATGTTTTGGACCCTGAAGAGAGCGAAGAGAGAAGACCATGTCTGGATGGAGAAGGGAAAGAAGGAAATTAACACCATTCACTTCTGACCTGGTGAATTTAGAGCAAAGCAGTGGAGGCTGCCATGGGGCATGCTTGTGCATCAGCTATCAAACAGGCTAGAAAATTGGCTATGGTGTATCCTCTGCCTAAGCTACTCACTCCCTATGAGTTTGGTGAAAATCTGTCTTCTCTGTCCTGGGTGTAAACTTGGGAAAACTGTAGGAGCTAAGGAACCACTGAGGAGCGTACAGGTAAGGTATGTCATGCCACCACTGCAAGAAAGTGGCCAGTAACAGCAGAGCCAGCCCTCTCGTCTGTGGTTTCATAGCTCAGTTAACTTGGCAGAGATCAAACCCTGACCAGGAAGGAGTGCACTTTAAATGTTGTTGTCACCAGCAAAAATGATTTATGGGAAGATAATTTTCTAACCATCTATACTTGTTCCAGTCTCTTCGAATGGCATCCTGCCCAATGGTAATACAGCTGGAGCATGTCACAAGGGCACGAGTACCAAGCAGCAATGTGCTTAGACAAGCCTCCTCACCTAGGAGGTGCCATCTCCATGGCAATCCATCCTTGGGGCAGACAGGGAGGCACTTGCCTTTCCTTATGCTTCACTGTACCTCTGACTTTCCTGTGATGCTGCTCAAATGCCTCTGAAATGAAGATAAAAGTGTGAATGTCACAGAGCCTTGTGGTTGCCAAGAAGAAAATTCAGATGTTGCAGGCACAGGGAAATTGCGAATGCAGGAAAGGATCAGGAAATCATTGGCTGACTTGCCTGGAGAATTAGGGCACCAATAATATAAGATGGTGACTGTCAGCTGCTGGTGTTTCACAGCAGTATCCATTGCAAAGAATGTACATGTGGTGCGGCTGCCCCAGTGGCCGGGAGTTTCAGCACTTTATGATTATATCTGGTAAAAGCCCATCGAATATGCATGGCAACGTTAATTGGGGTGCCGAGCAGTTGAAAGGTGTTAGTTTAAAGGCTTGAGTGACATCTTGTCTTTAATACAGACTCTTGCAATGGTACCTCATTTAATTCAGTTGATCACTAAGTGATGTAGTTATGCTGTTACAGTGAGCAATAGATTTCAAAGTACATTCTTTTGATGAGGAGAATAAATCTTGTTATTCCTGTTGTACACAAGATCAGGGGCAGAACTTGAAATCTGTCAGTATTTCTGGTGCCTGTTCCAGCTGCTTTTGCTCTTAAGCACCTAAGAATGCTGAAGCAGAGCTGAACTGTCAGCACGTGTGTGCTCAAATAGTAATATCAACCTGATACAACCAACTTCAACCCCTTTCACAAAGCTGCTTTTTAAAGAGTAAGAAATTGAACTTGCTACAGACTTAGAGATTATTTAAGGAACTGAATTTTTCATTTAAAAGTATTAACATAATTTATTTAAGCAGTAAACAGAAAGCTAGAAAATGAAGTGTCGTCAAAATATTTAAGGTTTTTTCTTACTACTATGGAACACTTTGTAAGAGGGATTTTCCATGAGATGATAAAATCTTTCTGTGTGATCCTGCTTTTGTTTTTCCTTGAATAATCATTTCTAGCTCCTGACCTTTGTTGTTTAGCTCCATTACTCTCTGCCTCAAGGGTTTGTATCAGTGGATTTCTCAAATCTGTGCAGTAAACATCAGAGTACCAGAGACTATTTCCAGAACCACAGCATTGTAGATCCTGGAGAGCAAATGTCAGCCCATCAGGATTACACCAGGACTGCTTATCCCAGTTCACTGCAAGAGTGAGTGCTGGGGCTGCATGTGTTGAAATAGTCTCAAATTATAACTTTTTGGCAATGGATCCTGTGTAGCTGACAGTGTTGCAAGTGCAGTACAGTAAGTTCACATCCAAAAGCCCATCAACATTCATTCTTTCTTCTGTACCAAACAAACTGAAGGTGCACAGCCTCCTGTTACACTAAGTAAGAATAAGCACTGTTAGTTGGTTCAGACTCTACAGGAGCACCAGAACCTATATCACCGAAAAGTTATTTGCAAGCTAAAGATTGTTAGAAAGAGAAATTTCTTCTTTCTAACATATATATGGGGTTGAAGGATTATATTTTACTTTTTTTAATCAAAGACCGAAATTTAATTTTCAAAGGTTTGAGATGGACACGGTGAACCCTCTTGTACAAGTAAAGTATTCAGATACTTATGGGTAAGATGATGAGTCTAGGTAGGGCACAAGTGGTTAATAAAGTGATTCAGCACTGCTTTAGCATTTATTTTCATGAGCTTTTTGTGTATAAGAGCTGGACAGACTGTGTTTTGCCTAAATGGGATGTGGAAAAACTCATGTTTTTGTGCGTTTTGTTTCACTGTATCACTGAGCCCACTAAGAGCAAGAGGAAGTGCCCAAAATAAGGTTACTGGAGTATGCTGCAAATGTAGTAATAGCTTTTTAAATCCTTGGTCCCACAAGTCTTTGGTTTTTGTCATGTTGGATGGTCTGGTGGTGTCTCCTGGTATGATGCCTCAATAAAATAAAATAACTCGCTTCTATGTATTTCAGGCATGCTCAAATACTGTGGGTTTGGATTGAAATCCTTTATAAAGCTTCCAGTTCCGCAGGGACTTACACTGGTGAGAACTGTATAAGCTCACAGCTTTTATAACTACAGTCTTGTTAGTTAAAAGGTGGCATGCTGATAGTTTCATTTCACAGTTGAATTTTTTTAATTATCTCTGAAGATGGATTTTAGCTTCTCAATTTTGGCCATCAGGTAGCATAACCTACAACACAGTATGCAGAAAGAAACTTCAAATTGAATGTGCTTCAGGTTGTCTTTTAGCTCTGAAGCTATATTTATCTGCACAAGAAAGTTTTAACTTGACCTAAGGAAAAAAGAACAAATCAATAAATCCAATGAGGGTTTGCAATGTAGCACTGATATAAAATATGATTTATTAAGTCTGTAATAGCAAAAATCTGTTATATACCGCTGCCTCTGGGGGAATATAACAGCTGAATGGTTAAACACAACTTGGTTTAAATGTTTTGTGTTTTGGCTCCACCGTAGATGAAGGATGATATTGAGATTGATATTGAATTGAAATATCCAAGCAGTAACTTGTTGGATGTTTTTATATACATACATCTATGTATGTATATATATTTAAATATGCGAGATGTATTTTACTGCCCATATATAAGTGTGTATATATGTATGCACATATGTATCCAGTGTTCCCTTTATACGTATCTTTGGATAATTCCTCAATGGAAGACCCAGCCTCCGGGATATTCAGGACTCCACTCACTTTGTTTGAGGTATCCTTACCTTCAGCCAAACCCTTCCATTTGCAGCTTAGCCCTTAGCAGTGACTAAAAGACTTTCAATTTGGCTAATTACTTTTGACCTCTGAGAACTAGATAATCTTGCAACACTGGGACTTTCCTGCTGTCATTTGTATTTCCCTTAAATAGGGAGAAATTTATGTTCCTTTTCCCCCACCAGAGTCCTATCCTGCCTCCCTGGCCAGGTTGGTCATTCTGGAAAAATTCCTTCTTGACCCTGAAATGGCAATCCTGGCAAGCTCCATAACATGAGGTCCTTCCAGTGGGCTGACCATTAGCAGCTGGATGGGGAGAATCACCTGGTTTTGCAGGTCTGGAGGAAAAGGTGGTAAAAGGTACCTGTAAGAAGCCATTAAATCTCCTTATGAAAACTTCATTTGAGAAAAGAGCAACCTTCATATAGAAACTTTTGTTAAAAAGGTAGATGCAAGGAAGAAAGAGACTTTTCTGCTCTAGCTTTCTGTTTGTCTGGGTATGTCTGAAAGAGAGACAAGGAGCAGATAAGCTGAGAAACTGGGAAGCACCAGGGAAACTCCAGACAAGGGCGCTCTCTTGTATGTTCACTTTAGTTCTTGAATGACTGTCCTGCCTAGGACTATGAAATATAATGAATATCAGAAAACTGAAAAGCAAAACAACACAGAAGTTTTAAGATAGCAGTGGCCATCGGTTCACAGGGAACAAAGCAAGAGCTGATCAATGGGGGACAATTACAGACCCTTGTCCCAGAGTCTGGGAAGAGTGCCATGCAAAGGGATGTTTCAGCAAAATGGAACTAAGTGCTCCACGTCACTGAGAATTACTTGTTTCTGGGCTTAATAAATATGGTATGTCAGTGTTCTGGCTGGGAATGGTCTATCTCCAGACATCTTATGTTACCAGAAATAATAGAAATGAGTATGCTTTTGGATGGAAAGTTGTGTAGGAATTTACTGGCACATGTCTGTATGCTTTGAACCAAGTTTTCAAATGGTTCAGTAAATGGTATTTCCATGTCATGTTAATTTAGAAGACCACAGACTTTCCAGAGTGTGCCGTGTGTTCTGTTTAATGTTTAATGCCTGTGTATTGTATACAATGTTTAGGGTTAAATGCAGAGTTCATGTTGTTGGAGTAAATGAGGCATGGAGAGATTGTAAGAAGCTCTAGGAAAAGGTCTTCCATATGCTTTGCTGGCTGACCCTAAAACGCAGAATATCCAATCATATGGCTTTTACATACAGTATGTCTGGTTTTGAATCCCAGGAGTGAAACCCTTGCCACTTTCTAAGCTGCTTCCATGAATTTACCAGCACTGGGCAGGTACTTGATATCTAAGCAGACAAAGGCTCTGCATGGATGTTCCTGTGCAGCTTTACCCCTTACTCTTTGCACTTCACTGAGTTTCAGAAAGAGTACATTTATTTAAAGCCCCCACCAAGGGATCCAAATTCTTAGATGGTGTCATTGATTCTTCTTTCAGAATGTAAAGAAGGCAGTCTTATTCTAGATGCTGAAAAAATATTGCAGTCAGGTGAGACAGAGGGAAGGGGAAAAGCAATATATTGCACTTTGAAGCTTTCAAGCTTACTAGGTAGCACAAGATGTCAAACTACTGCATGTCTGGATGAAGGTTAACTTCTTCCTCTTAAAAAACTTCAAGAGCTTCAGATATAGTCATTACAAAGGGGCCTAGTTAGCAGAGAAACTAATCAAGGCACTGTTCCTACACACTGCTGTTGTGAGGCTCTGAAAGATTGCTAGGAGGAACTGTTGCAGTATAGCCGTATCTGTTGAATAAAGTGGCTGATCTCTGCAGCCATGAGATCTGCAATCCATCAGACCCAAGACATTCATGTGTTTGACAATGTTTTTTTCTTCTAACAACATGGAAGTTGCGGCAACTGCTTCACCTAAGAACCGAGAACATCTGTTAAATAATTTCTGAGACTCTTGGTAAATATAAACTGTGTTTATTTTGCCTCCCTGGGTGATTGATTCTTGGAGCCTCCCTATGGACTGACCCTAAGCACTGATTAGGTGATTAGGGTAAAAGACATATATATATGAGAGAGCTGTACAAGGATGTGGTATGTGTCATTCCAGAAAAGCTCGATCAGGGTGCGATCTCTGGAAATGCCTGTCACCCACTGTTTGTTGCAGAAGCATCTAATCCCGTATTTTATGAAATTTTTGAAGACAGAGATCAAATGGGTTAGGCTGAACGCGTGTTTAAGAGAAGATTGTTGAACACAGAGTGGGAGCAGGGCCATATTTCCAAACTGTTGGTGAGGATTTCTTTTTGTGTTGTTTTTGCCAAATTCTGGGCCACTGCTGAGTTTTAGGAATATCTTCAAAGAACAGCAGTGCGACTTTGCAGAGATAAATGTTACTTTTAGACATCCTTGGAAGAAAAGCTGAATAAAAAACCTGTATGAAATAACAACTTGTTCTCTTCACTATTCTCCTGTCTACTCTTTTGTCATGTATCTTCTTTTTTTCTCTTCTTAATGTCCCACTTACGCAATGTGCTGCAGGGCTAGTACCTGAGCAGCAAATGAACTGGGTGAACAGACACTTGTTTTTTCTGGATAGTTATCACCTTACACCCTACTTGCACTTCACAGCTTGCCCTCTCCAAACTCATGAAAACCATGGCAGTTGCATTTTCTTACCTATTTTTACTGAAATGCTATTTTGCTTCTGTAACTTATTGTCGGTCTCATGTATGCTTAAGCCATAGGGCTGTGAGCTATGTCTTCTCTATTTTGCATACTGCCAAGCTTGGTACAATGAGTCAGTAAATAACATTTTCTCTTATTAGCTAAACAAGCTTTTGAGGAATTGTGATTCTACTGAGATTGGTGGGAAAATAATGTGCTGCATAAATAATGCTGAGGAAAGGGTAATGATTTTAAGATGTCCAGAAATAAGGAGAAATAAAGTAAACATCAGTGGTATGTAGTAGCTATCATTTGGGATTATCTGAGTAAAAGAATAATTTAATAGAACTCAAATCCAAAATATTCTATAGAAAATCTGGGAAAGTCTGACTTTTTGCTGATTGTCCTTGCAAATGGTGAAAGGTGAACCATGTGCTCTGCTATTCCTGATACCTGGTCTGATGATGGGGGTGGTTAGCTATGGCCTTGCTGTGTTTTCTGAATGGTGTGGGTTGTCACCAATGCTGTTGTGGGTTTTTTAGTCTCTTCTTCATTGTTGAGGAGAGAACATAAAATTCTTTCACGTTTAGTTTTCATGAATCTAGTAGTTTCTGGAATAGTTTGGGGGATCTGAACTTGCAGCTTGCTAACATTTTGATGCAATTTCATAATCTGTTAATCAGCATTCTGACCAAGTGAACAATGAACATTTTGTAAGTATTTTTGAGCCACTGTGAATTATCCCAGATTATTTTAAGATTTTTGTGTGTGTTTGCTCCTGCCTGGGTTTATCACTTAAAATAATTTATTATCTTGTCATTCTAATCTTCAGAAAGATGTGTTCTGTTCTGTCAGTTATCTTGGAAGGTTTCTTGGCTTTGGTTTTAATTTATATATTGTTTATAATTGCAAGATTTTGCATCTTGGACTTCTTCAAGTTATCTCTGAAAATATATGGTTTCTCCCAGCTTCTGGAGTGTCATTTCGAAATGAATGGCAGATAACAACTGCTACATATTGAACACTCTCATGCAGTGAATGTTTCCCGCTGCAGTAAGTCATAACTGGTTAAATGGCAAGCCCTGGAGAATTTCTCAGTTATTTCTAAGAAGTTCTAAACATCAGTAATATGTACACAATCAATGACTTATTTCTGCTCCTGAATATTTAAGAAACTCCCCTCTTGTGACTTATAGGACCTTGCTCTGATAACTGGAATTGAAATGTATTCAACACAGAGTTATTGTTTTCAATCCTGAGTTTACACTTTCATAAGTTCTATTTTTTTCTCTTATTCCTCTTTTGGATCAGGGCAATTAAATGCAAAATCATATGTCTGAATTCTCTGGGAGGATGTCTGAACATCTGTTAGGGAGTCTGTGAGCATCACTGTGGCTAACGCTAGCTGTGGTCTCCTCTGGCTTCAGTACCCATGAAATGCTTCAGCACCTTCAGCCTCATGAAAAAGAGGATGTCTTGTTCACTTGTAAGATGATTTGAAGGGAGTTCCTTCATCTTCCTCTCATCACCTCTTTTTTTTTTTTTCTTCTGATGCTGATATGTCCCCTAAAGAGTGAACAAACAGTGCTGTATCAAAAGTGGCAGATTATAGTAAATTAGATGCCTCTCTAAATGCCAAGGAAAAAATTCAAAGGTACCTAGAGAAATTCCAAACACAGCCAAAAAACTACTTTGAGATTCATTCTGTGAAAGGACAAGCTAATGAATTTAGGGCTTGTAATCCAAGATAAATAAATCAGAACTGAGAGCGGGAGGCTAGTAAAGCTCTGGAAAGTGTAGGGGTAATAAAGGACTAACAAATAGGCATGACTGCATGGCATGATGAGGCAGCAGAAATGACAACGATAGTAATGTGTCAGTGCTGAGCCCTGGAAGAAAGGAGCAGCAAAACAGTGCTTTCTGTGATAGCAAGACTGGATCTGGAATAGCAGTTTCATTTTGGGGAGCAACATTAGAAAAGTGTTAGGGAAGACATGGGAGTTAGGAGGAGTTGTGATGACTCTGGGACAGAGGCATTTCTGGGGGTGGTAGGTGTGGGTGTACGAGCAGATAATGGCAGAGCCAAGGGAAGTGCCTTAGAGAGGAAAAATCAGGGTAGAGGAGGTAAAAACTCTATGGTGAAAAAATAAAAAAATGAAGTTGCTGACCACAAGGCATGTTAACTTTTGGAAATCCCTTCAGGTGTGAGGGCAGGACTTCTCCTCCCTGCCTTGATACTCAGCTCTGGAAAGCATGTTGCATGCTAAGATACTCCATTTAGATTGTGATTTGGGAGAGGTATTGACCGGATGCCCTCAAGGGTCTATTCAGTCCCAGCCAGTAGATCACATAAAAGTCAAGGAAGGAACAAGTGTGAGTACTGTGGCAATGTGATACAATTTGCTGTTACCATAGATACATGTGACTATACATAAGCATTAAACTGGTGTGGCTTAGCTCTGTGTGAAAAGCTGCTGTGGCTTGATTTCCTCTTTGTGCAAATGGCTTGGAATATTGGAAATTATTATGATAACTTGTTATCCATATAGCTTACCACTACAACCATCTCATGAAATTAAGGATTGTAGCTAGAAGCAAAATCCCATAAGAGACAGAGGGCATTTCTGTATGGTGTACTAAAACTAAAAATCAGATTTGCCAGATGCATGCAAGCAAAAAATTGCTAAAGTAGGCAGGCCTGCATTCTTGAAATTACCCATATTTTACCTCCTCATGACAGACAAGTCCCTTCTTTCTCTGAGCCATCATTATCTTGTTGATGTGGACCTTTTTTTGTAAATTGCTTTGAAATTAGCTAATGAAGAATGATAGACAAGAGATTATGATCTCTGTCAGGAAATGTGTGTTTTAGCCTTCAGTAGGTGGGAGGTGTGAAGGGAAGGTTTACAGCAGTGCTATGAATATGTTCAGGATATGTGTAGCCTGATCTTATATTACTGGAACGGGTAGAATAGGAATTGTTTTGATTGAAGTCATTTCTATGGTAGTTACAGAAACACTGCTACAGGGTTAAGAAAGGGAAATGAACATTGTGGTGTATTATGGTGAATAGAAGGCAGGGGAAGAGGTGGGAGGCAGGAACAGGTAAAATAAACAACACTTTTTCTTGATGTAGAAGAGAAGCACATTAGCCCAGAGTGGTGGACCTGAGGGACTTCCATAAGCAAGTCACACTTTTGGCTCATCATCATAGCCTAGAAAAACATAAAAAAAGTAGGTATTTAGGAGAGGATACAGCTTTCTGCATTTATGAATTTGGTCCCTGATAGTGCAGGGAAACAGATTCCACCTTTCATACATGATCGATTTCCATCGTATGTTATATTTTTTGCCCCAGCTACTATTTTTGCACGACTGTTCCTGCTGTGATGGCTAGAAGTTTTCTTCTGGTTTTACTGGTCACTAGTAGACACTCTGGCTACTGTTTGCCCTCTGTAAGATTGTTGAAACTGCAGTTGAAGAGAGGAAAACAGAATCCTCGTTGGCTGGATGCTTAACCTCCTTGCTTGCAATACACAGTATCTTTGATTTTTTTCATGCCTTTCACATCTGATATAGACTATGTCTGCAATATGAAGTCAGACCATGTTCATGGTGGCTGGGTCCCTCCCTGGATCCCCAAGGACTGCTGTCTTGGAATTTGACTGTACCTGTTCCTTCCCTTCAGGGGATAAGTGTCTTGTGGTGGAAACGATCTCAGTAGGGAAGACCAGACCCTGGTACCTCGTGACAGTTACCTTGAAAAGGACATATATGCCCTGTAAGGCTTTCCTTACTTTGCTGCAAGTATTCTTTGGATTTTGCATTGGGTAGCTGTTCTACTAATGCTGACCCTGGCCAAAGGTGTAAGACCCAAGCAGGGATTTCCCTTTATGTTCTCTTAAGATTTTCAGTTATTAGAGGATGCTGAACAGCTTGGGATAGATAATGTTACAAACAATGAAATTATTTTTCCCAGCCTGAAGAAAGCAAAACAGAGTTGTGAACAGTGTTGGATGGTCTTAAGGCAGCATGCTGCCCATAAGCCAGTGGGGACAACAGTTCTCTACTTGTAGTTTCTAGTATTTGTGGTTTGTAGGTCTCTCTTATATCTGAACACTTAAGTGCCAAGCGCACTGCTGTGAACATTCATGAAAATGCCTAGCTTACTGCTACATCCAAAATACATTTGTCAGTTAAGAAAAAGAAAAAACCCAACAAAACCCAACTAAGCCTTCCATATGGAAACATTATTCTTCTCTTTCCATGAAAACCAGCCTGTTCAAAAGTGTTTCCCTCTAAGGCAGAGAAGCTGCCAGTCTTCAGGACAGGAAAATTATTTTTTGTTATCATTCAATCCTGGATGTTGAGCTCTGTAAATGTATTGTCTTGGTGTGTAACACTGAGCTTGCTTTATATTTTAATAACATAAGCTGTAATTTTCAGTGTTTGGAAGTCAGAGACTTTGGAACTGTCTTCAAGGTTATGTAGGGTTTTTTTTTCCTTCAGTAATCTAAATTATTATTTTGCCAGTTGTGGTTTGTGGCTAGCTCCAACCCTTTTGGGGAAGTAATGTGTGTTGTACTTGGCCGCTGGCTATTCAGTTGTTTGCTATATCATGGTGAGTATTTCTGATACTGGCTGTAAAATGTTTTGGGATGAGATGGCGTAGTGTTGCCTTTCTTGCTACAGACCAACTTCAGAGGGAGGGATAGATGTTATGAAAATGGGCTCTAGGATTGCAGGGGCTTTTTAATCCTTTGTAGACTTTGATGCTGTGGGAATACTGTGTGAGCAGAAGCAATGTGCTGGACAGAAGGTCACTGCACAGTGGGGTCAATTTAAAATATCCCAAACCAACGATGGCCAAGAGGTGCAACTTTCCATAATGGACATTGGTGGCATCTTGCTGAACACAGGTTGCATGTGGCATGGGAGGGATCTGAAGGTGCAAGGCTTGGGGAGATGGTGTCACAGCAGTCTTCTGGGCTGGAGCAAGCACCAGGGTTGGTGTGGAAATGTCTACAGTATCTGCCTGGAATCAGCCCAGGCCAAAAGTGCTGCCAGTTGTTGCCTCCAAGGTAGAAGTCTTTGGCTTATCAGTGGAGGGAGCTTGGCTGCACATGTGTGATTTTGAATAGTAAGATCACCAAAACAAGACAAGTAGCAAATCAAGTTGGCAGCACAGACAAACAGCACAAAAATCCCTATAGCAACTTCTAACGTGATTGCAAATGTGAATGAGAGCCAGGATTTCATCAAGGTGTTTTGTACAAAAGTCAATCTTTTATTTAAAAGGGAGTGGAATCATCCAGCTCTCCTAGGACTGTGACTAAGAATTTACTTGGGGGGGGGGGGCATGAAGCCTTAAATCCGGATGTTATCCTACTTAAAAGCCCAAATGAATAAGAAGAATGAATGCATGTGGAAAGAATGAAAGCAAAGCAGGCTGAGATTTAGTCACTTGGGGCCGCACATGTTCAGGGACTGACTCATAAAGTTCCTGTTACTTCTCTTGCTGGTGCCGGGGCAGCCTAGAGCCTCTGATTTTACCTGAGTGGGGTGGGCAGGGGGGAAGGTGTCTGATTTAGACGCTGAAAACCATTTTTAAAATCTAAACCTGCACATTTCTGTTTTGCTTGTAATCGTGGTAGCTTGTCCTCTTGTTTGGGTGTGCTTTTGAGGAAAGCTAGCTCTTTCCTTTTCATAGCCATAGCAACGAGTCATTGCTATGGGTTTTCAAACTCTGCTGTAATCTCTGTTTTGGTCCAGAAGAGGGACCTAAGCTTGCACTGGAAGTGACCTTTCTGTCAATCAGACCATTGGATGGCACCTCTGATAATACATCTCTTTGCTCTCCTTAGGTCATTGCTTTTTATTTCTTTTATGTCCTCAGAGACTGCTGCTAATAAGCGGTAACCATGTATTATTATTCTCTCTTTCAAGGTACATACTTTGAAATCCCTGCTGTAATTTTAGTGAGTATGGAACAAAACCTTCTCTTTCTTCCAACTCATGGAAGGGATTAATCTTCTCTTCTGGCATCTTAAGATATTGGGAAGATTTTTTTTCCACTGACCATTTATATTTGCTTGTCCAATAACATTTACTTGATAACAGCATCATAGGTGTGGGACTGCTTTTCTTTATAAGGCAGATGCAGGGCCAGCATAAACAGTCAGGCAAATTCAACATCTGTAGCACCTGACCTGGCATTTGCTGCTGCATGGACAGAAAAGCCTCCATGTAAATGCTGGAGGGAGTGTACAAGGAGGCTGCGCCTGCATGGGTGAGCCCTTCTCCAGCAATTATAGGGAAATTCTAGGCATTTCTGGGTGAAAAAGGGTATGAGCCGTTGTTTGAGCCACACTTGCTAGTGGTTGTATATGATTAAGCCATTCCTTTGGCCAATGTGCTGGGGATGGCAGAGAACCTTGTAAACCAAGCACGGACATTTCACCTCCTTAGTCCTCAACGGGATGCTCCCATTGTTGGAACTTACACAATCTCTGTCCTGCTGTCAGTCACCTATGAAGCACATAGGTCTGTTTTAGCAGCAGTAGAATGGTGCTTATGAGCATACCTGGAGCTTCAGTCTGAACTGTCTAAGCACAGGGCAGGTACCAAATTTCTCCTGTCTGTTATTTCACTCGCCTGGTTCCTGGAGAAGGTATAATTTCATACAGTAAATTCACTCTGTTCGCATGAAGAGAAATGTTTTCAAAAATTGGATTTATTACAGGACAAGACTTTCCTTCTGAGATCATGACTTTTATAATCTTACTCTTTGCAGGTTACAAGCGGTGCATATTCCCTGGCATTTCCATTATTTTCTGTTTTCTTCTCAGTCGCCAGGTTTCTTACCTGGGGCTCCCCTTCAGAAGTTCATACATGTGCTGGGCTTCTGTCATTGGTGATCTCCTGGTGTGAGATGGAGCTTAGACTCCCACTTTCTTCTTTGGAAAGGCAAGCCTGGTTCGCGTTCTTCTGAGCAGCTCCTTGAAGTCTTGCTCGGCAGTGAATAAATCCTGGCATCTCTAGCTCAGAGCATGTGGAGGAGAAAGGATTCTGTGGCTTGAAGCCCAGGAATCTATTGGAATAATAAATCTAATTTATATGTGTGTATAACAAATGCTGAAATTTTCACTCTTACTGTTTATTTAGAAGTTTTGCCACACACAGTAACTTTAGGCTTTTCAAAAGTTTTTGTTAATATTTCTAATGTCTTGTAAAAGTAAGTCTTAAGAGGAGAAAAAATGGTTGTTTGCTTTATTATGTTAATTTAATACCTGAACTAAATTAAAGACCACCAAAGAACAAAACCAAATCCATTAGTAATTAAACTGCAAAGTACAATCTATTTAAAACTATCGCCATTTTGACAAGCTGAAGGGAAACTCATTTAAAGGAAATGCCATCTTCATGGCTGAATTTTGATTAGCTTCCAGCTCATGTGAAATGTTGAAAGTCGTTTTCTCCTCCTTCTCTTGATTGGGTATTAGACCTTCTTTAGCAAAGGCCTTGGGATATGTGTGACTCTATTCTTGATGACATTTTGGATGACAGTTTTGTAATTAATTTCCCCAGGTTTATGTCAGTTCTTCAACCATTTCATTTTTGCATCTCACTTAACACCATTTGATTTCCTCTCTTCTGTTTCTCAATTCCATTGGGACATATCAAGAATCTGCAGAAATTAAGGTGAAAAAGGTAAATTGAAACACAAGTCAGTGAAGCAACAAATCAGTCATCTGCATTTCTGGGAGATACATGAGGACTGCAGTCCCTCACCCACCATAAATCCATGAGCCCCACTGGGTTGCATTGATTTGTCTTCATGCTGCTGAGGTCCAGGTAAAATAATTATCCTTTGCTTATTCACTAGCAGGATGCTCAATTTGGGAGGTAAAGCTCCTTCTAGGCTCCCTGAGACAGTTTCCTTCATAGCTCTAAATCAGCCTTGATTTAGAGATGCTGAATGGTGGTCTATTCCTCACCATTGCCCATAGATAAGGCTGAGGGTGATGCATAACTAGTTTACTGTGGTGTCTGGATGGTGACTCATTGCTGCAGTGAAGGAAAGAGCATTTCCATTTAGTCGTCTCCCAAAATTATAAATCACGTGCTTCACTTGAAGGGAAAAACGTGTCCTGAGAGGTGCAGGACTGGTGTCAGAACACTGTTCTTACTGGGCTTCCTATACTTTATGCAGTCATGATTTTCAAGAAAATTACCTTCTAGTCCCTTTTGCAATTTAGAGAAGTGTAGAAAAGAATCAGGAGAGATTTAAGAACTATCTAGCCTGCACAGCAGCTACCTTTCATTTACCTGCTGCTCCTGCAGGCTTCAGAACTGTCTGCTAGTCTTAAGAGCTTATAATTTATTTCAGCTGGAAGGTAAGTAATTATATTTCTCGATGTGCTGCTACCTTTTACTTTGCCTTGTTCTAAGAGAGTGAGTTGGCAGATTAAGGGCCTTTAATTTATGTTCATCAACAAGTCTCATCAGTTTCTCTATCATTTTCTCTCTTGAACTGGTAACTCTGAGCATGCATTGCACCCTTTGAGCAATGAGGGAGCCTAAATCACTGCAGCATGAGCAGTGCTATGTCCCTGAGGGGCTCCAGATCTGTTCTGCAAAAATCTGGTCTCTCCTAAACCCAGCCCATGTGCTTGGAAAGCAGCTAGCTAAAAACTGAGTTACCTCAGAGGACGGTCCCATTTCCACTGAAATTTCAGTGTTTTTTCTGAAGATGGCAAAACATGCGTCATATTTTAAGTATAGGTTTAGGAGGGAGAAAGAGAAGTTAAGTTAGTGCCACCTAATGACAGGTAGCCATGAACAGCTGTATGTTCAGCTTGCTTATTTTTCCAATCCTTGTTGGCTGCTTTCTTCCTTTGCCTTGCCCTTTGCTTCTGTTTTGTCCCTGACACATTTACGGATGTGATTTTGCTGTACATGTATGGGTGGTGGGATCTGGGTATATTTTTAAACTGCCAAATGTAATCTTAGAAATGCTCAAGTGCATTACTCAATTCCAGAATGACTTGGTGTGAAAGACAGGTGGCCATGCATAATTTCCTTGTTTAAAAAAATATTATCTTTCCATAAATACTTGTAGTAGCTTCACAACACTCACTTGTTGAAGTCTCAGATAAGAAGGGATCTTCCTGAGTGTGCAAACCCCTGCCATCAGTTCGTTTAGCATGTCAATTTTTGGTTTTTGCCCTGAAGTTGCCTGGTTTTGTAGCTGCATAGTAACTTCAACTGGTTTTGAAGTGACACAGGAAAAAATAACTGCATCTTTCTCCATTCTATGAATGCCCTCTTTTTACTAGTGCTTCCCCCTTCTTTGGATACTGTGACAGCTGTGTGTGTAAATTTTGTGCATAAACCAGCAATTGGAGCCTTGTATTGTCAGGCGAGAAGGGCACAGTCATTTCTCCTGGATCACTATGTATTTGGTACTAGGATTTTATAACATTAAAACACTTTCTCCTGGGAAGCAAATAAAGTTGTTTGTCTTGCTCACTTACTGAAGTTGTATTTAAGAAGTTTACAGTATGGAATGCCTTTTCATTTTTGCTTAAAATTACTTAACTTCATTCAGTTAAGGAATGTATGTCTGTCTTTGAGAACAGCTATGGCAAATGGGCATTTGGGACTAGTGTGGAGGTTGAAGAGGGAGACAGCTTTTAATAAAGAGAGCCCTGTAATATATATTTTTAAAATAAATTTATTTTGTGATACTGGAGATGCTCTTCCAAATCAGTATCTTAAAATTTATTGAGGAGGAAGGTGCAGTAATGTAATAGGATGCACTGCATTAGGGGAATGTCTATAAAGATCTCTATTGTAGTATGCAAGGTTTAGAGCTTCATGAAAAGTTCATGTGCATTAAAATTGGCTGTAAACTCAGCAGGCATGCATAGTGGGGAATCCTGCCAATGGTAATCTTATTGACTACCCAGCATGGGGCTCCCACAAGCAGGGACTTGACTGACTAGAGTGAAAAACTTGCGGTTTTTAGGTCCACTGACACCGTGAATGCTGTGCAGATATAAAGGAACTGCTTCACGTCACCACTAAAAAGCTTAGAGTGGTGACTGCAAGAGTTTTGACATTATCCTAAACAGGTACAGTTTTATGCTTCATCTTTTAGAAATCTGCAGACAAATGGAAGCATCCAAAGTGTGGAGGGATGAGAGATACAGAATATGTGACTGGTGAGGACAGGCTGAGGGAACTGGGTTTCTTTAGACTAAAGAGGGCTCCTGTGACTTTGCAATATATAAAACATTGTTATGAAGAGAGTTTTCATATATTATTATCTGGCTGTTGCAGAAAATAAGAGAAGTAAATAATGAATTTTTACTTAGGAAATACTTTCAAACTACAGAAACTGTGAAACATTAGAGCTGGCTGCTTGTGGAAGTTGTGAAATCTGATTTCACTGATTAATTAACTACAGGTTAAAACCTGGTGGGATGATTGCTAGTAAAGGAAGATTATATATGCTTTTTATCCTGCCTCAGAACAGGAGAAAAGAGAAGACAGCCACTTGAAGTCACTGTCAGCTCTTTCGACTCATCTCTATCTGCATATTAAGATGAAGAATAGATATTTACAGAGTTGCTGTAGGTTTAAATACCACTACACAGGGTATCATCTTCTTGCCCCTCTGTGTGAGGGCACTCAAAGATGACACCAGAGCTTCTCCAAAAAAGCAAATCAGTGTTAAACCTAGTAGTGAATACAGGCCAAATTACCGTTCTGCAGAAAAGATAGCTGTCTTATCGATGATATCCTACAAAACTAAATATATTTTTTATCAGTGAATGTCCAAAATAGGAGAAAATCAGAGGGTTTGGATTGTGAAGACCCTGGCAAGTATAATACAAAATATATCAAGGTTCTTATCTGAATCAAGAAGGAGGTAAAATTGACAGAAACATATAAACCAGTGTCACCCAGTGTTTGGGGACCAATGCACAGCATCTTATTTGTAACCTAAATGGGCGAATCAAGTTGGGAGTGGAAGCAAGATCCCAGCTGTAGCCTAGAAGTGGACTCCAGATGTCTTAAGACTTGATGTATTTCCTTACTTGGTGAAGGAGCTAGATCCTAAAAAGTGTTGAACAATTTACTTTGTTGAAGTGCATGGAAATTTTGGAATCCCAGAAGATATTATTCATTTTATCCAGCCAAGACAGTGCCCTTGCTAAACCAGGAAACGATCTGTGGTGTTGATGCACCTTTGTCAGAAACTGAACTGTGCCCCTATGGAGAAATGCTTTCTGAACCAATGAAGAAGCCAGAAAAATAAAAGCTATGTGTTGAACTCGTTTACTACTTTAAAACCTTTAAACAGAAAAAGCACTTTAAATCACTTGGTACTTTAAAGATAATTATATCAACATGAAAAGGGGCTTTACTTTGGGACTTCTTGTTAAGAAACAAAGCAAAACAAAAAACCAAAACCAACTCCCCAAAAGACTTTTGTACAACAAATGTAAAATTAGTAAGTGTGTTGCGGTATCAGATAAACTTTAACAGCTGCATTAAAAGGTAACCAATTATTTGTGCATTATGTAAGATTAATACTGGCAGTAAACCATGACTGGAAGAGTAAAGTAGCTCTGACAAACTGTGTAGGGGAAGGAATTTATGGAAAAGGTAACTCACAAGCTTAATCTCAAACACTTAAACATCCAATGTTGACACACTTCCATTTTCATAAAATAGTAATTCATTGCATGAACATTTTCTTTGTGCTTTTACTTTTCCTGATGGCCTTCTGGGAGTAAAAGAGACATAAAATCAGAGATGGTGATGATGTGTTTCCTCCCTCCCTCTTTCATAACTTTCAGGTTAATTCTTCAGCATTTAGCCATACATTGTGTGCTGCCCCAGACTGGGGGTCATTTCAACAGAGCTATGACAGGCATGAACCTGGTCTACCATACGTTGTTCCTTTTCAAAACCTGAAAGTAAATTAAATAATAGGCAAGGTCTCTTTTAAAGAAAGGATATTTAAGTTTTTTTTTTTTTTTCATCTGTAATACCCCTTTCAAGCTCACTTTCTCCTGCTAGGCTTGTTTTATATTTGATTAGTTCTAGGAGATGGATTTTGACATTTAAAATATGTGTAATAGGAAGAGAATAATGACATAGTTGGGCTTACAGAAAAATATTTGCCCTTGAAAATGGTAATGCATTGTTAAATACAGGTTGCATCATATCTGAGTATAATAAAATAAAAATGGAAATGTGAATGATTGTGTTGGCAATGAATAGTCTCAGAGTGTGACAGAGGAAGACAGAAGAGGGGACCTTGGCAATTCTAGCAATACAGCACAACTGAAAATGGATTTTGTAGCATGGGCTTGTGTTTCCAAACCTGATGGTCTATATTTTAGTTTAAAAAAAGCCCAACATCCAAAAAAAGGGATACCTGAATTAAAAAAAAATTAAAATTAAAAAAAGGTACCTGAATTAAATATAACCAATGGTCTTCCAGTCAGTTCAGACCTCACACAAATCCTTGGAGAATCTTCCCCTGGGTGCTATGGCATGTTGACCCCTCAAATGAGGGGTTTGTTTGTGTGACTCTGCTGTTAATGCTGCTGAGGGGTTAAAAGTAAAGTTTTGCTGGGGTGAGGAAACCAGAGATTATTTGCAGGGTGGATCATTGCTCATTTGTAGTGTGGCTCCCATGAGAACTGTGTTGGCACAGTGAGGGTGAGCTGAGGGCTGGAACGGGAGGCTAGCACATGGGAGAAGGATAGGAGAAGATTTAACATCTGTTTTGCATGATAGCCAGAGTGTCATCTGCAGTGGGTGCAGTGTAGGGGGCTCTGAAGCATACAGTTTGACGGTTTTTCCACAACTCCTCTCTTTCCTGTGTAGCAGTGTGCAGATGTATTTATTCCCAATTTTCTGGTTAGGGATAAACGGTGCTGAGACTAGAAAATTTGGCAAGGAGTCCTTTGGGGCCATTAGAATTGGTCAGAGTTGTTTTGGTTTGTAGGTGGTTGGGCTATTTCATTGTTTTTAGTTCAAGTCATTAATGCCAGTTGTCTGGGGAGTTTTTGGCAGTGTGTTAGTTCCCAGATTGAACTGGTTGGCAACGAACTGCCATAGCTGGTGCCTATGCTGGGGCAGCAGTTTAGTCTCATTTTGTCAGCCACTAAAATGGTTAGTTTTGCCTGTGTCTTTATTCCCATTAATGATCCTTACCCTTCCACGTAAACCAAGCGCTGGGGTCTTTGCTGTGGTTCTAATGACTGTTTATGAATGGCCTTGGCCACCATCTTTTGGGCTGAGATGTCTTCCAAATTGTTGCACACCTACCTGGGAAGCAAAATATACAATGTGAGTGCATGAAGAAAGATGCAGTCATATGCAGCAACATATTTACTGATGATTTGCATACTTTTGCTGAGTTTATTGTATTAGATGTCAGGAGTACAGTTTTCTTGCAAATGTGTGTGTTTGGGTTTTTTTCCTTTCTTTTCCTATCCTTTCTGTTTTTTGGCTGACCTTAATTCCTACTGACAGTAACTGGCTCAAGTTCTGTTCTAGTTGTGTTTAAAGAGTAGAAAACCAAACCCTAGGAGCAAGGAATTACAAGCAATGAAGACTGCTCCAGCTCTCAGTTCCCCATGGCCCACCACAGCTCAGTTCTTCATGCAGTTGTTAAGGGTGGCTCTCAGAATGCTGTTATTAATACAGTGTTTTGGCTGGATGGAAAATGCAAGAGTCCTTTGTTAAAAATTTTTGGTCAAACTGGAGGAAATGTGGGCTTGATTCTTTGTATCTAATCTGTGCACTTGATTTATTTGTCTGCTCTTGCATGTTCTCTAGCCTCTGCCATTCTGCAATCTATGTGCTAATGGAATTTGCCCTGTACCTCTCTACTGCTAGATTTCTGCTCCTAGCAGAGACATCCCTGGGGCTCATAAAAATACAACTGTGGACTTTTTATGTCATGCCTCTGGCAAGCTTAGGGCTGGAACAAATGCAATGCATTTAAAGAAATGATTGCCTGTTTGTCATGCTGTAGGCATCCACTCCTATTTTTAAATATGTCTTCCTTGTTTCTGAGGGCTTCATCCTTGCAAGCCAAAGCAGGAGCTGGTTGTGAGAGTATGGAGCACAGCTACTACCAGCTTGTGCGTGACTTGCTCCCCATCTCTAACCTGAAAAATATATAAGAAACTCCATATTCCTTTTCCTTTGTGGTGGAATTAGGAATTACTCATGACAAAAGGTGCTGTAGCCCATTTGGGTCCCTCCCCTATGTGGTGGGTTGACTCTTGCTGGAAACAGGGTCCAGTGGGCAGGTTAATACATACGTATATATAGTGTATATATATTATATACGATGAATGCTCAAAGTCAGTGCAGGGAGTCTGCAGTGGGATGTGGTCCTGGGAAGAGTCAAAAGAATAATCTTTAGAGAATAGGGAGCTGGTTGGAATGAGCTTGAGGCTGTTAGGAAATTAAGCTATTAGGATGATTGGGAGGGACAGGAAATTAAATCACATAGGAACTGAGTGGATGGTGATGCCAGAGAAAAGCCTAAACACTAGAAGTAATTGTATGTGGGCTGCAGGATGGATCTCTGAACAGACACATGGGAAGGCAAGAGTTAAAGGACATATTTAGCATCAGGGATGGCAAAAGTGACAGGTAGTTGAATGTGAATTTAACTTGGGTATTTCATTCAGTCCTGCAGAAATGATGCTTTTAAGTGCAAAGTGATAGCAACAGCTATATTGGCTCAATGTGGACAAAGAATATTATGCAGCAGTAAAAGATGGATTGTTAGACTAATAAAAAATGAATACATGGTGTAAGGGTATACCTAGACTAGGTTGAATGTGTTAAATATGAATAAGCAAAACAGTGCCCTTGCTGTGGCTTGTTGGCTCCAGTTTTGTAAATGCTCCAACTCTTCTGGACTGCTTATTTTTATGTAAGGCTTGCACTGGGATGTTGATCAGCACATCAAGCCATTAATCTATTCTATAAGATCAGCATCACTGTTGTCAACATCTTTAGAAGTGACAGAGTCATAGGTGGGACTCTACAGTTACTTCTCCATGGGCTCAAATGACTTGCTGCAAAAAATCAGAGATATTGCAAAAGATGCTGATGGTGCTGATACTGGTTTATATTATGGTGTGGTCAAAGTGATAAAATTGACAAACTGCAGGGAAAATGCAGACAGATTATCCCCTCGTTTCTCCCCAGCATACATTCCATGCTGTTCAGAAAATCTATGCAAATGTCAGTAATATAGAAAAGAATCTATCCAAAGTCCATTTAGATTTTTTTATATAATGTTACTTTTTGCCCCTTATGGATTCATTTGTGCTTGAAAATTCAGGGAAATTAACCACATGCAAAGTGACTATTATGTATTTGCTAGATCTGTGCTTTCTCAATGGGTCACAAAGGAGCTATTCTGCAGAAAACTCATTCCTAAGAACTGACTGGTTTTGGAATGCTCTTCAAAAATTAGTTGTGTTTCACAGAAAATGTTGTTTCCATTTTCATAATTCTCCCACCCATCCCTCTCCTCAATTAATTAAACCTTTATTAAATGTTTATCAAAACAAAACAGTTTGACTACTTGGAAACTATTTGTCCAAACTCTAAAGAGGAGCTCGAGGGGCAGCTTGGCACAAGTAGCAAAGCTGTAATCCCTGAAACTGGTCCCAGTTGACTTCAGCCAGCTTGTGTCTGGGAAGTTTATAGCTTATGTGTTAAAGTGGGGCAGAGTAAGATGGAGAGAGAGAAAGCTGAATGCAAAGGGACAGAAAGGAATAAACTGGCAGTGAACCAGGCTGGATGCTCCAAGAGGGAATAGCTAATTGAGTGCCATTAGTACCTTTCAGATACTGGTATCCACACATCTGAAAAATATTGACTGCCAATTTACAGCAGTCCTGGCTTATTCTGCCTTGTGGTGTGTTGTGGTGGTTCCTTCTGTCTGAAGCACAGATTTGCTTTCAGACCTGTTTCCCAACCAGCATGGTACCCTTGCTCAGTACTTTGCCATCTGGCATGGAGAGAGCCCTTGCCCTGGACAGCTTTAGGTTTCTAAATGTGCTCTCTGACTCACTTAGATTATGGTTTTGCCCAGTTCCTTGTAGAAAAATTACCTTTGATATAGAGGAGAATTAATAAAAAAATCTTCTACCATACCAGAGGAACTGTGGGAGAGAGACTGCAACTAAGAGGAATGACTTTAAAGTAGGCGCTTAATTATATTTGGGGCTTTTTAATGCAGTGCTGTAAGTGGGAAAGAGAAAACTGTTTCCCTCTTGTTTTTTCAATAATGAAGGAATAAAATGTCTCCTGTCTGCTGTGAGCCTGCTCGTGTGGGAATGTTAGAGGCATCACTGGAGTCTTGCCTGAGTAAGAACAGCAGGTTGAGAGCCCCATGGAGCAGCACTGATATGCAGCCGAAAGAGATAATGGAAGAGTGGAAAGTAGCATCGTTTAAGGAATACATCATGAAGCAGTGTCAGGAGGTGTTTCTACAGATAAAGATAAATTACCAGTATGCAGTCATCCCATCAGCCAAGAGGAAAAATAAATTTTACTTATGAGAAATAATAGAGCTGCCTTTGTAGGAATGGTGCAATGCAGAGAGTGAAGTGGTCCTGATGGACTTCCCCCAAACCAGAATATAGCTGTGAATTTATAAAGGCAGCCAAAAAGGTGGTTTTGGTTCTCAGTTTCTGTTTCACTGTTGTTTCTCTTTACTGTACAAAACAGTCATAACTCAGACCTGCCATAAGTTTTCAAAAAGTGTTGATCTTCATTGCCCTTGTTTTAGAACAACAAATTAATGGGCATTTTGGGCTTGCACTACAAAGGGTATTTTAACTGTTCAATATGGTGTGATTTCACCTCTGCCCTCAGCTGAACATCTTTGGGCTCCCATGCCAGTACACCTCAAGTGGGGCTGGAAAATGAGCTAGATTTTGGCAGTACTGTGTTGCAGGTTTCACCTCCCTGTTTTCCCTTGGTTTTGCTCTGTCATTTCTCCACTTTGGCAGGCACTGCTCTTCCTGCTACACTCCATTTTTTATACTGGCTCTGCACCGTCATTCTTTAATCAGTGCAATGGAGAGGGGTTTTTGGAGACATGAAGCAATCTCAATGCTTACTTCAATTTTTACTAGGTCTAACTTCAGGTTTTTTATTATACTAACAAATGGAAATCTTGGAGCCATTAGAAAAGTAGTGACACTGAAATGGCCTCAGATTCACCCTTGATCCTCTAATTATGCTTTCCAAGATACTACCTCATTATCTAAAACTCAACTGTGTCATTAGTTATATCTCATTTTTGTAATTACAAGCTATATATTTGTCATATCTATGGAAGCAGAAAACATTAACATTATAAATCTATGGTTTATGCAGCCTCAGCAGGAATTGCTAATGAGCAAACCATCCTTTCTGTCTCTCTTAATTTTTTTTTCCAAAAGCTTTTCCAAAGCAAAGTCCTGTAAATGGAGATGGAGCCTGAAAATTTAAATGGTGAAGTGCCCCCCTTAGGCCTTCTTCTTGCTTTGCTATTGAGATATATGCGTCTATATTAATAGACCATGGTAATAAACTGCCTGAATTTGTTTTTTCTATTGTTAAAATATGTCATTCTTCATCTTGGTTCCACAAATAAAAATGTAAATGTAAATTTCAGAGTAGAAGATTAGTGCAACTAAATAAACAATAATCTTAGCAAGCATCTGTTGTCGTAGGAAAACTTGCACTGTGGAGGAAAGCAAAGCTCAAATTCAGAGTCTCTCTTCTTTTCTCACAATTTCTATGCATTTGTAGTCTGGATAGTTAGCGAAGTGGTCAGCAAAACTTAAGTGTTACAGCTGAGTGGTGAGAGTGATGCGTTTAGACTATGCTTTTCCAGGTCAATGTCTTGAGTTTGGTGACTTGGTATTTGTCAGCTGTGGTCTTCTTTCACATCTGTATTATACTATCATACGTTGTAAAGTCACTATGGGTGTCTCCATGAAACCATAGCCAAACTCCAGTGACAGTGGAGTCTCATGCATGGCAGATGGTCTCCCCTACCCTAAGAAGGGTTTCTCTATGCTTCTGGTGCCCTCCTAAATCATGTTTTCCCAGTCTTTCCTTTTATCCTGTGTGCTTTGCGGATTGATTCCACCCCAACCTGTTGATCTTGATTTTTCTGCACTGCTACTTTGTTGAATTTAGTTCTCACTGCTGCCTAGGTCTCCATGCCTGCGATACACTCTCAGCTCCACCTGGACTTCCATGTGTGCGTGAGCTTTATTCTGCAACAAGTCACAGTTCTTGTTATAAGATCACTTTCTGCTTATCTCTGAAGTGCACATAGTGAGGCATTTTTCATTTATTTGCATTTTTTCCTTATTCCTGTGGTTACTAGAAAGTCAGTAATTTAAAATCTTGTATTTCAAACAAGTAAATATTTGGAGTAGGGCAACTCTGTGAAAGGTATGCTTTCAGTTCAGGATACAGTAATAAATTGTAATGCAAGATTTCTTTTGCAATTGTGTAAAATCTTTAAACAAACACGCAGAATACTTTTAAATTATCACTAAGTATCTCTCAGTAGCATAGTAATTAAAATTCATACTCCTTTTCCTGAAATTCATGCTGGCTGTAAAGAGTAACATTTAGATCACTTTCTATACAAATACGACATTGACTTTCAAGAGTTAGTGGATTTGTTTTTTCTGGAAGTGATGATGTATTTCATTTTCGCTTGGCAAAAGTGGTAACTGCAATTTACTGGATTTGTTGCTTTTATGACCTGTAGATGCACAGTGTCTGTGTGCCAGCATACATAACCCCAATTTTATTCTTTTATGCAGTCAGGGTAAGAAAAAAGATTTAATACTTTGATGACATCCACACCATGAAGACTTGCAATGGTAGGAAAATGTCTGTAGCCACCTTATGAAAACAAGGAACTTCAATGCACCAGCAGTTGCATATGACCATAGCATGGTGCTGTTGCAGATGAGGTTGGCTTCCCTTTTTTCTCTTCAGAATGTCCAGCTGACTGTTTTTGCATCCATTCACATGCACTGGATGAACTTCAGTCGGCAATCCTGTCTACACTGCTAGTCATCAAAGAGAGCAACACAGATGCATGTGGTGTAGGAGCAGAAATAAAGATGTTTGAAAACTTTGCTATACGGTCTGCCTAAGGAACTGCATAGGGTTGCAGGATTTGGTTGGGGACATAATGTGCCATTGGATATAGCATGTCCTGAAGCATAGATCAAACAGTTTTCTGGTGGTTTCCTAAGGCATTGTGAAAATGCCTTGCAGTTTTTTAGGTGTTTCCATTTTGAGTATTGCCACAGTTAGTGGTTATTTCCCTTCCAATCAATCTTTTTTTCTGGCTGATTGAATTATGTCTTTCAACGACATCATAATTAGCAGTGCTGAAGTCATTGATTTCATTCTGAGGTAATCTTCTTTCTGTTTTCACAGCTTACCTTCCTATCGTATTCTGCAGTGTGCTTTGTGTATGGAGGTAACACCAATACTATTCCAAGAGTGCTCAAATGAAATGACAAAACATTTCAGCATTTCTATTTGCCTGAAGCAGCCAGATTTTCTATATCCATAGAATTGAACTTAAGTTTATATTTTTCTAAAACTAAAACCCTATTCAAATAATATATTAAAATGATCTAGATGCACAGTGTTGCTTTGCTGACAACAGCTGTCTGTTCTGGAAACAACATTGGTGTCTAATTAGAGCTTACGTTGTGAAAATTGTGTCTAGGCTTTACAGAAGATATTAGGATTTCTACAGAGATGGAACAAAGCTGTAGAGGATATTCATACTGCTTCACAGGGCCTGAAAAAAGCAGACACTATTTCACCTTCTTGAGTTATTGAGATTAAATTGATGCCTTGGTTTCAGCTGGGATAGAGTTAATTGTCTTCCTAGTAGCTGGTATAGTGTTATGTCTTGGATTTAGTATGAGAAGAATGTTGATAACACTGATATTTTCAGTTGTTGCTAAGTAATGTTTTGACTAGGTCAAGGATTTTTCAGCTTCTCGTGCCCAGCCAGCAAGAAGGCTCGAGTGGCACAAGAAGTTGGGAGGGGACGCAGCCAGGGCAGCTGACACAAACTGGCCAAAAGAATATTCCATACTGTGTGATGTCATGCCAAGTATATAAACTGGGTGGAGTTGGCCAGAGGGAGTGGATCGCTGCTCGGGAACTAACTGGGCATCGGTCAGCAAGTGGTGAGCAATTGCATTGTGCATGACTTGTTTTGTATATTCCAATCCTTTTATTGGTATTGTCCTTTTATTATTGTTATTATCATTATTAGTTTCTTCCTTTCTGTTCTATTATACTGTCTTTATCTCAACCCACGAGTTTTACCTCTTTCCTTCCAGTTCTCTCCCCCATCCCACTGGGGTGGGGTGGGGGGGAAGTGAGTGAGCGGCTGTGTGGTGCTTAGTTGCTGGCTGGGGTTAAACCAGGACAATCAAAAACTATAAAAATGATATATTTTATACTCTGCAGGCCCCCACTGGGCTACAGGTTGTTTCTAAAGGTCATGCCACGCCAGGTCTCCGGGGGGACCTTTGACGGCGCTCACCCCAATGGCCAGAAGCCAGGCAAGGTTCCATGTGGCTGGCTGTCTCTTCCCCATCTTTGTGTCCCTCCAGTCTCTGCAAAGGGCAGGCTCCCCACAAGGCAAAGGAAGAGCAGAGTCTGACTTCCAGCTTGTTTGACAACGGATGTCCCCTAACAGACCGTCTGTGCTAATGCTGCCACCACTAGAGATTTAAAAACCTGATTCACTCGTGCCAGTGTAAATCAGGAGTTGTTTCTGTCGGAGCTGGTGGTCTGTTGCGTGAAGCTGATTTGCTCCATTCGTGACACCCCACAGTGAGTGTCTTCACCCGAGGGCTTGGAGGAGCAGGCAGTGCCATGTCTCACAAGCAGCACTGCTCTGCGGAGGGACGAGGCTAGGAGGACCATGCGGGCCTTTGCACGCGGGTATTCACCAAAGCAAGACATGTCAGAGTCTGTCCATGGCCCTGGGAAAAGCATAGCATAAAGTGAATGTATTTGAGGTTTACTTTGCCGGGCTCGTTCACTGTCATATCATCTATCTCCTGTCTTTTTAGAAAGAAATCTGCTAAAATAACTGTATTTTGTGACATCTTTTTTTCATATAGATCTATAGGGAACAAGGTCTTTTTATGAAAATCCTTTTGTATATTTTAATTCAAATGAAATTCATGTTTAAATCGTTCTTTTTAGCTAAAATGTAAATTCAGATGCTAAGCTGAACCAATCTGTCTGCTGCATATGCTTTATCATCTCACTGTCTTGACAACTCTTGTTAACATTTGCATAGACTGTACAAGCTAATAATAATGATGATGATGGAATTAGCTTGTTACTATCTTATTTTTGTTATATAATTTTAATCTCTGTAGGAAGGAGAGCCACTATATCTTTTGAATTACTCAATGACTCTGCTTTACTATTATTAGTTATTTGTATGCATTTGTTTCTCTAAATAGCACAAAAAAGCATGCTGGTTTCCTTGCAGGGTATCTAGAAAGCTGTCTGTTGTGCTTGTCATCTAAATTATTATATTATTTAATAATCATATTTTAGCATGTTTAACTGACCTTTCTTTGAAATGTATTCAGTGCTGAATCTGGTTGACGGTAATTTGCAAAGTAATTGTGGACAACATGATCATGCATCTCATCTGCTCTCTCTATATTTTTTAGAAGTCATATCATGGACTTGTGCAGAGAAGTTAGTGAGTTGGTGTTGAGCTGCTGAGTAGACAGTAGAGCAAGGTAACAGGTTACAGTGTGTGTCCTGGAGGAATGGGACAACAGTCATCTTACAGCCTTCGAGGTCCTGTGTTTTTTCAATTCCGCCAGTCTCTTTGCTCTTTTATGAGATATGTAAGTTTGGTGGTTAATATATTTCTGTATTTTTCTATAGTGACATACAGGGGTTTTTTTCCTTCTGCTTCTTGTATCAGTAATATATAAAGGTAAATATAGGTAATTTTAATCTTTTCTATTCTGAGTATGAACTGCTTAAAATCTCTAGAATGGTATTTATGAAAATTTTAGAGAAGTAATCAAGATTGTTAACCAATGTACAAGAAAGAAAAACCATCAACTTTAAATGGCTATATGGAATATATATACACTCAAGAACACAGTTTCACCATGTAAAATGATTTATTGACCTAGTTTTAACTTCCTGTTTAGGATTTTCACATGAGCAATAACAGCATATAGTTTTGCAAAAAAAGCTCACTAAAAAGCTAGTTTGACTTTATTTTAAAAAGGATCAATTTAGAAGAGAAATGAAAACTAATGTGAGGGAGCAAGCCATGTGTCTGGCTGAAGCTTGAAATATCTGGTTTATAATTATAGCTTTTAAATTATAGGAAAAAGCATAAATTCCCTTTAATTTTAACCTTTATTTTTGTGTGTAGGGAGCAACAATCAGTAGTGCCAAAGCACAGGATTATAGCAATATATTACTAATAGCACAACATGGTATTGTCATGGAGGGACTTAAAGAAGAAATAAAAACTTGAAAAACTCCACTGGCCATTTGGAATGGTGCGAAAAAGATTTTCATGCTGTAAATTCTTGCATACCATACTGACTAATTTTGATTTGTGCCTTCAAGGTTGTATCGGCCATGCTTATTCTTTTCTTCTTTGCCTTTGCTGAGGACCTTCAAAACTATCAGTAGCCCTTCAGCTGGGAGGCACAGTGAGCTTGCTCCTCATGCCCTGTGTCGGTGCCTCCAGCTGGTTCCTTTCTAGGAGTCTGCTCCCCCTTTCACATGCTCTGGCACAAGCCTACATATCTGAGGCAAAATGTTGCCATTACATAAGGAATGTGACTTGTACAGTGCACAAGTGGTGTGTGGGTGAAGGCACATCTTGGGGAGAGTGGAGCGATGGGCTGTGTAAAAATAGGATTGCAGTACATGCCAAAATGAGTAAGTTATATTGTCGACTGAACAACTAAACCTAATCCCCCTTCTCCTGCCCACTTTCCTCCTCCAGCTTCTAATAACTGTAATCCAATAAAATAAATGACATGAGCTGAAAGGAAGTAGAAACTGGCTTAATTTCTGTCACTTGTCAAATATTCAATCATTTTGCCTGCTGTGAATTGCATTGAAAATTGGCCACTTTTTTTGAGTTTGTAAAAAATTTTAATGGGCAAACAGAAAACATTGGTCAGTTCTCTGTGTGTGTGTGTATAGGTGTATATAAATATATATATACACACATACATATAAATAGAAAACTACATGAAGGACCATGCTTCACTGGCTTATTTAAAGATCATTTAACTGCTTTTAAAAATGTGTTCAATAGCAAATGGGGTGGAAGTTGCGAATAGAATGGTTAACTGTGATGAATTAGTGTCAAAATGTGAAGTTGATTAGTCATTTTATATCAGCTGTAATTATGGAACGTTACTGCAAATAAATCATGTACACTGGGATATACCAAAAGGTAATGTTATTGATTGCACCTGACATTTAGATAATAAGCTCCTATTGAAATCATACAAAAGGTAATTTTAAATCTTATGTCTTTGTCAGAGTTATGGGTTTATGGTCAAAACATTAAATTAGTTAGTTTTATACTACAGCTGTGATGCAGTTTAATTTTGCAGTGTGGGAAAGACAGGGCTATGTATAAGAGGCTAAATTTGAAAATATTTCTCATGGTGCACTGATGTGGACAGCCACCAAGTCAGACTTTCAGATGCTTCCAGGGCTTTCAGGTGCTGATATCTATCTTTTAATATCGCACTGGTTGGCAAAATGCCTTTGAAAATCCAATGTGTAGGGACATCCATCTTGCACAAATCTAGAAACCATTGATCTGTGCTTCACCTTTGGGATTTGTGGCATCTATTTTCTGTATACATTTGACTTAAAGCCAAAGGAGACCTGAAACTTTGCAAACCAGCTGCCATGCTACGAGCCAGCTTTGGCTCAGCCTTTGAGTTTGTAAACAGAAAGAGGCTCCTGTGTGCCAGGAGTTACCAGCATGAGTGTGGGTTGGTTGAGAGAAGTTCACAGTGCTAGGAAGGGGGCAAGGATCTTGTTTTTCTCCTTAAAAAGGGCAATTTGCTAGGATGGGTAACACCATCCCAATAATGTTCTTGTTTGTCCTCAAGTTCTGGGTGGCCCAGAGGAAACCTCTTACTGGATGTACATGAAGAACGGTTTTATATTGCCTTGGCAGCCACCGATGGATGCTTGAGGCAGTTGAGCAACACCCACCTCAATTTATAACTCTGCTTTGCTCAGTATTTCAGAGAAAGGCCAGCAGTCTTGGTGAAAACAAGGGAGTTGGCGGGTTTGAGCTTTCAGCAACTTGTGAGGTGTCCGCACCTAAGGAAAAACTTTGAGGCACATGATAAAGAGATGTGTAACGTGTCCGCTTTGTGTAAAGACTGTGCCATTTCGGATATGTACCTTGCTGAGCTGCTTGTTTTCTCTTGTGCTGTAGGGCCTGCCAACCTGCAGGGTTGTTGCTATGATGGGTGAGCTCTGTTTCTCTAGCAATTAGAAAAATCTGCAATTTACTAATTAGAAGTGCAATAGTGAAAGTTTTTTCTGAGAGATAATATCAGTATAGGTTAATTGTGCTCAAAAGACCTGTGTGTGATTACATAAATCACAAATTACTTAAAATGGTGACCGTGATTTGATGAGTTTGACTATTGAGCATCTTCAGGGATTGAGGGAGACTTTCAGTGGTTTGTTTGGCATAAAGAAGCTTAACTCTAATGCTTTGCTGTTCATGTTTGTGATGCATTCACCTGGTCTCTATTTGCAAAATCAGAGTCAGTGGGCCAACACTTAAAATCTTTGAGATCCAGGCAAATTGCTTTTAACTTTATGAAATCTTAGTCAGAGAGGCATAAAAGGCTGCATGAAAACAAATACAGTGTCATGTTGTAAGCCTAGCCGGTAACAAAGCACCACAAAGCTGCTTGCTCACTCCTCCCTGCTGGCCCTGGTGGGATGAGGAGAAAATATAAAGAAATGTTTGTGGGTCAAGACAAGGTCAGCGAGGGATCACTTACCGAGGGAAAAGACAGGCTCAACTTGCGGAAGAAACAAAATCAATTTAATTTACTAAAAATCAAATCAAAACAAGGATATTGAGAAGTAAAACCAAACCTTAGAACACCTACCCCCCATCCCTCCCTCCTTCCTGGCTCAAGTCCACTCCCAATTTTCTCTCTTTCCTCCCTGAGTGGTGCAGGGGGCTGGGGAATGGGGGCTGGGGTGAGTTCATCACATGTTGTCTCTGCCGCTCCTTCCTCCTCAGGGGGAGGACTCCTCATTCTTACCCTGCTCCAGCATAGGGTCCCTCCTATGGGAGACAGTCCTCCACAAACTTCTTTGGCATGGGTCCTTCCCACAAGCTGCAGTTCTTCACAAATTGCTCCAGCATGGGTCCCTTCTGTGGGCTGCAGTCCTTCAGGCACAGACTGCTCCAGCGCGGGCTTTCCCATGGAGTCCTGGCCATCTTGGGGGGCATCCCCCTGCTCTGGCGTGGGCTCCTCCCCGGGCTGCAGGTGGGCATCTGCTCCCCCGCTCCCCTCCACGGGCTGGGGGGGGACAGCCTGCTGTCTCACCGCGGGCTGCAGGGGCATCCCCTCCTCCGGCACACCTCCTGCCCTCCTTCTTCACTGACCTTGCTGTCTGCATGGGGGTTTCTCTCACATTCCAATCTCCTCCTCTGCTGCAGGTTCCCCTTCTTACATCTGTCCTCCCAGAGACGCTACCACCATTGCTGATGGGCTCAGCCTTGGCCAGCGGCGGGTCCGACCTGGAGCTGGGGAAGTTTCTAGCAGCTTCTCACAGGAGCCACCCCTGCAGCCCCTCCCCCGCTACCAAAACCCCACCACACAAACCCAAAACAGACAGTAGTTAGTTAACCTTTTGTTTGCAGATTGAGTTTGACAGCCTGACCAGAGGCTTGCACGTACCTAGAGGCATTGGAGAAAGCATATCCCTTACTGGCTTGAACTTGCCAGCAGAGGAGAGGACTCGCAAGTGCCATGACTCACATGTGACTTCTCCCTATTGTAAATATTGTGGTCATACTGGCATTTTTTTTCTTAACTCCTCTTGATGCTGTCTTGGTCAGAAGCACGCGACTGACTCATTCCTACATCTGGGCATTGACATCATTGTGATGCACTTCTCATTTCTAGCATGAATGTTCCAGTCTCTCCAGTAGGGAATTTTAAATGAATACATGATGCCATTTATTACTGATGAGAACTAAATGAACTAGAAAAATGGCATTCATGGCTTTCCAACTCATTCTCCATTGCGTTGAACATATTGGACATCAGAGCCTGTCAACACAGTCATCTGAAAATGTCTCCTTCAGTGTTTCACTCCTAAGAGCCTGCATTATTCATCAGAGATTTTACTATGTTAACATATTCTTATGTTCACATTGAATTTAATTCCAGTGCACGAAAAAGCAAGTTCTATGTTTCTGTTTGCATAAAAACAGATAAATGTATTAGTGCTTTATCAGCCACCCTTCTAAATCCATCATAGTAAGTCAGAGCAGAAGAAAGCACAAAGTAATGTCAGATCACGTAAAATTAAAATGTTTATAATAGCCGAGGTGATAATGAAGCACTAATGAGGAATTTTCTAGTTCTTGGATGAGTGGCATGAAATAACAGATGTCTGGATTTAGGAAGTTGAAGTGTTTTATTCTGTGGAATGGGGTGTCTGCAGCGGGATGCCCTCCGTGCTCAGGTCCACGTGTGCAGTGCATGTTACAGCACCGTGGCATGGGGAGTTGGAAATGCCCTGGGCAGGATGAAATACTTTGGAGTGCAACAGAAAGCAATGAAGACCTGAAGTTCTGGTTCAGTTACTGCTTGGTAAAATGGTGGGAAGTTTATTTTCCGGTCTCTCTTTCTTTTATTTTTCCTCTCTTTTTGGAGACAAAATAAACGTATTCTAGAGAGTTTCTCTGAGCTGATGTTCAGGGGCATTTTTATGACCAGCCCTGTGACAACAGACATAGCAAAAGCAAATCAATTTTTTGGGGGGAGAAATTACATTCTGTTGTGTCAGTGGGCAAAAATGCACTGATGACTTTTTCTGAAACCTGATCAAAAGTATTGTAATTATAGGGCTATTTACAAGCTTGAAAATAAGTTTTCAGGGTTAACGTTTACACATGTACATAACTGTGGATGATAATCATGGATTTAGTTCTGCATATGTAGTATTGTTTAACCTACAAAGTGGAGGTTAGCATGCTGGAGCAAAGCTCTGAGCCAGAATCCATGCAATTCATCTGCTTCGAGTGCTCACTGGGAGAGAGAAGATGATTGTGTTTCTCTGTGTTCAAAATGGTTTTTTTTCATGTAGCCATAAAACACCATGATGGTCGTTTCCCCATCAGCTCAGAATTGACATCTCATGTCAAGGAGTCTTGCACTCCTGCTGAGGTAGCTAACTGCATGCTTACATAGAGAACAGGAATAGTATTTCTGACCATTTGTACGCTCTTATGTTCAGGGAGAGGACCAGTGCTGTGAACAAAGCTAAATATTTAGAGATAGTGTGAATAGAGTCCTGGAAACACATTTTGAGTCCTAAGTGCCTCTCAAATAACTGAACATTACTAGTTATGCAAAAAAGCATCTCTTAAAATTACTGGCATCATTTAAGTGTGGGTCAAGTATGAATTTATCTTAGATACTAGATTGAAAGATAAGCATAAAGTAGGCTAAATAGCAGGATTGCGGGTTGTGGTTGTTTTGGTTTGGGTTTTGTTTTTCGGGAGCTGCTTTTGTTCACCTGGCTGTTTTCTTTCTTTCTGTTGGGTTTTGGTTTGAATCAGACTGAACCGTATTTTTTAAAAACTTTCATCATTTGGAATTGCTTAGAAAAGTTTATTTAAGAAACCCCAGTCCACAGGCCTTCTTGAATAACGTGTATCCAGTGACTCTGCTGCTGACACAAAGACAGTTTAGAGGATATCAGCAGAGAGAAAAGGGGATGTGTCAAGTACAAATTGTCTGACACCATAAGGAGCCGGGAGTGTCTCTTGTCCATCTGTCTTTTCCCCGATCAATTTTAAAGGCCTCTGCAGTTGGTCTTATGAATCCCACCCACAGACTTGACGGCCTGGTTAAAGTCTGGGCTTTCTAGTTCACAGCTGGAGCAGGATTTCCTTAGCTGCTGGCAGCCCAGGAGCCATGGGCAAGGGATACTCGTGTTTCCCCATCTGAAGGCAGTGGGTGAGCCCTGCCGGAGCTGCCAGCAGGAGCCCTGACAAGCTGAGCAAAACTAAACTGTCCAATGTTCTCCAGGGTGAAATCTTATCAGTAGAACGCTGGCTTTTTCCACTAACTTTTACTAGACTAAGCAAATCAGCAGCATGGTAATTATGATCTATCTATCTGTTTTGAAAACTCTTTATTACTCTCTTGCCACTCAGCAAGCATAGGCTTTTGATATGTATATTGAAAACACATATATAAGAAGCATTAGAGGTGTTTGCCTGTCTAAAGTATGGCCATTCAGTTTGATTATTAAAGGAAAAACTGTTTTAAAATTTGCTGCCTAGGGATACGTGAGTATTTTTGTACCAGGAACATTTATGTAAAACCAACTTAATTTCAAATATTCATATTTTGTGAGTGTGAAATTCAGCATATGTATTTGATTATTGTTGGGAAAAGGTGCTGTATTTTGCTGACTGCTAATGATTGCATTGGTGTTGCATCTCATCGGTAACAAAATCGTGACAGGAATGCATTCCTGAAAGTTTGAAGGCTGCGTATTTCCACCTAAGGTTTGCAAATGCAGTCCTATCAAATGCTTTGCAAAGAAATTAATAAGTAATGCTGAATTTGACACCTTTTTGCACTAATCCTACCTATCTTGCAAGCAGAAACAAGCTAAATTCAGTAACGAAATATTAATTGCTAATTACTGCTTAAACCTGTGTGACCTTAGATTTTTTCTGGTGTTTAGCTTTGGGCAAATTATTTAAAAAAAGCAAGCCCTCAATATGTCTTAAGTTACTGTTGGTAGCACATTTTCACGAAGTTTTGAGAGGTGTATACAGACCATGAATGTATGTGGTGTAAAAAAGGTGGAGAAAAGACTACAGCAGATTTCATAAGACCATTTTGTGAGGAAAGAAGGCAGTAGGGAGTATTGAAGCCTTTATGTCAAGTAGAAGTATCAAAGCTTCAAGCCCTGTGTGGTGTGACTTCTGCCAAAGAAGTATGACAATTCTCAAAACAAAGCAGCTCTCCTCCACGTAAGCTTTGGATGTGAATATCACCTCTGTGATGCATGATAACTTGTGAAGGTCACTGAAAACACCCTTTTCTCATTTCAATGAATGCTTTTTGGCTTTTTATTTTCTATTTTTAGGTTTGGAAATTGTTAGTTTTCAGTTCTGCCCTGTTCACACCTGACTTCTAGTCTGCTTGCAGACTTTCACAGCTTGAACTGCTCTGCCACTCTAATCTTTAAGATAGTGAGTTTTCAAAGTGTGGTTTAAAGGCTGTCATGGTTTAACCCCAGCCAGCAACTAAGCACCATCCAGCCACTCACTCATCTCCACCCCACCCACTGGGAGGGGGGAGGGAATCAGAAAAAATAAAGTAAAACCCGTGGGTTGAGATAAGAACAGTTTAATAGAACAGAAAAGAAGAAACCAATAATGGTAATGGTAACACTAATAAAATTACAATAGTAATAGTAAAAGGATTGGAATATGCAAGTGATGCACAATGCAATTGCTCACCACCCGCCGACCAATGCCCAGTTAGTCCCTGAGTGGCGATCCCCGCAGCCCCACTCCCCCTCAGTTTATATACTAGACATGACATCACACGGTATGGAATACCCCTGTGGCCAGTTTGGGTCAGCTGTCCTGGCTGTGTCCCCTCCCAACTTCTTGTGCCCCTCCAGCCTTCTTGCTGGATGGGCATTAAAAGCTGAAAAATCCTTGACTTCAGACTAAACATTACTTAGCAACAACTGAAAACATCAGCGTTATCAACATTCTTCTCACACCAAACTCAAAAACATAGCACTATACCAGCTACTAGGAAGACAATTAACTCTATCCCCGCTGAAACCAGGACAAAGGCAATTGTTCAGCTTTGACCTTGTGCATGAAGAATTGCTTCTTGTCTGTAGACTTTCACATAGTATATTCTTGGAAAAGAATGAGCACCAGCAGTATCTCCCCTTTAAAATTGTTCCTGTTTGCAAGAAGAACTGAAGGCACCGACACCCATCCCCTTCCCAAGGGCCAGAGTTCTGCCTCAGGATGGGAACAGCTCCTGGAACAAACTACACATGAGGGCACTCAAGGGATGCAAAAGCCAAAGAGAGCAAACCCAAACTCAAAATGAACAAATGACCAAAAAGCCCCCTGTTCTTAGCTGTCTTATCAGCACATTCCTTTCTAGGAATTTCATCTTCTGTACTTTGCTTTGTACAAGAATAACCAAGTCTTGCAATAGTTTTTTTTATGTATTGATTTAAACTGCACGTTTAATATATAACAAGTGGATAATATATTCCAGGAATATAGTGTTATGCTAAAATATGATTGAGAACTGCAGTTTGATGCATAATATCTATTTAAAGTAGCCATGTAATTTATTGGAGCCGAGATTGTACTGAAATAGTTCTGCAGTTTCATTATCACTTCTGTAGGCAGACCTCTGATCTAGATAACCAAGTGAGTGCTATTTTGGAAGAATATATTCTAAATGCTTTACTCTTTGTGAATTACAGAGGGATAAAAAGGGAATGCTTCCTTTGTGAATCAAAGGATTATATTTATTTCTCAAGTATTCCAGGGCTTGCTTTTTTTGAAGCTTAAAATAGAACTTTCAGAGTTTTTCACCTTAACAAAATGCAGTTTCTAAAAACTAAAAGATTTCTGATCCCATGTATTCTGACAGTTTTCTTGTAGGGTTATTTTTGTCCAAACTGTGATTTTTTCCAGCCCATTCTGTAAATGTGCACCAGACCTTTTCTGCAAATCCATAGTGCAGGTTTAGCATTTCTGAACAAAATATATGTCTGTAGGCTCTGCATTGTGGTAGTCCTTCACAAATCATCCTGATATCTTAAAAGCTGAGTTCCGTTTCCAAAATCCCAAATTGTTGTTTTTTATATAGAGACTTTTAAAGCTGATTCAAAGTAGCTGTAAGTCAAAGCCACAGCCTCTGAGTTTCCCTCTCAAAGGTGGCTTTGGAAAGCACCTGCTCGCAGCCCTGGCCTTTCAGGCTCCAGAAACTTCAGCAAAGTATCGAGACTTGAAAACTGTTGTGAGCACCTTGGCTCTGCATCATAGCAGCAACTCAGTGATGCATGTGGTGCAGTGGTTCTTTGTTCACCTGCATCTGCATCTACATTAGTCTATGGACAACTCTTGGCTACCTCTTTTCTATGGCTCTCTAAAGGCCTCTGAACACGCAAGGAAAGGTGAGCAGAGAGGTGGCAGTGAGAGCTGCTAGAGGTGTGCTCTGTAAAACACACCCCTGCAGGGTCAGATCTTGAAGCACGTATAGCTATGTTCCTGGGTTTCAGAGAACCACTAAAACTTCTGCAAATAGTTTTGTTCGTTTGGGTTGTTTGGGTTTTGGTTGGGTTTTTGTGTGTTTGTTTTGTTTTCCTTAGCACTTCATCTGCTGCTGTTAACAGGACCCAGCAAGCTGCTGGGTACTGCAGCATTATTTTGGCAGATTTCCTTGATAGAGGTTGAAAAAGCTTGAACTGCACTCTACGCCTCTCCTTCCCTTGGTAGCAAAAGGACAGTTAACCTCTTACATCTGTAAATGTTTTAGTGAGAAATAATTGGGGAACTTGCCTAAAGCTCTAAGCCATGAGAAAGCTTCACTGGGCAAAGTCATCTATCACGTATGGGGAAGGAAATGGCTCAGACTGTAGCCGAGGACAACTGCAAGTTTAATCCTGGTTCTGACTAAAGACAAAGTTTCCATTACATGATTATTTTTTTCCCTAGTAAAAGACCTGATTGCTGATCTCTCTGACATGTTTCATAAATATCCATTGCATTGATGTGATCTGGTGGTTTTGAGGAGAAATATTCTTAAAAGGTTTATTTTTTTGTTAACAAACTTTCTGATTAAAACTCTTCTACAGAAAGATGCTTTCTGCTACTTTTTATTTTGGGGGAAGAGGAAGGGAATAATCGTTGCATATTGTATTGAAATAAGCTGAGAGGGGAAGACAAAGCTCACTGAGTGTTCACTTTAGTTCAACAGTTTTAAGGCTCTCAGCAATGTTATCGCCAAGACCATCGGGGGCACTGTCCCTGAAGGTTTCATGAATCGTTGCAACAAACCCCTGTATCTCTGACTTAAACTAGATATGTGTAGGTAGTGTTAGAATTTTCTACTTTTTTTTTTTTTAATTTTTAGGCCATTTCTTTTTGGCACTGTGGGAGCATTTAGCCCATTGTTTTCTTTTAAAACTCTCCAAGCAATAAGTGACAATTTATTTATGGTATGCCTCTGCTAGCTTTGTAGTCTGGCAGAAATTCGAAAGCTAGGGAACACTATTCATAACAACCCAGTGGAGCTCTGAATACTATTATTTATTTCAATAGTAAGATTAGATCTTGGAAGATTCTTAGGAAATATATCCTGTACTTTGGAGCTGGTTAAAGAGGAGATGGAAAGGAGAGGGGAGGGAGCTGCAAGGTCATTTGATTGTGCTATGGGCTTTAATATCTCCCTGGTCTTATTTCAGGCGCTTGGAGTCACACTTTGCTTGCTCAGCTAATAGTACACAAAGTGATCATTAATCAAAGTAAATAATGTGGCCGTACGAGGAAACATAAGGCACTGAATGCAGAGAGAGTTTCCATTGATTCCAGGGGATTTTGGACAGAGGGGCATCATCGCCACAGTGTAAATAGGTAAGGTTTCAGGTTCATGATTAGTTTTACAGTTCACCATACATCACCTGAGCTGTGAATGGTATATGACCCCTTAGCCTCTGGTAAACACTGCTGTCTTCTCTTCACTGCAGGCCAAACCCATGCATTCACACAGCTACCATTATTCAGCCCCTGCTGGGCTGCAGGGTGTTAAGCTGCCGTGGCTTCAGTGCATGTGTGAAGGGTTCCCAGGAGGAGTCTGTATATTCAAGACTAGGAAAGGGAGGTGCTGTCACACAAGGTCTCCACTTGCCAGTTTCACCAGATCATCTTCGGGTTTCATTTCACGCTTATGGAAAAATATTAGTGAAGAATCTAATGAGGTGATTGTACATTTAATATTTCATACATGATGCATAAATTTTATCTGTTGTCTTTGGAAGGCTGCACCAGAAACAAGCAATTTGAAGCAGAGAATGTGCTAATTAGCAAGCAATATGTAAATAAATGTGCAGGAAGGCAGGCAAGCAGGTTGTGTGCAGTATCAGGGCAGGCACCGCAGGTACCATCCATGGGGGAGGAGGAAGCTCTACTAAGCCAGCAAGAGATGTTCCACGCTTGAGCTGAGAGCATTGGCACCTTAACAAAGAAATCCTGATTTACCTCAATAACAGTAGTTCTCACGTAACCACAGAGAGCCAGGGCTGTGAGCTAGTTGCTTTAGCACTGGAGGATGATTTTTTTTCTGTTCTGTATCAATGATGTTTTCTCATTTGCTCTCTTTACAACTTTGAAAAAAAAATGTTTGAAGTAATGTAATTTTTTTTTGTTTGGTGGTGGAGTTGGTGGGAAATTGCAGCTGCTGGGCACTCCTCACTCAAGGATCTGGTGATTCATAAACCTGGGATACTGGGACATCTTAACTCTCCAGCTCCTGAGCTCCAGGGTAGGAAGCGGATAGTACAGTCAGATTATATGGGCTGGCATGAGAGCTGGCTTTGCAGTGAGGAGAGGAAGGCAGTGAATGCTGGTGATGGATGATAGGTAGGAAAGCTCTGCTTTGCTACATGGTGTGGGAAATTCAATCCCAAGTGAGTTTATGGCACACTTGGATTTAAACCCAGAATGAGCAAAATCCAAGCACTTGAAGCCATAAACTCCTGAAGTAGTTTAGGTCAGACAGGACCTCTGGAGGTTTCTAGTCCAACCCCCCTGCAAACAGGGCGAGATTAGATGAGATTTCTCAAGGCCTAATCCAGTTGAATTTTGGGTTATGACCAAGGCTGGAGAGTTTTACCCTTCATGTTTTCATGTTTATATTTTATAATTAAAGAATCTTCCCTTACCTTGCCCAGTTATGGAAGTTGCAGAATTTTACACAAACATCAAAATAATGCAGGTAGGATTTGATTATTAAGTAACAGCTTAACTGGGAAGCTGCCTAAGTGTTATTTTACTACCTCAGGACTAGTTGAGGCAAATTATACACCTCTTGAACTGAGCTGCTGACCTTGTTGAGGGCCATGTAAGGCACAAATTGTTAGTTCAATTGTCATGTCTGGGCATGGCTGGGAGAGTTCATACTTGGGGCTCCTGCTGCCATGGGGATCAAAATGAAGACTAGTAAGGTTATAGTCCAGAGAAAAAGACTTGTATTTCCCCCTTTCTAGCCCTGGCATCAGTGCTTTTTTGTTTTGTTTTCTTTTGTTTTTTCCCTCTGGATAGAAGTTTAATTTGTCATTCAAGATTTTTTACCTTCAATTTTGAAGTTGTTGCCCAAGAACTGGATTGATGTGAGAGAGAACGGGGTGTTAGGTAAAACACTTGGGCACCAAAAAGGCCGTGCAGAAGCTAGATTAAGAGGAAAACCTGGGGTTTCTTTTGTCCTCTTTTTCTAATCATCAGAACAAATGACTTTGCTAACATTTTCCTTAGATTAGCCTCATGTGTTTTTATAAACATACATATACTTGACAAGAATTTGGGGCTTTTTCCTAATAGAAAAGCATCTTAATTATTACCCTTATAAAGATGCATCATTGTGTAATTTGTAAGGAATTTAAGGGGCTTGGAAAATGTTCCCTTTGAAACCTGGGCTGCGATTTGCCCTAAGAGTTATAACTTTCTGAAGCTGTGTGTCCTGGTAAGTTCAGAACATTTCTGTGACCATTTTGCGGTATGGAAGTATCGCAGATCTGACCATATAAAGATAATCTCTCTTGTAATACCCTACAGCACCATAAATTCTTGTAGACCTGATAATCAAAAGTTACCTAGTAAGCTGGCACCCAACTTGATGGGGGACCGTGAGCCTCTATCATTTGGACGCCTGCAAGGCATTTCAATTAGGTGCATCACTGTGGATGCTTCATTATCTATACACATTGTATTTGCGTGTTGCGTTGTGTGGCATCTTGGTTTAAATGAAGCTGTATCCCCTTTGCAGTTTTTCCCTAACTGTGTAAGACTGAGCAAGTTCTGGTCATCAAGGCACAAGGCTGAGAGCTGTGATCTGGGATGTCTCCCCACCTTTGAGACTGGCACTGTGCGATGCTGAGCAGGATGTTTAATTTTTTCAGTGCTGTTGTTTCCTTCCCTGTAACCGCAAAATAAATCTCTGATGCTTGCAGAGGATTTTGAGAATGCAGGTATGTTAACATTGACTGGCTCAGATCCCTTTGTAGGAAAACCCTTGGAAGGGCTATAAGCAAGTTTTGGAAGACTGCAGCTGGTAGGGCTCCATATTGGGTCCAAAAGGTCATTTGGCACAGACCCTGATCTGAATGAGCAGGAAGGGCCCGTACAGTGGGAACTGGGTTACAAGCCATGGAAACTGATCTGCTCCCCTGGGTAGTGCTGATGGGTGGATGAAACACTTTTGCTCTTTCCTCTTATAAATCTGCAGCTGATGCCCTCCTTCTTGAGCCTCTCATGCATTGAAAATTATTGTGATGGTATGGGTGGTCAGCTGAAAAATCATTGCTTTTGTGTCTAGGATTTGCTATTACGTTTTTGATGCTCTATAACGCAGCAGTATTGACTGTTAAAAATAGTTTCAGCCTTCAGCACATGCAACTGCCAAAAGGCCTGTACTTTCTGTGGCAGTGAAGTGCTAGCAGGCTGCTCTGGGAGCACAGCACTATTCACATGCAAATGCTCTTTGTCTTACCAAACGGGTACACTGAAACTCATCACTGAAGTAGGTGTAGCAAAAAAATTTGGCATGCCCTGTGTTACATCAGTAGAAATTCGAAAACTAACTGTGTATGTAGAAGTAATGGTATTATCAAGCAGTGTGAATTCAGTGGATAATACACTGAGGAAGAATACCTAATGACTTATTTCTAAAGACTGGGCCTAAGAAAATGTCAATATTAAATCACTTATAACACAGACTTCCTAGCTGCCATGTACCTGTGTTGAAGCACAGACATTCATTTTGAAGAGTACAAAGAAGCAGATAACAGAAATGGACTGGTGTCATCTCTCCAAGTACAGAAAAAAGATCTCAGGATCTGATGAGGCTGCAAGGAGGTGGCTTTGGTGCTGTAGAAATCAATGGCAAAACTTACACGGACTTCAGACGGAGGGGCTCTGAATGCGAATGGGCATTTGCCCTCCCTGTAACTCAGAAGTTCTTTATCTTGGAAATTGTTGAGTGTAGTTATGTAATTGACAGTGTGCTGGTGAAAGAAACTGGAGGAGGAGGAGGACAAATAGTAGTAAGGAAGTAGGAATGGAATGAATTCTGAGATCAAAGGTGACATTCATGTGCCAGCCTGTCAAATTAATAGCAGAGGCAAAAGCTAACACAGAGCACTATACAGCAGATTGTGTTAAGTCATCTGAACTACTCTGGTTTACATATGGTGCCATGCAATGTGACTTTGGAAATGATTTAATTTTCCACTGTGCACACACAGGGTCCTGAAAATAGCACAAATACTTCAGCAGATTTGCTTAAAAAACTGAAAATTTTCCCTTCTCAGTGAGCTTCTTTGGTTGTTGTGGTTTAAAATAAATCACATTTCCATGCATTTTGACTTCCTTGGGCATTGTGGGAGATTATAAACTACTTCATATGCAGGGTGACATTTCAGATGTGGGTGTATGGGGCCCTCACATACATTTTGCAGCTATTTGTTTTATCACTTACTTCATCTGTATGTGACCTGTCTCTATCAGTGGAACTTGACATGTTCTGTGAAGTTCCTGCAAGCTCCAGTTTGCCAAGAGGATCTATTTCTTCATTAAACTGTAAATATGTGGGCGCTATCACTCAGCTTCTCGGCAGTAGCTGCTAATGCTATAAACAGTCTTTGGGGCTTTTTGATCCCAAACCACTTGGGGACTCTTGCACGTCTGGCGGTGGCTGTAGTTTGAACAAACCAACCCAAGGAGGCCAGATGGGACTCCCTCAGAGAGCCTTAAACATGAGGCCTGTAATAGCATCCAAGAGGTGGTTAGAGTCAGAGCTGTTTTCGAGACTCTAGGATAGCTGAGGATTTCCTGAGATAGACAAATAGTTAGCTCAACCGTTTTGGGGGTGCCTTTATGGCATTGTAAATGCATCCAGTGGGATGTCTGATTCATCTTGCTGGGTAGGGCAGAGGAGGCTGGGAAAAGAGAAAAATGGCCAAAGGAGTAAAGCAGAAAGGCTGACAGGGAAAAATGAGAGGACAACTTTCTCCCAAAGAGACCACGTGCCAGAACTATGCAGCTTAATGTGGCCCTTGCTTGCTTGTGAAGTACCACCAAATACGTCCCAGCTGTGGTTCTGGCAGTGGCTGGTAGCAGGGAGAAATGTGATTATTTGGAGTTGTGTGACTGTAAGATATGCTGAGACCCTGCAGATAATGCTGACTCTGGACTGTCCCCATGTGCAGCTGTCTTTTAGCAAATAAACCTGCCAATCCTCTAGGTACCAGTCAGTCATGGAGCAATACCTGGAAACTGGTTAAATGTCACAGACAGCATTTAAAACAGAAGTCTTCCACTGTACATCTCATAACAGCAAAGCCAGCTTTTGCAATAATGTCTAGCAGTTAGTGATAAATGCTCTGTAAACACAGAACAACACGATTACACCTGCTGTGTGCTTTATGATCAGATTCGTCCCAGTAACACTTTGCTCCAAGGTATGGAAACCTGAGAGTGGGATTTTTTTTCTGCAAACTAAGAATAACTTTCATATAACTGAAAAGCTTTCTTGGACTACCAGTGAAAGATATAATTTTAAATTAAAGATTGAGATATTGATAAAAATACAGTAAAATACAGTTGAAAGTAATGAGCAGTAGCTGCACGCGTCCAGCGTGGATCCTGTTTTCTTGTTTGCAGAGGTTATTTATTTAGTCATGCACTTGCAAAACAGCACAATTATAAAAACAAGCCCTAGCATAACTATTTTTTTTTTTTTCTCTCTGAGTATTTTAAACTGGGGAACTGCCTGAGTAATTTTCTTCTGAGTAGAAGTAATTACCCAGATTTGTACTCGGTGGCTTTCCTTTTATTAAGGTTTAGAAACAATACCGTTATTTTGAATCCCATTATTCTTTTCATCCCTAGCATTAAGCACAATGTTAGTGAGCCAGCTAAGGGGCATAGGGTGAGCACAAAGAAGTTTGCTTTGCTTGGGGAGGAAAAACACGACTGACATTTATCAGTGTTTAATAAATTCTGTGGCTAAAGTCAATCTGCAGCAGCAGCAAAGATTGTTTTATAATGCTATTTCCTCGGTAAATGACGTTATAGAACTTCCTTGATTATTCATCTTTCTGGTTTTGAAAATTTCTAATTTATTTTGGAAGTCGGGTGGTAATGAGCTTGCAGGCAGCTTATCATGTAATTTCCAAGTGGCAGCAACACCGGTCTGTAATTGTATTTTTGCTTCTGATAGTGTTTGTTTGCTTTATGCTTTACCAAGCATTAAGGTAAAAAATACACTTTATGGTAATTGGGAGCCCTGCCTGTGCTCCACTGGAGGGAAGATGAGTTTACAGGTATCTTATCTATCAACATCCCCCTGAAAACAGGTATGAGTCTCTTTGTGAAACCCTTGCAGTGGGAGATGGTAGTGGAGAAGTGGCTGCATGGCTGCCATGCATGACTATATGATGATGAATTCCCATTGGTGGCAAAGGGATTGTCTTCATGCTGCACAGTATTTCTTTCCCCACATCAAATGGACTTAGAAAATGAACACCACCTTCTCTGCTCCTCTGTGCTGAGGCTCCAGGGCCTGAAGAACTGAATTTGGAACATGAAAACTTGTCTCCTGGAGTGCAGGGACTTTCCTTCCTGGGCCACAGGCTGATAAATCCAACCCAGCAAGGAAATTGGAGTGGTGGCACTGAGCCTGCAAACCAGGTCACGTGGCCAAGGCTCCCGTAGCTCCAGGAGGCTTCCTTCCTGGCACCTGGGGGTTTGCAGCCCCCTTCACTGAAAGGAGCTCATGGTCTGACCATGGCAATTTTCTGGAGAGCAATGCACTCACTATTGTAGTCAGACATGGGTACAATACGTGTTTCTAGAAATGAGCACTTTTCTACGCGTTGCCAGTAGTGTTCCCAAATGGTCTGTGCTAAGTGAAATGTATTGTTTTGTTGATTTAGCTTTTATCTTAAGAGCAGGGTTTTCAAATAATCATGCATCAAAAAACATTGTATTTTGGAAAGCATTACACTCAGTAAAATAAGCAACTGAAACATCATCTTCCAATGTTCTCACAGCAAGTACATTTAAATTTCAGGTTGTGTTGGGGGCTAACACAGCAATAAATACCCTGAGACAGGATTGAGACCAGATTTTGACAAGTCAGAGGGATTAATCCTAATGCCCACAGCAGATTTAGTCCTTTCCGTGTAGGGTTCAAACCTTGCTGCTCCAAAAGAATTAGCACACAGACTACAAACTCAGCAAATGTTACACAAGATAAAAACAGACATTCATTACAAATCATGATGGGTACAAAAATGTATTATTTTGAAAACTTAAGGGAACTATTATAAAAGCTTATGACCATTTGTTTATGAGCTTGCAGAGGAGATATGAGGTTGAGTACACAGCTCACGCAGGCTCTGCTGTTTTAGAGTTTGGGTCAGTTGCTAACTTGGCTTCCTTCTCCCAAAAAATTCTTTACTGTCAACAATAAATAGACATTTTTTGTTGGACTTCTTCATATACCTGCCTTTGCTGGTGATGAGAGGTGCATGTACAGAGTTGTATCATGCTGTATGTCAGAGTGGGTACTTGTTTGCCACAGCTAAAGTCTGAAGCAGAAAGATGTTACACCATGGGGGTGTTCTGTTGTTTTTCGAGCCTTAGGTTACAGACGCAGAAAAGTTTGGTTTGTTCTGGATATTTGTAGATGTTTATTTACATGAAATTACACTGGATTACTCATAGTAAGTGGGCTGTTTTCTCCCTGCCTTACCATTTGAGGGGTCTGATTTAGCTAGTGAAGGCAGGAGACCTTGGGCTGTGCTGCAGTCAGCAGAGGAGAAGGATCTCCCCTGGGATACAGCTTGGCATGTCTGTGCATCTATCTGATGCCTAATTGCCTTAGTCTGCTCCATTGCCAACAACATATCTGAAGACCTTTCTGATAGATCTCTATGCCTAGCTATGGCCATTGAGGTATACGTATACAGATATATGTAGGCCATTATAGGTTATAGGCTCCTGGTTGCTTTAGAGAGGACAACACCGGGGAGCGACTCCCTGTGTGGGTATTTCTGCAAATGCAGAGGTGCAGGGACTGTGGTGAGCAGCGGGAGCTGACCCAGGGATTGCGCCAGCACTATAGCATCTTTTCAGCAGGTTTGCAGCAATGTATGCAGTATTTTCTCCTCTGACTGTGACAAATAATTTTGAAATAATAGCAAAGAGATCTTTCAGGTATAAACTGAAGAGGAGATTAGAAAAGGAAGAACAGTTTTTTATAGAATTCTGCACCTCTGTGTAATAAAATACAGAATGTTATGAAGTGAATTTAGCCTCATGAAGCGAATTCAGCCTCATTTTTAGTCCTCTTAAGGTCAGAGGATGATAATGTAAAGGAAAACCTATTCTAGACATTTCTTCAGGCATTGCAGTTACTTCATTAGCCTTTATTTTTTCTCACTTCTGCTCTCTGACAGCTTTTCAAGTCTCAAGTTCTTCCTCTTTGAAACGCTTTGATGCGCTCATCTGTCTTGACAAACTGTTTAAGGTCTTGATCTTAATTTAACATTTGTAGATACCCACAGAGAATTTTATTAATTAAGTCTTTAAAAAACTAAATGAAGTTCTAGTTTTCTTCATGAATAAAGTTTTATCCTTGCCATTATTTTTCCTTTAGAACGATGTTCCTATTTAACATCTAGGAATTTTTTATTCCTACAAAGCAGCAAGGGGCTTTTAGGGCTAGGGATGTAATTAAATGAGGATTTTATATTTCTTCAGGGGGCCTTTCGTTAAAAGAATAGGAATACGACATAATTGAAAAGGTCTTTTCAACGAAAAAAGCCTTTGATACCGCAGAAGCATGAGAGCAAGTGTTTGCCCAACCTCAGATTAGGAGTGCTCCTGTAAATTGATGCATAGTATACGGTTTTCTGGATTGAAGCTGTGGTTTTCCCTATCTCAAATTTGGTGTAAGGTAATGAAATTGAACTGAGGGGTTGCTCATAAACTATAATCATTAATTTTGGAGCTACTGACAATGACAGCAATCTGAAATCCTGAGTCTGTAATATGGGACTGACAGGAATAATTCATTGCAGTGTTGTAGCCTGATTTGGCATTTTAGATCCATAATACGAGACACAGTGGCTATAAAAGCCTCCTTGAGGCAAAAGGAAGAGACATATGTAAGAGGAAAAGGTTGACATTAAGAGGAAGAAAATGTTTCCAAAAGGCCTGTGAAAATAGGAAGCCATGTCTGCCTTATTGTTAAGAATATTCGGGTCTATTATGGAAGCCCTGCTGCGGGTGCTTAGGGACCCATTGCAGCCTGGAGGAGAGACTGAACCAAGAAGAGCACAGATGAGAGAGGAACACATCCACACTGTCCTCTTTGCCTTCACTGACATTGGCATATGCAAACTTTCAGTGTAGTCTGAAAGTCTGAAACTGTTTTCTCTTTGAATCACACAGAATATTTCTTTGCTAAAGTAATGTTTGCATAAAAAAAAAAAAAAAAAAGAAAGAAAGAAAATCTGGTAACAGCTTTCCTGGCAGTGTGACTAGCATAAATGTACTGCCAGTTTTAATGCATTTGCCATAACCTTGGTCACAGCAGACTAGTCAAAATGTGATCTCTTTCTGAAAAGCCAAAACAATAATTTACTTTTTTTTCAACAGGAAACTTTAGGGAAAAAAAATACTTCTGGAGCATAGAATTTGCTATTGCTTTTAATCTGCCAACAACTGGCAGTGTTTTGGTTGTTTGTTTTTGGTTTTTTTTTTGGTTTTTTTTCCTAAGTGCTTTCCCTCACAAATGAAATAAATTATTTACATTATCTAAAATAATGTAAAGTAATTCCATTTGCCTAATGTGTTGATTCTTCTTAATCTGGGAAAGAAAAATATTTTGCCTCTGGTACAAGTTAAGACTCAGCATGCACAGTCCCGCCACTAAAAGGGAGACCTTTAACTCCTAATGCTGGCCCATTCTTTAGACAAGGACTGAGTGATCTTTGAAAGTGAGAAAGCTGCATCAAGAGGTTTGACAAGGTTCATTAAAGTCCAATTAGAAAATTCATTTTAATGCTAGGCATCTTGTCCTTCTTATCTCCCAAGGAAAAACAATAAAAGTTTCATCACATACAAGTAAATACATATTTAAAATGTATTATGGAAATAAATAATCTTCATGTTTAATTCATCTCCTTGTATAATAATTGATATCCATTAGGGATTCTGACCAGACATTAGGTAGGACCAGCCTCATCATAATGCAGTGTAGCATTGGATGTGTGATTTTCAATTGTCCATAGTGGGAACTTATTTCAATTCACTTGACAAATTTTTATTTTCAGAAGAGTTATGAAAGATCTTTAATGAGTTCATCTGTTTTCTGAGCAGTGCAGTCCTGGCACATGCTCAAAAATCCATGACTCAGCACCTTTACATTGAGGGATTTCTAATGGTTCTTTTAACTACTTCCATAAGTTTTATTCATTTTAGGATCATGTTATTTTCAGTTGTTGGTTCTCAGCCATGGGGAATAACCTCCTCCCCCCTGCTTGCAATATTACAAAAATTGAAGTTTCCTCTTGGTTGTTTGATTGTAGGATATGAGTTTTGTGAGACTCACAATGATGTGGACATTTACAAGATCAGTAAATCCAGATGTAAAATTCAAACGTTAGGCAGCTCCTGTGTCCTATGGCTCTTAAGGCTCCTTTTAATTCCTTTTTTGCACCAATAAACCTGCCAAGCATGCAGCATTTGTTATGCTTGTCTTGTGGAGCCAGCCCTTTTCCCCAGTGCCTGCCCTTTCCCTGGCTCCGCTTCCTCTGCAGCACGGTTTATCTGTGCGACATTGTGCAGCTTTCTGAAATTGTGCAAAACCTTTAAATAAACACAGTATTTTGGACTGAATGCAGGCATGGGGACTGGGGTGATGGCTTTTCAAAGTGCTGGATTGTGGCTGTTCAAACACCATGTTTGAGTGGCCCATGCTGCAGAGCGGATACTATGTGCCTGCAAAAGTATTCATTAGGAAATGATTGGGAAAGCTAAATGAGTTCTGTGATGCTTTTTTATTGCATTTATCACAATTACATACAATTCATGTAAAAGGATTTCAGGAATCTTAAAACACAGAAAGCAGACTTCTATATGAGCAAATCATATGGAAGGTAGTGGCACATTTCAGGGAGAGAGATGCCCATCGTCCTCTCGCTCTAAGTCTTGGCCAAAATGAGTTTAGGAGAGTTTTGAATCCCCAAATTGGTGATGTTCAAACTTTGCTGAAGTTGCAGCTGCTCAGTTCTTAGTCCTGTGGCACAGGTCATTAGGGACTGTAGTGTTTTGGCTGCCCCACAAGAAATGTATTTCCATGAGTTTTAAATATTATTTGCTGGTACTGACCTTGCAGTAACAGTATTTCCCAGAGGAAACTGAAGTTTTAAGGCTTCATAATTTTCAACGTAAATCACTTTGGAATCCTGCATGAAAGGGGAAAACCCTCATAAGAGATTTATTTCACAACTGTAATTATAAAAATAATGTTCTAATCTGAAAAAAAAAAAAGACTGATAAATGGGAAAATCCACAGAGAACCCCTTAACATCTAAAACCAAGACAGCCCAGTGACTCAGACATTATTAGTTGTTGTTGCTTAGTGTTCTTAAAGAACTTATTCTGAGACTGTCTTGAAAGACTAATAACTAAATAAACTAAACTGCACTTTTCCTGTCTTAGGTAGACTAGGTCTTAAAGTCAATAGTGCAAAATGCAGCCTCATAGTCTTTAAATATTAAATAAGCATTTTGCAAAGGCAGTGGCTGTAGCGGAGGCCCTAGTATGTGTTTCTTCACCCCTTTTGTGAGCACTTGGCCAATTATTTCGGTGAGTCCCACCTGAAGGGACAGAAATAAGCACACCCATTTTAGTAGAAATGGCTCAGTAATTTTTAGATGGTGACAAAATTAGGCTTGTGACTATGAACTCTTGGGGTAAGTACATTTGATCATTCTCAAACAGTTGTCTTAAATTCGACCCAAATGTTTCCTGCTGATAGGAATGCCACTTCCTTCATTTTGCATATATTCAGAATTGGTACCTTATACATTGTCTGCAACTTGGACAGTGCATGATATTCTATGAAGAAAAGAGCAAGCTAACATGGAATTTGTTCTTCCCAGTGGTACTGTTTGGAGGTTCAGCTCTCTTTTTGCTACCTGTACTGCTATCACCCAGGATTAAAAGCTGTAGATATCCCATGGCTGCAGCAAGGGCTTTCAGTGACTTGGATGAAGACTGCAAAGATGCATCAGAACAGCATGGGCAATGACTTCTGGGAAGATCATGAAAAAATAAAGTATGGCTAATGGACCTGAGTTCCTCTCTCCTCCCTTTTGGCAGTCGTTCATGGTAACACAAAGTAAGTATAAAGCCTGGTGCCAAGACAAAGAGCTAGTGATTTATACTTGCTTTAAGAGATCCTAAAGCCGGGGGGGATTTTTAACGGCTTCCCTGAGTTAATTCCCGTTTGAACTAAAGGTCGAAGCTTAAGCCAGACCTTGCAGGACTGCAGCTGCCTGCACCATGGCTGTAGCACCAGGTAGCTGAGTTCACAGACTGTCTTTGTCGCAGGGCTTGGGTTCAGCTGGGCACATGGACGAGCCCGCTGGCAAGTTTGTGGGATGGTTTGCATGCTCAGACCCGAACAGGGGGAGCGCTTTGCTGGATGGGGCCGTGAGGAGCTTTCTCCTGGGCTGCCCTGCAACTGCTGGCCTACGGGCTTCACTGCCAGCTAGAGGGATGACATCCTGCTGTGTGGGGATGAGCCTTGCTGAACATCTGGACCCTCCTGAGACCAGCATGGGTCACGTTTGTGATCCTGAGCAAAACTGACGTGACAAAATCGCCAGGGCAAGTAGCATGTGGAGAGCTTTCCCACTTTGGCAAGCAGGTCAGTGGGATCCAGTGAAAAACAGGGACTGAAGGAGTGGGTGTTTGAGCCTGGTGATGAGCTGAGATGTGCCTGACATTCTGTTTAGCCCAGGCACTGTCTCCTATTTTGGATAAGATCCCTTTGCTCCTGTGAATTGCTTGTGTGGGGGTGCTGGACTACATTTCCTGCCCCATCTGCTTTAGTGCCATTGAGGATTAAGTTTTCGCATCTGCCCCATGCTCGTTCTTGTTGATAGCATCCTTCAGATCAGTTCCATCTCCAGGGGGCATGAAGTGTTGTGGGTTTTTTGTTGCAGGTTTTTTTGTGTGTGTGTTTTTAACTTAAACCTGGTATTTCTATTTGAAAATAAAACATTTGAAATAATCCCCTTCAGAATTAAAATGACAACTCACCATTTCTATATTAAGATTTAAACCCATCATAATATCTTAAATTTACATAAAACCAATATTTGAGCATTAGATGTTTCCTATTAACTTGTAAAGAAAGCTACAACCCAGGGAATTCTCTGGCTAAACACATGAAATTATGCTTAATTACAAACTATTTTGGTTCAGAAGAGCAGCTATCATCAATCCTTTCTTAGGCAAAGGTGTAGGTGAGGTAAGGTCTCTTCTAGCCCTTTGATCGTATTATGATCAGCAGCAATTGGCTGAAGTCAATAATTATGGAGATAATTTTCTTCATATGACTTTCATTTAAATGCGAATCAAGTTTGATGTTCTCTTTTGTAACCAGCGCACCTATTAAAATAGTTTTTTCTGTATTGTTAATTGAATTCCAGCTTCAATCCAAAAGCATTTTGACACAAGTTGCAGGTAAAATTAATCATCTAATAAATAAGAAATGTAAAAATTAGGAAAAAATATAGTTCCTAACCATGGTGTGCTATTAGCATAAAAAACCCTTGAAGTTACTGTAATGACACAACCAGTGGTAACTGTTACCAGGCAATCCAAATCAGTCTTTTTCTCTGGGGGAAGATTAGCAGGTAACTAGGATTATACAATAAGGTTAACATCAGTTACTTAAATGAAAATATTTTGGCTGCAGTCTGTGGCTACTAGGTCAAAATTCTATTTAGATCATGCTTCTGCTTTGCATAGTGTTCCCTCTAATGTTTTCTGCTCTTTAAATGCTCAGGTTGGGTTTAGCATGCATTGCTTTGGAGATGACGGGGGGAGGTGACACCGCTGTCACCCTTCCTGACTCCAGAGCAACAGCTCCCCTTCCCTCCACCCACCCCAACCCCAGGGCTGGGGGTGGTGTGTGGTTCATGGGCTGAGGTGTTGGGCTGAATATCTGGCCTAGGGGAAGGGAGAAAACAACCCCAGCAGTGCACCAATGCAAATAGTTTTGTCAGTAATGGATTTGGCTCCATCTTTTCAAGGGGCAATTGTTTGCTCTGTCACAGAAAAGGATCTAAAGACACTTGGGCCACTTCTCTGTTGGCCACAGGTACTTGTGTGTCAGGGCAGAAAGCAACTCCTGACCTGGTAAAATGTGGGTAGTCTGCTTGAATCTCACTGGTAAAGAAGGGATGTCTTCTGCTCTAAGGAATTTCAGGAAAGGAATGGTGTCTCCTGTTATTTAAGAAATCCATTCCCTTTCTTATGCAAAGCATATAGTAACAGTAACAGAAACCATCATTAACCTTCATCTCATTTGGGGATGAACTGGTTGACTGCACTAAAATTATTACGAGCGATATGTTGGATAACAAACAGGAATGCTAATTGGAGACAATGTCAGAGGAGAAGTGTCTGAGGGACAGAGTGAAAGGCAATACTTGCATCTGTCTTGTTCTCTGTGCAGAGGACTGCAGTAAAAAGGAAAATGACAGAGGGCAAAGCTGAAGCTGTATAGAATTGCTGTGGGTTTAATGTGTTTGCCGTACCCTACGTTGGTGGCAGAGAACCTGCTACTTTGCACCCAGTTTAATTTTAGCCCAGGGCCAACTTCCATGGGATGAAAATTTGAGTGTGGTGCAGAACATTATTGCCTGGTTTTCCTGGCTGCAAAAAAGCTTAATCGTTCACTCTTTGCTCTGCTCTTTTCTATTTTCTTTCCTAAGCGTGTTCCATAAGATCTACATATCCGAAATTGCTCATGCTGATTTTTTAATGAAGAAATGGTGATGTGCTCATACCTTGGGACTTTGGGTGTCATCAGTTGAATTGGTATAACAGATTGAAGTTAGATGGATGGCATGTTGAAAATGCTCTCTTGGTCTGTGCTACTCTGAGTTGCTTACTGTCTACTGGAGGAAATGCAGTTCTGTGTCAAAATTGTGGTCTTTCTCATCAAAAGATCAAAATGAGAGTTAATGTTCTGCCCTCTTGCGAATGTGCATGTGGGAATTGCTCTGTTGTGGGGTGTTGAGTTGGGTTTTTGTGGTGGGTTGTTTTTTTCTAGATCACCAAGTGTGCTGTTAGTTATGAATTAGTGGTTTTAAAATCAGGCCTCTGGAGATACAGAACTATCTTCTTACATGCCATGAAGCCGTTCAAAGGAAAACTGAAAGCCATTTTCTGTAAAATAATAATAATTTTCTTTTGCTTTAGTTAGTAACATCCAGTTTTTTGAGGGTTCTGTTTGCTGGTTCCTGGTTCAATCCCATTTAAGCAGTTTTGGGGTGAGGGGCAGGTATAGCCCATCCCTCAGCCACTGGCTGTCTGCCTCAAACCAACATACAGAGAAAAAGTTGTCCAGTACAATGTCTATGTTGTGGTCAAAATGTAACTGCAGTCTACGCAATCATACTTTCAAAGATCAGAACAAATAGAAGAAACATTTTTAATTGTTTGTGGACTAAGAGAGAAGAAAATTTCAGTTGAAACTGAGTTTTATAATCTTTGCAGTTCATTCTTCTCTAGTTACTTCTTTCCAAGATCTATAACCACTGTATTGTCCCCATTTCTGTCCAACGGTTAATTACATTAGTTCACTGACAAACTATTATTAAGCAACTGCAGTCTACTTTAAGAGCTAGTTTTCTAATTAAATATCTGTAATGGTTTTGTTCTCAGTCCTGGACTTTAGGCATCTTATTTGTTGCTATCCAGTGTCTTGCATCTTCTACGTATTTTTTTCTTTCTCAGACGTCTTTGTGATGGGAGGCCTTTTCTCCAGCTATGTTACAGTAGGGTTGGAAATGCTGGGTATAAGGCTCTTCCTTTCTGCAGAGGAAGCAGGTGTGTGTTTTTGCCATATCCAGTAACACACAGGAGTGGCCCTGGGTGCATTCAGTTTGACTACACCATTCTGCAGGGTCACTTTTTGCAGTGTGGACAGCTGCATGCTGGCTTCATCACATGTCTTATCAGGTTGTGTTTCCCACACACAGCCCGTAGCTTGCAGTGCCCTCCAGTGAAGCCTGGTTCAGTAACCATGGACATTTCTGCTTCTTGCATGCACACATAGCTTGAGGAGGATGCTCTGAAACAGGCATCCTGAGTGCGGGTTCACTGTGCTGGGGACATGGTCTGAGGTGGATGGGCTACCCTTCAGTCTTCTTGGATTTACTTAGTACCAGGGGAGTCCATGGGTAGGATTCAGATATCATTCCTTCATGCAAGAAATAAATATTTTTCTTAAACAGTATTGTAACTAGCTTGTTTGAAAAGAATAGCATGAAGTCAGCATAGGTGACTTCTCTTCCTAAAGCCATATAAATCTCTGTGAGGCTCCTTCATGAGACCCAGAAGACATCCAGTGGGCTCAAAGTCATAGGCCTAGAGTTTTGCCTGTGGAAGGAAGTTCTGGAGAAACTGGGCTTAAAGTAGAAATACAAATGGAAAAAACCTGAGCAAAACCCTGTTCTGTGTCTCAGTCACAGCAGTTTAAAATTGAGTTAAGTTTTCAATTTTTTTGTAATTTTTCAGGTTTTTTTAAAGATGCTTCTGGGTAGTTGTGTAGCAGCTTAACTATGGCGCTAAACTCAGCCTGCAATACACTGAAAAATGTATTAATAATGGTACAGAATCTTAAATGCCCTGACATTATCCTGCTGCTGCATTGGCTTTAAACATTTACACATTTCAGGGGAACAGCAACTTAATTCTTAATTAAAATCACTAAGCAAATGCAGATTATATTTAATTTAAATATTTATAGAATTTAAGCTTTCAAAATAGATTAGATGTTGAACAGCAAAACTGCTAACATCTGAATGATAATTTTACTTCTGAGCCCAATTAAGAAACTAGTCAGGAATACAGCTAATAAGTTGCTGTGTTTGAGGAAATATTTTATAATGTTTTATGTACAGGGGACCTTTAAAAATGAGTGCTCCCAAGTAAAAGGGATAGTTTACAAAAATTTTATTACTTCTGATAGCATTTTAAAACCTTGCATCATCTCTTTGCTTTCTGGGAGTTGCAGTTCTTCCCGTTACCCTGAATACAGCTGCAAAAAATATATAGTGAACCAAAGAGAGATGAAAACATACCAGCATGCCAATCTACTTGATTTTTATAATGCTAAATGTTAAATTGAAGCACATGATTATCCCAGTTGATTTTAATTAGTCAACACATATAAAGTTAAGCATGTATGTAATTTTTTTCATAGTAGAAGTACAAGCCTGCATAAAGAACATTTTTACAATCTTAAGGATGTTCCTATCTATAAAGAAATTCCTTGTGTTAAATTTTATCACAATAATCCCCCCAGCAATATTGTTTTGGTGATCCAGTATATCCTTTGACACAGCATTTTCTAGAATATGGTTCAGCCATGAGTAAGAGACCACCAAGGCTTTTTCAGGGACAGGTTCAAATCTTGGCTTCTCACTCTTCTTTTCCTCAAAGCCAGTTTTATTCCCTGCTACACCTTTTCATTTTGGGAGACACCTTCCCTATTGCATTTATCTGTCACATACCTAGAGGTGATCAGATCCTACAGGCTTTAGGAGGATTTAATGTAACTGTAGGTTTTATTTTGCAAATATGTTAATATTGCCCAAATAAGCTGATATCTATGAAATCTTTCAGGATTGGGTTTGAACCTTCTGGAAATCTGTTTGGCAGTGTCTCACAATTTTCAGTGTGGCAACGAGTGCTCCTGAGATTGAAAGGCTCCTTGTGCCTTTCATACAGATGTTTCAACAGTATCTCTTAACTTGCCTTACAGTCTTCCATTGGTTTTTACTCTGTATTATGAAGTCTGTAAAAGCTGCAAGATCTCTTCTGGTTTTCCTTTATAATGCTACTAAACATTATGTGAATTGTTTTAGATTGCATTTCCTGTCTATTTGTACACTGCTGTTTAGGCTGGAATACAGCATGTGTTTAATTTTTTTCTTGGCCTCATTACAGTTCATTCCTTGCTTCACTGCATCATCTGTCTTGTTAGTCCATAAATATGATGTATTCTAATCACTGTAAATTCTCTGTTTCCTCTATCTGTGTGTCACCAGCAATACTAGTTTGGAAATTACATTCCTGAAAGGTCATTTTCTAAAAGATACAAGAAGAGGCATTGTGCAATGCTGGTGCTTAAGGCTGGGGGCTTGTCACTCATCTTAACCTCAAAGCAGCTGCTGCAGTCTGTTCTCTGTTCATAGGCTCATCTCGGTAGCTATTGCATGCAGAGATGGTCACCCAGGTGAGCGCCTTTGGCCTCAGACTAGTAGCACAACAAAGTCTTCACTGGGATTTGTGATCTGTATGCAGTATAAATTATGTCGTATATGTAGGGAGGTCTGGTAAAGGAGAGTAACCAGTTCAGAGTCACTTTTTGCTGGAAAAAGGACTTCTTAAAGACAGAGGTTAAGTGGTACTTAGAAACAGACAGTGGTGTAGAGCCAAGAACATGCGATGGCTGTTCCACCACAGGATCCTCCTATACAAGAACACACTGTGCAAGTCTCCTGTGCCTCACGCTTGGCTTTCTCCCCTCTTCCAAGAGCACCGACGGGTTGGTACTTGGTATGTTGATATGACAGTAGGTCTGTGGTTTAGCTGTGATCAGTTACATTCAGTAAATTTCCCCTGTTTTCCATGCTTATAGATGTCAGTGCCTCCACTATACTCTTGTTTCTCTGCCAATCCTGCTTTGGGGCTGGTTTGATGGCACAGAGACTGTGTGCTACAACCAACACACATCTGCTAACAGCCTTCCTTGTACTGCTGCTGCTTCTCCTCCTCCTTCCCACTCATTTAGCACTTCTGCATTGTGTTATATATCCACAGAAAACTCCTGGGCAGGTTTTTCCATCTTTCTTGGGTGCTTGTACAACCTCTAGCAGAATGAGCCTTGGCTGGTGCTGCTTTGAGGCCCTAGGGTCTGTGTGAGCGTATAGGGTGCACTGTTGAGTTTTGTCACTTTATTTTCTTAGGCTGTGCAGCAGTGATGTTTTGGAGCAAGAGCTGTTCAGTTCCTCAGACTATCATGCTCTTTCCTGGCCCAGGCTCCCGTACTGGACTGACTGCCCGTGCCAGCCATGCCGTGTTCCATGATACATGTAGTGGCTCATGGCTACAATTCACTCTTGCAAAAGGATACTATTCACTATCTTGGATAAATGAGTTTGAGATTCGTGAATGAAAAGAACAGGATGAAAGTTAGATACTAGTATTAATTCTCTTGAATACCTCCATCCTGTTTTTCATGTCTTTCTGATGTTTCAGATGGGTATATGATGATGCTGTAGACATAACCAGCGAGAAAAAGCAGAGATGGAAACATGCCAAGTTTTGGTTGGATTACTGAATGGCAGTTTCCAAAGCCATGTGATACTACTACAGCAAAATTCAACTCTGCTGTTTCATACATGTTTTAATTAATTAATGCATTTATTTAATTTTGTGAGGTTTAGCAGCTTTTAATGACCTTTTGAATTTGTTTCTGTTTGTGGGTGATTTGGATTACTTACTTTTCTATTCCGGGGATGCTGAACCATCATGCGTCATGCTATACTGGCTTTGCTAGTCCGCTGGTGACTGCAGAAGGTAGAAATTCTCCCTGTTGCACAGAAATATGCTGGTATATCCCCTTCTGCTAATTTGTCAGATACGCTATTTTAATTACCAAAGTTAATTCTTAGGGGTCTGACTGCTGAAAAACTTTGGTGACAGATTAAAGTTTTCTGGCTGGAGCTGGTTTCTTGTGTTTGCAGAGGAGCAATTCAGACATGCGCAAGCTTGTGTCAGTTGAGCCCAGAGAAGAAATTCAGAGGTAAACCAGACTAAATAAACAAGTAAAGTGGAGTGCAGAATGGTGTGAGCCCTTCCTGGTGTTTGTGTGGTGAAAGCTGCTTGTACATGAAACTGTTAATAATGGGCAATTTTTGCTTGGTGTTGTGAGGTTTGAATTAACCAGCACTATGTTTGATGACAAAATACTAAAACCACAACAAATTCTGAGTAGGCCACAGCTGACCAAGTCATCCGATTAATAGGATTTTATCTAATGGAATAATTTAATGGGGATGTTTGAAATGTACTGTGTAGAAGCCACAGATAGATTTAAATTTCAAGGATGAACATTGTTCTTCATTCCTTCTCTCTCCCTCTCTCTCTCTTCCCCCAAAGGTCTCCCTGGTGTATTTGAGTCTCCTCTCAGGTGAGCCCTTCAGCACGGAGCCATCCACAAGTGCAGAGTGCTTCGAAACAAGCCCACTGAGGCATGCTAGCAAGACCCTGAGTCACAGACTGAGCAAACTTTCCTAGCTCATCACCATTCACTGGCCTCAAATCCTCTTTGGAGTAGCTACCAGAGGGGCTGAACTTTGCTGTTTTCTGCTGTGCTGCCCGGGACCTTTTCCATGTTAGCAAAGGCTGATGGAAACCTGTGTCTAAGTGGTACCGTGTGAGAGCAAGATACTCACCCTGTTCCCTCACAGCCTCTCCCTGCTTTCGTCTGTATCAGCAGCCCTGCATCACCACGCGCCAGATGTGCAGGCAGCTGCGAAGAGCTTCCCTCCCTGAGCGCAGGTGCTGTCTTTCAAGAAACAAGTAAGTGTTGATCAGTAAATGCTGGGCAAATGTATTATTTTATGTTATTTTATGTTCGGGTGCAGGCGAGGGGGAGAGGGCAGTCCAGAAGTCTGGCAATGGCTGGGTTGGCTGGATTGGGGAAGTGCCAATGCCAACCCACTGCCCTTAATTTGCCTGGCAAGGCAGCTCTCCCAGATGAAGTGAGATGTGGTGAACTCAAGATTCTCTTTAGAAAGGTTTACTTGGTTTAAAATGCTTTATTAGCAAATGCTGCTTCTGACTTCTTGTAACTTTTAACCAACCCCAGCTCATCTCTGTCTTTATTTTAAATTGAAAGGTACTTTACCGAAAGTGTTCTCATCAGCCAAAACACTGCTGGGTTCATACACAGAATAGTTTAGTGTTCATCTGTCTCATTTCTTTACTGTCCAAGGTGAATCTCAGGGGACTAAAGCTCTGAACCAAGTGGCTTCAGGCTATTCATTTGGAAAACAGAGCCACTTAGACCTTTGTAAAGAAAATAATCTAGTAATCAGTGCAAGAGACCTGTCTCTAAGCCAACCCATTTGGAAAAATTGCCAGTGTAGTAATTACAAACATTTTATAACAATAGTACTGATGATGCCTTTCCATTATTGCCAGCATTTCTTCTTCCCTGCAACTACAGGACTGAGCTGGTTTTACATCCTCTTCCATGATCCTGCATTTGAAATGCTTTTGAATTTGAGATTGACACTGCAGAGCTGGACATTGAGCAGAGACATTTTTCTGAGCGTTTCCCTGCAGACCAATGCAGCTAAAACCATTGGGAAGTGAGGAAGACATTGCTGCCGTGCTGCCGGCAAGGCAGCAAGTGTTGCCTTCCTAGCTCTGTACATCCTTCCTCTGGAGCAGGGAAGGAGCCAGGTCTCTCTGCTCTCTTCTACAAAGGGGAAGAAGGGGCCAGATAAGTGTTTGTTTGCCTGCACCCTTCTGCCTGCCAGCCCGTGCAATCACGTTGTGGGTGTCTCTGGGAACACACCAGTGCCAATGGGGTGGCACTGGTCTCGTATCCTGCCCTCCAGATGTGCTGATTCTAGGTAATCTCACCCAGACACAGAAGTTTCTCACTCTCCCATGAAGTATCAGTGGATCAGTGTTTCTGTGCATTCTGCTAAGTAGATATGTTTAGTGACTCTTAGAACTTTTATCTAATCTCAAGCTTCAGGCACTTATTTTATAGTTTTTCCTCATTCTTTTGCAAATGAGAGAATACTTACCTGTGTTCTTGAACACACATTTAACAGTGCAGTTTCTGTACCTTCCAACCAGCAAGGTCCCATGATGCTGGATATTGCACAAACACAAATGATACTGCTTTCTATTTTGAAAAGTTTACTGGCAAACAAAATTTGGGATGAAATACTGCATAAAAACAAAGGGAAGGGTAGGCTCGCCTGTAGTCGCAATGTTAATCCCAAGGTCTTGGCTGTGTGGTTTTTAGCTTTGCTTTTGTTCTGATTATCAGTTGCTTATAATATTTTGAAAGCATAAGTATTATGGTAAGGATCAAGTTCCTGTAGCTGTGCTGGAGAGGTGCTCACTGCTGTTCAGCAACAGCAGCAACATGTTATTTAGGGTGAACTCCTGCAGAGGTTTGCTCACTTGACTTGGTTGCTGTGGGCTGCTATGTGGAAACAAAGATGTGGGGCAAAGCTTCCCTTGAAGCTGGGAGCAGGGGGACAAGTAACACGGGTTCTCCTGTTTCAAACTTGGGGAATCTCAAGGCACCACTTTTTCCTGCAGTTCACAGCAAGGCAGTCCAAGCCCAGCACACATATTACATCTAATGTTTTGCCATCTTGATTTCATGTGATAAAGGTTGCTGCCTATTTAAATTAATAATATCAAAAAATACAACAAGGAGCAGAAGTGATGTGCCTTGAGGAGCTGTGCTGTTACTTGTAGGCATAGAAGCATTTTTGGTGCTTTTCACAGGCTAGATTACATTGCTGGCAACTTTTCAGCATTGTTTTTAGTGAGGAGGGAGCAGAAAGAAAATGATTTTAAATTGATGAGCCCTAAAGGTTCATGTAGAAGATTTTCACTAGCTTCATAAAAGCTCCTGTAGACTTAATCTAAAAAAATTATAGCAAAGATGGTTTATCTCCTTTTCATAGTCTTGTCTTTAAGCCTCTTGACTTTTAATGTACTACCCTTGTACCTTAAAATCCAGAAAAGAGTTTTGAGGTTTACAAACTACAAAACTGGTAGGTACCAATCTTGGAGGATGTTTTGAGCAACACTGTAGCAGGTAGCAAGGAGACAGAGGTCCACACACAAGGACAAGACCCTACAGGTGTCTCACTGGTGATGTGAGACTTGTGAAGTCTCAGACTGCTGCAGCACATCCTCCTCTGATGCAGGTAGAGGTGGGGTGTTTTTTGCCCCAGCACTCTGCATCATTGCTAGTTTTGTCAATGAGTCCTTGATCCTGTAGAGATTTGGGGAGCAACAGATCCAAGCAGCCAGTTTACTTTCAGAGAGAGTTCTCAAGAGCAGGTAGGACAAGAATCAGTGACGAATGGGCTGGCATTGGCAGCAGAGGTAACCAGTGAATGTTTCAAAAGCCAGACTCTTATCTTGTTCTTTAGGAAATTCCTAGTACTTGGACAGGTCCATCAAAGAACAAACTTTAAAAAGATGTTTATTCCAGAAATGACATTAAAGAGGATGTGGAGACTATTATGCAAGTTCTACTCAAGGAAAACATTTGGTTTTCCTCTCCTGGCAGGAGTGAGAATGATTTGTTAGAATTTGTCTAAAAATTCATAAGAAAATAACTTTCTGGTGGAAAAACAAAAAAAAGCCTTAACAGCATCAACCCACCATTGCTTGTAGATTTTGATAGTGAAGATTTGTAATTTTGGAGAGAGTAACTATTTCCATGAAAAATCCATGGTTGCTGTCTAGCAGTAAAAATGCTGTGAAGAAGCACACAGGTTGTTTCTGGGGTAGCATTTCTCCCTGTGATGGCTGCAGCAGAATTGCTTCGTGCTTCTCTCAGGAGACAAAAAGCCCCGCTAACCAACTGGCATGCTCCATGCAATCATCTACAGGATTTACCAACTGCCCCGCTAATCACCCAGTGGTATGGGTTAGAATGTCCTGACATCAGTGTTCAGAGACCAAGAGGAGGGAAAGCCACCTCCAGATGGATTTTATACAGAACTATTTGTCTCCAAAAGTGCCAGCAGATTTAAATTACTGCTGCTGTTGTCAACAAGTTCCTCCAGCGTGTTCTGTAATGATTAAGGTCCTTGGAGGTTTTGGATCACTTATGTTTCTCAGTGTAGCTACAGATTGTGAACAAAAGGGTTGCATCAAGTATATTAAATAATGAATTGAAAGGCAGAGGTTCCTTTCCTTCTGTGTACTTTGGGTAGAAAAATTCCTGCTGACTCCACATTTCTTGCTACCGAAAAAGATAACCTGGTCAGGTAGCTAAATGTTAACTTGAAGCTTGCCAGCTTTTACACTTAACATAAAATTGCTCTTAGAAACAGCTGCTGCCTTGCTGCTACCAGTGCCAGAGAGTGTTCTGTTTGATGACTTAATCAAAGTGTTGTTCTATCAGGAACCATTTGTGGATTCAAATACAGATGTAGGATGGTAATTTTTGGAGGGGAAAAAAAAAAGTTAATTTCCTTGAATTCAAAACATGCCCATCATAAAACAGCCCATGTCCTATTCCTGATTTGCTCTGAAGCCAAGCCTAAGCAGGTTGTGCACCTAGTCTGAACTATGCAGAGCAGTGACTTCACTCTTATTATTTGCAGCAAATTTCCCTAGAACATGATGTTTAAAAAAAATGAGGCCAGCTTCTTTTTGTAAAAGTTAAAACTCTACCCCTACCTCTTTGCAGTTTATTCTTTATTGTGTGATTACTTTCTGTACAGACTGAACCATGCAGCAGCAGTTTGAGGCTCACCTTTCAGAAACCCGAGAGTTAAAATGAAGTGCCAAAGCCTTAGACAGGCCTGGCTAATATGGACAAACCGTAGTGTCTTCTGATCTAACTTCCAGTTAGGGCTCCTTAGTTCTGTCCTAAAAAAGAAAAAATTAAATTAAAAAAATATATGTAGTCTTGGACTTTTCTAAAGCAATTGCAGCTGAAGGAATATCTATACGGAAACTGGTTGGGGAAACTTCTTGTAGCATCACAGTTTTGGAAGTATATGGAGCAGGAACAAAAACCTGTGAACGATGGGTCCGGTCCTCATGCTTCAGTGGAGTGATGCTGAAAACTTTTAGCTGGTATGTAAGTCATCCATTAAACGCAAGGGGAAACAATGGACACTTGGAGTGTTCTTTTCCATGCAACAATATGAATTAGTGCATGGAAAAAAACAGCAAAACATAATATTTATTGCTTCTTTGTCTACACAACCCATTTCTAATGCTTGTGAGATTGATCTGAGGTTCCTACTCTGTTCCCATCCTATTCTCAGGCTAAACATATTGTTGATTCATCATTAGTTGCTTCATTATACGAAGTTTCCTGTGTTCTGCCAAGCAATGGTGGTAGGAAACCAGCATTTCTGGGGAACAGAAGCAAGATGGAAGTGCTAATCCCTTTTCCTTTTCCTCCGTATAACACCCACAGGTTTGCCAGTTTCTTTTTTATCACCAGGTACGTAGAACCAGTCATGTTATTAGGGTGGAGCAGAACAAAGAAAGTACAGGCCCTGCCTTCAGGTCCTGAAATGTCTAGGTTTAAGTCTTCAGGGAATCTGGGCAGTGCTCTGCTTTGCCAAAGAGCGGGTCCCAAGTATGATAAGCCCATTACCAAAGAAATCACATCCCTCTGACTTGTACCTAGCTCAGTGTCATGGTTTAACCCCAGCTGGGAACTGAGCACCACACAGCTGTTTGCTCACTCCCCCCAAGCAAAACAAGGAATTCATTCACCACTTCCCATCAGCAGGCAGGTGTTCAGCCATCTCCAGGAAGGCAGGGCTCCATCACGCCTAACGGTTACTTGGGAAGACAAACACCATCACTCTGAACGTACCCCCTTTCCTTCTACTTCCCCAGCTTTATATGCTGAGCATGACATCCTATGGTCTGGAATATCCCTTTGGTCAGTTGGGGTCAGCTGTCCCAGCTGTGTCCCCTCCCAACTTCTTGTGCACCCCCAGCCTACTTGCTGGTGAGGTTGGGTGAGGAGCAGAAAAGGCCTTGACTGTGTAAGCACTGCTCAGCAGTAAACAAAACATCCCTGTATTATCAACACTGTTTTCAGCACAAATCCAAAATATAGCCCCATACTAGCTACTGTGAAGAAAATGAACTCTATCCCAGCCTAAACCAGCACATTCTCCACCCCATACCATTTGCTTCATGCACAGGTCTCACACTATTCAGTACATTCTCATTACCCACCCCCACTCTTCCCATCCTTTGATATAATAGAGAGATATCATTCCCTTAGTCTATGGACCACCCCTGTGAAATGTCTGTGAAGTGTCCATAAATTGTCCACTGAGTTCATTTAGTCAATGACTTTGGGCTCCATCTGTTATGGTGGTCACTCAGGACAGGAGAGGTGGTGTGTTGCGTGGAGCTACTAGGCACCAAAGCCAGCTCAGGTTGGGTCACTGCTGTACTTGCATTGCTTCTTGTAGGGCTCGTCCTCCACTGATTCAGGTGGTTCCTGCTATAGTAATCCCTATAACATACAACTCAATTGATGCGTTACAACAATTTAAAGGTATTTCCATTACAATCTTGACTCCTGGACCCTTTGGGCCAGGTTATAGGGTTTAACTTTGCAATGAACTCCTCCCCTTGCCCCTGCTCTGGCTTGGATTTATTCAGACTGCAGTCCCTTAGTGGTGTACCTGCTCCAAGTGTAGCCTTATCTATGAGCCACAGACTCTCCAGGGGTATACCTGCTGTGGCATAGACTTATCCACAGCCACAGTCACTTTGAGGTGCACCTGTTCCAGTATGGCCTTCTCCATGGGCCACAATGCCTTCAGAGATAGATGTGCTCCAGCGTGGCTTTATCCACAGCCACAGTCCCTTCAGAAGTAAACCTGCTCCAACACAGCCTTACCCATGGCTGCAGTCCCTCCAGGGGTGTACCTGCTCTGTCATGGGCTTACCCATGGTCACACACTGTGAGTTGCTCCAGCGTGACCTCATGCACAGCCACTGATGCTTCAAGGTGTACCTTCTCCAGCGTGGACTTATCCTTGGGCCACAATCCCTTCAGAGGTATACCTGCTGTGGCACAGACATAACCATGGCCACAGATGCTTCGAGATGTACCTACTCTGGCATGGGCTTATCCACGGCCACAGACACTTCGGGGTGTCCTGCTCCTGTTAGGAACCATCCACAGGTCACAATCTCTTTGACTTGAGTTCACACTGGAGTTTCAGCCTGTCCAGTACAGCAGCACAGAAACAGCAGTGATGCCCTGGCCATCTGCCAGCCCAGGTGCATCACCATTGCTGTTATCAAAATGTTCCCAGGCAGAGCAGAATAAGATGATAAGCAGTACAGCAAGCAGTGAAAGCAAAAAGCAGCCACTAATGAGCACAAGACTCTAATTTACAGTAAGGCAAGCAAGCCCCATGGCAAGCACAGGAGCCTGCCAATTAATAGCTAAACAGCAGTAACAGCTATAAATTCGATCTAGTACATTCCAATCAAATCTGTTGTTATCCCGAACACTTCAAGCCCCATGTTGGGTGCCAAAAAGGCCTGAAAGACGCAGTCAGACCCCATTATTCTCCCTTGATTTGTGTCTGTGCTTAGCAGTGCGGATGGGTAGTTTCTCCCTCTTGTCTTTTCAAGAGTTTATGGACTGCAGAATAGCTGTTGCTTGTCCATTGTGAAAGCAGATGAGCTAAACATTTACCAGTGCTTTTGTTTTGGTACCATATAGTGCCTGGAAATGAGCTACTGAGTTTCAGGTTCCTTTTTCACCCTTGCTTTATTCCATCTCCCCACTGATACCAAGGCCAAGTCAGTCAGAGCACTGAGAAGGTTCAGATTACTAACGTGTTCAGCATTTACAGAGCTTTATTTCTTTGAAAAGAGAGAAGCGGATGACTCTTTCCGCTCCATTACAAAGATCATTGCTTTTTATGCTGAGCAGAGGTTCGCTTGTTTGTTTTGCTTTCCCTGGAAATAAATTTCATTGAATTAAAAGCTTATTCTATCTGTAGGTATTTTGATAGTATTGCAAGAAGCCAATATCTGGTGACTTTTAGAAGAGACATTTTCATCCAAATGTGGCTTCTGCAGTTCTTGATTCTAGCTGGTATTAGACACTTCAATAGATCCAGTGTATTCAGTGGTTTTGGGGCAATGTAAAAAGGTACTGTTAATATTGTTGACCTTTGATTTGGGAGGGCATGTGGGTTAGATTACCTGTTATGTTTTCTTTTGAAAGGCATTGCAGGTTTTTCCTTTTGCTAAAATTCAGGTGCGACAAAATGAAAGTCAGCTTTTCATTTTATATGAGCCTTTATTAACTGGGCTTGCTTCTAATCTTGTTCTTTCAGTTTTTTGTATTGCTGCAATTCCATTGTACTTAGAGTAAGTGGGACCAAACCCAGGACTATTGTGTTTATCCTGAAGACCTTGATAGCAAGCTTGCTTTGCATGTCTTAGAGGAGTTAACAGTTCTTCTTGAATGCTGAGCTGTACGTACAGTTTAAGTACTAATTTAGCTGCTAGACTGCCCCAAAACTTCAGCATTAATTCAGAAGATAATCAGTAATCCTGGCTTTCACAAACTTTTAGAAGTTTACAGAATTATAGAGCTTTCTCTTGCAAGGAAATTTCTTGATCTTATTAACAAGGAAAACAAGCAGCTTAAAGCTGACACAAAAACAGGTTTATTTTTTTTTAATTTCCAGGGTTTGATCATAGCATGCTTCCTCAGTTTGCTAGCAAGAACATGAAATGCATCTCATTCACAACAGCAGCAGATTTGCTCCAGCCTCTGCTGGGGAGACCGGCCATCCTTAGATAGTCATGTTTCTTTTCTCCTTTCTTTTCTCCCTAGTATCTTCCTGACTAGGAGTGCCCAATTATGTCCTAATTGGCTTCTTTCTTTTTATTGACCAGCTCTCCTTCTGAGCGGGGGTCAATGCTGACCTGCCTTCTCTGCTGGGTATGCTTGCATATTTTTGTAGCCCTTCTGAGACAAGATATTAAAAGAAAGAAAGAAAGAAATCCTAATTTATCCGGCTTGTCGATAAGCAGGATTTAAAATGCTGCCATTTGCTTCATAAGTCCCCGTAATGAGCAGGCAGACCTACCTACCTATTTTCTTAAGCTTAGCAACTCTAGTGTATCCTATATGAACAGGGATGTAGCTATTGTTCCTAACATCTACCTTCCTCTGCTTGTTTTAACACTTCCTGGATAGGTTAATCAGTAATTTTAACTGCAATACGTGATTATGACCTGCAGTCATCTAGTAGAGGTTGCATAAGGATGTGCTTTAAGATAAGGCAAGGGTATGCATGCTGTGTCTTGAGAGATGTTTCTTTCAGCTCACTTCTTAGCAGACCTTTCCAGAGGCTTTTCCTGGTTTATTCTTAGCTTCTCCGGACACCCACAAATGACTGCAGAAAGATGGGTTATCTCCATTGCGTAACAACTGTCAGCAAGCAGGACTCCTTCACTTCTTTGGGCCAATAACAACAGGAAAACAGCTGACCCTCACCCGTTTTTATTCCAAGTGATGACGCTGATGCGTGGTGCTCTGTAACCTTGTGGGGGATTCTTCCATAAAAGCAGTGATGTATTAGGAGTGGAGGTAGATGGCATCAGAGAAAATAGCTTCAGCCACTGTGAGTTATTTGTGTCCTTTAGCAATCTGCTCTTATCCTCAGTTAAACACCACGTTGGTCTGGTGTTCTAGCACATGCATTGCTACCCAAAACAGGTATGAAATAAAACCTACTACGTTAAAGGAGATGTGTGACCACACAATAAGACTGTTAGGTGCTTAGGGAGATGACCACTGCAACCTATTCTTAAACATACTGATTTTGTAACTGGTACTTTGTACAGGCTAGGGAAACTGGGAGCAATTTCTCCCTGTCTGACCTCTTTCTGGGTTTGGGAGAATCTATTTTACATTGAACTCATCAGGGTTCATGCCTTGCCATTTCCACGTGGTAGGAGGAGACATTAGAAGATCCTACCTCATGCCGAAGCAGCTGGTAGCTACATAAGGCATAACATTATAGAGCAGCTTGCTATTATCATGGGAAAATACTAAAGGCCTTATTTTCAGACCTTGCAAAATGTCTTTAGTTTGGCATCATGAAAATCTGAGGTGATATCTCTGGTGGTTCTCACACAGTTATTTTGGCTTTATATTGCCACTCAGTAGGAGAACGTTGAGGGGACTGAGACAGCTCAACCATGTCTTCACTGTGGCCTGGTGGGGTGGCTCATAAGGACAATCACAAATAAGAAATCTGGCTCAAATCCTGCAGCTGAAGTTGCAGCTACTTATGCAACTATCCATCACCCGCCACCATTCTTTGGCTCTTTATGTGATGTTTTCTTATGAAAATCCATGTTGCTATTGTTGTGTTTTAGTAAGAAGTAAAAAAGGACTCCTGGGCTAGAGACAAACAACTCCCTATGTCATTTGCCATGAGAAGGATACTTGCGCTGGAAGTGAAGACTGCTCAGTACTTAAGGCTATGTTTAATACCCTGCCCGGCAACCTTTTGTAAGAAGAGAGCTGAGAGTGCTAATGCCCAGGGTAGTCTGTGAAAAGATACGTGCTTTTAATCAGCTTCCCAATAGTAGGATAATAAAAGCAATAATCCTTTTAGTATTCTGTTTCTATTACTTCTATCTACGTTTTCCAAGGTCACTAAAGCAGTAAGCAATGGGGAAGATAAGCTTCCAAGGAGTTGAACTGTAGAGCAGTGAAAAACATCACACCCAGCAGTATGGATTGTTCTCTTGCTTCCAGTTTGTGGTGAGGAAGTCAAACCATGTAGAGAACAGACTGAGTGGTTTCCCAGGGCACTGGTCACAACAGATTTCTAATGTAGCGTGGGCTTCATCTTGTGGTTTCCAAGCATCATGTGTTATAATCAGACTGAGAATTTGGACTTTTTCCTCTTATCAGGAGACCAAACTATTTGGCCTTGGGGAGGGAGGGAAATTATTTTTATAGTTGAGGGCTTTGATTTGGTTTGGCTTCAATGAGCTTGTTTAGTTTCTTTAAAACAACAAAAGCCACTCCACCTGTCCCCAAAAAACTGTCATCCGCTGCATGTACTGATTTCTTCTGGTGAATTTTTTAGCATAATAGCTTGGATGCAGTAACAAAAAGATGTCATTTAAATGTCCAAATTGTGCTTCTGTTCTCAGCTGTGGTGAACTCTACCCCTAGGTAGCAGACACGCATTTTCCCTTGACTTCATTAGACTCTGTATGCAAGAACCAAATCTGGCTGTTTGTATATTAAAGCAGCGTAATATTGAGTTGCTCATCTCTTGTGAGCTCTTGGCATTAGAGTGTCTCTACTGGGTCAACCCAAAGGTCCATCCAGCCCACTGGATGTTTCCATGTTGGACTGTTTCCAACAGTGACCAGTAAAAACTGCCTAGGGAAGAGCACTGGGCCAAGGGCAAGCACACAGTCCTCGCCACTGCAGTCTCCCAGACTCCAGCAATTTCTGCTTAGGTACTTCCTAAGCCAGATCTGGTATTATCCTGTTTAATAGCCCTGAATAGATTTTTTTTTTCCTCACTGTTTTGTTTAATTGATTTTTGAACTCATCTAAAATTTAGTCTTCATGACATTCTGTGGCAATGAGTCCAATAGTTCTAACACGGCATTTTTTGGAGAAGTATTGGAGGATTTCTGTAGGTTACTGGAGGATTTCTCTAGTTTACCATCATGTCATGGTATTGGCTACTCCTAGCTTTTAACAGGAAAATATAAAACCTTTGAGATGAACAGTTATTTACTGACTTTTCTAGAGAGAGAAATGTATTCTTTGGGCAGTCAGTAGTGTACTGCTGTCATGAACTTAATAGTCACATACCATATAACTTGTGGTAGTTTTAACTATGGATGATGTAACTTTTGCCGATATAGATGTCTTTTGAATGCACCTCTTACCTCTAAATTAGTAGTATTCTATGCCATCGAGCAGCAAATTTTATTCTCCTTCATAGAAAATGCACTGCATTTTTCTTTAGGCCTTAATTTGTTCTTTCTTCGATGTTGCTTTAAGTAGAACAAGAAAATTTTGTCCTGGAATACTAAATAATTATTGTACCGTAGATTTTTTGGTTAATTAAAAGATGTAGCCAAGCCCCAATTTGTAGTACAAGATTTATTTTGATTGCCAAACCCTTGAGCTGCCTTTACAGCAGAGCTCTTGTCCATACCCAAGTTTTGTTCCTTATGTCGTTCATGTGGAGCTCTGCAGGCAGTTCTGGCTCTGTCAGCTGAAGGACTCCCCGTGGTGGACAGGGTATGTATGAGGACAGGATTGTAACATATGTGTTGTGTGTGTACATAGGTGATGGAGAAATGAAGAACAGTCATAATAGATTATAAGCAGCAGAATCAAACAGTACTTTCTCATGCCCGAAGAAACCTTGTCATCTAATCTGACCTCTTCACATCACATGAACTATAAAATTTAATCCCTTGCATTTCCAGCCCAGGAACTTTTTTTTTTTAGGTGCTGGCCATGTACCTTTCCTCTCTATAGCATTACTATGAGTGTTAAAGCCCAGTTTTATTGCATACTGTGGCATGGTAATGATTTTCTTTTGTGTACTGTGCTGTAAACATCCAAGCCAAATTGTTGACAGTCTCAATGTGTTCTGGAGCAAATGCATTTCCTGAGGTACGATGTGTTCCACCTTATCCTTTAGTTAATATATCAATTCTTCTGCCTCAGGCAGAGATGCTCAGGCTTGTGTCTCTTGGTTGTTGCTTTTAATTTGAATTCAGTTATGAGCATTGAAGAACTGTCTCAGACATTACAATTGCTTTAAATTCACAACAGAAATGGTCCGTGAGCCATCATGTGGTTTTCAGACATTCTTATGCTGTTGACATTCAGGCATCTAGCTTAGGCTGTGCCAGGCAACTGTAAAGAATATATTTCCATGTTGGTTGCATAGAACAGCAATGATACTCAAGTTACATTAAAGTTGCATAAGATAAGTTGAGCTCCTCTGCTCAACTAACTGCTGAGCATCTAACTGCTCTTGAAAAGAGTGGTCCTGCTCAGGTTTCCCCACCATGCTTTCACTCAGGGCTGTATGTTCCCAGCACTTCTCTTGCATTAGTTCTTGCCTTCACTGAACCCATTAGTAAACCAATTCAACTGGAAAAAAAAAAAAAAAAAGAAAAAGCTGGGTGGGTGAACTGATACAGCTTACTTCCAAGTGATGAATTTCAGGCATGATGAATAGCCAGTTCAAAACATGCCCAAAGTCATGCTTTCCCTCAGGTATCTGATGGAACAGCACTGAAGCATGAAAGTTCTGTGAAATACATTCCTGACTATCTTAATTTTATTATCTCTCTCTATTTTCTGCCTTTCTGTTACTGCTTGTAGTCTGGCAAGCAGAGTGGTTATCAAAGAGTTCCGGTTTATACAGAAGGGTGTGCTTTGCTCTTGTGGCTGAGAAAAAAAGCTTGAAACCTTTGAGTGTGTGCAGTGCAGGCTTTCTGTAGTGAGAAATCAGGGATGAACCCAGCTGGGGTACATTGTTTGCTCTACTGCTGCTCTCAGATTTTATTTCCAAGATAGTAGGTCTTGATTTATCTACTCGTAAAGTGAATATAAGTGTGTTTACCAGTGTTGTACAGACATTGTATGGCTGAAAGGTTGTCTGAGAGTCTGTGGATAATTGAGTTGCTGTGTAAGCACTTATAATGAAGGAGTCCTGCTAAACTAGCTGTTGGTCTTTCTGTAGAATTTTTCCTGTGACGATATACCAATATATTGGCATCTTAAGGATGCTTTGAAATATGAACAGGTGAGTTAGTTCACCTAAAGAAGGAACATGTCTAAATTATAGTCCCATTTCTCTCTGTATCTGACACAAGCTGGTTTCTAAGACTGCAAAGCCAAAAGAAACACAGGCTGTGGTGTTCTCCATTTTGCTCTTTCTTCCCTTCCCATTTTGGCAGCTTGCACGGCTCCCGCCACTGACCAGGTATGTAAGTGGAAACTTGGCAGTATTAGCCACACGACAACTTCAAGCCTGGCTTAAAGCAAGACCTGCTGAGGATCTTGTGGGGAGGTTTCTTCAACATGACTCTCCACCCTGCTGTGCAGTTCACCAGTGTTGCCTTGGGTCAAACCAACCCATAGGCGGAAAAGCATCAGTTTCAGTAAGGTGCGGAGATGACCTTATTAGTCATGTTGATTTACAGCAATGACTAACTGATTGTGAACTTCTGGGTGCAATATGAATTTCGGGGAAGGCTGTTTGCTCTGTGACAGTTCCCTGGTTTTGTTTATGATTGAAACAGAGTGGCCTTTCATCTCAGTGTTTGGCAGTAGGTGAAGCAATTGTACTATTTTGGCTGCCCTCTGACAGCTTCTCATAAGGATGTTGGGACTTGAGACAAGCATGAATCAATTGGCTTCTCAGAAAAATTCTGAGAACTGGCTCTCTGCCTGGAAATGGGACAAAAATAATGTCATTGCTCCGTTCTTTTCCACTTTGCTGAAATGCCCCCAAATCCTCAGGCTAGAAAAATGGTCCACAAAACCAAAAAAAACAACAGTGTGTTTCTCTTGTTAATAGTGATGGGATTTAGGATGACTGAAAGACCTAAAGTACTCGGTGTTGCTTGGTGATCTGAAGCAGAGAAATACAGACTGAACAGCCAAGTGCTAATCTGCAAAGAGCAAGTGGTGTGATTTTGCCTCGGGAAGAAATCATGCTTGGGTATGAGTGACGCACGGCATGGGAGCAACGCTGGAGACTCCTGAACTGACAGCACGAGCTGCTCCCTCTTGAGCTGAGGAGCTTCACTCCCCAGTTGCACACCGTACCCGCTCATTCTCTGCAGAGCTGCCTCAGACTTAGGAAACCTGTAAGGGTGGAATGATGTTGCTTCAAAGACATGGTATCAGAAGATGTTACTGTGGTTATTTAGTCTGCCTTCCCACGTGCGGAAGATTGGAAAATGTAAGGGCAGGTGATAAATTCAGCAGGAGTTATTTGGGGAAATGCTCAGTTGTGGTTTTAAGATTGGGAGCACACCTGTGAAGAGCAGATGTCCCATATTATTTGTCACAGGGGAAGATAATTTTCTTTTAATAATGCAAACACACTTTTTAAAAAACAATGTTTTAAGGTTGTCAGGATCTAATTAAGGAAGTGTGTGCAATAAGCAATGGAGCTGGCCCCTTCCTGGAGCTGGTGTGACCACGCGGTGCAGTGTCCCACTTGCCAGGCTCTGACACTAATGCTGTTCCTTGATACCTGCAACGTTCCCATCTCTGGAGCTAACCTCTGGCAGTTGAAGGTCTATGCATCTTTCAGCACCTTAACTTTTGTCTCATTTGTTGTCAAGATTAGTATGTTCATATTTCATAGCATTTTTGAAGGTAAAAAAAACAGCCTGGCTTCAGTGTTGTCTCTGGAATGTTAAAATGCTTTAGTGTGATTTTGCAGGTTCTGTTATACTCAATAACGCAATTTGCTTTTTCCATTCTTGTTTAATTAATTTTGAATTAAAAGGATATGTCTAGAATTAAGCATGTTCTTGTCAATTTAAGATCACTTATTAATAATATATTTGGAGCTTGAACAGAGATTAAAATTTAGTATATTAGTTACTTTTAGGCAGCTTAACATTTTTAATATAGAGAAAAATCCGTGTTATGTAACTAAGCCTATAATTCTAAATGAAACTGATTTAGCTGATCTGATAAATAATTAGTGAAATTGGAAATTAGATAAATTCTGATTCATTAGCATCTGGTTTCAGAATGTGATCATAAGGAAACATGAATGGGAGGAGGATGCCAGAAGTGTATCTGTTGGTAAAGTAATAATTAGAGAGGACAAAAGTAATTCAGTCAAGATTTAAGATTGCCTTAACTGACAGTACTCAATTTTTTCCCACAATGAAACGTAAAACAGTGCTAAAGATTCCTCTGTTGTTATAAAATTGAAGTGAAAGTGAGGGTCATCAAAACTACTGAGGACCATGAACATATTGAATAAACTTAGATGAATCAGTAACTTGTATCGAGTAAGAAATAATATATTTATCTAACTGATTGTTTTCTGGAGTTTCATCTGGGGTTTATGGGATCATGGAGTAGAACTGGTGGGATCGGGATGAGGCAAATGAACTGAAACACAGCAAAAGCTAAAGGAAAAGCTTATCCCACCCACTTCAAGGAAGAACCTCAAAACTGAGCATTAATTTGTCTTGGTTTGATATATCTAGTACTACATACACTGTAGTTATGTAGCTGTTTGATATGAGCTTTTGTTAGATGGTGCTAACACTCCTTCAATATGCAGGATTTTCTTCAGCTTGTTTGTGGACAGCTGGTAGTCTGTGAAGAATTGGCTGTTGATGTGGCTTCTGTTCCTCATTTCTAATCCTAAAAGTACAGGAAATACTTTCTTATTCTTACTCTTCCATGCAGCAGAATTGCCCCAAGACTAACCATGCATATGTGAAGTGTAGGAATGACAGGATCCACAAGACAAGGTGCCAGGTAGGGGTTGATCTGTGCTAGGGAAATGTCTGGGAATCTCGTATGAAGCACCAGAAGGAGTCCAGTTGCTTTAAAGATTTTAAAAAGTCCTGGAACCACAAGAGATTGTTATTGCCTTCAAACCAACATCTCTGCCAGTTTGAAAATGCTGTTTTTTCAGTGCCTGTTTTCCACATATCACTGTGCCTTAGATAGCAGAGAAGCACATTGCTCTCATCTGTTTGGAAACATCTTTCTTGCCGCTGGTGGTGGGGTAGGTCCCTAAGTATTAAGCATGGGTCCTTCCTACCCTCTCTGTGCCCCCAAAAGCATTTACCTGTACGGTGGTTATTCCATTCTCTGACATGCATTTTGGTGAGCAGCCAGAGCTTGTGTGCATGTGGAAGAATAGAGCTCTAGGTGCCAAAACAGACTTTGGACATGCCAAGGTGATTCACAGGAGTCTCTGAGCCCAAGCTGGACGTGAGGGATTGCAGGATGATGGGCTGATAACTCAGTAAGGCATCCTGAAAGTCCATGAAAAAAGGGGTCAGAGATACCATTGACTTAAGATCTGTGAGAAGCCATTTTTTATCTCTTGCTCATGGTGTTTGCATAAGTTACAGATAGCTGAATTTTTTGTGCTCTGCTTTGCATCTAGTATGCAATGAGTAGTTTCCTCAGTCTGTAGTGAGACAGTGAGCTGTCATTGCAATGATTCATTACCTCACTATCATTCTGTACACAATTTATCAACCCCAAACCAACTTTTAGAAAATGCCTGGTATGTTTCCATTATGAGAAAAATACTCGATAACGGAACTGGCTCTGTAGATAATTAGAGGTTGGGATCAGGACCATAGATAATACATTATTGAAATGGCCAGTTCTATAAATATGTTGGTAAAATTCAGAAGTACTGGAAAGCAAATTAACAAAGAATAGAGGCCCAACTGTTCAATTGGCCCCAACGTAGCCCCTAAATATGTGTGAACAAATGTTTATGAGCAGAATTAGCCCATTTGGCTATACAATCTGCGCATTGTGTACTTGCTTTCATTTGCAGTAAATGTGAACAAAAAACTTTATATTCAGTGTTATGTATACAAATCCAAGCCCTGGATCTATAGTATGTTTGGTGATGCATAGTGTACCTTGGTGCAAAAGCCAAACGTTAGACCAGTTCTTGAAAAGGCAACCAAACTGGTGAACTACAAAACTGTGCTCAAGGTCTACAGTTCTGGTTTCAAAAATCAAAGTCCCAGAAGGACACTCAGCTTTCTCCTTCTGATGCCTACTTTTTATTTTCAGCACCCCAGTGCCAACTGGAAACGTTTGGAAAGACCTAGACTGAGCATGCTTTCTTCTTCAAGGGCTTTTTTCTTTTATTGTTGCTTTTATGAGTGACTAAATACAATCTAATAATACACTTTTAATAGCCCTCTGACAGAAATCTTTTTTTTTTTTGCCTTTCTTGCAGGGTAGGTGGTTTTTTTTCATTTTTTTTCAACATGCTCAAGAAAAACATTCACAAAGTTTCCGAAATAGGTGTTGTGGTTTGTAATTGGCAAACTAGCCACCCAGGCTAAGGTTCATTGCTAACACTACTTTGATGTGGGAGTAATGTTTTGTTCAACTTCAAGCTGCTCTGCCAAGTTCAATTTTATAGGTGTGCAAAAATCCAGGAGATTCTTGGGTCTTTCTCAGCTGGAAATCTGAGACAATGTGGTTTTTCATATTTCTGCCCTGCCTGCTTCCATCCTATCTGAAAATCAAGACAGGGATGAAAAAGGTACACTTTGAAATTTCAGAAGAATGCCAGATTGGATTTATGCCTAGTACAAGGGTAAAAGTGTTGAGCATTTTCCAACTAGGATTGTCATTCTCTAGTTTACAGCACTACCGTGGACTCACTTCATATAAAAAGAATGTAATTCATTTTATTTTGTAGGTACCAGAAAATAATCAGAGAAGTGACCCTACTGGGTCATGATTTTCTGCTAGTGATTCACACAAGTCAGTCCCCTGACTGAGTGTTCTTGAGGATGATCTTTCTGTAAGACAGAAAAATCTCAGTTACTGCTTTCAGCAGAAGTTAAAGAAGCTGCCATCTTGAGCAGCTTGGAAGTAATAAACTGTGCTGAACTGAGCTCAGCTACAGGCATGCATCCTACACAAGGCTCTGGCCCTAGATGCATACAAACTACTAGCTATATTCTTATGCTCCAGGGACTATTAACTTAAGAAACACTTCCTTTTGTACAAAAACTGTGTGAATGATATATGCCAAAATGACACACAGATTGTCACATATTTGGGCTTTAATGTGTTCTGTTTTCCAGGGAAAGCATCAATTACAGGTAGATTGACAGCCAATGCACCTTGGGCACTAACGTCTGCAATCTCAGTGCTGCCACAGAATCAGGCTTGGAGAAAAGGCAGCCCCAAATCAACACAAGTTAAATAAACTTTTGAAAAGTTCTGAGGACTCTTACTTAGTTGAACCATAACTAACAGCAACACATTAAAAAAAAATTATCAGGTAATTATTAGAGAACAATAACATTGTTAGGCTAACTGGGCTATACACCAAGGGGCTGTCAATCACAGTTGTTATGAAAAGCAGAACATTTAGAGGCTGTCAGTCATACCTGTTTGTAAAAGCCGAAGGACTTCAGGAATTGTTATGCCTGAATTTACCAAATGCAGAAATAACAAAAGCAACTGAGTCTCATGCAGACTGATATTACAGTTTACGTAGAATCTTGCATAAGTTTATGCCTTTATTCATCCAAAAATATCTTATGACACTGGGAACTTGGAAAGGTTTATTTTTCAGCTACCTCCTTTATATCACTGATTTTTTTAAGGCTGCTTAAGTGTGTCAAATCTGGTAACAAAAAAGTAACTTTTGGTAAATTCTTTTGCTGCCAAGCAAAAATGTTGGAGTTAGTATCCAAATAGCAGAGAGCTGGTGCTGGAGCCCTTCAGTCTCCTGGGGAGTTTCACACATTTCTGCAAATCCAAAACACTGCAGCAAATACCAGCTGGAGAATTTAAAAGGACTCAGAAAATGTTTAACATGGAGGTACTAACCCATAGATGCTATGAGAAAAGCAGCCCATGAGACTGAAAAAAAAAACCATGGAACCTTGTGTCTTTTCATTTTTAAAAGAAGCATTGAACGCGTGTAGTCGCCTGATTTAAACTAAAAGAAGTAGTTAGTCGTTTGGCATATTTTTGTTTGGTTGGGTTTTTTTTTTAATCAAAATGAAGACGTTTTGTGAGAAAATGGCTTTCTGATGCTATCTTTCTGCATCTGAAAAAAGGGAGTTCCCTGTACTCTGCATCACCCCACTTGTGTCCTGGACACCCTGAATTTGTAAATCACTACATTTTATAACTGAGGCCAAGTGGAAGCATGTGTCTGTGCATTCAGTGTTTGCGATGCTGTTTGAAAACCTGTTTGTTACTGAATACATCATTGATTTCTACTTCTTTGAAAGGTTTCCATCGAGGAATTGGTATCGTTCAGTTTTATCCCAGAAGACAAAGTGCTTTCAGCAGGTTTCTTGCTGCTCTGGGCCCTGTGGGAGTCCTGGCATGAGTAACCCTGGCATTAGCCCTACCTAGGCATGAATTTTGATGTTGTTTTTTTCTCATATTGGGAGCTTCACTTTACCAGATACAACATCAGGAGCATGTTCCCCGAGTACTGAAACCTTCCTTCCTTGCCATCAGTTATTATTGCAATGGTGACCTCAATGTCCTATTGTATTGGGCACTTTATTAAGCATGGTGGGACTGAAAGAGGAGAAAGTGGAGAAGTCCCAGCTCCAAACGATTCATGGCCTGACCATCCTAAATAGGTTTAGAAAGGAAAAGGGGTTAACCTGCTCAAAGTCATCCAGTGAGCCAATGGCAGACCCAGAGGTAGAGCCTACATCTCTTTGACATGCAAACGAGTTTCTTAGGTGGACGTGGACCACACCACATCCCCTGGTGGCATGCCCATGTACCGCAGCAATAAGCATCATCTCGCCAAAGCAGTAGCTGCACTCACACAATTGGTAGTTAATTCAGTGAATTTTTAAGGCAAATGTTAATAATTAAACTCAAGTGGTTAATGAGTTTCTAGAGAAAAGATTAAATTATACTCTTCAAACATGGAGTTAGAATTTTGTCTAATTAGAAGAAATATGTTTTTCCCGTGAGGGGCAGTTGCTGAAGTGACAGTTTGGAGACTGTTGTGACAGCATTTGCAGAGATGGGTGCCAGCCAAAGAACAGAGCTTTTTTAGTATTTCTGGTAGTGTAGTAGTTTCTTTTGAAGGCATAATTATGTTGCATTCTTTGCACAGTTCATTAGGAAAAGAAAAACAAAGAACTTGTATTCCATGTGGTTGATGTTCACACATTTTTATCTTAGCATGATAGAAGAAGTTGTTAGATCCAGAACGTAACATGGTGTCTCTCTCTCTTTCACTGCTAGCCTAATAGCATAACTAGTGCTAGGTGGAAAACAGCTTTTCTAGCCCACAACTGTTATTCAGGAGTCCATTTCTTTTTTCCTGTGTGAAATCTCAGAAAGTGTAAAAATGTCAAAAGGCCTATATAAACTAAAAATCTTAACAAGAAATAAGTTTGTATCAATTTGGGTCATTCTGATGTCTTGAAATCTTTGATTTCTATATAATTTTTAATACAACTTTTTTTTTTTTGCTACTGCTTTGTTAAATATAGAAATGAAAAAGTAATTTTAAACTTCAGGATTATTTTTGTTTTCAAACTGTAAAAATAAAATTTTCTCAACATTTTTCCCCAGTACTTTCTGTTGAGAAATGCATTGAAACTGTTTCCCCGCAAAAAAGTTTCTATGTTGACTTAACACATTTTTTTGGCAAGAAAAAAAGTTTTGTGGAAGTATTCTCAACCAACTCTAGTAATAAATATTCTCTTCATTACATCTTACCATTTGCAAGCAAAACAAGTAAACAGGATTACTACAGAGCCAGAATGTATCAGAGGTGTCAAGATAAAGCAGATTCATTTTCTTCGAGCATACGTAAGGCAGTCTTCATGGACAAGAGCATATGAGAGAATAAACAATCTTTACTAGTTATTAAACAGACATAGCAGAACTGAACCATCTCATATTTCCAGAAGCTAGCAATTACTTTTTCACACCTCTGGTTTAGTCCCTTTATACAAAGGAGAAATCCTAATAAATACAGCCCAGTACCTATAACCTACCTGATACCAACACAGCCTATTGAACTGGTTACAAATGGCTTAACTCACATTTCTGCTTAGTGACACCTGAACTGTCCTGATATGGTGGGAAATTAGCTCCATACCCTACGACATCCAAGCCTCAGTGTGAAGACTGTTGAGCAGTGATGCCTGATGTCCTCAGATGGAGAAAAGGGTATTTTTAATGTCAGAAGGAGTAAGGGTCTACAGTAATGGCTTCTGCACTTGCTAGCCTTAGTTTCTGCATTTTGAAGAACCCCAAATTCTGCAGGTAAGAAGATGCAGAAAACTAAAGTAAAATGTAATAACTACTAAGTAACTACTACTAAAATGAATTAAAAACACACTAGTATACTTACAGAAGTGGCTTTTTTCTGCAACTTTCCAGCTTGCTTCTCTGAAATGAAATTGTTATGGGTTGGGCATATTAGGACTGATCTTTCAGACGTAGGTGACTCCTCTGTGGCAGTGTTGAGGATGGGGGGTGGGCAGGAGTGGGGGATCCATGATGCTGCTCTGCAGAGCGAGATCCTGGAGTGGTGTGGGCACCCACACAACACACAGCCCATGCCAGGGCGCAGGGGCAAATGATGTGCAAGAGCTGCTGCTTTACTGACTCTTGTTTTATGAAAGCTTGTGCACCTGTGATATATGGTGAAGGGATTTTATGGGGTAATTTGGAAAAAAAACCCTTCCTGCAATTCTCTGTTGTTTTATTCACACTTGCAGAAGCTTTTCCTCTTCCTAGGGCAAGGGGAAACTTCCTGCTGCAGAAGCTGGAGAATTCACCAAAACCAATGATAATCCCCCAAATTTGTAGAGAAACATAACATGGGACTAGTCGGTTGGGGATGCTGCTTCAGCATTTTCAGGCAATTTGCAGCATCCTCCCTGCAGCTGAGAGAACTCTTCCAGCATGCAGGAACATACAGTGGAGATGTTCCCTTGTAATATGTATTTGGAAAGAACCTAGTGGTACCCCAGGATACAGCTGTCACTGGGAAAATGAAGGGTGGAAGATACTATTTTTAGGAAGATGGTGCTCAGGTCTGAATTCTGCCCAAACCCTCTTCCACATAGGAAGGTCCTTTCCCAGATAACAGGGATTTGAGGCAGAGATTGTGATACGGGAAATGCCCCAGAAGTCTGTTTTTATTCACTTTCCTTTTCTTTTCCTCTGGATTTTTTTTTTAGAAAAAGAAATTATTACTGAGTTATTTGTTACTGTCAGATGGGTTGAGAGAGAAATCATGCATGGATTTTATATATAAATACAAAAAGCTTATTACCTTCAACCCTGAGCTCGATGGTGGTAAATTGGGAAGAAATCTTGGTTTTCAGCAGGGTCTGTTCTTAGATCTCACAAAACAGTGCAAAGCTTGGTATTCTGTGGAAGATCTCACAAGCAACAAAAAAAATCTCCTAAAATAAGGGATACTTGTGGCATGGAGGAATTCCCTGATTGTTCGTTGCTATCACTTGTGTCAGCTCTGCAAGTGAGGCATGTTGAAGCATGGGGGGGAAGAGAGGAAGAGGCTTAAGTGCACAGCTGCTGTTACTCAAAAATCAGGCTAAAGCTCATAAAAATCAGCACGCCAGGCACACCTGGGTATGCATGGCTTTGTTTTTGATAGCTCTGTGTGAAGTACATCAAAGCAAACACGCTTCATGCTGCCTGTATTGATAAAGAGATCTTCTAAATAACATTTATCCAAGCAAGAAAAGAGGTAAGAGGATGTTTATAAAAGTCTTTCATGTCCTTGTCTTGTCCAGAAGAATTGTTTAGGATTACAGCTTTGCTCATGTATTATTTGTGTGCATTTTGTATCACTGAGAGTCTCTGTTTTCTGTCTTCGCAAAAATGTGGGAAGAAAAATTGTGCAATCAGCTGCTCAATTCTGGGGAAAAATGTGATCAGGCAGCATAGCCTGTTGGGTTAAAATAGTGTTTGCTTATTTTGTCAGCCCCTGGGTGTCAGTGCAGTAAGCTGTTCCTGGTGGGCCTAAAGGACAGAAGGTTAGGATGTGTGGGTTTACCTTCTTTCTGTGTGCCTATGACATTTTTCTTGGCTTTTCACTTGCATTTCTGTTGTGATGCTGGCAGGAGAGATTAATTCCCTTTCCAAAATGGTTCCAGTCTGGGGTCTTCTCACTAGTAAGGAAATGTGTTCAGCTGACCGCTGACACAACATCTGTAGGCAAAAGGCTCATGAGCGTCAAAACCATTCCTGTTTTAGGAGGTTTGTCATACCAACTGTGCATGTACTAAGTTTGTATGGACTTTGGCTCATGTTAAGTTTCTGTGATGCTCTGTAGATATTTAAAAAAAAAAAAAAAAAAAAAAAAGGTGTTCCAATGCAAATGAGGTCTTTTGGCACCAGCAGCTCTCTCAGGCCAGAATGTCCCCTTGTGCTGCTGGATGCCCTGCTTGCAGGCTAGCTCCCAGATGGCCAGCTGCAGACTCTGCTGTGAATGCTCCTCTCTGCCTAAGAGCAATTGGTCACCATCTTACAATATTAAAAACTTGTTTGTTACCTGTCTGAGCAAATGTCCATAGTGTTAGAGGAGAAATTTGCCCCGATCTGGTTCATCTCAGAGACTGACTTGTCCCGGCTGTGGCTTAACCAGACTGTGGATCTCACTTGCATTGTGCTGGAAAGGGATAAGGCACCACGGCTTGCTCACCGTGCAATGTACAGGAGTGCTGGGGTCTTGTTCCCTGCTGCCTGGCCTCCCCTTAGGTTTAGCATGGGTGAGATGTGTGAGTTGGAGTGCAGGTTTGGTTTGGGGAAGAGCAGTGTTGTGGAACCCTGCAAACTTAAATGTTAGCTTTGGGGAATACAGTGTGTTATTCTGGGGACAACTGCAAACAATGTTGTGGTGGAAGGATGGTGTCAAATATAAAACTTAAATGCTTTCCTTAAATTTTAACTGTTCTGGATGTTGAGCTTCTTAAGAATCTCTCACTGATGTTTTTGCATGCAAAGACAAAAAAGGCCTTGAGAGCCTTTTAGAACTGTGAGTCAAGTGCCTAAGATCAGAAAATTCAGAAGATAATACACCCTGCTTTTATATATATATATATATAGTTTGCTTATGATTTGCTTTCTGTTTTCAAAGCCTTTAGGAGATGTATTTTACATCTTTTGTCTGCAGCTGTGAGACCTACTGTCTCAAAGGGCTGCGATTTAAAAACCCAAGACACAAGATACTAAAAGACTTGTGAGGAAAACCTGTGGCAGTTGGTAACAGTAGGCTAGTTTCATTTTTCCCAAAGTAATGTGAAAGTAGGAATCTGAGTAACTCACGCTGCTGTTTCCTCTCATAACTGGACCGTGCTTTTGCAGCTTAAAAGAAATGAAGTAAAAAGAATTCATTTGATATTAAATGGTAGCAAGTGTGAGCAAGAAGAAGTTTATCAGAATTCTTTATAATGTTGTTTAAAAAAATAACTTTGAAGTTCCAGCTTTGTCCTGTATTTCAGTTGTTCCTGTGAAAAAGCTTGTTCTGTGTTTTTCCTGTTATATGTTAAGATACAGACCTGTGAGGTGCTATCTCTGTTTCTCTCCTGGGAGCAAGCTGCATGGAGTATCTGGCTTTGATGTAAGCTCTTGCTTTTCCTGGGTCTTGTTTTTCTTGTTATGTTTTAAATATGCATATTATTATAATGAGCAGGCTACCAAAATGTCTCTAGTTCTCAAGAACTAAGTCCTGTTCTTCCAGCCTTTTCTATCCTGCCCTCCTAATTGCACTCCTAGGTGTTGTCACTGAAGCCTCGCAGCTCTTCTGGAGCTTGGTGAGCAGTGACCCTTTCTGTAAGCTGTCGAATGAAGTGGTTTTTTCTCTTATATATCTTGTATGGCTTATACTTGCCACATAAGTAGCAGAACTTACTTTGTTCTCAGTGGGCTGCAGTGGCATGGTGAGTAGGATCAAGGGGAGAAGTGGAGCACCCTTGTTTCTGAATGAATCAGCTGCTCTGATTCAGAGCTGGGTCTCACGTTTCAGGGCTTCTGCGCTGCAGCATGGTGCTGTTATTTTTGGCAGAATAAAGCCCTTCTACATCTGAATGACTACAATAGTGCTTTTATCTAGAAAGTGCAAAGTATTATGTCTTTCAGTCTTATAAATGAATTTGATGCTATAGAAGCATCAAATGTAAAAAATTTTGCTTGGTACTGTTATGCCTTGTGAATCCTCAATGAAGTTACAGTCTCTAGTTTTTGGTTGTTGGGTATTTTCTGCTTTCTTCCTCTGTTCTGTGCTCGAACAATGTCAGTCCTCCCACACAGCTTTGCTGGGGAAGTAAAGGCAGGATTAAGTTCCCATTTCCTTACTTTCAGAGCTCTTCTCTTCTGTGCCCAGGGCAGAGTTGCCTGCTGGTTTTGTGGGGCTGAGGTCCCCACATCTGGTGAAGTTTCAGTGCTTTAGGTCAGTATGTGCCATAGTAATAATACTTACATCATCCCTTGGTCCTCAGCAAATGTGAAGTCGTACAACTTGGCTAGTAATGGAAGAGCTTTAAGATAAAGTGCCCTGCTTTGCACTTGCCATTGGCTCAGGTGGGATCCTTTTTGTGTTCAACATTTTTTCTGATTGATACAAACTACTGCAAGAGGATTTCTTGGGTTGCATCAGCTGTGCTTAAGTGAATTTCTCCAGTGTTTCAGAGGCGTTTGGTTTCTAACATTTTGTATCTCAACAGCTCTCTCAGCTGTACATAACACTAGGACTGCAGCTAGGTTCAAAATCCTCAGTTTTGCTCAGGAGCTGTAAACTGATATTTCTACCCATTATGTTTAATGACTGTTGGTTGCTTGTTCCACCCCTGAGTTTCCTAACAGCTTGTGTGGTGCTCCCCACTTCGGTGAACATGTCTGCCTTGCTCCAGTCCTCCTTTCTGCTGCAATATTGCTGATGGGTGTTCCCAGGTGTGTGTTTTGGTAGCCTTGGTCTGGAATAATGCTCAGGTGCCTGTTTTGCCAGATGTCCTTGCTTCCTTTGAAGCTCTTGCAAAGTGTTGTGTGGTAGCACATCACCAGCAGCACAGCTTTTGCTATCTGTCCCCTATTGATGTTCTTCTTGCTCAAAGGGGTTTTCCAGCAGAGAACAATGTCCTGTTTTGTGTCAGTATCTGTACTGAACTCCTGGTTTTCTGACAGCTCAGACTTGTAGAACAAAGGGCTTGAGTAAGATATTATTTTTAATGACACTCAGGGGTCTGTTAATTTTGGAGCAGAACATAAGGCCTAGTTCTGCCTAGGGCAGTCTCATGGAACTTTTATGTTGTAGCTGGAAACAAGTTTTGTGTCACACTCCACACAGGAATTTCTTCTCAGTAAGGTTTAGATATTCATGTAGCCCTGTGTTATGGGCTTCTGCATCTTGCATTCCTCATCTTTACATAAGGATCACATATCAACAGGAATGAATTCGTTTTTACTTTGCAGAGTTACTGAGACAGTTCAGTAGAGGGCCTGCAAGCTAAAGTTGTAAGTTCAAAACCGTGTGTCTCACCGATTAGCCAGAGTGACTGGCCCAGTGGTTTTTTCCCCAAATCATTAAGGAGACAGTGAGCTGTGGTGGCAGCAGGGGTTTGTGCCATGTCCCCTAGTCTGAAGGTCACAATTTCAGCCCCACAGACTGATTCCCACCAGCAATGCACTGTGGCTGGTGGCTGCATCAATGGGGTGGGACATGCTTCCGTTGACCTGTGTGGATGAAGCTGATTTTGGCCTCGCTGAGTAGTGAGTGTTTCTAATTGCTATTTGTGCTGCTTTAGTGTAATAAAACTGGGAACTGAGAAATGTGTTTGCTGCTACTTTGACCTTTATATGCAAATCTTCCTTAGGGGTCAGATGTGTGTGAGAGAAAAACCATGCCAGTGTAATTTAAAAATTATATGACATTCATTAGCTCATCTGCCCATGGAAGGCTATTATTGCCTGTTAATTAATGGAAGTAACAAAATTGTTTCATTTTTAGAGTGCTGCCATTTATCAAACATGTTCTTGTAATGGTTACACTGCCTGGTGTAAAGTTGCTTAAAAAATTACGTTACCTGGCCCGATGCTGCTTGTTCTTAAATATTCCCAGCATCATTTTCTTGTATCAGTTGGTGGCAGGTTTAGAAAATGAAAATACAAGATGCACTTTTACTGTCACAGAACTCAAGAGTTGTTTGCGTTGTGGCACAAGTATACCCAAGCCCTATTTCTGCAACCGTTCCAAATGCTGGTCTGCTGATACAGGGCACAAGATCTTCCTTCAGCTGGGGTGTGCAGGAAATGTGGTCAAATAAATGGGAATGATATGGGAATCGGGGCCTTGGGCTTCTGCTTCCTGGCTTTCCTGTTTGGTAATAGGTCAACAGGTCAGCATAATTCATTAATCGAGCCTGCAGAGAAGTTGTATCTATTTGGCACAATGTGTGCATGTATTGGGAATCCTAAACTACCATTGATGCAGCAGGAGTGCCTGTGTGGCACAGCACATGCTGTCCAAAGATAGAGCTGACTCCCAAACACAGCCTGGCTGTGGTTGTGTTGCACTCATCCCCACATTGATCAGCAAAGTAAACAATGGGTCACACGCCCAAAGAGATGTCTCTGCCACTGACTCCCCAACCTTAGTTCATGTCTCTCCATGCAGTGCTTGCTGTGTGCTGTAGCTGTACTTACAAATTAAAGTAATTTCTGCCTCAAAATGTTAGTTTGTTTGAACTTCTCTGGCAAGAGACCCACTCTTTACTCAAAGACTTAAGATGTCAGAAAAGGTGTTGTGCCCATTGCCTTGAAACATACTTTTGCTCCTTGTGAGACTAAACATAAAAGAATTAAATTCCAGCCTAACTGGAGTCAGTGACAAAACTCTCATTCACTTATAATCAATGGTGCCAGCACCCAAATTATTTTAGTTTGTGGTGATACTAAAGGTGTTAGAGATCAGAAGCCAGGAGTGACGGACCTGCCCTGTTGTTTCTGATGGAGTATTTCCCTCCTGCGAAGGGCTTGTTGTTACCAGAGGAACAGAAGCATTTCTCTTTCAAACGTGCTTTAGCTGGGGCGGGGAAAATAATGTTTCCCCGCTCCCCGACAACTGGCAGTTTGTTACTTCCTTAACTCTGAGCTGTTAGATAGATATTACCTTGCTGACAAAGGGAAAGCAATTTAGTAATAGCTTGCAAAAGAGAATCAACTCTATTAGAGTTCAGTTGCCTTTGTTCCAGCTATTAAAATGCAGACAGTCCTGATTCATATATAAATTGTTTTGATAGTTAATTATTTTTCCTTAGTCGAGTTTATTAAAAGTGCATTTGACCACCTCCCTCTGATATACTCATGCTAGCATTACCTGTGTGAGGAGAGGCTGGTCTCCCATCACTCATCACTTAGATGGGAATGGCTCTCTTGGGTCTCTGACCACAACACAGCAGTCATCCGCAGCCTGGCTGGAAGACACTGCTGATGCACCTGACAAATTTCACCCAGATTTTGGGTAAATGTAGGAAAAATATTCCTTTAAAAAAGGAAATGGCTGCTTTGGATCCTATTTGAATGATGCCACTTCCAAATACCAGTTTTCCTTCACTTCTAAATGCTAGTTTCCCTTTGTAGACTGTCATTGAGACCAGCAGTTGTCTTTACATTACAATGTCTGTTTCTTTGTTAGTCTTTAACCTTCATATTTTCTCCGTCATTATGTTCCTGGTTTTGTCTACAGCTTCTTTCCTATTTTCATTTTCTTTGCTGTGGTCCTAACCATTCTGTTAAATGCAGCCAAGCATTTGCCTGCTCTTTGCAGCATCAGCCATCTCAGGACTGCTTCCCTTGCTGCAGTTTCAGCATGCCCCATGCACTCTTTTTGTGATAGAAACCAAATTGTACAAAATCCTTATTGTATGTGTATGCTCATAAAAAGAACTGGGTTAATCCAAATTGCACCAACTTATAGACTTCCCTTGCCTTTCACATCATGCTGGAAACTGAAGTATTTTCCATTATCTTTCATCTCCTTCATTTCGTTTTTCCTGACTCATTTACTGATGTCATAGATGACAGTTTGTGTCATTGCAATTTGCTCCCACGGAAATGACTCCTGCACACGTACGCATGGCATCCGACTCCTCGCTCTTCACTTCTTACATAATTTGGGAGCTGTCAGAGCTCTACCCCAATGTGCCCATCTGTCTATTCTCTCAAAGTTAATGAGCCTTTTTCTTCTTGCTTCAGGCATACTACACACCCTGACTTGTTCATAGATGATGTCTATTAAAATTGTCAAATGCTTTGAAAATGAAATGCTTCTAATCTCATTGAAGATGTTTCAATGCAATTGGCCTATTTTCTAGTACAAATCAAGAGTGACTATACTGAGGTCTGTCTGACCAGAGAGGCAGTGGGACCTTCTTGTTTAACTGAAGATATTTGTGATTTACTATAGTGTAAGAGCTCAGAGTCTGCCCCTGGCTTAGTCTGGGAGCAGCAGCACAACGCAGAATTTACCTGGAATAAGGCAGGCAGATTAAAGTGACCTCTCATGGCATTGAAGCAGTTCGGGGGGTGGAGGGTGGGGCAGAAATGTTGTTTGTTTGCTTTTAGAGTGGTGGAACATACAGAAAAACATTTAATATTAATTATTACATTTCTCAAAAAGGTGAAAGGGAATGAAGGGAAAAAACCTACAGCTCATAACAGAGTTGCTACATCAGTCTAAGGAGAATTAAGAGTGAATTGTGAGTATGAAATAGTAGGGCATTAACTGAAGTTAGATAACAATAACCAAAGTAGGGGAAACCCCCCCTCAAATTCATATCATTGTATTAAGAAAATCAGTAGCAAATTTAGTTCATACTGGAGTGTGCTTTCCCCAGAACAATTTTGGGGAAAAAGAAAAGTAATTTAAGATTTTTAATAGTATTTCTATTCTTTTTCTTTATTACTAAACCCAAAGCTGATCAAACATTTTGATTTCTGGCCCCTTTTGTTTTTCTCTCAGCTGTAAGGCCTAGGAGAGGAAAGAAGCTAGAACTAAAGAAATGAAACAAAATACTTTTTTAAAAAAGTCAAGCTAATAAGATTTTTTTAAAAGTCTAGATAATAAGATTTAATCAAAAAAGCCATGTTGTTAGAACAAATTAAAAGAAGTATAAAACAGTCCCTATTCAATGCTGAAAAGAGAAAGCAGGCTTGCAAAGTGCCCGTGTATATGTGCAAGGATGCAACTGATCAGAGAGGGAAGGAATGGAAAATGGGTGAAATCTGTGATCCTGGATTTTGGGAGGAAAGCTGGCCTGAAGGAGGAGTGCTGATGGCCTCTTGGGCTGAATGTGTGGGTCAGCCTCCTTGGAGCTAGTCTGGGTGCATGTCGATGGGAGGGTGAGGTCAACGGGGCTGTGGGTGACCTCCCCATGTTACAACCCTGTGGGGCTGCAGGTGGGGAAGGAGCAGGGTGAAAACTGATGGAGAGAGCAAAGGCAAGAGGTCTAATGGTGTGGGGGTGAGGAAGAGGAAGTGAGAGCAAGTTGGTCTGCAGAGAACAGTGTGATCATTTAGATGCTAAAGACCAGTTAGATGATCAAAGTAGCTGAAGAAGAAAATATACTTTCTTGCAAACACAGAACTTACCGAGAAAGGCAGAGGAATACTTGGAATTCAGAAATGTTTCCAAAAGGCTTTGCCTGGATATTGCAAACCTGCTTGTGCAAGTAGTCTCTCTTCCTCAAAGCAAGAGTCATGACTATGACCCTGCCTCAGTGGAGCCTACAGAAAGAAATGCAATGGGGACACAGGGATGGTGGAGATGGTCAGTTCCACTTTGTTGGAGTCCACCACATATTGTCCCCTTGTATGGTTAAACAAGCTAAGCCTTTTATTCTTTTCTTCTCGGATGACTTTTGTTCTGCCTCTCATCTTTGGATGAGTGCAGCCCAATCACGCTTTCTTTGCCCAGCCTCTGAGCTGGCTGTGTCAGTGCCAGTGCTGGTCTGCATGGCTGTGTCCATATGGCACAGCAATCTCTGGTGCTTACTCAAGTTCTCGGTGCACTAACGCATCTTAGGTGGAACATATCTGCGGCTTGCTGCCTGGAGCTGGCTCACAGGCAGGACTCTCCTGCCCATGAATGCATAGGCTTGTTCCTGTTTGAATCATCTTTCTTGAAAATAGAAGATTAGTGAATAAAAATACAAGTATTAGCACTCAAGTGTCTTGTGCCAGTGGCATTAATTCCTTCTTATCTTTACAAGAAATCCCTTGCTTGGTCTATATATATAGCTGAGATTATATTTGTCTCTTTCATGTCCCTCTTGTGCTGATGTATGGCTCAGATGCTGAAGTAATTATCTTTGTTTCCAACTGATAAACTCTTAGTTTACAGCCAAATTCTGTTAGTTATTTATAGTTTGTATTATCACATTTCATTATTAGTTGTGTGATTAGTTCAGTCCTCAAAGCCATTCAGTTTCTCCTGTGTGATGTTCCGGCCTTTCCCTACGTGGGTGTTGCATCCTGGTTTTGAATCATCAGTACATTTAATTCCCAAAGTAAATGTTTTGGTTTAGCATCATTAAAAAAAAAATCAGAATGAAATTACTATCAAGATCAAACCTTGCCAACCTCAACGAACTTACTTCCAGACCAGGGTTTTGTTTTTCAGCCTAATCCATTTTCATCTCCTCTGCAGCCAATTCCATGGCAGTTTCACAATTGCTCTGTTCATCTTTTTCTCTGGAGTTTACCTAATAATTTCCCTGGTGTCACCATATGATGAAGTCCGTGTAAATTAGAACTACTGCATTTCTTTTGCCTAGAGAATGGGGTGTTAAAGAACAAACAAACAAAATCCCAAGACATCCCAGTCAACACTGTTACAATGTACACCTGGGAAACTCATGTAGCATTTTATAGCACTTTCCATGCATCTTCATGTCTTTAATTTTCCTTTTAAATCTGTTCTGAAAGTTTGCCTGGTTAAGGTCAAACTAAGAGGTTTATAATTGTGTGGATCATTTTCTGTCTTTAAATGCAGGCATCACACAGACCAGTTCTTTTAGCTGTTTCAGTCTGGTGTTCTTTGTCTTTTTTTTTTTTTAAACCTGTTGTTAAGAGTTTTCTGCCTACTTTTGTCTCTAGGGTTTCCCTTAGTACTGATGTACCAAAATACCCAGTTGTGGTATATTTAGATCAGAGAAGTATTGGATTTCTGAATTTATACTGTCAGTCATCCCCTTTTAAGTCCATGTTGATCACTTTACCAAGGGGAGGGGGGGAACCCCAAACAACACTAAAAAGATGAAAAAACCCTTGCATTTTTTCAGTGTTCTTTGGGCGTGTTTGTTGGGTTTTGTTTTGTGGTGTGGTTTTTTGTGGTTTTTTTTTTTTATTATTTGGTTAGTTGGTTTTTTGTTGATTTTTTTTATTTTTTTATTTTTTTAAGGAATACTTAACCTTTTATCAGTCTTTGTTCCCTAACATCCCTAGGATCCAATGTATTCCTCATATATTAAATAGCCATGTGAGAGCCTATAAAACTGGAAGAAGAGGAAAAATACAGCTGCCAGGTCATGGTCCCTTTCTCTGCTGGGGAAGGCAGTAGACCATCTCTGTAGATCTTAAAGAAGAGGTGCAGCGGTGGGACCAGAGCTTTGGTGTGTAAGAGGCTGCACGCTGCCAAGAGCTGGGTTTGAATCACTCCATGAGCATTATCCATACAGCAGTAATCTTTGGCTATTCTTGCTATGAATAGCTACATTTTCTATGTAATTGTTCTTATATCAACTGTTGTTATGTATGAGATACAAAAAAGCAACTCATGAATGTTTCAGCAATCCCTTCTCTGACATTGTACAGGTATGTGAAAACATATTTAATTATACTATTATAGTAAAAGCCCTGAGTGGTTTGTCAGTTTGCTAGGGACACTTTTTATTATGCTTTCCCCTTTGCTTTGCTTTTCCCTGGCTTATCTGATGCTGTGATTTTTTTGAAGATGCTCAGGCAGCACTGGCAACACGAGGGACACTCAGTGGCATATATTAATAATGCACCACCACATTAGGCCTCTATTAAACATCTTATAATTTAAAATAAATAGCTCTTTGAGCTTTGAATTAGAGGGCTCAGCAGGTTCAGGTGCTTACTGGGAAAATCCATTTGAGAGAGAAGTGATTTCAGCTGTGTGAACCCCATGGTGAGCAGCCACATACTGGTGACGTAGCAGGCTGCGCGCAGGCGGGTCAAGCTGCCTGAACCCAGGGTCCACGTGCAAAGCAAAGGGGAGATTCTCCCTGGTTCACGTGTGGCATGTGGTGCAGAGTGTGCCCCGCATCACTGCATAATAAAGCCCAGTCTCTTCAATGAGTGATGTTACCAAACTGGCGTGATTTCAGAAGACACAGAAAGCTGGCGTGAAAAGAAAGCTATAAATGCAACATCAAATGATTTCTTGCTTGGTTAAGAAATTTGCCTTATTAAGTAATACATGAGTCACCACCATTCCTCTAAAGATGGGCACATGTGTTTTATGTAATGGTGTATGTTCATGCCATGACTCATGATCTGGCCTGGTGAATATTCATGTTCTTCCTTTCCAGATTGACTGCTGCTTTCTATTACTATTGCAAAGTATGCACAATAACTTAAGATTGTCAGGTTTATTTTTATTGAATGTGAGATTTCCCCTAAAACATAATTTGAAAATAAATCACTTCATGATTATTTTTTATTTAGATACATTTATGCATTTAGGTATGTTTTGCTACGGGTGCATATATACTGCTAACAAATGCCATGTATATGGTAACTGAGAGTTATGAAGGTATTCAACCACACATGGGATAGAGCACTGTGCTGCAAAAACTGATGAAAATTGTGGAGTCTTCTGGTTTTTAAATAGACATGGCTTTAAAACTTACAAAAAGTGAGCTACAGAAAGCCAGGCAAGTGTTTTTGTTGTTTTGTTTTATTATGTTTTAGTTTGGGAGCAAACATTGCAAGTGCTCACTTCCAGACCTTAATGCTGTAAACTAAGAGCTGTCATGCAAAGCATTTAAGGGGGAAGAGAAAAACTGGTTTTCTTGTGATTAGGAAAGAGTTCAATAGTACCTTACTACAACAACCCTGAAAAGCTGAGGGTAAAAAACCTACAACATAAGATTTTCCACCAATGTTACATTTGATGTTTACCATGTCACATGGCTGATTTAAAAAGGGACTGAGGGAATGTCACCCCAGTGGTGGCAGAAGTGGGGTCTTTCCAGCCACAAGAGCTGCGTTGATGGATTATGCAGACTCTCAAACCTCTGTGTGCCAGGGAGCAAATACATATGATGCCTATAGCAAGTATTGACTTTTTAATGCTGGTATTGAATGCTTTCAGTTATTTATCAATAAGTATGAAGCAAAATCCAAATTTTAATTCACGATTAACTGCATGCGCAGTGGCAGGTGAACATCCTGCACAATAATAAGGATCCCAAAATATACCTGTCAAGAAGGCTGAAGGATGCTCAGCTGGTCTTTTTACAAAGGTGAATTTCAGCCACTGGGGACATGCTTATTTTAAAAAAAAAAAAAAAAGAAAAAAAAAAAAAAAGAAAAAAGAGGCAGTTTGGAATGATATCTACAGATAGAAAATATGAACAACTATAGTATAATCATTCCAAGAAGTTAGGACAGTATGTGATGAGGCTCAGATTTATTCTGTTGTAGTATTTCTGTGTGTCTGAACTGAGAGCGCAAGTTTATCATTGCAGGGAGTGGCAGACTATCTACACCTTCTTGTGAGGTTCCCAGGTGCTCTTCCACCAAAGGAAAATAAAAAATAAGGATGCTAGTCTTACTGCCAGAAGGTAGATTAAGATCTCTTCTGTGTGCTCGTATTGCCTTGAAATGTCTGGAAAAGAAATTAATGCCTTTCTGACTCACTATGAGGGAAGATAGAGAGAGGGAAATTAATGCTATTTGGTTTGGGACAAAATGGTAGTGATTCATTATTATGGCCCTACAAAATATCATTGCTTGAGCTTGTGTCTGAGAAAATCCATTTTCCTCTTGCTGTGGAAAAAATGAAATATTATTTTTTAGTTTGCAAGTAATTAAATAGTTATTTTCTGGGTTGGAATTTAAAAAGAGTGGTAGAAAGCTGTGTTTGGGGAGGTTTCCCTAACGTTTTATTAAGTGTTTTTTACACTGATTTATCTCCAGTACCTGCTGGGAAAAATTCCAGAATTTCTTGCAAAACTGAAGAGGGAGTATCAAATACTTCCTTAGAAAGAAAGTCCCTAATCAAAGTGCTAGTAATATGGTCCCCAGTTCAAGAGTGGAAAGTATTTAAATACTTAAAATTAGGCATAAGCACTTCTCTGGACTGCATCTTCACTTAATTTTAAAGTGGGTATCTGCAGAATAATCATTAGGTTTTGATTTTTCTTTTCCCACTGAAATGATTGTGAAAATGTGCCTCTGGGTTGATAGTGCATGTATTACGTTCAAAAGGTGGGAAGATTTCCTGATGCTACCAAGTGACTAAAACAAATGAGAGCTTTCTACAATTGCTGCTTTTCAGAATATACTTGAACTGTAGGTTCCTCAGATGCGGGTGACCTCAACAGGTAACCAGAGGTGAGGACTTGGCATTGCTGCGTGCATCTTCGTGGTGTGATAGGGGCATGTGTTGATGCAGCTGTAGGGTCCTGGTCCCCACACTGTGCAGACTGGGATCCTCATGGTTGTGCTCTCCCACCTGGGCACGCACTTTTGTTTCTGGCCTTGGGGAAACAAAAGGGGACAGCATGTGCTGGTCTTTTCCTGAGCTTGAGTAGTAGCATCAGGCATGGGGTGTGTATCCAGGGATATGAGCTCAAAAACACCCCCTGGTTGGACAGGTCTGCTCAGGAGCACACCCCTGACACACAACTGTACAATGATTTAGGCTGTAAGGGACCTCTTGAAGGTCCCTAGACTACCCCATGCTCAAGGCAGGACTAACTTCAGAGTTAGATTGGGTGTCTGAGGGTAATCCTCACCTGTGTTTTGAGCATCTCCAAGGATAGAGATCCCACAGTCTCTCTGTGACCCACTTCCCTTGTCTGATCACCCTCACTGTGATTTCTTTTATCTATTTTTTCCTATTTTATACATGATTTCCTTAGATCTATCACTGTGACAGTTGCTTCTTGTCATTTTGCTGTGAAGCTCTTGGAAGTGTCTCACTGTCTTCTCTGCAAGTACCAACAGGTAGCTGTAGACAGCAAATGCATCCCCGTTCAATGCCTTTTCTCTGGGCTGAAGCAAACCAGGTGCTGAACCAAACCCAGTATTTAATGTGCTTCACCTCAATCACCTTGGGGGTCTCTGCTGGACTCGCTGCATTCTCAGACACCATTTAGAAATAGATCTGCACAGAAATAGGGGTGCATCTTAGTCCTGCATCTTAGTGCTGCTACTAAAAGGAGAAAGACGAGTTGCAAGTGCCTAGTAAATATAAAAATATGATTTTATTCGGTCACTAAAGCTAAAGGGGCCCTTGCAAGGGTGTCATGAAAAGATGTATTTTAAAGCAACCTTCCATTCCAAAGAAAAATGAAAATGAATTTGGCAATGCATTAAAAAAATAAATTATTAAAGATGAAAATAGAAGGAAATACAGAGTCTAGAGTGAAGAATGAAGCCTTAAATCTGCCTTCTTGAGCCTAAGCTGTGTATCCTATTATATAATGTAAAATTATTTGCCATTTCATAAAGGGCTTCATGGAGCTATAACAAGTTACATCAGCTGACTATCTGGCTCAGATAGTTATGAACTATCTGCAACTGTTTTCCTGTCCAAAATTGCAGTACTTGCAGTTCAGTTTACTCGACTTCAGATTTATTTTTACCTTTATGGAGGTCTACCATCAAAGCCAAGGCTGATAGAATAACTTTTGATTTAAAAATATGTTTGATCTTTAACAACTGGTTGGCTCTCATCTGCTTATCAATGAAATGTGAAATGCAACTCAGAGAATTGAATATTGCTGATAGTTTAGGAGGAAGAAAATCACTTCCACTCACATATGGCCTTTGTGCCTTTGACAAGCCATGTTTTTCTTGTGGGGAGGGAATTGCTGAAACTCATCGCTTTTGGTCATTAAGTACTTTTGGTTTTCACAGCGAGACTTACCATGAATTAATGTATTATTCTCCTTTCTCAGTCTGCCTGAGACTGAGGTTCTTTTCTGGGGGCTAAATCCTTGATTTCTTACCCAATTTCAAATGCATATTGTTAACATTCAGGCTATGAGTCCCAGAGAATTATTAAATTATTTACAAGAGAGCAGGAGCTCTGCAGTCTGTCCAGGAGAGGCAGAATCCTGGCCAGGGGCTGGCGAACATCTCAAGTTCTCAGCAGGTGGCTGATTTTCTCCAGGAAAAAATGTTCTGGGCTTTGAGGGGTAAAAAACCTATGGACAAATGCATTTAATTCGAAGGAAAAAAATAATTGTGTTTATTCCAAGAAAGGTTGGTCAGTTTGTTTGTTTGTTTTTTCCTTTTAGCAAGAGTAATGGACGTAAACACTCCCAAAGGCATGTGAACCCCCCAGTGCCCCACCAGTACAGACTTATGAACCACCATAGCTTTTGTTTCCCTTCGACTTAACCTTCTGGAATATCTGAAAACTTCAGCATACCAAACTTGCTTTAAATAATTCATGTGCGCTTGATAGAAGAGAAAGAAAAATGTTTTTCTAGCTTAATTTTATTCTAAACTGGACTTAAAGACTGAAGGAAAAAAGCATGCCCAAAGAACTCTTTACTTACCTCTATCAAAAAGCAGAAGTGGCATAGACAAGAGTTTGGCTTTGCTGAATGTTTAGATTATAATTTTAAGGACTGTCGGTAATAGATTGAACTGGAATTGAGGATTGACCACAAAATTCAGTATGTGCACTTTGAAGCTAGCTATTGGAAAAAATCTGTGGTAGGCACAGGTTTTAATTTAAAATTATGGCGATATTTCTTAAATATACATAGAATTCACAAATAAAAAGTAAATTATTTTTCTGGTACAGTGATGTACTTAGAAGACTAAGGCTGAAGGAATTAGTCATACAGTTTTACCTTGTGGAGACTGAGGGATGCAGTGAAAAAGAAAGCTGATGACTTCAAGCCAGAATCCATATAAAATAATGATAAAAGTATTAACAAAGCAATAGGTTGGTTAATTCTGAAGGTGGATCCCAATCTTGAGCATTGCTGTAGTCAAATTCCCACATATAATTTTTCAAAATGAATATGCAAAATGCTTCCTCTATTGATTTTAAGGCAGTTGAGAGAGATTATTTTTTTTTAATTTATTTATTTTACTTTTTTTTTTACCATTATAGTCTTGGATAAAACCTATACCACTTTTGAAAACCCTCATTATCCTGATGTCCTCTCCAAGGTATTCCTGCCACTAGAGAACCTGATGCTGTCCTGGGATGAATAACAATGATTCTTCAGGCAGCAAAAACTGAAAATAAAATAAATAAAGGCAATGTAGAAAAATGTCAGTGAGACTCGATAAGGACTCTAGCACAGTGTTTCACAGAAATGTGGTAGAAAGGAGCCAGAAGCATTGACTCAGACCTAAGAGTCGCCTCTCTTCAGTGTAATGTTTTCCATTCTGTATATGCCAAGGTAAGAGGTGAGGGTCCATCACTGTTTACGCCAGACCTGATGATGGCTGAATTTAGGCAACATCAAAACAAGCAGTGATGCTATTCTGGTCTGAGAGTGTGGCTCTTCCTTCCTCCATTTCCCAGGTGCAGGGACCTGGTTGTGCCCAGGAGTGGCCGTCAGTGGCAGCGAGAATGAGGGCTGCCAACTTCTGTCTGGCCACCGTCAGGGACAAGGTGACGTACAGAGCCGTGCCAACATCTTCGATCCATCTAAATCAGGAATTTGGGAGCTATAGGGTAAGGCAGAGCTCCTGCCAGTGTCATTGCTTTTTTTCTACACATCTCTCCTACATATATACCCAGTTGTTTCAGGTATTGCATTTCCATAAGTGCACCTGAAAAACGCTTTTTTAGGTGTCTTTGTCATTTCCTTTTCGTTTCCTAGTTCTGTATTGGCACAAAAATAGCAATGGCTCTCTTCATGAGTCACTCTAGGTAATAGATAGATGAATGTGCCAAGTTTTAAAAGAAATCATAATTTCTTCTAATAGCAAAGATGGAATTTGGGGTCTGAGATTAATTTTTACCATTATAGCCCTAATTCAAAACATTTAGTTTCTCCATATCATAGCATAATTTTACTCTTGCATGTAGAACATGCACATTTTTAACTACTGACAGGAGTGTGGGGGGAGGATTATTGAGAAATCTGTTAGACTTTAGAAAATGTAATTTTCTTGCTGAGAATTTAGTATGTACCAGATTTACAGAATTTACTTTGTGTGGAAAGCATTTTGCTCAAAGTTTGTCTCTGTGTGTGTTTGAAAAACTGCTTGTTTAGAGCAAGCAAATGAATTTTGATGTGTCCCTTTCTTAGATCATCCTGACAAAACCAATTTTTCTCCTGAGGATAATTTAATTCAAAGCAAATTGTATTTGGTGACTAGTATAATTTTGGAACCCCATGCTTTGCAGTACATTAGTAGCCAAATAACATACATTTTACTTTTAACAATAAAACTGATGAATAAACAAGTGATAATTCTGCCTGCTGATTTTTTTTTTAACTCCATGCTCTGATGCAACATCATTGATAGAAGAAAATGTTACTGCAAATACATTTGTGAAATGCAAGAGAGAATGACCCTACAGACCATTTCAGAATTCAGTCCTGAGCAGTTATAGAATTCAACATTTTTAATTCAGAATTGTTATCTTGCAGTTAGGTTGGTTTTGGGGGTTTTTAGGATCTAGAGGAGGCATCTCCCTGCCGGGGTTCCTTCAGCAACCCCAACTAGCATGTGCCAGGAACATCAAGCTCATTCACATCTATGGCAAGAGTGGTGGTAGTGTCACCTTCTCCAAAACCTCCAAGAGCTAAGACCTGGGAAGAGTAAGACCAAGGCTGGGCATCCTATTGTCTGACCATGTCCCCATGTTTGCGCATAAATTTTCTGCTCATCCTGTCAAAGTATTATTGTGACATGATCAGGAGTGCCCAAGAGTCATGGAGCCAAAGAGAGATTGTTTCTGGAGATCCAGAAATTCCCACTGGCTCTAATGGGGGTGTCCTGCATAGCAAAGCTCAAGTGCCACAAAGCTGCCTAGTGTCTCCTTCACTGTTGAACAGTGATTTGGAAAAATGGTTAATTTTGTATACAGCTTTAAAGTAAAAGCTGTGTTTTGAAAAAAAATACTCTGAAGTATTTTGAAACTTTCTAGAGACTTTTTAGACCAGCTAAGTTGGAAAAATAAATGGTCCAGTGACTACTCGCTAATTCGTCTTCATGTGCAGCTGCAAAATTATTTTCTGTGCACATAGTGCAAAACTCCTTCCTAAATATGAGGTTCAGAGACCCTTTGGGAGTAATTAACTATAATGCAGAAGCAAATCTGGGTTCATTGTATGTACTGCTCATTTAAGAAATGTTTTTGCACACACAAAACCCATTAGTAAATTTCCAAAACCTCCATGAATGTTAAGCATTTTATTATAGGACTCTGAGCACTTCTTATTTTACATAAAATCTAGTCTAATCCTATGAATTATATTTAGCTTTTGATCCCTGGATAGCAAAGTGCTGTGTCACATGTGTGCTACAGCGTATTCAAGGGCTAAATGACTTTTATTTAGTTATTTATTTAACAGTGATAGAACAGCTCTTTTCCTGTGGACTACACAAAATGTTGAGGATATGCTCAAAAAAAAAGTTGCATGCTATTGATTTTATTCTACTTACTGGTCGACTTCCATACAGTGTGTGGGGGGTTTTGTTGTTGTTCTACTAACTGCTTTCCTTCTGTGCTTTTAGACCTATGATGTACATGTCCATCTGATGCAATGGAGATGCAAAGCAAAGCTGCTGTTTTCATCAGTTGCACACGATTGGCAGGCAAAACGATTGAGTTTCTGAGGATGTGATTTAGCCAGGATTGGGAATAAATGCCCTTAGCCTCAGTGGGTGTAGGCATGTGCCTGAAGTTAAGAGTATGTTTAATTTGCTGAATGAGGTCAATGCATGAGGCTAATGGGCTCCTTCAGAAGCAGCAGCGTGATGCTTTCCGGCCTGTGTTACATGGGCAGTTAGGCAACATAATCTGACTTGCCCTCACTATCAACTAATTTGTGAAGAAGCATAAATCATGTGAGATGCTCTGAGGAAATCTGTCCTACCGCCTGTGTGTGTGATTAGGGTGCTGATACTTCCATGTACTGGGCAGTAGTCCTGGGCAGCAGGCTGGTGGGACTGGGCTTACTGGCCCAGCTGTGTGCTGGTGATCAGCACAGAAGCACAGTGGCACAAAAATGAATGAAGAAGAGCAGAAATAACTGCTCAGATTTTATGAAAGTTTGTCCTTTCTCTTCAGTCTTTGTTATTTGTTTGTTTGGAGAGATTGACAGCATAGTATTGTATAATGTTACCTAATACATAGCGTCTTATCCACCATTTATTTCCTAATAAAACCCAAACTATAGTCTTCATTATTATCGGAGAGTTAATCATTAACATCTGAGGGTTTTTACAACACCTGTGCTTTATGTCAAAATATGCAAAATGTATCCAAGCACTTCCATTTAAGGTGATGGTTTACAGTGTGCTTTGGCTGTGCTATCTGGATTGGTTGGAATTTCATGCAATTACTATTTTACACAGCAGCAGAGTATCTGTGAAGTGGCTATCAATTGAAACATATTTTGCTCTTCAGACTTGCTTTTGCAGGTTTCACAAAACATTTCATTAGTGATAATCAGCTTTTAACCAGCCAGAGCATGCTGATGAGATTCTCTCCCTCTCTCCCCCATAATTGTAGGCATAGTCTGTACCCATAAGATAAATTACTTGCAGTCTGGAGAACATCCTAGCCAGCAGGAAGGGAGAGAATAAGAATGTCTTTTACGTGGGGATAAAGAAGGTGTTGTGTATACTGTGATTTCAGTGAAAAATATACTTTTTCTTTCCTTTTCAGAATGGTGGACCTGGAAACCAGCTGGAGATTGCAAAGTCTCCTTTCCGTTGAGGTTGCTGGTCAGTGGTCATCTTCCACCACACTCAAAGAAACTGGAAGAGCTCCACACTAACTTCTGTAAGGTTTGTTTCACCATGGAAGATCAAATGATTTTCTGGCTCAGGTTTTGTGAAGTTCGGCATCTGCCTTGGACCCACAATTTGGAAAAGGGATCATCTCTGAGGCACGGTTAAGAGACAGAAAAACCCATCCCAGACGATGAGCACTCTAAGTAGCACTGGAATATTACTCAGCTTAACGACAGTGTCTGTTACGCTGGATTTTAATTTGCGTGGTGGTCTGATGGCTTGGTCCTTAAGCAGCAATTTGACTCTGAATCAGAGTTTGCCTACATCTGATCCTCTTAATGCCTCTGAAAAGGGTGAAGTCTCTCGGATGTCCGTGAGGGAGAAGAACTGGCCAGCCCTCCTGATCCTGGTTGTCATCCTGCTGACCATTGGGGGGAACATATTGGTAATTATGGCTGTATCCTTGGAGAAGAAGTTGCAGAATGCCACAAACTTCTTCCTGATGTCCTTGGCGGTGGCAGACATGCTGGTGGGTATCCTGGTCATGCCCGTGTCGCTCATTACAGTCCTGTATGGTAAGTGGCTTCCCTCGTTGTTTGACTATACACTTTCACAGGGAATCCCCTGAGGCTGCAGCAATCTGCTTTGCACCTTTTTTCGTGTGTTGGTGGCTTGGGGAGAATCAGTGTGGACTTGGGCATGGGTCTGTGCTGAGGTTCACGCTCTGCTGGGTGAGGGCAATGCTCTGCTTGGAGCAGAGCTTGTTTCCATGCTGCCGGGAATGACCTGTGAATGGTGTTGGTGTAGGGTTTTTTTATTGCTGAGACCACCGAAAAAACCCTGCAACAGTGAGTCAGCTTGTTACCTTTTTGGTTGTACTGCCCCCAAATTAGCTAGGACACAAGAGTTTAGGGAAAAGCTGAGGAACCTGTTTGTGATTGACCCAGCTCTAAGCCAGGTCAGAATCAGTCCTTGAGCTCCCACTGATATCAGTGGGGTTTGAACAAGACTGTGGTTAATAAAGGAGGTTTGCACTAGTAGATTTGCAATTCAAATAAAAGCCTTCACTCTTGGCATTTATACCTGAGCTTGCCTTGTGCCTTTCAGAGGGTCATTTTGCCTTTCTGTGCCTCAGTTTCCCTATCTCTAACCTGAGAAAATTCCCTCCATTTTAAACCACTTTGAGATCTGTATGTATAGGCGTAAGCATTTATTTCTCCCCTACCATATTAGGGTCAGTGTGTTTGTGCTAAAGTAGGGCATTGCTCCTGCACTCAAGTGTAGAATCACTGTTAGCACTTCAAAGGAGTAAGGTATCAAATGCATCCAGCTTTCTCATCTGTCCGAGACTCCAAATCCAATTTTTTTTCAGCATGGTGATAGGACTCCCCGCTCCTGGATATTACAAAGGGATATTGCGTTTGCCTCTGTATCTCTGATCATCATGTTTGTATACTCACGTATCAATATGATGTATGTGTGTTTAATAGATAATATTTAATCACTTTTGAAGTCTGTGTTCAGATTTTCTTTGAAAAGTACTTAAATATTGATATTTCTTGGAAACAAATAATACTGTTTACTTACAAATTTGATTAGAAATTGGTTTACTGTCCTATGAAGTAAAATGCAGGGATATTTATGTGACTGCTTCACTTGCCTAAATGATTAAGTCAGACAGAGATTAATTTCTAGAACACATTGATCAAGCATACATCATTCCAAAGCCTATATAACTTGTCTACAGTGAGTTAAATCAATATGTGATTTAGGTACAGACCTAGCCATTGAGATCTTATGCATAAACCCTTTTATTTTGGGCTGTCAGAATAGTTCTATCTCTAAATCTTCTGTGTGTTACAACATGTCTATTTTATTTTTAGCATTTTACTCTGGTTCCCTGGAGCTTGAAAGGGAGCATATAAATACTGAATGATTTTATTGACCTGCACTTGCATAAATTCTGGATTACCTAGTGACTCTAAAAAGGTGAATTTATGGAAGTGATCTTCCTACATACATACTTTCTGAGTCTTTGGAAACTAATGGAAATGGATTTTCCGTTTTGCCTGGAAAATGATTACTTAAAGTTGTTTAGAGGTGTAAAGCATGCTGCATATTTAGAGGCAAGTAAATATCATTGATCTGAAGAGGAGTTGTAATTATTCCTCTTTTCTACCAGAGTACCAGTATTAGGTGTTGATGGCCCAAGCACCTCTCTGCAGGCAAATGGCATTGAATAGATTTTTGAGCAAAAGTTGTAATTTCAGAACAGGCATGGAAAAGTTGTGGAAATACTGTGAGAAATGAGAATAGCTGCTGTTACTTCAGCAGAGCCAGGAGGCCACCGGACCCATGCTGGGTGCTGGCATTGCTCCCCGGGCCAGCTCGGAAGCCCTTGCCAGGGAGGGGAGGCAGGTACCTTGTATATTATACTCAGCTTGGTGGACCAGTTCTTATGACAACATGAGGCAGCAGCTGGAAAGGCTCTTGGCAGAGTCGCAACGTTAACAAATGTTGTTATAACTGACAGCCTCCAGAGATCCATCCCTTATTCCCGAGTCTGTTTTATCTGGTGTCACAAGTAGCATCTCTGTACCATTGCACACACTGGTTTTGAGGACAAAGTCTGGCCTCTTGGGTAACATGGGGTTTCTTGGCTTAGTTTCCTTTGAGTTATAGTTTTTGGAAAAATGGTGGTTCTTACAGCAGCCTGCAAGCACTCTGGATGCCACAGTGGCCAGTAGGATAGTGGACTTTATCTTGTTTTCTAAAAGCTAGAGGTCAGGAAATCCAAACATATACAAATGCTTTCGTAGGTTTTATATTCTGTTTGACATGGTAGCACACGAACCAGTATCAGTGATTAAGGGGGCAAATATTCACACAGCAGCAGAATTCCTCTGGGAGTAACCGGGGTTCATGGCCATGGACTGAGCAGGGAGAGCGTTACTGCTTGGAACTGTAATTGTGAATGTTCAGTCATTTTTATGCTGTATATCTTACCCTGTGCATTCTATATACTCTAGGTATTATGACACTGGGCTGTTTCAAAAGCTGCCGTATGCTGCATGGAGGAATGTATGCAGCACATCTCTTCCAGATTTGTAGAAGTCACTTTTAATTTATGTAGTCAGAAAGGAACCTTAAAAAATACATATAATAAAAGCAACTTCATCACTCTTCTATATAAGTTTCCACATCAGCACTCTCAGCCCCAGTGATAAATTCTGGTTTGCAGAGTAGGTTCATTTCCTTACTTTTCAGCTAATGAGGTAGATGAAGTAGATTTCACTTCAAGCGTAACCAGAAAATTAGACACCCTCCACAAAGACTTCTGGTTTTCAGTGGTTTGCTTTTCTTAATTAGAAGAAGGAAAAATCAAATTGTCAGTTAATTCAAGAATCTTATTACAAAGGAAGGGATGGCAGGATGTGTCATGCTGGATTTTTCACCAGTTAGTCAGTGCTCTGATATATTTATCAGTTAGTCTTTCTTAAATGTCTTGGACTAATCGATGAGTTGCATTTGACAATTTAGAACGTTTTCCATGGCATGCAGTTCCTAATGAACCAAACAGATTAGCATGCTAATTAATAAGCATGTATTGGGGAGAGTAAATGAGAAATTAACACCATGTTTAATCTCAATGGAAAAACTTCTGATTAATTAAAGATACTGGTGTGATAAGGCATCAAGTATTCTGCATGTAATGGAGCTTCTGACAACACATGGAGATTGTCTGCTCACCTTGGAGCATTTTAGGGACAAGCAGTGGTGGCTTTGCATTGTGTCTAGTGTTTATGGGCAAGAAAGAGAGGGCTGTTCTTTGCCTACTAGGACTAGTGAAGGAATGCAAGTGAATCTCATCAGCTGATCTGAGTGGAAATTACAGAAGGTATTAAACTTTCTTTGTTCTAATGAAACGGGTTCACAGCTGCTAACAAGTTGCCAGAGTGTGGCCAACAAGTGGCCAGCACACTCATCTGTGACTCCAGGTGTCCAGGCTTCTCTCTCTGCGTTTCAAAAAACACTGTAATGCTGGCAGCCAGATGCAGCTTCCAGGAAGGCTGGTATTAGATGCAGCATTCATTAGCCCCAACTGCTGGAGCAGCTTTACATCCAGATTATTGTTATTATTGATAATTATCATCATTATTATGTGGTGACAGAGATGTGCTGAGCACTTGCGGCAGACTTCGCTGTTTATTTCCCCTGCAGAGGGAAGGGGGGGAGCAGAAAGAGCTGTCAGTCAAACAGCCTGTTCTGCAGTCTCATTTCACCTGACCCTGCTTTGCCTTTCTAGGGTGGCACTTGCTATCAGCAGTGAACATCTTGCAGAGAGACCTGATCAGGCAAGACAAGGACAAGGTGTTGCTGAGTAAGTTTCTGGGTGCAGTCAATACCTGAAAGGACAGACGGAGGGTGCCTGGGTTGTTCGTAATGCAGAACTCCTCAGCAGTGCCAAGGCATGCTGCACACTTTGATGATGCTGGGTATTTTCTGAAGCTGCAGCAAGGAGCAATGTGCTCCTTCAACAGCTGGGGCCATCTGCTCTGTCTTTTTTTTTTTTTTTAAATTTTTTTTCCCTGCTGATTTCTAGTAATGGCTCTCAAGGTTAGTATTTACTGCTGCAAGCAGCCACATGCACCTGAGTCCAAATGCTGTGTGGCAAGGATACAAGGAGTTAAATACAGTTGTTGTTTTGGCCCTTCATTCTCAAAAAAAAAAAAAAAAAAAAAAAGATGAAATAAGAAGTGACGTTTCTTATACTGGAGTTTCCTTAACTCTTTTAGTGTATTCATGGTTGTGAGTAAGTGTCTGTAGTCACATATATGTGTAAGTGACAGTGTCAATCCACCTGGAGTAATTAATAGTCTTCCTCTTCTGACAAACTCCTGGCTTAGTTTTAGCTAGTTATTATATAATCTAGTCGTTGGCTTATGACTGACGTAGCAAACTGGTGAGATCACCCTGATATTTTAACATAACAAGTTGTGCTTAAAATCCATCAATGGTCTGGAAAAATGGTAACCCCAAAATCTGTGAACTGGCAGTGGATGTTTTGACCATGACCTGTGACCCATCATGCTGCTTTGGTGTTGTCCTCCCTGTGCCACGTTACCCCGGGTGCCTCCCTATGCCAGGGCAGCATCGTCCTGCTGTTCCTGGGCTGCTGGATATGTATTTGCACGCCTCGGGAAGGACTGAGGGGGTCCCTTTCCTCTCCCAGCTGGTTTAACTGCCTGCATTACTGCCAGTAGTAACTGCTGCTCCCTGCTCAGCTCTGCTAGTGATAGGGTCAGCTGAAATTTTCAGAAGTTCTGGGATTTTGGAGCTCTCCTAGCCTGGCCGGTGGGCAGAGTGGTGCCTGGAGCCAGGGCTGGTATCGTGGCAGCGGAGAGCAGAACACCATGTTGATAAAAGGAGCGAATACAAGCACAGTATCGCCAAGGCTTCATCTCCAGAGAGCGCCAGCAGCATCTCATGGCACAGTGGAAGCTCGAGCTCTTTTAACAAGAATATTTATCAGGTTTAGCGTTTGGGCCCTCCTAGGGCTAGACAGATACTAACTGCTTCTCTCAATACTGTAGTGAGGCTTTAAATATTTATATGACTGATATTAAGTATTAACATGATTGCCGTTGGGAGAAAGGTGAAATCTCACCTTGTTAAAATAATGCCCTTAGAAATGATGCCAGAAGCACACCACCTTCACTCAGAAGGAGCCAGTACGGAGCAGTACCAGTTCCCATATACGTTTATTGCCTCTGATCAGTGAGCTGGGATGGTGGGAAGGAGCAGAACAAACAAAAGCTTTTCATGGCTTATAACCAGGATCCTCAGAGAGCAGCTGGAAGAGAAGAGAAGAGAAAGAAAAGCCGGAGTCTGGCATAAGAGCAGTGAAGACAAGGCAAATGCCTGCAGCAAAACCCAGGGGGTGAGGGTAAAAGCTGTGGGCTGCCAGCCCAGCCACAGTGTGAGCCAGTGCCAGCTGAGCTTCCCAGAGCCTTATCAACATCCACCTCTGTGCTGAGAAAATTGTATTTCAGCAGCAGCTTACGTGCATTTATGAGGAAGTTATTTTTAGGGATGTGGATGGGCCTTAGTTCTCTGACCCCTAGAGGCAAATGCTGCTGTTTGGAACATGAACCCTGACGACTCATGCAGGTGACACTCAGAGAGTGGTGTCTGCTCTGCTGTGACCAGGGTGCTGTGAAGATGGTCCAGGAGCCACGGGGACAGCTGCTGGCATGGGGGAGGTGCTGGTGAGCTGCACTTCTCTTCAGAAGAGACAACAATGAAAGGAGAATGGAAATTATTTTAAATCTCTGGAAAAAAACCAAACTACATAGTTACAGTGACCCTAAGCCTACCACGAGCTGCAATGGAGATAAGAAAGGAAATAGCAAATTATAAATGGTTGCTGTTATCTAAAATATAGATAAAGGTCTTAATGAATGGAAAACCCTGGAGAATGAGTCTGGAGTATAACTGCCAGACCAAATCAGACTAGAGGTCCAACTAGACTAATATTTTGTTTCTGACAGGGGCCTGAGCAAAACCACGAATTTTCCTGTGCCAGACTGTTATAGAAAAGCCTTCTCAAAGGTGACGTTTCCTCCTAGACTACATTGGCTGGTGTTTGACTTGTGCCCTATATTATGTGAATGGTATCCCCTGTTACCTATCTGTCTCAAGGTTTTGTTTAGCACTTTGTGATATGATATTCAGGTATCTAGAAATGGTCAGTCATTTTAAAAATCCTGCCAAGTCATGGCCTTAGCTGCATCTTGACTACACCAAGTTCCAGATGACAGTTGCATTATTTTCAGAAATTATTTTTCATGCATGTTAATTTTAAATGCATGACCTTTCTGTTTGTATTGAGTAACCACTACAATTTATTCTTCTGCTAGAGTGTGAGTGAATGGAAACACCTAGGCTGCTTGCACTTTCTACTATGTCATAAAATCTGAGATGGGATTTTTTATTTTTTTTTTCTCTCCAATGACACCTTGTACCTGGGATGTGTGGAATGAAATTTATATCCAACAGCATGTATTAGTTTGTTATCTCTTGCCATCAGTAAAATCTATTGGCTGCTATGCTATGCACTCATCCAGCAGCATTTATTCTCTTTTGAAGTCCCCACAGCTTTCTTGTAACCTCAGCCAACCTAAATAATTTTGTGAGATCTAAAAACATACTACAACACTGCTCACTCTCTTTCCAGCTTATTAGATACATAGAAAACTTTAATTCAGATATTGAGTATCCTGCTACTGAATTTTCTCCACATAAACAACTTGTTTACCTAATGTGACAAGTGGAATTAAGTTGTGGCATATCTGTGTTGCTGTTGCGGAAAAAAAGCTCTGTATGGTGTGCCCTGCATCCATGTAAAAGCTTCTCTTCTGCTACCCAAAGTTTAAATTGTGCTTAGACTGAGGGGAGGGAGGGAATACTAAATAGCTTCTTGGATACTCTCCATATCCTGCTGAATATGGGACCTTGGTTGTAAAATATTTTGAGGCAGCTGAATGTTAACTTGCAGGATTTTCCAGAGCCCCTGAAAATATTGCACCCTATGATGACACTCTGCTTGATCACATTTGGAAATCGCATTAGGACCCTGTATAGCTTTAGCTTACATTGGTGGAAAACTGATGTCTTCTGGTCAAGTAAGAGTCAAAGGCTGGAGAGCTGAAATCAGTGCAGGAGCGCAGGACTGGAGAGGATGACAATAGCTAGCAAGAAGAGGGAGTGATGCTACGTGCCCTTTCTCAGTAGTGATTAAATTTGGTCACTTGTATTAGCATCAACCTCTTCCAAAACATTTTGAGTAGGAGCCTTTGGCTGTCAATTGTTCCATTGAAAGCTGGCTTTGCTCCATACACATAAATTTCTTCTTAATTTAATTGCTGATCTCATCTGAGATTATCCATTCCTTGGTTTTGGCTTTTTATCTTGTTTATTTTATTTTTTAGTTGAATTTTTAATGTTGGACTTTGCACAATAAAGACTGGAAGCCAGACTAGTGGGGAAAGTGTCATCATCTGAGCAGTGCAAAGCACTTTGAAATGAAGACCATAGTGCTCCACGGCACTTCAGAGTCATCTTCTTGCTATTTTTATTAAGGCAGAATTGGTTTTAAAAATTGTCACAGGAATTTAACTTATTCCAGCCTTTTGTTATTCTTTCTCATTATTCTGACGTGTCTTTTTATTGATGTCTTGTATGAAAATCTCCCCAAAGTTTTTGTATTCTTTTGTTATGAGAGACGAGAAATCAAATTTTATATTTGCAGAATGGCACCAATATGAGCTGGATACAGTCATTGGGACATTTTTTTTTTTGTCTAACTGATGAAATTCCACTTGTTCATGCAAGGACCAGCCCCATCTCCAGGACTTTCTCAACAGGCAGGTTGTGTATGACCCTAGTACAATATTCTCCATCGAGATAAATACTTTAAATGAAATTAGCATGAATGCCTTTTCTTTCTGTGTCTTTCATTTTCTCAATTAGTTTCATAGAAAAAACTGCTGGACACTCTTCTGGAAGGCATGTGGCAGTCTTGTAGTAGCTATGCAAAATAAAAAAAATTGTTTTAAAAAAAAAAAAGCTTAGCTCTTGGTGAAGGTGGGTTGAGGTATTTGATTTATTTGTTGTTGTTGTCTTCCTCTCCAAGAGGTCATGCAACAATTCAAAGAGAATTTAAGAATATTGGGTGGACCACAAATGTAGAGGAAGCACAAATGATGTCAAACCATGGATGCAGTTAAGTGACAAAAGATGTTTGTGTGGGTACAGCTACCCCTGACTGAGAAACACGGTGCTTAAAATAGTTTTTATTTTCAGTGAAATAGCATGTCACCAGTAACATCTGTACTGATTGGTCCTACTGCCTGGGAACATTCATTTGACTGAAGTGGCTTCTTCATACACTCCTTTCTAAGCCTCCTTGAAGTTTGAGTCCTCGGCAGGTTGAGTAAGAGAAAGATCAAAAATGGGCAGCCCACAAAACTGGAGAAAGGTGGTCTCCACCTCTTCCATGATGAGCTGCTGCTGTGCCCTGTAAAACAAGACACACAGACAGCACTGATGGTGAGGTTCTGGTCTAGGAAGAGGACAGTGAAAAGTTCCCTGGTCAAGCTTATATATTGGCTTTCTTTCTGCCGAGTTTTTCCTTTTGAAACAATGCATGGATTTTGGTTTCAAAGCTTGCAAGCAAAGGAACAATCCCTAAATAAATTTTATAAATTCAAGGAAGCAAGTCAGGGAAGTCCCTGCTGCCTGCAGAAAGACTGTTTTCAATTAGGAAGTTTATTTTAATTATGTTAAAGCATTACTTTGAGTTGGATTTGACTTCTAAACAGTGTCTCAGCCTCAAGTTGGGTAGAGCAAAAAGTGCTGGAGAGCACACTTAGCTCCTCTGGAACATAGTTCTGCATCACTCCTAACATCTGCAGGATCTGTCTTCTAGTAGGTTAAATTATAATAGTGTTCAGTGTTTGACCTGCCATCACTTCTTTGGGCAGATGGTAATGTCCTTTATCAGTAACTGAGCTGTTTTTTTCTCTATGTGCTGCAGCTGCATGGACAGATTTAGAAAGCTTGTCACTTTTAATATAATAGGAACCGGCTCCATAAAAAATCGGATTTTAGTAAAACCTTGGCTTGCATTGTAAATTCCTCCTAAAAAATCCATGGGACCCACTGTAAATCTTGTGTATGGAAGCTCTTTTCCTCTCCCTCAGGACAAATCTATCCCTTCCTTAGCAGGCCTCTCTGCAGCGACGGCAGCTGGTAAATTTGCAGCATTCTCATGGCAAGCGGGATGTGACAGCCAGGAATGTATTTGAGAATATTGGGAGAGAAAGGAGCAGGCAGGGCTTGCTGGTAGTGCACCTCAAGTATCATCTGAATTGCATCCTTGGAGATGCTGTGCCCCACAAGAAAGGATTGGAGGCAGCTCCTTGTGTCAGCAATTCCCCCTGTGTTTGTCTGACAGGACCATTTGAGTCTTTCCTCCAACCCGTGTGAGAGCATGCAGCCATACCAAACCCCAGCCTGGGCCATGCTCTTTGCTGTGTGCAATGTACAGGGGCCAAAGTCAGAGCAAGTATTGTGGGGCAACAATGTCAGGTGCAACGAACCTCAACTATCACCCAGCCTCGGTGATGTTTTGATATCTCTCTTACCTGCACTGCCATCTGTTACGGGAGGTAGGACAAGTGAACTGGGTGTTAATAAGTGGCTATAATGAATGCACAAGTGTCCCTTCTGGGCTCTCGGCAAGGCGTCATTAACTTTGGTTACAGATACGAAGGTGACGTTCCACAAGGTGTACTGGTCTGCACTTTCCTTCTGAAAATGAATGCTGTTATTCTTCATTACGCGCTCTGGAAGTGAATGCTTTACTCAGTGAAGCTCCCTCTCTCCTTTACCTGCTCTGCTGCAGCTCGTGGGAGCCTGGACCCCGTTGTGCTATGAACCACTTGATGCCTCACTCTGCAGAAAAGCAGGGAGCAAGGGCCTCTCCCTGTAGCATCCTGAGCAAGCACGTCATGGCAAATAAAACTGCTCAGAGTGCTTTCATCTAATTATATTTTTTATTAAAATACGGTGCCTTGCCAAAAGTGAAAACTCTGTAGAAGTGTATCCATGTCTATGGCACTTCTCCTGGGGAGCTGGAAGAGGAATGGGATTATTCTCGTTGCTGGTGAAGTATTTCTGCAGCATGTGGGAGTCCGAGTCCCCATTCTGCCAGCTTTGTGATGATCTGTTGTGCAAAACCTAAAAATTTATCCAGTAACATAATAATCACCAGGGCGTTTCGGACTATATTTCAAGGCATAAAGTAGAACTTCTGTCCTGAAAATGTTTATTTTTTTAACATAACTCTATTCCTGCAAAAATCTTCAAAAGTTCCCATGTTTATTCTAACACTGACTGAAAACAGATTTCCAACCCTGTAACACTGCTGAGAAACTCAGATGCCGTCCTTCAGCATGTTCAAACAGCAAAAGCCAGGGCTGCAAAGCTGTGAGATCCAGTTTGTGGTTTGCAGGCGTGTGCTGTGAACTGGGCAGCTCTCTGGGGCCTGTGGGAAACAGAAGCCGGTTTCTGTGGTCAGCGAGCATCTCTTCCTCCAAGGAAGGAGCTCAGCACGTCCTCCTCTGACAGCGATGAAGACAGCTATGCCTGAGCTCCCAGGATGCAGCAGCTCACGTATTAGCTGTCCTCTACAGGCTTCTTGCCCATCACTTCAGCATTGGTCAGATGCACTTGCATGTGGCAAGTCTGTCTTTTTTTTCCTTTTTTTTTTTCTTTTTTTTTTCATGAGGAGAGGACAGGACCCCTTGCCTTAGGTCTCTAATCTTGTTTCCCATACTGCTGAGCTCTGGGTGATGTAGCAAAGGGTTTGCTGTTGCAAAGAGGATTTTCCCCAGAGTAAATCAATGCCAGCTTAAGAGAGTTTGAATGGCACCTTTCCTACCTGCTGTGGGTAGGGCCTGGCAGTTTTGTGCCAGGTCCTTATGACTAATTTGACCTCAGCTATAATCCATATTGTGGAGCATCAGTTTATGGGACTCTGAAGACCAATTTCTGCTGTCAGATACAGAGGCAGATCTGTTACTATTTAATTTTTTACCACCTGCCTCTTTCTTGTTATTTCTTCACTCTGCACTGCTGGTATATCATCCAGCTTTGGCTTCAGCCTGCTTCTCAGTCTAGGCAGAGGTATTCTTTATTACCCTCCCTGTGTTCATTCCCATCGAGAAGAGGATCTTGTCAATGTGCCAGCTTTAGGCGAAAACACCAGAGAACAATAAACATTTCACATTTGCAAACATGTTTTTTTGCTCCTCCTAACCTCTTGCTGTTAAGCAAGTAGCTACTTTGCCTACTGCGGGTTAATGGAGCCTTTAGCCTGTGATCTGCCAGGGATGATGTTGCTGCACGTGGAGCTCAGGCTGCTCTGATCAGCATGGATGAACACAGCATGAACACTTTCAACAGCTTCTGTTTCTGGTAGCTTCCATCGTGAGGGCGGTTCATGGAGGAGGTTGCATGGCTGCTTTCTCTTGTCTGCTAGAACATTTATCGATTGCACGCGCTTTGAATCAGCTTGTGTTAGATTTAATTAAACATCACCCCTCCAGCGAGGTGTAGGGGATCACAGAGCCCCTGGATATGCGCTCAAGAGCAGGGTGCACATCAGTGGTCAGGGGGCTATGCCAGCCTGGCAGTGGTGGGTGTCAGGTGTAAACAAGCCATGCATGCACCATTCGATAGTCTCAGCACATTACGGCACTGCCAGGCTGAGAGCTAATCCTGGCCTTTTTCAGGAAAATGTGCTTGTGGCCCCAATTTTCACAGATTGTGAGGGATGCTGCGGAGCCTTATTGTTTGCCCTGTGGGTTTGACAGGCTTTTTCATGGACAGAGCCTCTTCAGAAAGGCCTGAACAAAATTGGTTGTGCTAATGTGGAAAATGCCATATAGAAGAATGAATCCATATTTCTGAGATTAAATGTGACCCATCAAGTAGAAAAGATAAGTCCTTTTGGTTTTTTGCTTTGTTTGGCGTTTTTTTTCCTAAATGTAGAAAAATGAAAAACAGAAATTCTAAAGAACACCCTAGATTTTATTTTCTAAATGTGTTACTGTCTCCTTTGCTTTGATCAGTGGCAGGAGGCTGCAGGTAGGTAACACAGTGTGACTTTTTTTCCTCTATGCTTACAGGTAGACCTAGGGAATGGCTTCCGACAAAATGCACCAGGGGAGATCCTGACCATGCTAAAGTCAGTGGGAATATTGGCAGCAAGTTCAGAGAGACTAGGGCTTTTGCTAGAGCACCTCTCTGCCTCCTACAACCCTCTTTACACTCCTCCTGCCTGGTCATGACTGTAGCTCTTGGCATGACTATGGCAGCATCCTTCATCTAGAAGGGTCCCAGATGTTTTGCTGCTTTCCTCTGAGTCTAAGGAAATCTCTTCTGTCACTGCAATGCAGCTCCCTTTGTGGCATTGCTATCTATTAGGTTTCAGCACCATCACCCAAAGCACGAGCTACTCTCCTGTTAAAGCTTTATGGTACATATAGGTAAGAGAAATGAGCTGGCATTTGTCCAAGTAAGATGATCTAATGCTGTGCAGTGTGAAACATTCAGCTCAGTGCTGAAACGTGCTCCCAGCCTGTGCAGGGCCTGATCCTAAAGTGTATTTCAGTGGGAATTCACTTGCTTAATGTGGTTTGGCGTGAAAAGCTTCTTGCAATTGGCTTTGTGAGGCTGGTTCTCCCTCAGGTGCTTCTTTTTTGCTCCATGTTTCCTGCTGGAAAAGGAGTGAACTCCTTTATTCTGGGTTGGCTGAGATTGTTGAGGTTCTTTTGTTTATTTCATTGGTTTTGGTTAAAAAATAAAAATTGTTAAAAAGCAGAAGTAGCACGTTCAATTCAGAGAAAGAAGTCATATTTTGCTGACCGACATGATCCAAATAGGAAAATGAAATCACAAAGAGATTCCAAGGAGAGTTTCCTGATCCCACAGGAATACAGGATTGAAAAGGACTTTCTGATTCGCTGTGTCCTGTTGTTTGCTACCGAGTATTGGTAAGACACTGAGCTACTGCAGTCATATCTTACATCTTCCAGAGCCTGTTTCCTTTCAGGTCTGCCTGCTGTTGTGATGCCAAAGCCAGGATCTGTATGTGTCAGTGTGTAGCAACAGAAAGCCATGACAAACCTCTGAGCACCTTATTACAAAATAAAAAATTCATCTCCTTGCCAACCTCAAGGTTCTTGCAAGAAGCTTTTTTTAAATAGAAAATCCTAACACTGCAGTGTGAAAAAAGCAGAGCCTCGATGTACCTTTGTACTTTGTAAGAAGTAAATATGCTTTGTAACTTTCCTTCAAAAGTTGATAAACTGGGCTGCTTCCCCTTTGCAGTTTTATTCAGGGGAACATGTTATCAGTATTTCCTCTCTCACAGCTCTACTAGGGCACAAGAACTCATCACTAGGTCAGTTAGGCCCATCATCTCTAAACCATTTAAGGCTGTGGTCTGAAATTAGGCCAGAAGCTAATTGGTAATGAAAGCAGCTTGCAGAGCAGGTTTCTGTAACAAAGCCTTGGTAGGCACTTGCTAAGTGGAGGCAGGGGTTTTTGCACCACTTCCAGCTCCACAGCTCAACTTGAGATGCAGCCTGTCCCTAAAACACATCATGGAAGCAGTTCTAGGTAAGCACAAACCATGTAAAATATCACCCAGGCATCTCAGTGAGGATGTTTCCTTGGATGCAGCCTCTACAAATGTAGCAGAAAAGACTGGTGGAGTCCACCTTTGTCCGAGTTTCGCGTTCCTGAGAGGTGAAGGGAAATGTTAAAATACTCTAGATGATTTCAGTGGATTAACTCCTACTTACGCTAGTTGACCATATGGCCTTACAATTTTAATTTACCCACAGCATGTATGCAGCATCCAATCAGGGAGCTATTTTTCATATTTTAGACACTAAATTGGATAAGCATGTCTTGCCTGCCTGGTGTAATTGAGAATTGCCAATCCAAAATAAATCTTTTATGTTCAAGTATGACTCATGAGGATGATTTTGAATGGCACACATTTAAATGCTGTTATTTAATGCAAATAAAATTTAGATACAATTATATTTTTTATTTCATCCTTTTGCTAAATTTTTTTGGAAGATGCACAAGAGTGTAAAGCCCCCAAAACCTGGAGTGTGTAGAGTTATGTTTCTGTTTCACAGGAGTACTGATGTCAGTTTAAATACAGCAGCAGTTTTAATGCTGTCAGTACAATCTTCTCATGCCCAATTTGCTTCTAGATCAGTGAAGCTAAATGTGCTTTAAAATGCATGAATCTTTGTTTACTTTTTATGACAGTAGCCTGTTAGATCCAGTAGTAGCTTTGTAAGTGCATTGCCTCATTGTAATTAACTTTTATATTTCTTTTCAACTAAACTCATAAACTTACATGCTTTGTAGCAAACCAGAAATTGATACAAGATAATGAGAAAAGCGGAATTGTTATATATAAATAGAAAGACCCTATGATGATAAACTGTTTCAGTGATAAATTTGCTACTTTATAAAGGTGCCAGGCAGATCACAGAGATAACAAGTAAAATGAAGACAGCTAATGTGTTTCCCACAGACAGATTTAGCCTTGTCTGAAAGGAGGAACACCACCACCTCTGGGCACTGCGACCATGTGAGACATGGCCACCCAGAGTCTTCCTTAGGTATGTTTAATCCCCTAATTTTAAACTTAAATTTTAAAATAAAGAAAAAGGATTTTACCGGAATTGCAGACATTTTACCAAGATCGTGTTCATTTTAGTCTATGTCATTGTACATACGTATTTACCTGTGATAGCTTCTTAAAGGGACTTATCTTAGATATGGATGCTAGTCCCAGCCTAGGTGCCCCTTTGCAAAACTCGCCTGAATCTGGCTTCAGCTGTAGCTCGAGCCTCCCTCATTCTCACAATCTGTTGGCCATCTGGAGAAAGACCCAGTTAAAATGTGCACCGCCTCTCCAAGCACACCACAAAGCCTGGTGCTCAAGCAGCATCTGCTCAGTGAGCAAGGGAGCTGCCTGTGAACTGACATTTGCTTCTATTGATTTTTGTAAACAGTGTGATTTTTTTTAAAATTTTTTTTTTAAAGGGGGGGGAGAAGAATAGTAAATTCCATGAAATAATAGAGCAGAAAGGATAGCAACTCCTCTTAATCGTTACCTAAACATTAAATGGACTTAGGAAAGCAGGAAATAAAATGTTCTCCATTTAAAAGCATCATGTGTGCGACCTGGAGTTTAAAACACAGATGTGACCACAGCAGCCTGGCCTGAGCTGTGACAGAGGAACGCATCTCAATGGCTTCATCCCTTCTGTCCATCCCGAACACCCCCTACCAGTTATTACTTTTATTTCTGTTTTCTCTTATCCATAAAAGCCCTTGCTTCCCCTCCTAGAAGGTGCCTGCAGCTTAATCTAGCAACACTTTCACTCCCCAAACATCTAGGACATATTATCTCATACTGAGAACTTGCTATCTCTTCTCACTCACCCCAGCAGAATGAAATTGTGATGAGGACCTAGTTAGTAGCATGTGTTTCTCAGCACTTGCCAGTGAGCAGTTGTAATTTCCAGGAATGGTCCTACTTGCAGTCTGTTGTAGAGATTAACATATGGCTCATTTTCCTGTGCTGGCTGCAGCTGCAGATATTGGAGAACACAAGGGGAAATGCAGAAGAACTGCAAGGATGGTCAGCTGTATTTCTGTACTCTGTCTTGACTTAACATATAATTGAAAAACTCTTTCATCCTTGTTCTGTTTGGAAATTAAGCCTGTATTCACTCCGGAAGTCTGTTGTTGCATGTGGATAGATGCCTCATGTCAGCATTTTGCTGTTTGGTGTATTTGTGTACATCCTATCCTATTTGTTGCTTTTACTGTATTGTGTTATGGGCAGCATTTTGTGAAAATAAGTATGATTTCTTTTCAGCATATGGTAACCTTAATGTTCTTTTTGGGATTGATACAATAATATCATAATTCCTTGCCTAAGGGCTCAACCTGAGTGATGGTCACATGCCAAGACCCCGAGGAACAGACTACTGCATTTTTAGAAGAGGTGCATGTAATGGGCCAATCCAACCTTTGAGCTCAAAAGTATGGAAAAATCACTGCCATTATGCAGGCCAATACATATATAGACAGCTGCTTTACATAAGATGGAAAGAAATACAGAGAAGCAAGGTGAATCTCTGAAAAGCACTTAGATATATTCAAAGACAAATATACCAATATAACACATTAGTTTGAATTATGAATGTTTCCAGGATTGGGTCAATTAACTCAGAATTAACTCAAATATTTCTTCTACTTCCTTTCACATCTGTCTGTTGAATTGATATCATTAAATTCTACTCAGCAAATTATGATTTTAATGTCTCTGTGATTCACATGATACACCCCTTGAAATTCTGGTTCTAGAGTTGTCTAATATTCATTAAAATATGCGGAAATACCCTCATAGGTTAGTTCACTTCCCTCAGACCTAACAGTAAGAGTAGCATTAAGTTCCCACTTTGTGTTTTTAGCACATGCTGGGAAAGAGGTTTTGATATAATTCATCTGCTTGCATGATAATTAAATGGAAATTACATTGATGGAAGAGGGACCACATGCCAATTGCTCTGCATTGTGCTAATTTGCACACTGCCTCATTGACACAATACAACCCTTTTCTGAATGGACAACTCAGAAGCAGAATGGACCCTCACTAGCTTTTCTGCCAAAATTGTCATTAAAGATGCTAAAGAGATGAGTGGAATTTGTGCATGAGCCTGTAACGAAGCCTACACTGTGATTACCAATATGTGCTATGTCAACAATTTTGGTTTCATGTATTAATTTCAAATATATATTCTATTTTTCCAGCCTCCTCCATGTTTTCTGGTTGTAATAACTCTTGTTGTTGGAAAACTTTACTATTCCTGCAGGAACTCTGATAAGCACAGTGACAGCAGTGGGTTTAGTGAGTGATCTCTCCTCCAAGATGCTGTCTCCATTCCTAGATGAAAAAGGTTCAGGACTACAAAGTTCAACAAGTAATGCAAAAACATGAAATACCTAGTTCCTCTATCAACTCTTAGGTACGAGATTTTTATGGGCAAGGCAGGATGGTCAATAAGGTTCTGTTGATTCTCCGTTATTTTTTGGGCAGTTTGACTTCCTTTGCTGTTGACATGTTGGCAGCAGGCTCTCTTCTCCAGCTGTGCTGGAGTTATCGGGACAGACCAGTTGTTACCCTGACCAATCTGTTTCTACCTTCTGATGTATAATTTTTTTTGCAATGTGTTTATTTTAGGTAAATTTGGGGTGGTTTGATTTTTTTTATAAACACCTATTTCCATCCCCAATCAGAGGCAGCAGCTGAAGAAAAAGGTCTCGGTGCTGTTGGGATATGGAAATTGTATGACAGGATTTTACCATACCTATTTGGCACCCACTGGGATGCAGAAGACTGTAAATGCGTGTCTGACACCTATGAATACTGATGGCTGTTTTTAAGAGGCAGCAGAGCTCTGTCCTTATGTCCGTGCATTTGTTCTGAATGGTAACTACTTCTCACTCCACTATTTAAATTTTGAATTTGTTGGGTAAAATTTTGAATTTGCCAGTTAAGCCTTTGTTCATTCCTTCTTATCAGCTGATCTGAAGTAAACAGAAAGAGATTGTTTTTTAACACAGCAGAAGCCAGAAGCTGTGTGTCTACTGTTAAAATCTAGGTAGCTGTCTCCACCCATGATGCACAACAGCAGAACAAGGTTATTTGTTTGATATAACATGGCAAGTCGATGTTGACAAGCATGAACATAGGAAAACCAACTTCCAAGATGAAGTCCTTTAAACATACCCTTTACATCTTATGTTATCTACTTTCCATAATGATTTTTCCAAGTTTTTCCTAGATCATATTGTGATAAGTACCTCTTGTATCTTGAGAGTAACTAGTTCTACTACGGCACTCATATGACTCATTTACATTTGTTAAATCTACAGCAACACTTATTTTATTACGTTTTGGTAGATTAGTATGTTAACACATTATTTTATTATCATAGTTACCACTGGTTTTGATTTGTAATCAAGTGCAAGATTACACTGTAATAATGGTATAACCATGATAATAAAATAACGTTGCACTTGATTACAAAGCAAAAACAAGTCTATCAAAAAACCCAGTGGTATAACTTAACTAAATATCATTTCTTTAGTTTCCTTTTCCACCTCATGAGACCACTATAATTTTCTGGGTAATAGTAATCTTTCTAATATATCAGTACGCCCACACTTCATTTATCCATATTAAATTAAACTTCTACTTCATGTTAATGGAACTTACAATAGGCCTATAATTTCTGCAAAACTCAAAAATAAAGGAGTACAACTGTACCCAGATAGTGGTCATATGTTAAGTTTCACTTTTCCTCTGATGTTACCCATCTGGAATACATTCCACATGCCGAAACATTGTTATGGGAAATGGGATCAACTCGTCCTGCATTGCCATTTTCAACACAGACCTTCTCAGGATTCAAAACTGCGTACCTGCATCATTTGTCAGAGAGGGACATAAAGTCAGGCAGGATTGATGTTGCTGCCTGTTTGTTTTCTTTTTGGCTGAGGGATGTCACCTGAATTCCAGGATGTGAGGATGAAGGTACACCTGTTGGCATAGTCTGAGGCGTTTCTAAATCTTTGGATCTGTAAAGAAAGCTGTGCTGAGTTGACTCTTCCGTGTCCTCATGCAGCAGTTTGACAACAATCTGGCATCTTATAGGCTGTAAGTGCTGCAGTATGAAAGGACCATAATCTAAGATTAAATCTTTTTCCAACTTCAAGTCTTTTATAGTAGACTCTGTAAGTAGTGAGCAGTTTTAATTAGTAACAAGTTGTGTACAAAATGCTTACAATAATGCAAATCCTTAACATCATATTACACGGTTTTACAAGCTGGGCTGTCACACCGAATAACAAATTGGTTGCTTGGAGTCAAAGGCTGATTTAAAATCATGCTGCATCAGGCCGGTTGGGGGTGTATCAGCTCTGCCGGGTGGGTGTGGGCTGAGCGGGGGTACAGAAGCCCCACGCTTCTCAAGAGGGACAGTGCAGCTTTGGCTGAATGCAACCCTCCCAGACTCCTGCTTTCCCAGGGTTGCTTTTGGTGCTCGGATGCTGGTGACAGAGTGACCTGCCCTGTTCATGGCAAGGGGGCTTGGGATGAGCTAGTCTTCTCTGAGTATCATACCCAGATGGGAGGTTGGTTCCCAGCTAGGCTGAATAAATCAAAACCTACAGCAGGGCCAGGAGATGAGTCTCTCGGCCGTAGCACTGGCTGCTCCTGGGCTGATGACAGAATGAGCCTGCAGACCTCTGCAGATGAGAAAGGAAGAAATACTGCAACATGCTGAGGTGAAGTCCACAAGGCTTCTTCCCTCCGAGGCTTAATGTAGAGACATCCCCAGATTGTAATTCTGTGCATACTTCCCCACGGAGAGGTTTGATTAAACATGAGCCCTTAAAGTTCATATTTTCTTGCAGTGATACAAGTGGAGCAGATCACACCAGGGGCTCTCCACTCGCATGTCCATGTCCTGCAGGTGTCTGGGCTGTCTAGGAAAGCCTCCTATGCCACTGACAGAGAAACAGGCTTTCCAACAGGCACCATGCTGTCCAGCTTATCTGCCAATGAAGCTTCCAGACCTAGTCCTGCTATGGAAAATTATTTTCCAGGCCTGTGAAAGGACCCTCGGGGGTTCCTATGGCCTGGAAATATGGGGAAACATCTAAGTATTGTGGGATAACAGGGTGAAGAAGTGGGGAAGGACAGCTAGGTAATTAAGGTTGACTGTGGAGGGAAGGGGACTCCAGACTTCGAAACACTGTAGAGGAATACAAAGGCTACTGAAATGTGATTTTCAAGTGTTGTGCAAGATTTGAGAAGAGCTCAAGTATTTAAGTAACTTGGACTAGTTTAGCTGCACTTGTTTGCTTCATCTCATTTCTACATCCTACTCCTCAGTTAAAAGAATGTTATCAGCAAAATTTCCCCCAAAGTGTAAGTCTGGGTTGTACCACTACAAGAATCCTGGTGGATAACTGTACATTTCTGGATGCAATCTGAGGGTTGTTTGCACATTCGCATGGTTCAGCAGGTTATTCCTATAGAGTATAGAATTGATTAGCAATACATGCATTTTCTAGATTGTTATTAGAATTATTTATTTAAATATCTGAACCTTGGTTGCATACTGGATGAATTCTGTTCCACTCCTGTTTCATGGATGGATGATTCTTTGTTGCATTGCCTTTTAATTGGGGTGGGTTGCACACGCATGGATTGCTATGCTGAGTTGCTGCATGGTGGCCATTAAACTCCTAGAAAATGGTGATGCTTGCTCACATGTTCACAGACTTCCTTGGGATTACTGCATATGTAATAGTGTTTATTAGCAAATTATTTCCTTGAGAAAGACACTGAAGGTGCTGTTCTATCACCTTTCAGGCTCCTACAGTGAAAGTTTCCAATGTGACAAACTCCAGCCTGATGCTTCTCCTGTAACGAAAGATGTAGCTGTTCTTGGTCAGAAGCAGCCTGAGCATGGTGGCAGAAATGCTTTGCAAGCGGGAGGTTTGCATCTAAGGTATTCAGTGACAGGACAGTAGATGGCACTCAAGGATATGGAGGAGATTTTTGAGGCTTCTGAGCAACTCCCAAATAATTGCTTTTTACAGGGGCTTCTGTGGAGCACTCTCATGCTGGCATTTCTACCTGTACAGTCACGAAGAATCAGAGATAGCCATTGGCTTGGAGGAAGCTAAACAGGGAATGCATTTTGCAAGTCCTCTGCTCTAAGAAATAGCAGAAATGGAAATAAACATTTGTGAGCATGACCAAAATACAGCTTATTTCCCTTGCTTGTAGTGATTTCTTGCCATTATCAGTCTCACCTACTGCTTATACTGGCTTTTAACCTCATCAGAGAAGCAAACTGTGACTCACACTGGCATGAAGTTCAGCCAGACAATTAACCCACTGTCCCTAATAGCTTTCCTGCTGTTGAGGAAGGTGCGCTGTACAGTAAGAAGGAAAGCTGACTCATTGAACTACTTTGATATCCCTAAATTCATCAAAGCACTTGAGCGTGGGTTGCACTTCCCATTGGCATTAGACCGGTGCAAGCATAGCGCTGTGCTGAACGAGGGCTGAAACGATGGTTTTATCCTGGTCACATCCAGCAGCCTGCGAGCAAATGAGAGGCAAAATCACTGCTGCTTTTCAAACTGCAGATCTTGCTTTGGCCTCACATTATGCTTTTTATCCCAAGATGCAATTCTTTACTTCCCCCCACATAGTGGGAAAAAAATACTGGCCGGCCATGCAAGGTATACCAGACTAACAAAACTCCTGAAAACATCTCCATCTGTGTGCTCAAAGTTAATGCTAGTGATTTGCAGAAGTTGGTATAGAGTAAGCATGTCAATTCTTATTAAATTGGCTGTCTTCCTGAAATATTTAGTAAAAGCGTTAGCTAGTTAAAGATGAGTGACCTGTGGTCTCTGAATACGGAACCCTTCACATCAAATGAAGGAAATCCTTATTATGTCTCTTTCTGAAGTCAGACATTTTATCAGGATTTGGAGGCCAGTTTGTTCAGATGCATTGCCAGGAGGGAGCCTGAGCTGAGAAGGAGGATTAATCCCAGGTAGGCTCCCAGACAGCTGTCAGGATGGCACGGACGTCTGAATTGTCACTGAATTATGTTGAAATCAAACCTATAAAGAAAGATCTAAAAAAATCCCCTCTGTATGGTTTTGTGTCCTGGCCCCAGAGGCAGTCCTAGGGTCAAGCCATGGTCTAAACTTTATTTGATATTAGAAACTCTGCGTTCAAGCAGATGCCTTCTTTGTTCCAACTAAGGAACTGCTCAGCAGCCAGCTGTTATCTGAATAAGGCCACATCATTTTCAGTTCTGAATTTTAGTTTTCTCAAATGACCTGTATGTTTTGGCAGCTATTTCTCATGCTAATGGATCTTTCTCAATTTCATCAAAACTAGGGAAAACCACCTGTTATGGTCACATGTTTATGCACTTTGTTATGAAACAGCTTTTTTGGAAAATATTTTTTTTTTACATTTAGAAGGTATTCATGTGGGGTCTGTGTTTGCTTGTGGGCTTATTTTCCAGTGTGGTGTTCATTCAACTGCTGTTTTATTAGTTGTTTAAATAATGGGTGAAGGCTGACCCATAACCTGTATGAAAGAAATTAAAGGAGAGGCCACTGTCCTGCTGTTGTGCTGACATACAGAACATCAGTAAAAAGAATGTTTACTGGTGTGAATATTTTATTAGACTCTGATTTCCTTTAGATAAAGTATTATGAAGAACTTGTATCTCAGAATTGTGTGAAGAGATCGTATCTCTGTTGGAATTAAAATGCTGTAGGGAACCCAAAGTTGGTGATACAATTAAATTAATTGTACCATTGCCCCATTAACTGTCTGTATTACTCAATGTAAAAATTCCAGATGCAGCTACAGATGCTTAAACTGTGAGCAAAGAACATTATCAACCCTAGAAATTTTTCCTCTCAGCTGCAGTTTCCTTCAACTATAGTTTTTGTCTCTGCCAATAAATGAAAAGATGAATGTAACACATGAATTCATAGAATGACAGACCTCACCGGAATAATTTGATATTTCCATAAGAGAAGAGAAGCTGCCTTTGGGATGGCAACAGTGTTCTCTATGTTTTCTTCTTAGCAAATATCTCATTTTATTAGCAGGGTTGTTTTAAGTATAGTATGTGATAAAGCTGGCTCCTTGCATTTAAAATATTACTTAAATGATATTAGAGCAGCCTTTCCCTAGATCAGATAATTACATCCATTCTGGCTTTAAATTTGCTTCTTTCTTACAAGTCCTGTCAAGACTGCAAGTCATTGGCATACTAGATAGAAAGGAAAATCTAACACAGATATTTAAAATTCTCGAAACAGCATAATGGGTGCAATTGTTTAATTTGCAATAATACACAGTCACATCAATTAATCACTGTAACTTGGGAGGTAGGAACCAAAAGACCTTTTTCCACAATCGGAAGCATTGGCAGTGCTGCCCTTGAGACCAGCAGTTCCTCTAGCCAGGAAGCTTGGCTGCACATGTGCGATCCCTTCTGTGGATGTGTTGGTAATCACTGAGGACCGCAGAGGGCCAAGCAAGACGTTCTGTACTTCTCAGGCATGATGGAGATTTTTAACATTCTTGGCTGTGTGACTCTCAGGGTGATATGGATGTCTCGGAGTCATTTGTCTGTGTAAATCTGAAATAAATAAATTGGCAAAAAAAGAGAACATAGCTTTACACTTACTGATGTGGTATTTCAGGCTAAGAAACACTTCCTAGATAAGAGCAAGGGAAGAGAATAATTTAAATTCTTTCATTCCCTTGGGAATAATGCAATGCAGTAATGTTAAAACTGTATGTAATTGCTTTCTATTTTTGTAAAGCCTGTGGCAGCTATGAAACTTTAAAGTGAATACTGGAAAGTCTGGTTAGTATAAAATGCTTCAGTTGCAGTATGTTAATGGCGCAATGGGGGTTAAAAGACTTCTAGCAGTGGGCAAGGGTAGGCTTTTTTCCACAGACCACAACAGTAGATTTCTCTGGAACGTGTGAAAGAATCCTCAAAAGCTGCAAAATCTTCAGAAGGTGACAGCTTTTGGGTACGTCTTCTAGGTTGCTGTTTCCCATCACCTGCATGCTGCTCTGAGTTACTCAGGGAAACCTGAGCGAACGCTATTGTTGAGTATTGCACTCTTCTCATTTTGAAAGGCCGAACCCTCATTTCTCGGGGAATTAGGTGAGACATCTCCTGGATTTTTATTGTTGACCTTTCCGAGAGTCAGAGCACTACACAGAGCAGTAGATCAGTGTATGGCCGGGAGCAGGTCCATGGCAGCTAGAGGATGATCAAGAGGTGCTTCAGGCACGTGCTGTGTTCCCACGTTAACTGCTGGGAGTTTATGCTTTGTACCGGGATTAAGATTCATTCAAACATAATGATTTCCTGCCATTTTTAGTCCAATTCGTTCAAGACCTACTAGTAGTTAAAGCAAAGCATAAATGCAGTAACTGTTAGGACCCTCAAAGGAGAAATATTACATGTATTTTAGTTTTTGGCCAAGGCAATGAACAACATTAAAAAAGACTGTATTTGAACAGATAAGCATCTCTAGTTCTTATTCTGCACCTCTTAGCTCTGGGGTTTTTTTTATATATATGCATATATATATATACACACATTATATATGTGTGTGTGTATATATATGTAAAAAGTCATCATGAGCCTAAAAGACAAAATATACCCTTATTCTTCCTATGTGATTTTAAAGGGTGGTTTTTACCCTTTTATCCATCCCGATAGATATAAAGCACTGGCTAAACACAACAAATGTGTTCTGAAGCCCTTTCCAAATTCCTATTCATGGTTGGAAAAGAGATGATTGCTGCAGCTTACTGTGAATTTGCCATGAAAAATTTCTGAAGCTACAGGGATGAATTTTACATAACTCTTCACCTTGTTGTGGTCTCAGCAGGTATTTTGTCACCCTTATTCCAGATTTGTCCCAAGTGTTACACTGCATATTCCCAGGAGGTGTCCTGAGGCAGACTGTGCTGTAGAAGTATTAAATAAGTACAAGCAATAGACACTTTTTAAAATGTAAATATAGTGAGCCAGTTCATTTGTAGCATGGAGTGTGTTTGTACGTGTACACACAACTCCTGTCTGCTCCAGCTTAGCACAGAAAGCTGGGTAAAGGTCATGAGATTTTGTTTGAGGCTTTGGGGAGAGGGAAGGGGGTTTGCATCAGCCTCCATCCATTCTGCAGTCTCACAGTTTCTTTTCAGCCGCAGGTTTATTTTTTTCAGTTCAGCCATTCTCCTACAGTCTGGACTAATTCTGTTTTACCATTCAACGTAATTAATTTTGCTTCCATTTGCTGTGTTTTGGATTATTCAGTCACCTCCTGCTGCAGTGGCTAGTAATTTTGACTCTCATGCAGTGAACAGCACAATGACCACAATAACAGTGTTATACAACACTTTTTACCCATATGCATAAAACCTCTGACAAAAGTGATTAAATTTCACTGTTGCCATCTTTCTTGATGGAAAGCACAAAAAATTTAAGGGAACTCTCATCTGACAGAAAATTAGCTACACACAGAGATGGTCTGTGACTTTGCCAAAATGTTTTTGAGTTTCTGTATTTTGCTGCCAACAGTCTGTGCCCATCTCAGCTGTTCAGTGACACGCTGGAACTGTGGTTTGCTTTTTCATCCCTGTGCAGGAGATGAAATCCCACCTATGGACCATGACACCTGCTTAAATATGAGTGTTTGACCCATGTTTCCCCTGAAGAATGACAGCATCTCAGGTTCCATGGGATGCTATTCAGCGTTGGAGGCTGAAGCGATATACACAGGCATTCTGCAGAAGTTTCCTTCCAGGATTTCATACACAGTGGTTTATCCTGATCAGAGCCAGAAGCTAACTCTGATCTAAAAGTAATATATTGCAATAGTATTCTATACACTTTTCTCTATTAATTTGTTCAGTGTAAACTTCTGGCATCCACAGAATGCCTGAACGCAAAAAAATCTGCAGTTTGATTACACACTGGGTAAAGAAATATTGCCTTTTGTTCTGACCTGCTGGATTCATCTAATCCCTTCAGCGCTCTCCTGTCTGGTCTACCAGCCAGTGCATTAAATATATGACTGATTTTAAGGGCACAGAATAATTCAAGGTACAAACGTCAGAGTTTCTTACAAAGAATTTGGTTTTTCCTTACCCAGGTGTTTAGTACTGTTTCATTCTTTCTGGAGCCAAATTTGGACTGAGATGCATGCTTTCCATTGGAAGTGCAATTACTAAAGCTTAGAAGTGCTGAGGTCCATGAATGTATTTCACTCAGTCATCTGCCCTTCTAAATATACGGTAATTGCTACTCTTTGTGTATGAAATGAGAGAAAATAGAACAAATTAGAGAAATGTTACCTTCTGCAGATAGAGTATTTCTGAGGATAAGATTGTTTTAAAGGTATAACATTGTTAACAGAATTGATTTTTAATTCTTGTTTGCATCTTGGCACAGTCACAGGGCACATTTCCTATGTTTTGTACATTTATTTGAAACAGAATTAGAATAAACTTTTCTCTTTTGTATAAATTACTGGCTTTGTAGGCTGTGTAGGTGTTTTTCAAATGCACACACCATGCTTACTTAAAAGTAATTGCATTTCAAGATAGGATTTATATTATGCCCTTCCTATCAAGGTATAGTCATGCGTTACAAGCTGCCATTCTACAAATTTCCAGAGTGACATTTTATTACTGCAGATCATTTTAGGAGACTTCCTGAGAAAGTAAAATGTCTCCTCATATAACTGCCTTTTCAGGTAGAAGCATAACAGAGTGCCTTGGGACAGTAAAGACTAAAAGGATTAGCCATTAGGAGGGCTCTTATATCACCTTTATCTTCAAAGACATCCTGACAGTTTGCCTGGGCAGAAATTCTGGGCAACATTACTTTGATCTGTTGGTGGCTGTGGTTCCTGCGGCGCCAGGGCTGACAGCAGGCAACACCTACTAACCTCACACCATGGGTATGAACATTTACTGTCGCCTTTGCTTCTGCTAATTTTTTGGTCGTAATGCTGTTGCCTAGTTCACATCAATAGCAGAAGTTGTTCCAGGGGGAATCAGTCATAGGAAGTGTTCGGCTAGCTTGAAGGAAGAAGTAAGAGAAGCTATTCATCATTCAATAATGCTGAAAAGGTGGTTGCTGTAGAAACCTTTTCCAGGTCTAGCAAATGTCAAGAATCAGTTTGTATCCACTGCAGCACCATAGATCAGATTGGAGATGCTCCCACGCACAGGGACCCTGGAGGCCTGGCGTTCCTTTCTGGAGACACCAGAGATTTCCTGGCCATCTGCCTGATGGGGGGAGCAGCCATCCCCATCCCCCTGTGCAGAGACTGCTGCACAGTCACAATTGCCCCATGCATATTCACAGGGACCACTTCATCCATCAGGGCACGCTCCCCAGTGCTTTTCTCTGGTCTTGTGCTAATAGCTCATTTCAGCCTGTATGAGAAAGCTGGCTCTAGCAACTCAGAGGCAGAAGTAGCAAGGGATAAAGCGTGGCTGAATGTGTTTTAGCTTGGACTGGCAGCAAAAGCCTGGGGCTGTACAGGGAGCACGGCTACCACTTGAAGGAGATCAGACTTGTTCTTCCCTGGAGCATTCACTGAGGCATCATTGAAGACTCAGCAAATCAGAGCTAAAGCTCTGAGCTCAATTGCAGGTTGATAGCAACGATGTCCTAAGCTATTGCAAAGTGTGAACAAGAGCAGGAGGTGCAGAATTTAATCATAGCTTCATAAAGGGGCTGAGTCATAATTTAACTGAGTTCAATTCATTTCTACAGCAGAGGGGCCTTTTAAAGTAAAGATGCTCCGGCCACAAAGGGTTTTACTTATGTGCTGGTTTTGGCTGGGATAGAGTTAATTTTCTTCGTAGTAGCTGGTATGGGGCTATGTTTTGGATTTGTGCTGAAAACAGTGTTGATAATACAGGGATGTTTTGTTTACTGCTGAGCAGTGCTTACACAGAGTGAAGGTCTTTTCTGCTTCTCACCCCACCCCACCAGCAAGTAGGCTGGGGGGGACACAAGAAGTTGGGAGGGGACAGAGCTGGGACAGCTGACCCCAACTGACCAAAGGGATATTCCAGACCATATGACATCACGCTCAGCATATAAAGCTGGGGAAGAAGAAGGAAAGGGAGGACGTTCAGAGTGATCGTGTTTGTCTTCCCAAGTAACCACTATGTGTGATGGAGCCCTGCTTTCCTGGAGATGGCTGAACACCTGCCTGCCGATGGGAAGTGGTGAATGAATTCCTTGTTTTGCTTTGCTTGTGTGTGCAGCTTTTGCTTTACCTGGTAAACTGTCTTTATCTCAACCGACAAGTTTTCTCACTTTTACTCTTCTGATTCTCTTCCCCATCCCACCAGGGGTGGGGAGTGAATGAGTGGCTGTGTGGGGCTTAGTTGCTGGCCACGGTTAAGTCTTGACAACTTAGTTCCCTTTGATAAGGACCTCTTAAATGCTTGCTGCTTTGGATTTCGGTCCAATTGCAGTCCATCTAGTAGAGGTGGTGCAAACTTGCTGAAATAAATGGTTTATTTCCCCAGAGCTGAGGTCTTGTGTGTGGCTTTCGCGAGTTACTTGGCAATTCTTCTGGTAAAATGAGCTAATGTGTCCATCTTGTTCTGCTGTGCTCTTTGTGAAGGGTTCCTGTGCTTCACTGAGACAATTCGTAATAATTTGCTCTGGTTCAGTTCATCTTGGGTTTCTGCATATAAGGTATCCTGAGTCTCTCTTGGCTGGGTAATTGGTTTCAAAATATGCTTTCTGAGACTAACATTTCTCCGTTTCCATTCGAGATCAGTAGGATGGAGCTGCATCGTTCTTAATATAACATTGATTCTGCAGAGTGATGTTTCTGATCGTTGGGGTAAACTTCAAGATTGCTTTAGATATCCATGTTCTGAATGAAGACACAAGAATATCTCATTATTCAACTATTATGAAGTCTCTCAGGTTTTCAGCTTCTATCGATACTGTTGATTTATTTTGAAAAGGGTGTTAGAAGCCCAGAGCTTGGCAGGACACGTTACTGATCTCATGCAATCCGTTCTGGGCATTAACATAGGAGTATCATTCACAGATCAATTTTCTCTGAACTTTAATTTGAATACCAGTGCTCCTTGAGGATCTTTCTGGGTCACTTCAGCATTGAGTAAACTGATTAATAAATGCAGGCATCCAAATTAGCTGCGTGCCAGCTGCTGTCAGATGTAGATATCTAGTCTGTTCAGTTTGCTGGCATACTTGTTTCTGTAAAGAGTAATACTCAGCTCTGTCTACCTTCAAAACAGTTTTCAAATTTCAGCCATTCAATCCCAGCTGCTCTGTAAGGAGGCAAGTATTCCTCTGTTATTAAGGCACACTGCCTGGGGAGAATATTTAAGGTGAAGTAGTGTCATTTAGCTAGTTGTTAGACTGTAGAAAAACTGTCTGCTACCTTTCTACTCAGCAGACAAACTGAGAAGTACATATCAAGAGAGCTTTAGAAAGCATCTGAGTGAAGTTAATGCCACATAGTGCTATGCAATCCATGAAAAGAATGTGATGAGGCAATTACAAATGAATGTAATATTTGATTTTGTAAAGATATGGGGGAAAGGTTCGGAGGGAGGAACTGAGCTAGAACGGTCACTTGGAGGCACTGCCAACTTAATGTTCCTTTGCTTTTAGCTACTGGTCATGGAAAACAGATGTGTGGGAAATGGCTACGGGTTTATGGAGTGTCCGGAGCCAGGGACTGCCTCGAGAGAGGTCACACGAAAAGTTTCTTCGTCCACTCCACATGCACGTGCCCCTTACTGGTATTGTAGAGTTAACATATCCCAACGGTTTCTCAGAAATGATGGCCTAGCTTCCCAAATTATTTCCTTTTCTTTTTTCCTTTCATTTCTTTTCTCTCTATGTTTCAGATTATGCTTGGCCTTTGCCTAAACAGTTGTGCCCTATATGGATTTCCCTAGATGTGCTCTTTTCAACTGCATCTATTATGCATCTCTGTGCCATCTCTCTTGATCGGTATGTAGCAATACGCAATCCCATTGAGCACAGCCGCTTCAATTCCCGCACCAAGGCTATTATGAAAATTGCTGCAGTTTGGACCATATCCATAGGTAAGCAATGCGGCTCACGATCTTAACTGTGTCTTAATGAATAATAGTGTTACTCCAATTTTCATTTAGGATTTTTTAAGAGGATACTCAAATTAATTTACCTGGCCTGCATGCCTGAATATAATAAATGATTACTGGGAAATAGATGTCTTCCATTGCGGTTGGTCAGTGACCAAAATAAGCAGTCATTTTTCAGAATACCACCGCTTTCAATGCTGAAGCATTGCTGCTGTGTACATATCAATATGCCGATAATGACGGAACACAGACAAATGGTACCATAAAACTGCTGTGTAAACAAAGCAGAAAATAGCATTAGCAAAGACTCTGGAAGGAAAACGCAGCCAGTACAAATGACATGTCTACACTGCAGTTAAACTCACTCAAATTCTGGTGGTGGTTTAAGTAAAGCAGCACAGAATGGAAGGCAGGCTAACAGTGAGGTATTTACTGCTCTTGCGCAGGCTTTATAGCCTATATTATACTCTGCTGCAGCTGGATTGCTGCTAGTACTGAGCTAGCAAGTTTGAAGTCATAGTAAATGAGGACTGGACATAAAAGAAGACACTTTTGTATCACTTCGATACAAGGCAATAAACACAGCAGCAGTAAAATAAGGAAGAAAAGGCAAAATGATAGCAAGATGACTCTGTAATATCAGGAATTTTATGTGAAGAAAAACATTTTTGGGGGAATTCTTTCAATGTGCTTTATAGAAGAGACATTTGGGCCAGTGTCAGAAGAATTGTACAACCACTTCCCTGTGCTGTATTGCCTTTTTTTCTTGAATAAAATGCAGTCCTACAAAGATTTAACATTTAACTTTTCTTTTATAAAGCGGTTGTCACTTTCAGTGCTGTACTGCAAGGAAAAGCATGTTTCAGGTGCTTGAACTTCTCTTGAGTTTTGCCTGCTTTGGAAGTGGAATATAATACTGGATGTCTGGGTGCTGCAGGGGCTGCTTTTGAAGAAGCTTGCCATGGAAAAAGGCTATGGAAAAAGAAAAAAAAATAGGGAAACATACCTTCTCTCCTCATGAATATAACAAGAACACCTGTTAGAAGCAAATTTTCATGTGCCATAGGCCTGCTACAGCTCCTCTAGGTAATACAGTGACATTTAATTTGGTTTAATCAATTCATTTAAGATTTCTTTTTTAAATTATTATTTTAAACTCTGTGCTGCCTGTTTGGCATAGGAAAGAAAGCTGCTGAACTCAGTGCATAAGCAGTCACATGTGAACAACTTCACGTGCGGGATACTTGGGCTTGATTTGCATGGACAGCTCAGAGTCGGCGCAGAATCTGTGCCCTATGTTGCACTGTAACACAGAGGGAGCAGCTGGTGTCCCCCCCTAGCAGAGCCATATAAATCTGTCAGCAGCAGTAAGTAGCACATTGCAAACCTGGGCAATAAGACTGTTCTGCTTCCATTTCTGAAGCTAACTTGCAGATTTTTGCCTGTGCTGCCTTACATGTTGCAGACATATCCTTAGAAATTCTGGCTAGTGCTGAATGTGGCTGCCTGCACAAGCACCTTGAGGACTGTTGTGGTTTGGATTATGCGTCCAAGGAATAAAGTAAGGCAATGAGTACTTCATGCATGGTTCACTGAGTAAGCCCACTAGTAAGCAAATCTGGGGCCTGACCAAATGGATGTAAAGACAGCCATAGACCTACCACAGCCATAGACCTACCTCTTCCTGGAGTTACTGGGTGGGGAATGGGCTCAGGGTGATGGAAAATAGGAACATTATGGGCTCTACTGTCCCCCAAGGACAAAAGTACCCGAGCTAGGATAGGCAAGGTGACTTTGTGCTGCTCTAGAGTGCAAACACTTCACCCCTGCCCAGCTTTCTCAGGTGATTTTATTATTGATCCTATTATTTATAACAGGATGTAAAACAGGTGAAATAACGAACGCTAAAAGAAATAGCTTGGAAAGGAGATGGAATGGCACTTTTCTTTTGCAGGCACATGGCTCATCAGCCCTCACTAAGGCAATGGGTGCTGCATTTATTCCCCAGCATCCAAAAGTGTTTAGGAGGAAGCTGTGAGCAGTCACTCAGCGGGACATCTGCAGTGCACAGTGCTTTTAGGGACTGCCCCAGGCAGCGCTTCCCTCCCCAGGCTGGGAAAGGAGATACGTTACAGCTGTACCTGCGTGCCCTCCTTTGCTGGGAGCATAGCTTAGAGGGTGTACAGCATGTCTGGACTTCATTTATGTCTTGTTCATTCTCTTTGATGCAGATACAGCTGGTCCAGGGGAGTCTTTGCTTCCATCCCTTATTTTGAAGACAGGCAGAACTGATACTCCCCAGAGAGTCTGTTCAGGGCACTGAAATGCTGTTGGATTTCCACCCTCCCCAGCGCATGCAGTAGGGCTTACCCATTTACTAGGGCTTTCCTCCAGAAGGTTGCATTAAATGGAGAAAGAAGAGTACTCTTGGTGTGTATCTAGCTTATTTTAGAGTAACTGGTTTTACTTCATAAATGAATTTAGAAATGTGACAGACACAGGAATAAACTGGACGTGGAATGAAAGAGAAGGACTCACCCAAAGTGCATTGTTGCTGTCTTCTGGCTCTTACCTACTTGTCACTTGGAAAGGCCTGATGAAATCCCATGCAATTTTCAAGAGGATGAAATAGGTTAAGTAAATTCATCCTTCCTTCAGTATTAAGTATCACAAAAGAATTTGTGCATTTCTATACCTGATTAAGTATCAAATTCAAAGCAGCCCTTACGTGCAGGCTGGTCAGTTTGCATTTTCTAAATCCTGCTTCAGTTGGACTGAAGAGACTTTTAAAAGCATCCCATGTAAAGAATCCTGAATTCAGTGCCTGAATCAGAATTTAAAATAGGAAGTAAAAAGCATGTAATTTATCTTAATTTAGTAGCTTTTGCATTCCATTTTCCTGAAATGTTAATGCTGACAGCAAAACATATAATAGAGGTTCTTTGCTCATTGAGCTATGAATTTGGCAGGTTGCACAAGCCTAAACCTATGATTAGGTTTTTAAGCAGGGGAACATAACAGAGTCCTCCTGTCTGTTGACAATTGCTTTATGAACGGGTCTTTTCCAAAGTCCTCTTTGCTCCAGAGTAAAGTACATCACAGCCAGTTGTCCTGTGTTTTAGCAAATGTAACCTGAGCAAGACTTTTTGTGTTCAGTTAGAGAAAAAGTGGGTGCTGTGAAGTGCTGGGCTTGTAAAAATGAGTTTTGTGATAGATAGCGCTGTGCTGAGGCTGGAAATAGAAATGTAGGCAACAGAAATATCCATACAATTGAAAATGAAAATAAATTATAGATGTGAGCTTGCTGGCAGAATCTGATGTTTCAAGACTTCAGACTTTGCAAAGGTTTTCACGAGTAATATGTGGACTTAACCATCTCACCGGACTACCTGTATTCTGCTCTGAGGAAGGTGGCTTTGGGCCACCCTGGCCAGGAAAGGAGATCCCCATGCAGGTCTTGGCAGGAGTGATGAGGAGCTAGGCAAACTCTAAATGCATACCGTATAAAGTGTTAACTGGGTAATATTAATATTAAAAAAAATCACATTGGAAATGTGAATGAAAGAACTTCAGTGATGTGGAAGGGTGCATAAACATTACTTCTGATATGAAAATAAGTAAAACATTTTAACTCTGAAGCTCCTCGTTGCCCAGCTGTGTGCCTGCTAGCACAAAAGGGGTTTTCCTCTGCTTCCCAGAAAGTTCAAGGTATGGTCATTTACTAGAGAGTGCCAAAATTACACATGCTACCAATTTCCCAGCTCACAGTTTTACATCCTTAGCAACAGTGTAAATTCAATTTACTTAAGTGACTGAGATAAGGCCACCCTTTAAATTCTGCTCTTTGTATCAGTGCCACAAGCAGACCCCACATGTCTTTTGTTTGTTTGTTTGAAAACAGAATAAGTGACAAAAAAAGGAAATGCACTGTTGAATTATGGTAATACCATGATATGTGTTTCTTTTCATTCTCTCTCTGACTCACTAAAGATATTATAATTTTGATTTCAGGTAGATATCCAGGGTTTGTATATATAATAAACCATTCAACTTTAATTTTACATCCCCATTTAACTTTCGTACTATTTCATTGTTTTATTGAGGAGATCTATGTATAGAAGTATGAAAGACATGTGCTGCAAGGAGCAGTAAACGCTCATGTCAGATTAAGTGATCTTATGTCTAACAGCTTTTTGCTTCTGCCCTGAGTGTTCCTCTCACACAGGCTGAGCAGCCCCCTGCATCCAAGCTGTCCTAATGATGTCCTTAAAGAGCCTCCAGGTATCAGTTAAGCCGTTCCCTATCTCACTGGGGATAATTCCAGTGGGAAATGATACTTAGCTTGAGGAACGTGCTTGGAGTGGCACCACTGATATTAAAAGGAATTGTAGCTTCCCTAAAGGCTAAGAGGAGTTTGTGCATGGAGGTAAAGGGGGACTGGAGTAATTCATGTAGCTTCCCTTGGGTCGTGGTTTTAGAGCATGTTTAGGGTTTTGAATTGTATTTCTGCCCATAGGTGTGTCTCTGGGATCAGTGACTTTCTCAGCGAGGCATTTGTTTGTTCCCATGGCATGCTTGCTGATGAGATGTGTTTGCTCCTGAGCACTCTGTTCAGTGCAGGACAGTAATTGCTCCTGAGAGACTGTACTTTGGGATAGGAGCACACACCCATGAATTTCTTGGCAGGCTTCAGGGTCTGGTTAGCAAACAAACTTTTGGACACGTTTCTTGGAAAAAAATGGCAAAAACACTGCTAGTGGAGAAGACAACAAATGGAAGGTCAGAATATGTTACCAGAATTTTGCTCAAACATTTCCCACCAAGCAGGCTGGTTCTGTTTGTGGCTCATCATTTGGAGACAAGGAAGCAGTGTTAAGACAACTATCACTGGCAAAGCAAAGGTTAGACAGGCACCCTTCACCCCCTTGAAAAGTGTACGAATTCCTGATTACGAGCACTGCTTTGGTAGAAGGACAGTAACACTATTGCTGAGAAAAATGGTTGCATGTTAGTAAAGCCTAAGAGAGGTAGCATTAGTTTCTCTCCAGATTTGGGAGAAATTTGTATTAATGTATTTTTGCCTTTTTATGTTTGACATTAAATGTCTGACAGTGTATGTTCGACTGAAATTCTTCCCTCATGAGCATGAGGGCTCGTAGTTGATGCTTTCGGTAGGCAGAAGCACTGCAGTGGTGGCAATCCTGATAGTTTTTGGTAGCCTCAAGTTAGCGCAGAGGTGGCATTAGCATCACAAGCCAGGCTGCTACTTGCTTCTGGTGGAGCAGTAGGGCAGGTTTGTGCTCACAAAACTTTTTCTGGCCTATATTCTGGTCATGGGTGATACAGAAACCCTTGCTTTACAGCCTAGAGGCATGACATTAAGGCTTCATCTGCCTCTGTTTCCCATTCATTTGAATTGAATACAAGGTTATTTTCTCTAAAGACATTCTTTTGCCTGGGTGTTTGTACCGTGATTCCCAAGAGGGGCATTGATCTCCCTGCCACATCGGCAAGAGTTATCAGGGTGAGGAAGATCACAACAGTTGATAACAAGCTGAGTTCCTAGCAAGGGAACTACTTAGGGATTTCAGGCACAGGTGCCTGGATTGGTTTGATTTTGTCATCAGATGCCAGTGAAATATTTTGCCTGGGACAGCAGCAGATGGTGATAGTCTGTGAAGTGTTTTGCACAGAAGATGGATTGACCATCCCACCACATCCATTCCCAAGGGGCAAGGGAGATGCCGGTGCCTCCTGTTTGAGGCTACTGCTACTGAGCATCAGTTCAGGCATCACTGTTTGATGTCTTGGGGAAGCCCAGCCCTGGTAGCAGGTATGCTGTCAGCAGGAGCAGGAGCCCCATCCCCCTGGGTTCAAAGGCACCATTGGAAACAAGTGGCTGAGCAAACCAAGAGAAGTAATTTAGCAAAATAGAAGAGCAGGTGGGAAAATAATTTATTTCTTCTGTCTTTTACTGGCATTTGCTGGTTTTCCATCTGAGCTCAGGTTGTTCAGTGCTCTCACAAGGTTTAAGTAAAGGTCAGCAGCTTGTTCAGGCACAGTCAGTAATTACATTCATCTGTTTGCATTTGTGCTCGCTGTGGGCAGGGAGATCCTTCAAAGTTCAGCCCCCTTTTATCTTTGCCTTTAAACCAATACAAGGTTGGCACTGTTGTTTTATTAGAACAGTTAGATAAAACTAGACCTAATCCAACCCTGAAGGTGCATTGTTGCTGTATTAGCATATAAAATGCATTCCAATTAGTCTGCTGACATATGGGGAATATATGGAATTTTTGTGGGTTTGAACACTACAGAAGCCCACATTCTTCGATTTGCCTCTGAAGAGCTTTGCTTCCTAAAACCGGTGCCTTTTCTTTCACAATGCAAGTCAGGAGGCTACTGTCTGTTGGGGTTTACTTCCCTCTGTCTGTTAGATATTATTAGAGAAATGTGCAGGCACTTTGCAAGACACTTCTGTTAAGAAACCAAACAGATAGGGTTTAGTTTTTTTCACTTTTCTGAGAGGGTTAGGTTCCTATTTCCTCTAACAGACTTTAATGCTAATGCATAGTTATAGCAGCTGCTAACATTCAGGTGAACGTCTCTTAAAGTTGTAACCTACGTTTATTTTCTATAATAATAAATATGATGTTAAAGATATGGATTTAAACACACAGTGTTTATCATGGACAGCAGTGTTCTTGGGTTTGCTGCATAGACTGCTTTTGTGGCAGCCATAAGCTTGTTTGGCACACAGCAATTTCTCTCTGTTTTTTTTGTTTTGGTTTTTTTTAAATTGTGTGTAAATGCCAGAAGGATGGTAGTGAGGTCCAAAGCCCACCTGCATCAGCAGAGCCTTTGCCATGGACCACAGCGGACTTTGAATCCAGCACAGGCATCAGGAGAGGTGGTCCCTGGCATTCCCAAGCTTATGTACCTGCAGCAAAATCTGACCCCTCTTGTGTTCAGCCTTGAGAATCCCGCACACGGAAAGACAGAGTAAACCCATACACAGGCCTCTGTTTTCTTTAGTGAGGTTGCTGTCCCTGGAGGACATTATATCTTCTTGTATAAGAATGTTGTGAGAAAGAATGGAAATTACTTGCTTTCTTAGTGAAAATAAACATCAAAGACTCCATCTTTCCAGTAATCTCTATCAGTCTCATGGGCTTTCACAGAAGAAAACAGGATATTAAACACAAAACCATTATTGTTTTTCATTTAAGTCTAAATTCTGTGAATGTCAATTTAGGCTTTTTAGCCAGCTTTTTTTTCTGGAGCAAGACAGTAAATGTTTTACAAAGCTATATTTGTAGGTATTTGGGGTTTGTTTTATTAATTGAGAATCTGTGAAGAGCATCTGCTACTCTGTGTCCATGGCATCATCTCAGCCCCATTTGGTGAACCATTCTGCTGGCTTAAGAACATCTTTAAAGCTGACAAGAAGCAGTTAGGACAACAACTGTAATTGGATTTGTGATCCAGAGGATCTCCCTCTGTCTTGCTTCCCGCTACTCTGTCAGACAGAAGCTAAAGGAGGACAGAAGAGAAAAAATCATGTTCATCTTCTCCCTTGTGAACTGCTGTGGTGAAAAAGGACGTCCTGCTCCAGCTGCTGACCGGCAGAAGGTTGCACAGAGCTCCCAGTGTTGAGTCTAGCAGGGCCATGGTTCATGGTTTGCTGGCTGGTGGTGGCTGGTTGTGTCTTCTTACTGGGACAAAACCAGTTGCCCTAGGCACTGCTCAGACATCAAGCAAGAGGACCAAGTTTGCTCTGAAGAGCAAAGAGTGATATGCAATAAGCTTGCAAAACTTTTACCTTGCAAGTTTTTGGAACAACGCCACCTCTCTTTGGGAATTTGCTGCCGCCTTAGTTAGAAAGGGTTATTTGACACAGCTGGAAAACGCTTCTGAGGCTGGAGACCTCAGCTCACTAAATCAGGCTGACATTTGTTGATGAAGAGTGTGACAGCTCAGCTGCAAGGCAAAAGCTCACGAAACGCTCTACACTGGGGCTTGGAGAGCTGAACAGCAGTAAGGCTGGACAGCAGTAGGCTTCGGAGCCTCTTGCCTGATTTAACACTCACTGTCCTTGTGCTGGTGTAGTAAGTTTGGCTTTCTCTGACCAACTGACCTCAGTTCTTAAATTATGAACAGTTACAACTGTGGTGTTAGTATTGTGGGTTGCTTGAGTCAAGTGGAGTTGAGTGCCTTCTCCGTGCTTGTTCAAACAGCTGAACTCAAGTAAGGCAGGCATTCATGCTTACTCATGTTCAGGTGCCATGGGAATGATTAGTGATAAGCATAGCATGTACTGATCAGAGTAACCCTATTGAAATCAGGGCCAGGGTGTGAGCTGTGTCTGCAAGCAGATATTTGTGCATTTGGGATTGTGGCAGTAGCAATTTTGCAGTAATCCCCCATGAAGGAAGCCCCTCTGGGGTGTCTGAGACCTTCCACACTTCACTTTTCACTAGTGGGGTGATGTAGAATTAGTCCCTGTTGCCCAAGTTGTGTAACAGACTTAGTTCCCTTCAGGGCTGGATTGTGGAGTAGATCAGTGGTAAATCTCATATTAAAGAATATGTTACAAAAGAGAAGTGTGAGGCAGAAGAAAGTGTTTGAGATGACGGTAATGCTGCCCGTTCAGCAGTGCTGTAGGCTAGCTGGCAGCTGAATGAATGTGTGTTGGCAGCTCCTCCGAGGGCATCCTTCTTCCTACTGATGTTAACAATGGGATTTTCCTGGATTGGAGGAAAGAGCAAACAAAGAACTGGTGCTCTCTCTCTGTGCTTTCTCAGCTTGAAATCCCACTTTGTTATGAGAGAGGCGAGAGACACTTTTCCATTACAGCGGCTGCCTCCTCATTCCCTGTCATCAATGCTGAGGTATCTCATGCACAAGCAGAGTTTTAGGCTGCCATCAGTGCTCTTGATTTGTATATTCATTATATCCCAGAACTAGATTATTCTTCCCAAATGTACTTTATGTGTGTGACCATGAAGATATCCTAAAACCTCATCTCATTTCCCTTGGCTAAAGCAATAACACTAAATTCAATTATGACTATTACATGAATGAACCCTTATTCATTTTGGAGTTTTATTTCAAAGGGTATGTGTTATAGAGGGCTCTAAAGCATAAAATTATCCATGCAGATATAATCCCAGTGTAATGCCATTGATCTAATGAAGATCTCTTCTTTGTGCAAAGACTGCTCTGTCCACCTCTGTGGTTTGATTGAGCCAAGGCATTAGAAAGATGTCTTTAACAATAAAGAGTCAATGGCTTGACGGGATGAAGGTTATTGGAGTCACAGGGATTTGGCACAGGCAAGCTAACAGGGGTTAACATATCAGAAAGGAGGCAAGTGTAAACTGATAAACTTTATCATGTAGAGGGAAAGAAGACTGAATCCTGGAACTATCACTTGGGCTAAGGAATCACAGAAGGCATTTATATCATTACTTTTCAGAAGAAATTCCTTCACTAGATTGCTGGCAAATGGTAATTTTATGGTAATGACATATTGCAGATGTATTCTCCAGAATCCTGGAAACACTTGCCTGGAGTGGGAAAAATGCCCTGGTTAATCTCTTCAGCATGTTATTCTTTCTGTTTAGAAATTCAGAGTCCCACAGATTAGTTCTAGGGCCTGTGCTATTCACAGCAACCCAAAAAACAGCAATCCCGACACAACAGTAGCCTCCGCACTGGTTATTTCTTGGGTGAAGGAGCTAAGGAAGGAAATGGCCAGCCCCACGGACATGTCTGTGAGTGAGTGCTCACTGACAGCCAGGCGCCAGAGGGTAGGAAGCAAAGAACAAAAGACATTCTGCTGCACTCTAAATGCTGGGATGTGCAGGTTTTTTCCCTTCTTTAAAAGGACAGAGAGGAGTTTGAAAAGAAGTGGAGAAAGATAATCAAAGGCATAAAATGAGTTTGGCATGAGGAGAGAGAGTAAATAGAATATCATTCTTCAGTTCCAAAAGAGATGTCAGACAATAGGGGTGATAAAGGTCTATAAAATCACTGAGAAGGTGGAAAAGGTGACCAGAGAGTGATTATTTACTGTTTCTCACAGTAGAGGAACTGAGGGGAGTCAAAGGAAATTATCAGACAGCAAATTTTAAATGAGCAAGAAACACTTTGTTCACATGACAAACAGATAGGTTGTGGAACTGAATGCCACTGAGTATTGTAGAGTTATAAATGAGATCAAGAATTCACAGAAGATGGGTCTCAAAGGTTATTTTAAAAACGAGGTGTGGATCCAACTTCTTGCTGTGGAATTCTCTAAGCTATAATGCTGACAGCCGCCCCATTTTGTACCATGGCCCTAAACTTCTGGTACCTGCCAAGGACACGAGACAGGGCTAGATGAACCCATGATGGTCTAACTAGATCTGGCCCACCATGTCTTTTCCACGTTCTCACACATAGGTTGTGATATTCCAAAATATGTTGTTGCTTTTGTTGGTTTTTGGCTGTGTCTAGACAGATTTCTTTGGAAGGTTTAGGGTCTGACCTGGTGTGGGACTGAGCTCCACAGATCAAGGGACAAAGTTTGGATGTCAGTACAGATGAAAAATATTCCAGTGAGATCCAGTACTCTGGCATGAGTACTGTATTCTTTCTGTCCCCACAGTAAATTGCTGATGACTTTCACAAGCTAGAATAGAGCTGGTATGCAGATATATATTCCTGGAAAACGGTGTTGGAGGACATTAAGTAAATGCATCTGAATTAGAGCTATTCAAAAATGCTTTCATTCTTTCATTCCTTCACTCTGTAAGAGACAAGCCAGCGGCTAGCCATGTGTGCAGACTACTATGTGCAGTCCTGGACAGTCGTGCTCCGGGCTTGACATGCTGTCTGCTCTGCCTGTGTGCCAAACAGCATGGACACATAGCCATCTGCAGAGATCCTTCATGCAGGACTCCTGCTTCTGCTTCAGGAAGGCCTGATGTCCTGAAATCCTGGACTTACAAGCTGTGCTAGATGATGCTGAAGAGGAAAAGGGATGCAAAGTGTTCTTAATCTCACTTGTCTGCCCTTAAGTCCATGACTGTAAAAAGTGCTGTGCTACCAGGATACAAGAGAAACTGCCTTGGCAAGTGCAGTGCTTCCCAAGGCTTATTAGTCTGCTTAGAGCTTAGGAGTAGCTGGAAGCTGTGCTCTAGTTATTATTATAATTGAGTCATTTAAAGTTTCCTTCCTTTCAGCCAGAGGGTTTGTAGCTGGGGTTCTGATTTCAGATGGTCATGTCAATCTGATTACCATTTTAGTTACACCTTTCTACTTTCATGTTGTCTGTCATTCCAGTTTTAGCCCTGTATTCAAGATAGAGGGATAGGAATCAGGCAGCCTTTTCATTTGACTCTGTAATTGCCTCCTCTAAGAATTCAAGCAAGACTGTCTTTATGGTACTTTTAAGTTTCACCCTGCTTGTGGATGAAATGCCTGGGCAGGCAGAGCTTGTAGAGACCACCGCCTGCATGCACTGAAGTAGCTGATAAGGACCCAGAAAGCCAGGAGCTTTTCTTCCATGGGTCCATGATGCCATGGAAAAAGTGGCCATTTTTCTATCAGGATTATTTTAATGTCTTTAAGAAACTTGCTTCTAAATCTTTATAGCTGTAATTCTTTTGCATTTTGATAATTTTCCTCTTTAAAATTTGCTACTATCTACCCTATGTCAGTGATTTCAACCCCCCTCTCCCCCCGAAACTGGCAGGCATGGAGTGGCCAGCTGGAACAGAGCAGGATAATGACTGCCCTTTCTACACCCACAAATCGCAATTAATGCTAGAAAAAGAAATTGATAAAGGAGTTATGCTGCATTTGCTGTGTCAGCTGTGGAGTGCAGGAAAGCTGCAGCTGTTCCCAGCCAAGAGTACTCATGCCCTGGAGCTGCACTCCCAGGAGTGTTGTTACATGAGGTTTTCCCTTCCATCTGGGAGTAGGAACTTCTCTTTCGAACAGCTTTAGGCAGCAGGCTGAATGCATGCAGGACCTGCGTCATCTCTGCTGCCTCTTTGGAGCCCTGTCCGTCCAGGTAACAGTCTCTTTTTTGGTCTCCTTCTTCTAGGGATATCTGTGCCCATTCCGGTCATTGGTTTGCAGGATGACTCCAGAGTGTTCGTAAATGGGACCTGTGTCCTCAATGATGAGAACTTCGTCCTCATTGGATCCTTCATGGCGTTCTTCATCCCTCTCATCATCATGGTGATCACGTATTGCCTGACCGTCCAGGTGCTGCAGAGACAGGCAACGGTGTTCATGTGTGGCGAGGTGCCCAAGCAGAGGAGGAGCAGTGTAAACTGCCTCAAGAAGGAAAACAACACAGAGAACATTTCAATGCTTCACAATCATGAGGGAGCATCTCACTTGAACTCTCCTGTAAATAAGGAGGCAGTGCTTTTTCGGAAAGGAACTATGCAGTCCATCAACAATGAGCGAAGAGCCTCCAAGGTCCTGGGCATCGTCTTCTTTTTGTTCCTCATCATGTGGTGCCCATTTTTCATCACTAATGTCATGTCTGTCCTTTGCAAGGAAGCCTGTGATAAAGACCTCTTGAGTGAACTCCTTGATGTGTTTGTTTGGGTGGGATATGTTTGCTCTGGGATTAATCCCCTCGTATACACACTCTTCAACAAAACATACCGCAGGGCTTTTTCCAATTACATTCGTTGCCAATACAAGACCAGTAAAAAATCAGCGCTGCGGCAGAATCAGTGTCTGAATGTTGCTTCAACAGCTTTATATGGGAAAGATCTGACTTTAACTAGTTATCGAAATGGCAATGAACTCAATAGCATGGAACTAGATGAAGTTGAGGAGGGCCTTGAAATGCAACCAGGGACTTCAGAGCTCTCCATAAACAGCTGTAATGTTGTAAGTGAAAGAGTGAGCTGTGTGTAAAGGTGGCTCACACAGTCTTTTGCTACAGTGTATCTGTAGCCAAAATATATTGTGTAAAAATGTTAAGTGTTGGTCAAAGGACAATGTAAATATTGCATTCTGAACAAAGCTTCTTTTTTTTTAAAGAAAAAAAAGAGTTGTCTTTCCAGTCCAGTACTTAAAATCATATCTATTAATATACTGCAGTGAAGTTTAAGGTCCTATATTTACTGTTAATACTAGATCAGAACTATTAGTTACTTTGCATATGTCATGGACAAAATGTTTGAATTCTTCCAGTGCATGAACAAAAATGCTGAATATTTATCTCAGGTGGCATTTGCTGGAGTCCAGAATGGCACGTTAATAGTTATATATCAAATACATGCTATTAGACTTGGTCAGTATAACTTTCTTTTTCAAGTTGACAGTAAATATATACTTTAAATCCTCACCCCTATTTGTGCCGTGTAAAGACTGTACAGAAACCTGGCAGAGAGACATCATGAAAGCATAGCAGCTGTGCAGGCACCTGGCCAGACATGTCTTCTTACGGGTAGTGGCTTGCTGCCATACTGGGGCAATCTTGCACTTCAAGGGACCTCTGTTAAATTTTAAATCCCTCTCAAATCCTGCTGTTTTCTTTCCATTCCCCAGGAGGCTCCGGCTCCCCTAAGGAAGGTGGGGAATGCAGTTCTGGTGTGGTTTTGCGATCCTGGCTGGGATCACTTGCACACTTGGAGAAGAAGCATGAGAAACAAAGCGAACGCCAGTTATCTGCTTCAACCATTTTATAAATGGAGGGCCTCAGATTTATAAAAAGCCCTCCTTTGGTCTTGTAGATAATCATCAGCTCTGGGATGGAGCAAGCTGTGCTCAGTGTGGATGGCACTGCCTTCACAGATTGCTTGGATGATCAGGGTCTTTGGCTGACCTGGAGAAGAGCTCTCTGGCTTTGTAAGGGCTCTTGTCTTCTCAGTCCTCACATCTATTTATTCCTTAGCTTGTTTAGCATTTGCTTTTGTTTTTCAACATCCTGGGACTTACAGTGCTGGTGATAAAACACTGCTTTGGGTGTCGAGCAGAAGCTGCTCTGTGTGTGATGCTGGTCGGGTCAGGCTGTGAGGTACAGGATACCCCTCCCTGGAGTATGCTGGGAGAGAGGCATGAACGAGGATCCCTGCTCATTTGCCCTGTCTCAGGAGGAGGTGGGCAGAGCTGGACAGAGCATGTGACTGGAATCATTTGCTGGTGATATGGTTCAAAAGCAAACTATGACCAGGGACAGGAAGGAAGCAGACCTCGAGCTGGTCTACATGGAAGATTAATCTGGATTAACTTTTAAATTTTATTTATTCCATTTCACTCCCAAAGTCAATTATAGTCTATCATATTAACACCGCTTACATCTTAATGAAAGCACCCACATTGGGATTTAATACAGTTTAAGTAATCTGCTTTTAATTCACAGCATGTATAATTTGAATTAATTTTCCTCTGTGTTCCTGTGTAGACAAACCCTCCAAGGCATTGTGTCTTTCTGGCAGTGTGCCTCTGGGGTGATGCCTCTCATGCAATTTTCCTTGTGTAGAGTATTGCCTAATGCCAGATATCACCCATAAGGTTTTTACATCTTCGTTTAACTAATGCACAAATGCTGCAGTGCCCATCTAACATGGATGCATTTAGCATCACTGACAGCCTCTGGCTATGAAAATCCTTAGAACTGAAAAGCTTACACTAGGCATGGATAAATTGCATTTTACTAACATGAACTGCTTATACTCTAAGCTTGCTGTGTTCATCCCACCAAAATTAACTTGTAGAAGAAATGGTAAATTCTGCTAGTGCTTTAGCATAACGTTGTGCTGTTGCATTGCCGTGTACAGCAACAACCTCGCTGAGGCCACTACCGAAACACAAAATACGGGTTGCATCTTCTGCTGTGTTGCACCTGGCTTGATGTGTTGAAGTTGATGGTCCTCTCTTCTCCCTCGTCCCCTCCTGGGAAAAACCCATATTACTTCCATGCAGGCAGGCGAGGTATCCAGGTGTGGAGTGTAGCTTATTGCTTGCAGAAGGCAGCAGAGATGCACCATATGCCAGCCTGCTGATACCACCACGGGCTTGAATGCTCAGGAATCCACTTGCCTCTCCAAAAAGGTCTGGTAACCAGTAGGAAAAGGACTGGCCAGAGACACAAACTTGTGCCTTCAGTGACTGCCCTTTGCTCTGAGTCAAATTTGTTTATCTCAAACAGTACAGAAAAATCAGAAAGATCACATTGCTTTTTAAGTTCTTTTTTTCCTTGGGTGAATTCATAGCACATCTTTTCCAAACATCTATATGTGTGTGTATATATATGTGTGAGTATGTACATATATACATATTTAAAAGCCAACCACAGACTTTGAAAGCATTTAGCAATAAGTTGAATTATAGTAGCTTCTAGCATATGTGTGAATAGCTCATTTTCCACAGCATCCTCAAACTCCATATAAGTCCACACACAGGCATTCTCTTCATATAGGAGCCTTCATGTCTTATCTTTGCTGGTTCTGTTGTATGGGCAAAAAGGGAACCTACTCTATTTGGATGTAAATAATGGGAATTGAACAGAGAATTTACAGAATTTTTATAAATGTTTTTAAAAAATTCAGCACCAGGACTGTAAATATGTCAACTGTGGCTACTCAGCTGGACCCATTCTGATGTATGTCACTTGTTTGGATAAACAGACAAGGGGACTGCCTTACAGCGCCTGCGTTCTCTCCCGGCCAGCGGGTGATCACATTTTTGTGAATGGTTAAATACTGTCACTTACCCAACTTCCTTTGGGTCATTCACATCAGGGTTTTGTGATGCTGCTATTTATTTATTAAAGAAAGTTTGTTGGTTTAACCACTCTTAATTTTTTTTCATGGTCTATCAGAAAATAAATAAATGAACGTGCCCTCTCTTTCTTTTATCTGTCCCCAATTAAAACCTTTCCTGAGTGAAAAACATGTCCTGACCAAAAGATAAAACAACAAAAAATCAGGATAAGGATGAGGATAACTTTCGTTTCTCCTCCCACACTTCAAGTATGGCCTGCAGTTGCTTCATCACAGAAATTAGTGTCAGCAGATACCCCAACACTTCCAACCCCAAAACTTGTTAAATACAAAGACAGTGACAAACTATTCCCCCTCTTCTCCTTGCTCCCTCCAGGAATAACTGTTAAAAATGACTTTTTTAAAATTACCTCAATTTGAAGAATGGATTTAGTTCTCTGCAACTTAACCAAAGTCAGGTTGTCCCCACAGCAGCTTTGTTTCTCCTGAGCTGTAGCCATCACCCACGGTGGTGCCTCAAGAAGCCCTGCCCTGGGGCTGCCTGATGGGATTACCCGCTGGACGTTTTGTGTAAGTCCTCAAACCTCGGCTCAGGTATGGTTTCGTCTTATGAATAGCATGTGTGGTGGTGTTTTGTTTTGAGTTGGGACTGAACAAATGAATATAGTTCCCTGGAAATGGTTCTGTAGGCTGAAACATGTCGGTTGCTTTGTTTCCCAAACAGATGGGAGATGTGCAGGCAGGCTGCCTGCGAGATGAGCGCGCATGTAGAGGCTCCGACCCAGCAGACAGACCACCCTGTTTGACTTGCATCGGGGAGTCGACTTGTGGGGTCAGCCCCCGAACTAGCACCTTCCTGAGCTGTAGGGGCTTGCAGCCTTTCCCACCAGAGGCCAGAAGCAAGGCTGGCCACATTTGATCAGGCACAAAGCCTTGTGGCTGAGGAACCTGGCTTCCAGACCTGAGCTGGCTCATCTACTTCTGTGACATATTGCCCCACGCAGCCAAGTCTGGGGCGCGGCATCCACGAAGTCAGCCACGGTGGCTTGGGGATCTCTGAGGGCCTCAAAGGCTGTCCTTTGAGGACAAGGGCCTGCTCCTTCAGTCCCGTGCTCGCTGAAGATAAGAGCAGGTACCCAGAGGCTGTGGCATTTAGGAGGCAATACAGTTCATAGCCAATGCTGAGGAGCCTCAAGACATCCCACCTCAGCATGGCTCTCCTTGTTTTAATGACTTGTGAGTCAGCAGTAGTTTTTATCTGAGTGATAATTTAAAGATGCTAATGTTAGGTGATGTGTGAATAGTCAGTGTGAACAGTATGGTTAGTGCCTTTTTCTCTGTAGACACTCACGTCAACCATTAGTGCCTTTCTTCTGAACCGCCCTACAAAGAGGTTCATCACTGGCATGGAGCACAGCCACTGCTCTTCCCTTCCAAGTCAGCAGGCTGACTGCAGTCATCTGATGTGCTGGAGCCGTGAGGGCCCTGGATATGGAGAGCCAAATTCCAAAGGAAAAACATATTTTAAGGAAAAAAAGCAAACCACAAGCAGATCTTCAGAAATAGCTTTGAGCTAATGAAGGATGTCTGATATTTTTGCAGACAAATTATGCTAATCCGGCATTCCAAAAGCAGCGTCCGTCATGTGATAAAGATGCAGATGTCTCTTGGATGGGTTTCCTCCCTGGGTCACGGTATCATTAGGATAGCTATATGCCAAGCCAAGAACTGCACGTGGCTTTGTCTCCATTGCAGACTGGGCCAGAAAGGCATCAGAAGCTTTTTCCTGGGAAAAAGCATACAAAGACCACCAAGCCTTGGGCAGGTGCAGCAAAAGAACAGAGATAGACAGATGTACACACATATCTGCACACACGAACACACACATCCCAGAGGCCCCAGAGAGCAACAGGAGATGTCACCATGCTTCAGTCTTCCCCTGAAAAAATGGGAATAGCTGAACAGCTGGCGAGGAAACCTGTGATGGGGAGATCAAATGCAGCTGTAGGTGTCACTGTGAAATGTGGGCTGTTCTAGTGATAATGTAGTGGTGGGTGTCCATGTACCAAAAAGTGCTCTAATTTTTTATTTTTAACTATGAAGTTGTTATTGACTGTTCTGCCTCTCCCTCATTTTCTTTTAAGTCTCAGGTCTTCTGCTTGTTTGCTTTTACCCACACTGGAACTTGTGCTCTGAAGTTGTCAGAAGTTGACAAAATACCTGTGATGTGTCATTCCCTCTCTGCTGTGCAGGGATGCTGCGATCCCATAACAACATGGAGGTGGAGAGTCTTCAGGTGAGTGATTTTAGATATGTAGGAGACAGATAATCAATGCAGCAAGGCATGCCTGCCGATTAAAGAACTACACCAGAAGATCTTTAACAGTCAAGTGCATGAGCTACACACAGAAAAATTTTGCTTAAAACTGTCCTAAACCATGGGTTCTGCTGATGGCAGGAGGGTATGTTGGCACATCAGGAGGGAACCTGGCAGCGCATGGTGCCCTGAGCTGCACCCTGCTCCAGGCAGCCCTCCCGCACACTCCCTCCGCGAGGGAGCTTGTTTTTACAACCGGGCACAGCGTGTCCTGGCACGGTGCCCAGCGGGATTTACTCCGCTCCGTGCTGAGCAGTGCAACTGCAGAAAAGGTTGCAAAAGCCTGGCCTCTTGGGCCACAACTTCAAAGATTTGCGGAGGGGCCTAGCGAGTGGGTAAGCATCTAGCAGCGACCAAAGTCCAGTAACTCTGATTGCTCTGGGGTGGTGAAAGCAAGAGAATCATACAGACTGCTCACAGCAGCCAATGGGTGAAAAATTATTGTGGAAAATTGAGACTGTGAAGCAATCCTTGTTATGTATTACATCTCTCATGAATGCTGCCTTATGTTCTGCTTCCCCCCCAAAAATGAAGGATCTCTTAGCGTGTAAATACAATTTCCCCAGTAGTTTCCTGGGTCAATGGCTGCTGCTTTGTCACTCCAGTGGGCTACTAACACTTAGGTGACTTGAAAAATGAATCATGCAGCATCACATAGGGGCATGTTAAATCCACTGTTCGAACTTCCCTGTGCTTGAATCATAATTAGTTCAACAAATAGGATAAACTAATGTTTAATTAAAATACAGCCTAATTATCCAACATATGTTTTTAATAGGATGTAATTGTGGCATTTTGAGTTATTTGAATTGCTTATACACTAAAAACGATCTGTAGGCTGGTGCCTGTTAGACCACTGCCTGGTTGCATTTTTTTAAAATTCCAGGGCAGTTTCACATTTGTGTGTGCTGCTTATGTTAGTGTCTCCTCCTGCAGAAGAACAGGCGGGTGCTGGTGACAGATGCTTATCAAAGCCACTGAAGATTTTAATCAGGGTCCTTCTCCCTGACTCAAGGCTAGAACAGCTTTTACGCAACTTTTTGGGGAGGAAGACTTCAGTGCCTCTCCTGCAGAGCTCACATTTGCCAAAGATCATGATACTGCTCAAAGCAACAGGTAAGTGCAAATGCCCAGCTGACATCACAGCTGTGTCGCAGGTTCCTCCCCTGTAGGCACCAATAGTTCATGTCCCAAAATGTCTTCAGAGAGGATCCACAGGTGGCAGTGACTCACCTATGAAGCCATGACAATGTTCAGCCCCCTCAGCTAAGCACTCCCCCTTCTTTTTGCAGCACAGCCACAAGGCTGGCACACAGGTGAGCTAACCCTCAAATAAGCGTTTGGTCTCTCTTGTACCTTTTCTAGGTGTTGCTGAAGAGAAAACTGCCTGCATCCTCTACCAGGCTGTCCTATGACGGCATTTAGCAAAGTGGTGGGATGCGTTACTGACGCCATGCAACAAAGCAGCTGATGCAGCAAACCATGGTGAACAAATGGCGTTTTTCCTTAGCCAAATCTTTACTCCTTGAGGGTAAATGAATGTGATTGCCTGTTGTGCTGTAGTTAGTTGGCACTTCTGCTTTAAAAAAAATAGGTGGGACTATGTGTTGGACCTGAGCAGCAGCCCTGGTAATAGTCACGGTGGGGGGACACAAGTCCAGGCAGGGGCATAGAGAACCCTTTTAATAAGAAGAGGGTAGAAAGCTTGGCTTGTTCCTCCTAGCAGCCAAAGATGGGTGAAGAAAGCTCTCCATCAGGACATCAGGGAGTGCTTGTTCTGACTAAGGAGGGAGAGGAGCTATTTAGGCTAGAGGAAAACATTGGTATACAAAAAGGGCCAGAAATAAACTAGAAATTAGAAGCAGGTTTCTAACAAGTGGAGTATTCCAGGTCTGGGACTGCACTTTCTGGTGAGGCAGCAGTAACGGCAACCAAAAAGCTTATTGAGGGCTCAGCTCTTGCATTCACGCAGGAATTTATGCTATAGGGGTACAGCAGGAGGGCCCAGCTCAGCCCTTATGTCCTTAGCCTCCTGTCTGACAGGGCTCCGGCACCAAGCCAGCCATCTGCACGGCAGCACCTCTGACCTCCCCAGCGATGTGTCCCAAAGCGTGGGAGGAAAAAACATCTTGAAGCAAGAACACTGTTTTTGTACTACAGTCCTTCAAAGTCCTAGCAAAGCTATGAAAAATGCCACAATTTTGGAGGAAGGCAGGCAAGGCCATGCCAAGTCAGTACATCTCTTGCAAGTAGGACAACATGAAGTGAGGGGATCGTGAAGGCTGTGTGTTCCTAGCCCTGAGCCAGCCCCAAATTGTCTGAAGCAGTATTTCATTTGCCTTCTCCGAAGCATCCAAAATCAACCAGCTTGGCTAGCCCAAGCCTGACTGCATGCAGTCACGTAAGTTTTATTTACCCACAACAGCATTTTCATGGACATTGAGTATTATTGGAGCCAGTCAGTCTGCTCTGGAGACACACAGTGTTGAGGTAATGTCCTGTTGGGCTGCCATTAGCTGGTGTAGTTGAGAAAACACTGGTGAGCAGCTTTAAGGGCTGAGAGTCTGCTTTGTGCTTGCAGTCTGCCTTTTTTAATACTTTTCTTTGTCACTGCATTTCCAACTGTGCATCCGGGAACTTCATGCTTTTGCTTCAGTAAAATAAATTGTGTTGTTGGCCTTTTAAGCTCTCTGTTGTTAAAAGTGGACTCAGCTGAACCTGGTAGGCAGCAAGGTTATTGTTTTCTCAGTGTGAGTGTTTCTAAATAAATTGGCAGCATGGGCACAAACTTCTGGGCAGCTACCAGCCAAGACCAATTTGAGGGTCCCAAACGTTGGGACATATTTCCAGTTGAACAGTTAAGAGCTGGAACATCATCAGACAAAAGGCAAGGACTATCCTCTCCTGGGCTTTATGCATCAGGTGGGGACCTCTCGGAAGCACAGTGGCTCTCCCAGGTTCCCTGGGTGGCCCCGGCTCTGCAGTCAGACCCTGTGAGGATGCAAAGGATGGTTGGGTACCTAGAGGCAGGATGGGAACCTGCGTGTGTTGTCTCTGGTTTCTTCTCCAATGTAAATTTTCTGTAGCCATTCCATGGAAAAAGCTGTATGCACCGGGTGATTTAACACACTCTTTGCATCTGTTTGCTGTTACTGAAGTTGCACATGTGTGTCATGGCCACACAGGGAAGGGTGCTTGAGGAGCGGAGGTCGACATGTCCAAAGGCAGCCAGGAGGCTGCAATCCTTGTGAAGATCAGGTTTTGCACAAGCAGACTGGCAGAAAAGGCTTGCTGTGGATTACTACAGCAGTTGGCACACAGGTAGATTGACACCAGATCCGAAGCAGGACAGAGCTGGGGATGGTTGGACGCTTACAATGGCACACGTTCACATGGGGCACTTGACATCTTCGGGTTTTCTGGCTTACATTCCAGTGCAACCTTTTTTTCCAAATGTGGGCAGATAAATAGCTCTTCAGTGCTCTGAGCCTGACCCTGTGCCTGGGTGGTGAGGGACTGATGTGTTGACAGATTTTAGCCTTGAAATACAGAGCTTCGTCTCCCAAGAACATCATGTTTCTGTTTGGTATGCATGTTTTCTCCACCCCTGTGTGAATTCCAGTGAAGAACGTTCTGCCACCCTTTGTTTGTTTTAAAATCGTAAAGATACCTAGATAAGTGAATTCTATTAAAGGAAGGTGATTCCCTGGTTTGTAAAAAAAACCCTGGTATTTATTACCTGGGGTTTTTCCTAAATGAAAATGATTCCTGCAAGTCCCTGGTGCTTTGGTAAGCTGGGACATCCAAGCACACGAAAGGTGTGACATGCCTTTACCACCTCCATTCACAGCTTCCCAGGCAAGGAAAGAAAAACCATAGTTTGCGGATGATCACTGATGACCATGGCTCAACCCCCCCCCACTGCAGCTGCAGGAACTTGGGCACCTTCCAGCAAAGGCAGGGCAATGTAGCCTAATTCATATCATATTCATGCTTAATATCTCAGAGAAGGCAGGGATGCTGTGCAGGCTCTCCTTGCCTTCAGAGATGAGTGCATACATCATCAGGGACCGCAGCAGGGCTGCCACTATGCCTGTCAAACCCCCGTGCTTAAGGATGTGACTGCACTCAGCTCTCTGTGGAGTGTGACCTGCTTAAACACTGAGGTTGTTTCCAGGGCAGAGCCATCAGAAAAGGAGATGTCAAGACCATGTTTAGGATTTTTAAATTAGTTTTCTTTTTTTTTGAAATGTGTCTCATGGCATAACTGCTGAATGGTGGTTTTTTTCCCGAGCAGAGCAATCCCATGGTACATCTGGACGGCAATCCCGTACAGGAGGCAACCAGCCCGGGGAGGGAGGCGAATACTCAGTTTTGTTGCAAACCTTGTGGTGGCCGTCGTTTCTCAGCTGGTTATTTTATCTCTCTGTACTCCGGAAGAGGATCTTGACACAGACGGTTTGCAGAGCTGTTTCAGCTGTTCAGACAGCTCAGCCACAATATGTTTCCTCAAATTGTTTTGTTAAGCACATGCATCAGCTGTACTTGTTTGCCTTGAAGCTATGAGAACCACAGACCCTCCTGAGAAAATTCAGCTTCTACATAGACATAAAGAGCTTGACAGTGCTCTCGAATGTACCCTGCTGCAACAAGGCAGTGAGCTGCAAACCTGCCATGGTCCATGAAGCTCTTTAGATTTTAAATGATATCATTAGTTACTGCACTCCCAAAGCCTCGACATCTAGAAGCTGAAGCCAGAACAGCTGTGCCACTTTATGTCCTTTCAGGATCTAGGTACTCCTTAGAGCTGCAGTGTCTTGGGGATGGGTGCTGAGACCCAGGGTTGCTGGGGGATGCAGGAGCTGATTCCAGAGGCAGGGATGTACAGCAGGGCGCAGTCCCCGCTCGGCCGAGCCTCCAGTTTGAGCTGACGGGCTATTTCTGTGGGTGCTCGGTAGCATGAGCATGGGAGGGAGGGCAGGGACTGCTTCTGGCTGGCACATGCCACGGGACACACAGCTCCCGGTCAGCGCAGCAGCACTAAACCATGGTCATGGTGGTGTGTAAACATGAGGGGTGATGTTACCCGGCAGTCAGCCTGGCGCCGAATGATAGAGCAGAGGTGTGATGCTTCTCCGCTTAGCAGTACAAAAAGAACAAACCTCATCTATCTTAGAGTGAGAGCGCCATTGTCCCCTCTAGTTAATTTTCATGCACTAAATACTGAATTCTGGCGGAAGCGATGCTGCACCTGCTTTCCTCCTCCTCTGCGTCCAAGCACAGATGCTGACACCCAGTGGCCACGGAGTTTCTAGCGCCTGTACGGATGGAAAACTTCAGCAGAGATGCCTCAGCCGGTGAGATACAACTTCTGCATTTTCATTTCCTCAAGTGCAAGAGGAGTAAAGAGCTGCTGAGAGGTGCCAGCCTTGTTTTATGTCTTTCAGCCATTGGCCGGTTATAGTGGTTGAAACACTTCAAAATCTTGCATTCAGAGGCCAGTCAGAAAAATGAAAAAATACAAGGATGGAAAATGAGGAAACAGAAGGTAAAACTGGTTTTCAAATTATTCTCTTGTTAGTAGCTTGAAATAGACCTCAGTGAGAGAAGGAGGGTGATTTTGTGAGTTCGGAGACCTTGGCATTCGCCTTCCCTGTTTTGCTACTTCCCCAAAGCAGTTAGAATATGACAGATGCAAATTGATTTTACATTTCCCTGCAGCATGCACAGGATCATGCTTTCATATGTTTGACAAGTATTGACATTCTCTAGGGAAAAAAAAACTCTGTAGGAAAGGTTGCTTTTTATTCTTCAACAAATGGCTCTAAGACTTTATCAGTCAAAGACAGAAAGAAGACCCTAAACTCAAGGGTATGCAAAGGAGTCCTCTTTGTATGTTTGGCAAAGACATGCCTCACCAGACATGCGGGGCTAAGATGGTAAAAGCACCAGGGAACCCAGACATGAGCAGGGAACAATAAGAGCAGAGTATGCCAAAGGAGGAATTTTGAAAGTGCTTTACTGAAAATATTAATTACGGGCTACAGCAAATGAATTAAACCACTGTAATGCAAATATTGTGTGAAAGAAATACATAATTAGTGTAATTCTATAAACAGGCAAAAAAAGCGTACTACTGAAATTCTAGCAAGGCTCAGGATGTTAGGAAGGACTAGCAGCTGGCCACCTATTAGGATTAAATTTTGCACATGCTGCAGATGTGCTGCTGTGAGAAAGGGGGTGGGGGGTGTCTTGCTGCTGCAGCGAGGACCCTCTGCCAGGGTGAGTTTGGTGAGCGGGGAGCCCAGTTTTCCTTACCTAAACACTCCTGTAAAGCTGCAGCATACAGATACCATAAGTAGATGTACTTAATTTATCACTCTGTTACTAGGCAGGTTTCTAGGCAGGCTTAAGCCTAACTTTTACATTTTGTGGTTACTGAAATAGCTCTGATCTTTTCTGGGGTGAGGTCTAGCTGCAGAGGTACAACTTCCATTCCTTTGCCACCTCTTACCTGCACCCATTCTCTTTAATTCTTCTTTCCTTCTTACCTCTTTTTGGACAAAATTAGACTAAAAACTTTAACCCACCTTAAACCCATCCAGGAGGCCAGGGTTCCCACACCATTCTTCCCACTCCAAATGCCTGTGCCCAGCATTCCCACATGGTGAAATGGGTGAGATCACATCAGATGTACCCAGGGCAACAGGGTGGGCTCTAGCTGCCCGCCTCACTTTTCCTCTGGGGGAAGTTCACAATGTGCTCATGTGGTTTTTAGTAGATGTTTAAACTTCTTAAGAGGTTGGCAGAACATCAGAGGCCTACCAGGAGTTATTTCCAGTAATAGCAAATCTCAATGGGACTCTTTCCAATAGTTTTCTCTAGTGCTTTTTCTGGTTTTAACCATTATTATTAGTGCAGTAACTGTTGCCCTGGTGGCAGTTCTGAAAACCCATAACCCAAATGCTACCCAGTTCAGTATGTGCCAAAAAGTCCTCTAGTTCCTGAAAGTACCCAAAAACCCTAGAACGAGCTTGGCTGAGCATCTCTGCTCACCTGGTGTTGCAGAGCAGCACATCCAGGCTCGGTCCTCCCAGAGATTGCCCTGCCCTGATGGCCTATCGCTCTGCAGGGAGGCACACACAGGCCAGCCTCCAGAGCAAGTCAGAGCAAAATATTTGCACTGTGCCAGCCAGGGGCAGCTGTGGTGAAGGGCTGTGCCCCTTGTCACTGCAAAAATCCCGCTGGAGACCAGAGGGGGAAGGAAGGGGACTCTGCACCTGGCAGGAGGGCACCGACCAAAGAACTGCTCTCTCCCATCACACAGAGGAGGAAATGCTGTCCTGAGCCTCCTGCATCTGGCCTGTTGTATGAACCATGCATTCCCTTGAATTGCTCTGATGAGCATGTTTTGGAGATGTCTGCAGGCCAAGTGTCCCTAAGTTGGGGTGGGGTGCTGCTTCTGGGCCAAGCCAGCTTTATTCCTGCTTCCTTTTGCCTACTGTGTTAGATCAGTCAGTGCCTTGCAAGTCCAGCTCCCTTCTCCAATTCTAATGATGTGCTGCATTCATCAACATAAAACACAGTATTTCAATGCCTGTTGCATGCTTATGGGTATTTTTAAATGTAAAGCCATCCCATGCTGGCTGGCCAGAAGCCCCAGGAGACAGTAGAGGCAGAGGTTGTGTCTCATCAAAATAACAACAGCCAGGAAACTTCATTTCTGCTCCAGTCTGTGCATAGACCATTTTTTTTCTGGTGCTCTCCTCCTTTGGTTGCTCCCCAAATAACATTGGGTTGTTGCCCATTTAGCAGTGGAAGCAGCTGATAGTGACTGAATAATTTTGCAGTTGGATGTGTAAGACAGCACTTGCTGTGTTGATTGGATTAGCATGGCTTTTTACATAGCTGATTGACGCAAACTTGATTTTCTCACTGAGCTTCCACTGTTCACTAGAAATTCCCAGTTTGAATTAATGCTTCTGCAAGAAAATATGTTTTCTGGGTTGTTCAGATGAAATGAAAGCACACTAAACCTCTGGGTTTTAGTTGGTTAGTTCTTTGACCAAAAAAACCCAGAATGGGCTTGGAGGACAGTGTCTCATCTAATGCTGACTTTTTTTAAATTTTTTTATCATCATCATAAAGAATGGTTCCTTAAAAATCAGTCAGCAATCTCATCAGCTGAATACATGGTGCTGAGAGACATCTTGGGTGCTTCATGGAATTCTAGTACCAGTGCCAGCTTCCTAGAGAAGTTCCCACGCTGTCTTTGCCAGAGTAACCCTCACTTCTCTGAAGCATCTGTCCTTTGCAGTAGCTGTGATCATGCCTTTTTACAGCAAAAGTTTTTCTCTCTAGGCCTCCCCACTTCAGCTTTGCAACATATAAGGCATATCGGTTAACGAAATAAACAGTTCACAGGGCTCACATTCAGCATTCAGATGCTCTCAGCAGACTGAGTATTTGGGAGCTAGGAAGATGTGGTGAGAGCGAGGTGGGGTACAGTGGCTAGATGCAGGCGTTTGTACCTAGCATTGTGAGTGAGGTGCTGCCCTTCAGCGTGTGTCCTGTTGACAGATTTCTAGAGTCCTTAAATAAAAAACCAAACCCACAGAGGAACATGTTATCTTTATTCATGGCAGTTTCCACTGCCTCCTTTTTCTCCCTTGTCCTGTTACCAGAAACGGCTCACTCCAGAGTCAGTTTAAAACTCCTCCAATGTTTTCCTGAGCCCGCTGAGGACTCGACTTGCAACAACAAGCCCCGCTAATGGAATCAGGTAGGGAAGACCCACGTGGGCTATAGAAAGCTCAGGGCTTCTCAGCTGTCCTTGGGATGATGTTCTAAGAGCAATCCATCAAACACAAGTGGTATGGTAGTTGCAAGCAGAGTTAGCATCCCACCGATGCATGCAATGGCTTTCCTGCTGGGGATCTGAAATGGGCACAGACTGTTATTCCCAGCACCAAGAGTCAGCTGGGGACACACTACAGCATCCTCATAACACATCGCTGCATCCCAGTGGCAATGCAGGAAGCATTCGCTTTACACAGTTTTCTTGCTAGCATCTACACTTTGATCCAATTTCATAAACCAAAACATTTGAAAGGTGGATACAAAACAAAGATGGAGTGTGTGTCTCCATGCATTCAACTACCAAGTCTCTGAGGACAACACACAGGTATTTCTATAGCCAGTTCTCCTTCATCAGTGATGCCTTAAAAGGCATATTAGAAAAGCTATCTACTTGCTTACACTATATGGTCATTAAGGAAAAGTTAAGTTATCAGTACTAGGGGATCGGTTCTCTCTAAGTGATCCTTCAGACCTGAAGAAAATGTTATCAATACCAATAATTTGGATATGGGCAAATTCATCCACTTCATCTGCTTTCCTCATGTGCCGTCATTGACATGAATGCAAATAACTGGGATGGGAGCACAAAGAGAATGAGGCCTTAGCCCATAAAAATGGCTTTTCTTTAACACAACCACTACAAATCTCTGCTGCATGAGTGGTTTGGGGCAAGATAATGCTACTATTTATGCTGCTGTGCATGCAAGTAACTTTCCTGCATTTAACAGAAGTCTGAGCTCGTATGAGCAGGATTTGGGTCTCTGCTGTGAGTTTATGGGTTGTTGTAAGGCATTTCATATCAGGAACAGCCACACTTACAAGGTTGTTTCCTGAAAATAAACTCTTGTTTGATGTCCAATCTTAAAGCATCTATTAACATTTGGCACTTAATATTTAATATGTTTTAATTTCTAACTGTAGTCTGAGACACCCACATAAAAGCACATTGCATGAACAGGCTGCCTTGGTGCTTACCTTTTCTTGCACTGGCCAATCAACATAAATATTATGAGGCTACTTGACAAACTCAGAATGACTGGAATGAGGATAAATAGCTGCTTGTCCTCTTTTCTGGACACTGCAAAGATAAATGACAGCAAATAAAAAAATGCTAGCTTCCAGAACGGGTCATATTACCTCTTACAAAGCTTGGGCTCAGATGCAAACTCAGTGTGTCCACATTTGTTACCCTTTCTTTCTTTGTTTCTTTCTTTCTTTATTTATTTATTACAGATACATCCAGGTATATGTTACTGTATAGGGTAACATATCAGCATAACATATATCCTGCACACATATGTAGGCACCGCTATGTGCCTCTTCCCTGCCTTCTGCACCTTGCAGCAGAGCCAGTGCACACAGGGACAGCCCTATAGAGCCTATGGGGTGCAAAGGTGCTGATCCGTGGTGTGGGGCAGCCAGGAGGATGCCCTGTGGAGAGACACCGAGTAACACAACACATGCCCTCTCTTGCAAAGCAGTCACTCCTCCATCACAGCTGTCCTTGTGCAGTGGGGAAAGGTGCTGGTGCAGAAGCATTAATATTTTGGGACTCGCCAGCTAAGTGCACTGGAGATGCAAAGCTGTAGGAATGGCTGTGCTGGAGCAGGTTGACACTGTAACTAAACCAGGGTCCCAGCTCCAGTGCTGGACACCAGCAGATGCTCATGGCAGCCACTGGCACTTGGTCCCAAACAGGCTTTATAAAGGATGTAAAAGAAATGCTGGTTACTTTGGATTCCATACCGGAGAAACACTCCTGCGTCCATTCACTCCAAAAGCCCTGGTCAGCACAGAAAATATTTGTTCTCCCCCTGACACGAACACATGAAATGTGGCTTTGATTTGCTCTGGAAATTGTTAAAGCAGTCTCCATTTGGGTTGACACAGACTGAGAAACAAAACAGAGAGAACAAATGTCAAGGAATTACATGTCACCACCAGTAGTTCTCTGGCATGGCCAGATGTTTCTGAACATAATCTCCAGGCTCTGCAATCCCTTGGATTATGTTTTGGCAGTTTTAAATGATTTCATAATAGTTTTGGACCAGCTAACGCCAAGAAGATGACAATGGAGACGAATCTGAAAATACATACATTCTGGGAGGCACCATCGTGTATGTTGCCATTTCTGCCTGTTAATTTATGGAATCTTTCATTAAATTAGCTAAGATGACTCATGTAGAATATAGCAATAAAAGAAAAAATTTCCTTCAGATGCCCCCTATGATTAATTAGTTCTTGCCATTTTTGCTATCAAAACTGCACCTGGATAATGCACAAGAAAAAAGCACCATGCATAAAAGACATGTTGTGTCCCAGGCCACTTCTTTGGAGAGACGGAATTATAGTTTCATTGGACCACCATCACCATTTCCATGATGACAGCTTTCCGAGGTAACAGGCTGGAGGCCTGAGAAAGCAATTGCTCAGAGACTCATGCCGGGATGTGTTACTGCTAAAGCAAATGCTGCTGCTGGAGGTCAGGGTGTTAAGTAGGAGCACATACAATGGAGCAGCTGGTCAGCACCAGACAATGTCTCTGCACAGTCCGTGCACAGGGTAGCTAACACCCCATCTGCAACTCAGTGCGAACCCCAGTTTTCCGGCTTGCTTCCTCGCTGCCGGCCATCAGGCAGGGCCCCCCACCCCATTCCCCTCCCTGCGGCACAGTGCGTGCCGTCCCTACCGCCCAGGCAGCCTTGGCCTCCTCCAGATCTTCTGCCAGCTGAACCTCGTACTCCAGGCACTGGGGCGGCGTTTCGCCACCCGGCGGGCCCCACGCCACGTGGAGCTCCTCAGATGCCGACATGGAAACCACCAGCTGCTTCGGGGGCGAGGGCTTTGCTGGGGGGGCAGGGAACACAAAGAGAGACGGTCAGGCGGTGAAATCGAACAGCTTCTGGTGGGAAAGGCTTCAGTTAATCACCGCCATCCCCTGCCCCTTTTCCCTGTTGATGGGTTTTCTGAGCTTCCGTTGCTATCAGCCATGATGCTGCAGGAGCAGGATGTCACTGAGGCTGGAGGGTAGTATTTTTATTTTAACGTGACACGTGGGCTGGGCTAGGTCCATTGCTCTGAGCTGCGGTGCAGGGGTTTTAAAATGCTGGGGTGTGAGTGCTGTGCTTGGCACCGCTGCGCCCTGGCGGTGCGGCTGGCCGCCCTCCCTTTGCTGCGAGGGCAGCCTCGGCCCCTGCAGTAAGACACTGCAACAGTGTTGGCCTGACGCTCTCTGCATCCCAGGAGAGGCTCTGGTTCATGCCAGGTGCTGAAAACCACACATGAAGCACATGGCAGCACTAATTGAATGCAGAAATCCTGCTTATTAGCCCAGTGGCTTAACTGGAGGACTAGCTATTTATCTCCCTGGCATTTATATGTGGGTAAATGCATCAGCATGGTAAGTGCCTATAATAAAGAGTGCATATACTGGGTTATACATCATGCGGTGTTTTGCTTCCTTTCCCTGTCTCTGATGGGTTTGAAATCCACTTTTGCTCTGGCAGACCCCATCACACCTTGCACTCAATTCTCCCCAGCCCTTAGCTTGGTTTGAACAGAAAATCCCAAAGATCTCTCCTGTGGTTGCAGGAGCAGAGCAGTGGTTTCAATTCCAGCAGGAGTAAATGAAGCCACCTCTGTGGTGGTGCTGCTAGAGCCAAAAAACCCACAGCTGTTCTGCCATCTGCCCAGCAGACCATTTATGTCCCAAGTTGTCCAGCTGCCAAGCACAGCACTTGGAGGCACCCACTGATCCTCCGGGGTGGGTGCTGAGTGGTGGTGCTCACTTGCAACCACTGCTGGAAACTGAAGTCCTGTGTGGCACATGCCACAGTCCCTTCTCCAGGGGGAAATCCACCCAGACACATTACAGCCACCCATCTACAAGAGCACACATTTGTTTGAGCCCCCTTGTGCAAGACGTGAGCCTTGGGTGCGTGGTGGCCATGCGGGTCCCCAGGAAGAGCCCCGGTGCTTTCCTGCCAGTGTTACCTAGGTTGTGAAGGCGAAGGGTGACATACAACGGCCGTAGCAGAGTGGCTGCTGCTGAACCATTGACACAAATGCTCAGATCCTTATATTCTGCCTGGCTCAGATTTTGCAATATGCAGCCGATGTTTATATCATGATCCTGAATATAGTCATCACACTGCACTGCATGGCTCAGTCCCTCGTACCTAGCAATGTATTAGGAAAACAGAAAGAAAAAAAATAAACACAGAAATGGCAGTCACTACTTGGATAAGGCCTTTTTTTAAGATTGGACCTGTCTCGAGTATTGCCTATATCCTACCCACATTTTGCCTTTCACAAGTGATCCAAAGCACAGTGTTATGCATCTGTCACCTGGACTACTGCTATGGGAAAAGTGTGGGGAGAAGAAAAAAACCAAACTAATATGCACAGATGGCTTCCCAGGTTGGTTTGTAGGCTGTGTCAGCCTCTCCCCATGCCCATTGCTGGAGCACAAGAGGCCTCATGAGGTGCCACTGTGTGAGTGAAGCCGGGGCAGGATCTGGCCCCTACTCACAGAGACAGCCATCCTCCCATGCGGCACTTACAGCAGCATCAGCCACCAACTCTGGAACTGCAGAAAGGTCTCCTCCCAAGCCAAAATGCAGCGGTTTGTGGCAGGTGACATGTCCCATGAATGTAATGAGGGTTAATCAGCTGCTGTAGCTGATTGCTCGTAGGTCCCATGCATCTACATGGACATGTAATGGAAACCCAGGGGTGGGAGCGAGGAAGGGTTCTGCTGGTTATTAGCTAATGTGCAACCACAACCCAATCCTCTCAACCTGCCTCCTGTCTTTGGGGGCCACTCCCCAAAGCTTAGCTGCTGGCCCCATCCTGGAAGTACTAAGTGGTGTTTCATATTACCTTTTAAGACTCCTGCTGGTTAGTGCCTGGTTTTGTTACAGGCAGTTTAAGGGTGGGTTTGCTGGGGATTTTTTGTGGTTTTGGGGTTTTTTTTTAAGGAACAAATCATGAATTTCCATGGTTTCCTTCAAGCAGACCTTTGTAGTTAGCAAAATGTTTTTAAATCAGTGTTTCTGCTTTGAAGACTATTTCCAAGAGTTACATGGAAACTCTTTTTAAAAAGCAGCTATGATTTTCTACACATAGCCAAAAGGTGTGAAACCCAATGACTTCCTAACTAGTCATCCTTACCATAGTGTCATAGGAATTGAAGCACAAATACAGCATTTACTTTGCCCGAAACCACTAAGTCTGGCTTTGTTTTTCTTGCAGAACAGCATCATCAGGCAGCAGTATAAAAGAAATGACTGAGAAACATGCATTATTACTACCTTTCGGCAGCATGTTTGCTTGTATGAAATGTGCTAAGGCTATGAAAATATATTTGAAGACTAAATCTGTCAGTTGCCAAGAAGCCCTGCTCTTTGTATAGGTTTCACTGAGCTTGGTAACCTCCTGCTGAATCCTATCTTATAGAGATATATGCACGGTGATCAAGGGAAATGTGCAGCCAGAATAATCCAGGTGTGTTCAGCAAAGGGAAAGCACAAGGCTTCGTGATGGACAACATGCAGAAAGCACTCCACGGATGTGAATAAAAGGCAAAAGAGGAAGGGAGAAGGCACTCCCTGTAGAAGGTCAGCACAAGCCTGATTTTAAGAAAGGAAGCAGGGATTTGGTATTTCCTTGCCCGAAGGCACATGTTGCTTGGTGCATTATTTCTGCTCATTCTGGGTGGATCATGTAATAGCATTGCCTGAGACATTCACTTGATTGCTGCCTGAATGTTTTTCTATTTTGCTGAGACATACCAATAATATAGCCCATAATGTACGCCACGAGGAGCGAGGAGACCTGGTTGCCAAGTGCACTTGAGGTATTCCCAGTCATGATAGACACAGCGAAAATTCTGAACCTCTGATTCCAGTTTTCCTGTCAAATGAGAAGGAAATAACCACTATTTAGCAATGTACCAGTCAGGCCCAGCAGAAATATCATTTTACATCTTTGAACAATTGTGCTGCAGTTGAAAGACAAAAAAGCAAAAGAAAAGGCCAGTCACCATTATTAGTTTTGCTGCCAAGTGCTCTGTTTCCTATAACAGCCAGTTCACTGTACCTAGAGCAGAAAGATGCATAACTGACCTTTTCATTCAGCCGTGGAGCTCGCGCAGGGCAACCCAGCAGAGCCAGGGTAAGGGCAGAGGGAAATGAGCCCCAAGGATCCAGTAACCACAACCACAGCCAGTGGAAGCAGAGATGCTCTGGTGCCTAATACTTCAACAAGCCCTGCAATGGCTTATCCACCCAGCAACCCTCAGGCCAGCAGTGGTTCATGCAACAGGCTCATGCAAAGTGCAAAACTACACCAGGTGCTGAAGGCTGCTCCTAACCTTGCAATGGGACCTGAAAGGTAGCATAAATCCAGTCACTTTGCACCTCCACATCATCAGTACACCGTCCTTCCAGCAGTGTTTGCACCTTCACTTCAGCAGTCCTGCTGAGGTCAAATCCAACTCTGAATTTTAGCTTCCTAGTAAAAATAACCTGGTTGAAAGACAGACTTTATAAGCACCTCTTTTGTCACTAAGTGGACTGCAGAATTAGCTACCATTGCTCCTGCTCTAGCTGTGAGTAGGCTCATTTGTGTGCTTTAATGGTTCTTTACATTTCTGTCCTGCTTCTCGTGCCCAGTGCTTCTCCAGCACTCTCGTACCACCTGCTCTGCCCAGCCTCGCTGGCTTTGAGTCCCTCCACCTCACAGGACACCAGCAATGACAAGACAGAGCAGACTGTGGTTCAAGGGATCCCCACCAGCCAGGAGCACCGGGGAGGGTCTGGCGAGGAGACCACTATAAATCCAGATAACAGGCACTTGTTTGTGATGTGAGGTAATCAGAAACAGAAGGAAGAAAGAGTCTTGTAACTGATGGTTCCCACGGGAAGCACAACCACACCCTGCGAGCACGGAGCAGCAGCCAGGCAGCGCACTGCAGGCTGAACGCCGCATGCCGTTGGGCTTAGCCCTTTGTGGGACTTTTTGAGCAGCGCCTCTAAAGGTATTTCTTTTTTTTTTCCCTCAGACTTACTCCCCCTTACTTTACGCAAGGGAAAAATAACAAGAGTTGTTGGCAAGAGTTAGAACAAATGACGAGAAGGAGAAGGTGTCGCATTAGCCCAAGCAGGAGAGAAGTAATGTGCCGTAAAATGCATACATGTGCTGCAGCAGGAACTGCAACGGCACAGCCCGCAGTCAAGCTTTTTGTCAGCAGTCCTGGAGTGTAAGAAAGAGCCATGTTGAGCCATGTGTTTCTAACAGACATTGATGACTCTTGCTTCCACTGATGTCCCATGGATTTTTTTTCAGACTGACTCTTTGCAACCTTATCTGGGGTCAAGGTTTTGGCAAGGTACCAGAGGTGTACTTTTCTACTTTTTTAGATCTGCCTTGTATAAGATACTTTTATTACATGTGATTTATGGAATTGTTTTTTAAAGCTGCATTTTTTTTTTCCTCTGTGCTTTTTAAATCCTAGTTAAAATCATCATAGAAGAATCTGCACAGCTGCACACTGCTGTGTGGCTTGGAGTGTGATGTGTGTCATGACCGATATCAGGTCAAAGAGCCTTGTTCCATGCTCTTCCAATTACAAATCATAGCTGAAACAGCATGGGAGGTACCCTGCTCTTCCACCTCTGCAGGTTCCCATGGGATGGCTGGGCCAAAACCTGTTTGTGTGTAGCTGAGCACAGCCTGGCAGCCTCTTTGGGTTGGGGGGAAGGGGTTACAAGGGTGGCTCCCGTGAGAAGCTGCTAGAAGCTTCCCCGGCTCCAGGTCAGACCCGCCACTGGCCAAGGCTGAGCCCATCGGCAATGGTGGTAGTGCCTCTGGGAGAACAGATTTAAGAAGGGGAACCTGCAGTGGGGAAGGAGATTGGAATGTGAGAGGAACCCCTCTGCAAATACTGAGGTCAGTGAAGAAGGAGGGCAGGAGGTGTGCCGGAGGAGGGGATGCCCCTGCAGCCTGCAGTTGAGACGGCAGGCTGTCCCCCCCCAGCCCATGGAGGGGAGCGGGGGAGCAGATGCCCACCTGCAGCCCAGGGAGGAGCCCACGCCAGAGCATGGAAAGAGTGAGGAGTCCTCCCCCTGAGGAGGAAGGAGCAGCAGAGACAATGCGTGATGAACTGACCACAACCCCCGTTCCCTGTCCCCCTGCACTGCTGGGGGGAAGAAGGTAGAGAAATCAGGAGTGGAGTTGAGCTGGAAAGGAGGAAGGGGTTGGGGGAAAGTGTTCTAAAGTTTGGTTTTACTTCTCATTATCCTGCTTTGATTTGAATGGTAACAAATTAAATTGATTTTGTTTTTTTCCCCAAGTTGAGTCTGTGTTTTGCCCGTGACTATAATTGGCGAGTGATCCTCCCTGTCCTTGTCTCAACCCACAAGCTTCTCTTTATATTTTCTCCTCCTCATCCAACTGGGACGGAAGGAATGAGCGAGTGGCTTCATGGTGCCGGCTGGGCTGAAACCATGACACAGCCTTGGCTCTGCTGCCTTGTGCGGATGAAGCGGACGACCAGCTCATGCAGGACATGCCGAAACTGTTCACAGCAAGAGGCTGGGATCCACAGCACTGCTAACCCAGTGTGACTGCTCCCTCCCTCTCTCCCTGGTCTCTGGAGTTGGCAAGCTGTCTAGCACTCCTGCTTCAGGATTGTGCAAAAATCCTCCCTTTCTTTCAGGACACCAGTCTGTATTTTGGGTTGTTGGGGGACATCCTCAGCATTTTTTTCATGTGTTCCTCAGTACCTTGTGCCAACCAAACAGCTTACTGATGTGTTTCTCCTCTCCCCACTCCATTTACCTTCCTAATCCTGCAGCAGCTTTCATCTTCTAAGCACTCCCAAAATACATTCCTACAACTCTTCCTGTACTGTGCCTGCCTGCTATTGCGCTGCTACACATCAACGAGAGAAGACTGACAATTTTATCATAGAGCTGAGTTAGAGTCAACATATCTAAAAGACAAAAGTAAATGGGAATTAGAAACACCCTTCTGGATAAAGGGAATGTTAGAGCATTAGGCTAATTAATTAAATTTAATCTTTCATTTATTCACCACTTTGCATCCCTAAGGATCTGTTGACACTGCGTTTCAGTTCAAGCCCCGTAAAGACTTTCTAAAACGTGCAGTGCCTTTTACAATGAAGAATGCTACCACATATTATTGGATTATTTTTGGCAGCAAGCACCACACCCTCTGACAGAAATAGCCCCGTCTCTGGCTGCTGCTGCTGTTACATTTTGAAACACATTCTTATCTGGCAAAAGATTCAAATAACTGGAACAGTCTGGCTTTTTCATGGAAAGCTGGAACTGTTTTGGTACCACTTCTCCTTCAAATGCAAACATAAACCTATGCAGAAACTAAAGGCAGAACAATAGCCTGGATTTAAGAGGAGTAAACCGTGCTTTGTCTTACCTTCCAGTCTCTGTCACCAGCATTGCGGTATTCAAACCTGTATTTTACTGTGCATTCACTGAAGGTTTGTACATTGGGTGGAGGTTTCCACTCTATATCGAGAGAACCTAAGAGTCCAGGATCAGTGATCTGAAGGTCTTGTGGGGGAGCAACTACATTGAAAACAAAGCAGAGGGTAAAACAGAGTGTCAATGTAAAGAAAAAAAAAAAAAGTTGTGACATTTGAGGAGATGACAAATGCAGCTGCTGGATGTGGAGGGAAGCACTGCTGGTCCAGGTCCAGCCCTGGCTACTTAATAGCCTGTTCTCAACAAACAGACATAAGCTGTACTCCTGTCTACCCCCCGAAACCCAGTTTTTGCTGATGCTCAGAGGAAACACTCAAGGACCATTGAAAAGACACAAAGAATGCCACACTTTTTCAATTGACACTCTTTCAAGATGTTTTAAGCAAAACTACTGTTCTGGGATGACCTTTCAAGTCCTGTTTTTGCTTACTTTTAACTCCTAATGTTTATCACTGTCAGGACAAGTATCCTTGCAAACATTGTATTCAGCACATACACCAACATGGAATGACAGATCACAGCATGCTGTCAGGGAAATTTATATTCCTGAACTGTAACAGACACAAATCACCCATATTTCTTTAAATATTCCTTTCAAGTATATTGAAGATTAATGAAAAAAACAAGACAAAACCCATGCAGAAGCAGAAAAGCAAAGAGTTGCTATACAAAAATGTGCTTTTACAGTCAATCTGGCTTTTATTAAGCTATTGTAAGGTGCGGCCATATGTTAATAAATCAGCATATATTATGGATGAATTCTGTACTAAGACATGCTTCCTAAAAGCCCAGCTCTGTATGGACCTGTCATTCACGTTTCTTCTAAGGAAACTTTCCCAAATGAAACACACCTTAGGCAGCAGTCTTAAGATCCCACTTTACCCAGCATGAAGAGCTCCATGGGAGATTTGTTGTTACGTTAGATGGCAAAGTAAGATATCATGGCAATGTATTTAGGGGGGTGCTGTAGCAAGAAACAATAGACTACAATAATTTGGAGAAAAACTAGATTTTTTTCTATTTTTCTGTGTAACAAGTAAAACACTCTCCCTCCCACCAGCTGTGAGTCCCATGAATGCAGCCTGGACTCAAGAGGGTGGTGGTGGGCTTGCTCCAGCGCCAGGGGCAATGGGGCATGGCCCTGCATGTGCGACATCTTGTATTCAGCAGCCCCGTGTTCCTGCAGGAGGCGAGGGTCTGATCTCGCTATGCTACGACAGGCACAGATTTTCCAGCACGAGCAGAGGAGGGGGAATAGGGGCACGGGCAGCTCTGCCTGTGCAAAGAGAGCTCAAGCTGGGCTTTTGGTGACCATCAGAGGTAGGGGTGAGGTGAGGGCATCTCACTCACCTCTTGGGTCTTGGCAAACACGCAAAGGATCCAGCAGAGGGATAAGCAGCGTGGGGGACAGCAAGCCTGCGGGAATGGCGCTTGAAGACCTGCAGCGGCTAAAACATGACTGAGTGGCTCATCCAGAAAGGCCATTTATAGCCACGCCAAGGAGGGAAAGGGGAGAAGGCGAAGGGGTGTTCCTCCCACCGGCCAGCCCGGGCTGAGGGCCCACCAGGGCCAGCACGAGGGAAGGTTTCCACATCGCGAGCGCACCATGTCCTAGAGTCGAACCCTGTTATGGTGGCTGGCACGCGTAATTTCCATAACAGGCTGGCCGAGGAGATCTGCTGGCAGGGCTGCAAGCTGGACTCGCCTGCGCTCAGGAAGCTCCTCCTGAGTGGATAAATGCTGAGCCTTGCAGCTCTGCAAACAAGGAAGCAAAAAGCTACTAGCCTTTGTCATGAGCCTGGTAATAAGCTGTCAAGAGAGGTTTAGATTGGTCAAAACCAGAATTTCTTACTGGAAAGTTTCCATCCTGAGCTTGAACAAGACAGTACTATTTTTTCAAAACAATTGCAACTGTAAACAGCAGTTCTTGCAAAATAATTTTTGAATGGATTTCAGAAGGAATGGCAAAGCTTCTTTCTGGGATGTGGCTTGCGTTCTGGAATTTGATTGTTTTTTAAATGTCAGCACTGCCTCTTGCAGTTTCAATATTACATGACAAACCAGCTTCACTCACATCATTCATACAGAACACAGGACTAGAAATACTCTGGTTTGTTACTGAGTCTTGAAGGAAAGCTGCTCCTGAATGTTTCTTGAGGAAAAAACACCCAACAACTTCTCTACCTGATTTGCATGGCGGTGGGTCAGGTAGTGATGTGCTGGCTAGACAGCCGCAGCCCTCATGGCCACCCGCTCCTGGCTGCCGTGCACACTCACTTGAACATCGCAGCTTTGATGACGAACTGCCTGCTTATCCCCAGCTGCCTCCCGCTGCCTAGCCCCATGCCATGTGCTGCCTTAGGTGGTACAAGCAGCAGGCGGGTTTGCTATTTTCTGCCTATTTTGCCAGTGCAAAAATGGCAGCCTGCCACGTGCTCCCCATATCGTCTATGTCTGCACTTCTCTGTGATGGTTAGAGAGGTGCAGGCAACTTCTGCGTTTTGAGAAGCCCATTTTAAAGGCAATGCTGCTTTGCTTGGCGTGGCAGCGGCACGTTTGCTGGCAGCTTTCTATGCGTGCTGGCTGGCAGGACAGGAGCCTCTCAGTGCCCTCCTGGCCAAGTTTTCACCTCTCCACCATGCAGCAGCTGCAGCAGGGATGGCCAGACCTACTCGCCATCTCTCTGAAGAAGAAAAGCTTTTGGGTGCAAAGTCCCAGCTCCCAGAGGCCAAAAGGGCTGGAGCTGGTGGGTGCAGTACAGCAAAGAGGTGCTCAAGGGCTTGAAGCAAAGGGTGCTTGAAGTGCCATTGCCATGGATCATAGCTTGCAAAGCAGTATTTTTTTAGAAGAAAGTATTATTCTCCAATTATGGATAAGACTTGCATTTCTTACACCTAGCACAGTCTGTCTGTCTGGAACCACATTCAGGAGCATTTATGTATCCACGTGGTATTTCTATTTAATAACTCTATATCAAACAGTATACCAAAGGCAGCTTCTGGTCCTTTTGAAGTTACTCAGTAAAATATCCACTAAACACACAATATGTTTACACAATTGATTACAGGTTTATAAATCAGCCACTCGCTGTAACACACACAAGAAAAGCTTCAGTTGAAGGACTAACTTCATAAAGGGCCCCAGTTAATGTGAAGCCTATGTTATGCAGCAATGCGAACAACACGCCGGGTTTTACCTGTGGTGTGGGAGGAGGAGGAGGAGGAGGATGACGACACCACGCAGCCCCACACCAGTGCCACGGAGAGCATGTAAAGCCACCGGAGAGCCATTCCGAGGTAGGACGGCAGGGATTCCTGCTGGAAGGTGTGTGGCATCAGAAAAGCAGTCCTGCAGCACGTGTGCAAGGAGGCTGGAGAAATAAACCAGTGTTGAAAGGCTTCAGCACATCGGTGGGGCCCTGGCATTCCCTCTGCAGGGTGAGCACTGACAACAAGTGCCTTTTTACGTGTTTACCAAGTCTGATTAATCATTTCCCAGAGGACTTTTTTTATTTGTAACTTTTGGGGCTGACAACACATGGATGACTTGGGCTTCATTTGAAATAGTTTCTGGCTAGCTAAGCACATTCTCCGAAGGCACGTCAGCCTGTACTTCAGTCACCAAGCCGTCTGTTGCATGTCTTCTGTGGAAAGAGTAACGCAGCCAAGCAACTAACCTGCCTGCCATAGGAAGTGCCTCGGACCAATGGCATTTTCATTAAAAAAAAAAAGAGAATGCCTGAGCATTGCCTTATTCAATTCAATAAACAGACACATCTTATGCAGCTCTCACCAGTGCTTTTGGCTATCCTGTTTAAGGATTTGGTGTCTAAAAAGAAAAAAAAAAAGGAGATAATTTCCTTTCTAAGTCACTCTCCAACAAAAACACCCGAAATGGTAGGAATGCTTATGAGAAATCTTCTTCGTTGTCATGATAATTTTGGAAGGGGAAAAATTTCTCTTCCTGAGCAGGTCTGCTGGAGGGAGACTGAGAGGGAAAGAGGAGCAATTTCCAGGGGGTCTTTTCTCCTTCCTTCAGATTTCATGCTGAAGGTGGGTAGGAATCACTGTTTATGGACACAGCAGCCCAGCCTGCTTCCCTATGCCAGAAAGCACACGGATTACAGGTAAAAAGAATTTTTTTTTCTTTAATTTTTACATATAGATACAGGTATAGGTATAGATTAGATAGAGGTAGGGAGAGAGAGAGATCATATAGATTAGATATTGATATCAATCCTTCTGAAAGCTTGAGACCACTGCTTTAGCTCTGCTGCTGTAAGAAAACGGCAACATCTACGTGAACACACACTGAGCTCTTTTCAGATTACAAACTCGCTTTACATTGTCTACAGAGCTTGACTATAAAAGGTGGACTCCCAGGTCATGCTCTGGCATGGCTGCTTACTCCTCAGCACCTGTGGCTACAGTGCAACAATACAAAATTGGGGGTCTGCTGAAAGGCAGAGCTTCAAGACAGAGGGACCTTGGGAAATCTGAGGGTTGGGGCCAACAAAAACCCCATCATTTGAAGAAGAAGTGAGGAGACAGGTTGGGGGCGAGGGGGAAAGGGAGTTTAAATTAACCAGAAATACTAACTGGCAACACATGGCAGCAACTAAAAATACACAACAGTTTTAACAGCTAATTTTCAATTTAAATCAATATCAAATCCCTCCAAGTCCATTACATAAATGTAAGCAATACCAGTAATTTTTCTGTTTCACTGTGAGATGAGAACATATGGAGAAGTTCCAGTCAGAAGAAATGACCGGAATTACTTCCTAACATATTGAACACAACATAAAACTTGTGTCAGTACAAACCTGGCTGTATGCGTAAGTCTCTGCCTCGGAAAGGTCTCATAATTAAGTAGCAGGATGCAATGATAAGGAGAGCTGTCTTACAGAGCCGGGAAAAGCAGCAGCTATAACTCACAGCTGGTGAGTAACAGCATCCCAGGACTGTGCATGAATATTAGTGAAGGAAGCTTTTTCCATTTCCAGTACAATTAATTTTAACATATTCACATGGTTTCATAAGGCAAGTAAAAATAAACAAAGGCTTACACAGAAAGATTTAAAACCAGCAAAGTGCTCTTACCTGGACCTCTAAGTACATGGCAACCTGTCTGCCTCTGGAGTGCCGAGCTCCTCAGCAGCCTCATAGCTGGTCTGCTCAAAACTTTGCATTTGGTAGAAATTTGGAGGTTTTTAAAGAGGCCCGACTGTTCTCTTCAGGGATCAGATGCCACATTGCAATGTTACAGCTCTTGCCTTTAGACACCTTAATAAGCTAGCACCAGAGATGACACTGATTTATGAGGTGTTGGTGCTAATTGTTGCTATAACTGTGCTAAAGTAGGTCAAAAGTATGTTTGAAATGTTTAAATGACTCATTAAATGCCAGAGGCTGCCTGACCCCCTCGCAGCGGCGGCAGCACACAGCTGTCCCTGGCACCTGGGAGCCGCGGCCCACGCAGCATCTTAGTCCATGTAGCTCCGGCCAGTGTTCCCCTTGGGCCAGCCCCAGTTTGGCAAACCACAGCACCTCGCCCAGAGCTTGCTGGCGTTGCTGGCTCCGGAGACAATCCAGCTGCTCCTGCCCCTCAGGGCTCTGCAGAAAATACATAAAATTACCCATCCCCTCGCTCCTTTCCTGCGGACTAGGCACATCAGCACAGCTGGTCAACATGACCCTTGTATAGCCTTGCCTGTCACCATTTACTTCATCTCTCCTTCCCTGCATCACCCTGTGAGCCCTCCCTCACCCTCAGCCTGGAGCACCCTTTACAAGGAGTGGGTGCTTCAACCACACCTGGTTTGCCCCAGGTGAGAGCTCTGATACTGAATACACCTCGCTGAAAAAACATCTCATGATTCTTGTTGCTGGGCTAAAGGATCAGCTAATATATGGGTGGGTCATCTCCATGTTGCCTTGCGTGAGTCAAGGGAAGTTGGTTGCAGCAACTCCCCTCCAGGAGGGACAATAAAGGACGTTTCGGGAAGAGTGGAGGTGTGGAGTGCGTGCCCCAACAAGCAACAGGCTGTGGCTGAGGCTGGATCTTCCCATGGCCAAATTTAAGCATATTGAGAAACAGTTCAGACATACTAAGAACATGAGAAACAGCATCAGCAACCAAAGGAGGACTTCTCGTTAGGAAGAAAACTGCTCTCCAAGCACCTGTACAAGACTTACGCTATCGCTGTTTGAATTGATGCTCGAATGAATGTGTTATTGCTTCCAACTTGGAGTCAATGGGAATGTTCTGGACCAGCAAAGGCAGGATCAGGCCCCTTCCCAGCTGCCAGTTATCCTCTCCATTTCACTGTGCGTGCACAGGAAGATGTGCGCTCAGGCAGGGCAGCGCTGCCAGCCTGCTGCGTTGGCTGTGCAGACCTGAGGGAGGCACAGTCACTTTTCAGGTGTGAAGCCATTCCCATCACATCATAGCTATTTGGTTCTGGCTCCAGTAAGATGCTTCGAAGGTAGGTACCAATGGAAAGAGCATGACCATCCTTCACACTTTGAACTTTTTGAACTTTCAAGGCAGTTGTAAGCAAAATTTCAGAACCTTTTTACCTTTCACTACACTAAAGATAAAAAGTGATCCCATATGTCTGGTTATAGCAACTACCTCCCAGAAGAGACACCAACTGCTGTGTGCTGGGTGAGACCACAGCTTTGAAAACAGATGAGAGTAAGGAAGAGCACTTGGACTATGAAGACCAATTAGTCCTAATGGGCACCAACGGGAGGTCTGAAGTGAGGAACCAGGAAGCCCATGACCCACTACTATCCTGATCTGCAGTGTCATTTGGTTGGGAAACAGGCCCAGAAAGCCATGTGGGCTTTGCCCGTGGTTGCAGACTACTAGAACAAGTGAACAGCCACTTGCTTTTCATCTTTCCAAAGCAAAAAGCAGCAGGAATGGGTAGTACAAACCCTGTTGCCTTGGGCACCCATGAATTTTGAAGGTGAGGGGGTTATGGGTGAGTTCTCCCTTCGCTGCAATTACACAGTGCTGGCTGTTTCCTTCCTACTTTCTGTGAAGGATGGACAAAAAAAGTCCCTTGTTGCTGGTAAATGTATGGCCCTGCTTTCAGAGTTATGCAAGATTAGGATTTAACATTCATGTATTTTCACTGTGTAAGCTACTTAAGCCGAAAAGGTCGCACTGGACAGATCATTTGAAACAGATGAGAAACATATGCCAGTAGGGTGAATGCCAGTTCCTGAGTGCTAGAACTGGGTCAGTTCCTGAGAAAATTAGGTTGGAAAAAACCATAGTTGGGATTTGCAACAATAAGGCTTCATGACACAGCCAGCAGCGCTGGAGCACCCAGGGAGGAGCAGTGAGTGGAGCTCCTTGCTGAGAAGCGCCTGCCGGTCCAGCCTCCTCCCACCACCCTCCTGCCTAAACCAGCTCCCTTTGCAAACTACAGATGCTTTTCTTGTCCCCTCCTTGTGCTGGTACCTGACGCTTGTGGTGCGTTCCTCCCCTTGCCAGTGTTAACGCAATGCCCACGCTGGTCTGGTCCGGGAGGAGGAGGTCAGCTGAGGGCAAGCTGGGGAGGATCCATGCCCTGTTCCAGCGATGCCGAGTGGAGGCACTGCCCGTGGGCGGGAGAGAGAGCGGTGGCTCAGGGCACAGCTCTGCAAAGGCCACGTGCTCAGACCTCGGCTTATTTTGACCTTACTGGCTGTAGCTGCCAGCAATGCCCTAGCGAGCTGTGGGAAACAGAGGGCAAATCCCTGCACGTGCTGGACCAGAGCTTCGTGGCCTGGAGCTCAGGGCAGGGACAGGCAGGCCATTTGCATCATACTAACTATTCTGCAAATGGGGTTAAGTTGCAAAAAACTCCTGCGTAAGGGGAAGGCAAGCTCATGGAAGAAGGGCATAATAAAAACATACCCGCTTCGGCTCACCAGCAAGCCCCGCACGCAACTGGGAGGGTGCCCTGGCAAACCCCCAATGCACCGAGCTGTCCCCAAGCACCGTGGCTGGCATAGCTGCTGGCTGGGCTCAGCCACCCACTGCTGTGCCCTGCGCCCACCTTTCCCCGGAGCCCCATGGTATCGGCAGCAAGACACCCCTGCGCGCAGCAATGGGCAAAGCCACGGGGATCTTTTTACTGTTTGCGTGGCTGCCTTCCCCATCTCAACTGTATTTGGAAGCACCACTGACTTGTCTGCTTTGCTCACAAATGAGATTTTTGGGGGTTTATCAGCCGGGTGAGTGATCCTGAAGTCACTATGTGCTCACGAACATCTTGCAGGAGCTTCGTCCTCCTCCAGGAGCCTGGCCAGGTCCCAGAGCCTCACAGCTGCTCTACAGGGCCAAGATTAATAAAAGAGCTAAATCCCAGGGAAGGAAAACTTGTAAAGGTGCCTCCAGGCTGAATAAGAGATTTCAAAGACCAGAGAAGCCCCTGGGCTGGGTCCTTAGCCTCTGACAGTTATGCTAGGCAGATGGGTGCAGAAATTAAAAAGCACTTCTATAAAAATCCACTTTGAGTATATTTGAGGAAATAAAGGAAAAGCAGCATTGTTGCTGAAACGTTGCAAATAGCAAAGCAATTAGCAAAGCTCATTACTGGAGCTAAGTCCAAAAAATGGGCCAAATCTCTTTTGGTTAAAATATACTTGATACAGTCATCCCAGTTGTGCTAAATTGGTTCTGTCTAGCAATCCCTTGCCTTCCTATATTAAAATATGGGGCTCTGATAGTTCAGAATAAAAGCTTTCAACTTTGCAATTCAGCTCCATGTTTAGAAGTAGCTTCCTATTCAAAAAAATAAAAATTAAAAGGCTCCAGCTATGAACAGACCATTTGGTACTGAACAGCATGTTTCATTTGATCCAAAGGGTTGGTTTTGAAATTGCCAGTGGCATGAAAAATCAATGACTTGTAAAAGGCTCTTAACTGCCTCATGTTTCAGGGAAGCCGGTTTCTTTTATACAACTTGCATTAAACAAGCTCTTTTCAAGGCGCCGGACTAAGAGCCTCTGCAATTCCAAACAGACCTATGGCCTCCAGCACAGCATTATGAATTGCACCAAAAAGGGCATGTCACCACGAAGAGACATGCTAGGAAGAGGAGCATGGGGCAGTGGCGACAGACTGAGTGTTGCAAGAAAAATCCCCTCTTTGCTTTAATAAATTAAACACTTACTGCTTCCATGGGACTTCAGGAAATCATGGAAGGAATCCAGACTCTCTAGCAATGCCCAGTGTCAATATTTATTCTTGTGGTGAGTGGAGACCTCAGTTTTCCCTACTTCTTTGCTGATGGCTACTGTTGGGGACTAATCCTGGCTTAGATGGCATCTCAAAGAACGGACAGCAGCTGTTTGAATGTGCCTGTATCATGTAAGCCAACAAGGCGGCTGCCATAGAGCTGGCACCGCTGAAATCTTTGCTTTCTGTAATCAATTCTGTTTTCAGAAAGGTCCGTCCAGCCAAAAGCCAAATGTCACACACTCCCTCTGCCTTTCAGCTTACTCCGCTGCAGGTTACCTGCTGCATAAGAGGCAGCCCTGACTCATCCTGATCATCTGGGTTTTCTGTAATAGCTGATGAAATGGTGTCTGTGCAGACAATGTCTCCTGCCTTGGGAACACGCTCTGACTGAAGCATACACAACCTGCTGGATTCTGTCTTCACATCACACCAAGTCATCGTCTTCTGCTTCTCAAGCAATTTCTTCCACAACCTGCGCATGCCCTTTGCCCACACATGGACTTGCTCTGACTCTCCCTCCCATGCAGCTGGGCTTGAGCTGGGGGTTTAGCAGAGCCCATGAGAATAATTTCATTCTTATTGTGGCACAGTGGTGGCTTTTAATAAACAACTCGGTGACTAGGTTCTACCCTGGCACACCAGTGCACATAAAATTTTTGTAGAAAAAAAATACGAGGCAGGCCAAGGAATTAGACAGCATTGACCAATGTGTAGGCGCATCTGGGAACCAGCCTGCGGCAGAGATGGGCTCCAGGGGCCAGGGATGTGCAGGGAGGGCTGTGGGGATGCTGGGGACCAGCAAGCTGGAAGGTGATCCGGAGCACAACTGGGCACACCAGAGCCCAAATTCTGCTGCTAAATGCACCAGGGCATTACAGGAAGAACTGAAATAAAGACACAAAGCTGGCAGAGCAACAACTGCTAATAAATGGGCCACAAATACATCCAGACAGAAATGCAAAAGAAGCTAAAAATTATCTCCAGAACAGGAAGGCTCTGACATAGCTCCCAGCAGGAGCTGGGGGGAAAAGAGCCACCCTACATATGCCTGCAGACAGAGCTCCGCTTCACGGCTGCCCTTGGCAGACCTGGCTGGTCCCAGCATCATGAGCACCGGGTGCACCGTGGTCCTGTGGCTACGGCAGGCTCTGCCAGGGGATGCAGGGTTTATGGGAAGATCTGTGCATCCCTGGTGCCCAGGAAGGTGCCATTTCTCCTGTTCCTCTTGTTCCCCAGCGTCTGCAGACTCGGACCTGTGCTGCCCGGAGGCAGTGGGAGCTGCTGGCCCCATACGGGGAAGCCCAGAGCTGCTCCAGGAACACTTTCTGTTCCTCAAGCAAGCGCAGACAGAAATAACACCTCATACCCATCAGACTGAGCTGTGAGCCTGTCTGGAGCAGAGAACCTGAAAACATCCAAAGATAAATTGCTCCCATCCACACTGTCCTCCCCTGTCTGTCCTGCAGGTCGGGCAGGAGCCAACCGCAGCCTCCTGGGCACCAGGCTGTGACCGCGTAGTTGCTCATTTAGAGTTACAAAACAACTTTCATTTGCTTCTTCCCACCAAACCCATCAGCTCCCATGGGTGGATACGTGGGTCCCCCAGCCAGCCCAGAGGCTGTCTTAGGAAAGACCGAAGTCTTCCCACCACGTGGCTTTGAGCCCAGCTGCAAAAATGAGTTTACCTGGAATGGCACAAGTCTTAAATCTTTGCGCAATCCTCAACCCAGCTCGACCTGCAGTTACTGGAGCGAGCAGAGCAAGCTCCCAGGCTGTTTGCCAACATACTGTTGAAAAACTGAGAGCGCAGCGCTGTGCCGAGAACCTCGTGCAGTTCCATAAAGCAGCTTTGTCACCAGAGCAACGTGACGGACAGCAGCCAGGATTTCAATAGCTACTTCAGTGCTAAATATAAGGGGGAAAAAATGTCATCCTGCCGCATCCTCAGGGCTCTCCTGCTGGGATGGCTGAGCCCTGCCAGGGCCACACTCAGCCTTTTGCCTGTGATGAATGCCCAGGTCTCAGCCCAGCCTCCCTCCAGCAGGATGGTGCTGGCTGGCATCGCACCAGCATCCCACTCCCCACAGGCCACCTGCCCTCCCTTATGCCAGGTTTTTTTCCCAGCAGCATTTGGCCCCAAAAGTAGATTTGTGTTCTGCTTGTGGGTTTTAATCTTCCTAATTTAACATGCCAGGTTTCGCAGGACAGCGGTAATTACTTCCAATCTTGATTTCAGGTTGCTCCAGAATTAAATAGACAAAAAAAAAAAGAGGTCTAGAGAGTTGTTATGAAAGCAGAAACATTTCACATGAAGTGCTTTCACAGTAACTGGGAAAAAAAGCCTGGCAGCGGTACAGTACACTGCAGATCAGCCCCGAGAGCACGGATGGGGAAGGAGATGCGATGGGCAAAGCAGCGTGCCTGACATCCAGAGACCAGCTGCCTCTGCCAGCACCAGCACTGACAGCAAAAGGAGCTGGTGCTCCATCTCAGCTTTCAGGCCATCTTAAAGTAAGAATAACCTCATGGCTTTGATCTCTCTGCAGCATTTTTTAAAAAATGAATTTTCCTCCACAAGCCTCTGAGCCCTTAGGACAAGCAAAATAAGTTTCCCTTTTTCTCCTTTAAACTCCATCCAAGGTCTTGTACTGGAGAGTTTACAGAGATGTTGGTAGAGGTGCTTCTGGTGTGATCAATGTGCAGTGGGAGCGATAAGTGTAAAAGACAGATATTCTGTACAGCTGCATGCCCTAACCTGGGCTGGCGGAAGATCTGGCAATTCCTGCTCACTTTGTTTTTGCCTCCTGCCTTCGTCTCCAGTGTGGATGCAGCACTGCCGCTGCCCTGGTCAGGGCAGAATCTGCCAGGGGCTGAGCAGCCGTCACCCCCTCAGTCACTGCTGGGCCCCCAGCCCACGCAGGACAGGTCCATCTCGCAGGGAGCCCAGGATGGCCAAGCAGCCCCAGGAGGCTGGCTGGGAGAAGAGGTCCTTCCACCATAACAATGCAACCGGTGAGTCCTGGAGGCGCTTTGCAGTCAGAGCCTGATCCTGCCTCTGCTGCCGTGAGCAGGATCTGGCAGCCAGATGCAGAGGGGTGAGCACAGGGTCAATGCATGAGCAGGGCAGCTGGCAAACGCAGGAGAAAGAGCAAGGTCCAGATCGTTATTGCAGACTGGTCCTTGAACCCTGAGCTGCAACCCCAAGGCATATAAGCATTTACCCTGGAGGCAGGTGGTTTTCCTGGAGCTCGGGGTGCCTTTGGAGGGGACGGCAATGCTGGCCCGCTCTCCCGTGACTTCTATGGCTCATATGGCGGCCAGGGATCACCAATGTAAACAGCAGTCTAAGCCCTTATGTCTCATGTAAACACCTTACTGGTGTTGAAAGGTGCTTTATTAAATGTTTTATTAAAGGTACAAAGTTTGGCCTAATGGTGAACAAACCGACAAGAAGTTCTTTTTTTTAAAAAGCAAGACACCCCAAAAATGCTGAAAGGATTCATCCTTTTCAGATGCAAATCATCTGACACCTCCCCCGAGAGAGCAAGCATTAACCCAGAATAACTGTTTGGTCAGGAACAGAGAGCCCCTCAACGATATCTGCTGACAGCTCTTATCAGCAAGCCAATGCTGATTTAGGACAAGCCTAAATACTGTTAATTATATTAAAAGCTATTTAAATCTTCCCATAAAAGGAAAAATATGAGAAGACACTTAAGTTAGGAATGACCACAGGAAGGATTTCAGAAGAGCCAGAATGTGGCTTGCAAGGGATGGGACACATCCCACTGCGCCAAGCAACAGCGGTGTAAACACACACACACACACACACACACACACACACACATACACACACACAAAGTATAAACATGCCTGTCTGAAAATCTGCAGTTCAAGCATCACCTTGAACTCTGACCAGATGCAACCAAAGTTATTTCAAGAACACAAAGATCAGTACCACTAAAGAAGAAAGAAGTGCTGGAAAACTCTTTCAAATTTATATAGAAATACTGGTATGCATAAATCTGTATTCTGTATTACACCTGAACAGCTATGTTGAGTTTCAAGAACATGCACAACAAAATAAAATCATAATATAAAGCAGACAAATTCTCCCACCCCCATTTGGCTAAGTGCAGCAGGGAGGGAGTTGCTGAGATTTAATGCTGATCACAGTTATGGCTTACCATAATGCATCGGGATTTTCCTTTGAGCCAGGTTAACGCGCAAGATGAAAATATTTACTAGCTCTAAAAATAGAAAACTGGAATAGCAAAATGGAAGAAAAAGTCCTGCAATTGTTCCTGTTTCTAGAGCAGCTGCATCTGAACAACCAGCCTGAAAGTGTTTTGTGTATAGGATGCACATGAAGAAATAGGGAAGAAGACAACCGCTGCTCACTGCCCACGAAAGGCGTCTGGCTCAACATCCCCTCCCAGATAGCAAAGTAAGCACATTACACACATGGGATACAGTAAACAGCCCCACACCAGCGTTTGAGGGATTTTCCTGCCACGAGATGCAATTTGATCAGAAAACCCTGATTAATGTGAACTGAAGTGTTGTGTGGAAATACGCTGGTTCCAGCTAACTTTTGACAGACTCCTCCTTGGCTGCTGGCCAGCTTGCAGCGAGGCTGCTGGTAATGCAGTGATCCCAGTGAGGGGACAGTGTCACAGGTAAACCCCCTGGCAGCCAGGCAGCAAGTGGCATGCTGCAGGCTCCAGTGTCTAAGCTTGGGGCTAGGGGCTCTGTGGTGAACAGATGGGAAAATCTTGAAAAATCCTGGCTGGTCTCGGAGGCTGCAGGTCTCCCAGGTCCCGTCACCTGCAACACAGTGACTGTTGCAGCTCTGCACATCCTGAACTAACGCTCAGCATCTCAGCTATGGGCAGGCAAGTCTCCACAGGCAGATGACAGCTGGACCGCTTCATTTGTGGGAAAAAAGAAAAAAACCACAAGCGTATGAAAGTAAAACACTTTAAATTTTTATCCTATGGGAAATTTTGGTCTTTGCTTCCCCTGGGTCCTTTCAAACTGCATGAGGCTCCTTCTCATCAAAGAATAGCTTCGCTCCATTATTTCCCATGAAAAATTATTTGACCAAGGTCCTGATCAGATGACTGCAGCTTTCAGACAGGAACACAGCGGATGGAAAAATCTGCCCCAGGCAGTTACAGGCAGAAGCGACACTGGTGGGATGGAGCTGATTTACTGAAAGATCAGTCCTCAGATCCTGAGAGAAGATGCTGGCAGTTCAGCTATAGGTTACAGTGCCATAAGAGGAATTGCTGGCAGGACTGCTCTCCAGGGAAGTGCAGTTACAGCTGGTTGGTCTTCCCCAGCACTGACTGTGATCTCTTGGTTATTGGCCAGTGAAATCAGGAAGAGGTTAGATTTCACCACTATAATTTGGCTTGTGGATGCTCTCACATCAGCTTGTTCTGCAACAGGAAATTTGATTAGTGAAAAAGGGCAGACCAGACTCTTTTGGCAGTGTGGAAATCCCTGTACATGCTGAGGAGCATGCACATGTTCGTTAGGTAACAGTGAAAAAAAACCCAGAGGAACAGTAATCCAGGGGAGACCAATGAGCTCCTTTGCAGCTCTGCTCTCTGTGAAGCATTACTGTGCAAGAAGCCTTCCTCCAGCAGCTGCTGCAGAGCCATGGCCTGTCGAGGAGGGTGAGGACAGGATACACAGAGCCTCTTGACAGGGTGGTCTTGCTAATCCAGCTCAGCTGTGCTTGGAAAGGCAGAGCCCTGCTTTGAAAACTGTCCCCTGCCACCCTGGTAGTGGGAGAGACTGATTCTGGACAGAGGTGTCCCTGGGATGTTGGGGACAGAAGTTTTTGCCAGATGATTTATCAACAATTTATAACACTGACAAAAATGGGTCCACGTGACCAGACCTGAAGGTAAAACTGCTCAAAGATCTACAAAAGCACAGTGGATTTCCAAAGCCAGAGCTGTGGGTGGGCCATTCCCACGCAAGTGTCCTCATGATTCTTTTCAATAGGAGCTGTGTTGGGTTTGCCCTTTGGAGAAGCTCACAGAGCAGCATTTGCACTAACCACAGCCTTCTATCTTGGGGGAAAAAAAAAAAAATATCTAAGGAAAAGCAACATCTGGGACATAAACCAACAATATTTGATTCACCATGGATAAAGAAGTGCTAAATTGCCAGAGCCCAAAATCTGATGTTGTGGAGAATGTTCAGTTAGCAGTCCAGTGAAAAGATGAATTGAGGCACTACTGAAGAGCTGTAAAACAATGATGTATTGGTTCAGTTCCTGTAGACACACTACTGCAAAGCCCCATAAACAAATGCCTGAGTTCCCACTGAGCAGCTGCTGAGCATGCAGAGCTCGTAACACCCAACAAGCCACCTCTTCCAAGGATGCCTGCAACTGAAAGTCAAGTATGTCCCAATGTCCATGGTTTGCCTGAATAAACGCTCTATCCCTGTCATGGCTGGATGCACATTTGGGTCCTCAAGCACCCAGTTGTCAGGTATCGGAGCCTGAACTCCCTGGTGTGTAATTTCAGGTTACAGGGATGCTGCAAGCCAGGGCTTTGGAAAGCTCCCTGCCTTCCAGCTCTCAGCAGGAGACCAGAGCATAGCACCTCACCATCACATGTTGTTCCTATCCTGCCAGGTTGTGCAACAAATTCACAGTTTACCCTTGGTGAGTTAAACATTTGCTGTGATAAAGGTTATGCCCACGTGCAAAGTGAGGAAAAAAATGAGAGCACATGGTTCTTAATCAAAACAATAGTTCTCCTACTGCATTTCTTACGCTTGGGCACTGTGAGAGGCACTGCCACCTCCCAAAATAAACCAAATCTGGGAAACCTTAATAGCAGATCAGTTACTGGTAGGAAAGAACTAGCATTTGCCCCAGTTCCATCTTGCAGGCAGGGCTCAACCTGTTTAAAGACTGCTTGGGCACGTTGTACACAAAAATATTGGCTAACACCTAACATCTTAAGTCTAATGTTTGAGAAGTACAGAACTCCTAGGGTATAGGTACTTGTGGGTGTATAGGTTTAAGACCAAAGATCATCATGCTATTTCCTACTTGTTCCCTTTTCTGACTTTCACTGGTGCTATGCTCTGTAGTTGGGGCTTGCCCTACATGACTAAGAGTTCACTTTGTACATTTGAGTAATACTTGTGAAGATGTACAACGGGGAAAAAAGTATTTCAACAGACTTTAAGAAATATACTAATAAATCCTTCAACATGTTAATCAATTGCCACTTACAAGATGGATTTCAGCTGGCAGAGAAAGATTGCTCTTAATAGAGAAAATAAAAATATTTCTTTTAATGAAAGCATCTCAGTAGTTTGCCTTCTTTTGTAAAAGACATTCCTTAAACCTGTTGGTGCAGCAATCTGCACTCTTCTAAAAATGAGTTATGCTCTCCTAAATTCCTCGCAACTTGAGCAGTGGCTTTACAATACACTTTTAATCTACCCATAACCCTGAATCTTGAAGAGTTGCTGCCTTCTGAAACATCTCAGTCTTGCACCAACTGCCTCTATAGAAAGCCCCTGGGAACATGCTGTGGGAAAAGAGGCACTCTGAGGCTTTCTTAGTGAAGTCATACTTCCCACTAAGTCCTTCAAGACATCAAATCCCTTGATGCTTGCATTGGCTCAGCCAAAACCATTATACTATATGGCTCATAAGCCAAACTGTATTTAAATAAACAGGGTTTGAAGAAAACCCATTTATTTTCAGGAACAGGATAAGTAGGAAAGGTCTTCACAGACATTCAACCATTGAAATGGTCATGCCTTCACTACTCCAGGACACTGCCTTTAATTACACAGGTGGGGATTGCAGGTAGCAAAGGGCAGGGTTATTGCTGTCGCTGCTGGGCCAAGAGCTGCCAGTTCAGCCTGGTGCCCACCCTGCCTTGGGCAGAGGGGTGGTCGTGGGAAAGGGGAGGACACTGGGGATACTGGAATGGTTGTGTGTGCTGGAGGAGAGAAGGGACTGGAGGGAGAAGAGAGGGGGCTGCCCAGCACAACAGGGAGGTTGCTCCAAAGGAAGCAAATGAGCCACAGCTCGCAAGGGAAACTGCCTTGGCTTATCTTCCAGCCCACAGCATCTGTCCCTCATTGGGTCCCTGGTTTATTGTGTGAGAATATCAAGCATGAAACAAATTTTCCCATACTTTTAGATTTTCTGCCTGTGAATGTCTGGCACAGAAAACATTCATCAGAGGTCAGAAATTCCTCCCCACCAGGAAGGACTGCTCAACAGAATACAAGTTAGCCACTGTCTTCTTCCTGCTGGACAGGGGTGGGGGGAAGCAAGTAAATATGCTCCCTACCCTTAATCACTTTTGACAGCCCAATTTCAAATGCCATGTTTTGTTCTGAGTTTGTCTCCTACACTGTTTAAAAAGTTTCTGGCCCACAGTAGCACTTTTTGTGGGTGCTTTTCATGGCACCACAATGCATGAACTGCCCACTCAAAACTGTGAGCTTAACTAAAGAGTGTGGTGTGGGGCAGGCTAAAAATACCTTTGGATTACTTCAGTCCATCACAATCACAGCATAACTGACAAATTAACTAGCAATAGAGAACCATTTTCATACCAATCCAGCTGTTCATTTTGGAAGTGTCAGAGCATACTTACTTGAAGAATCATCCCACCCTCTGTTCTGCCAACTGACAGGGGCACTTGTGTGCTCCCCATCCATTTCCAAAAAAAAAAAAAAAAAAATCATCACACAAACCACCCTTCACAGCTGTCTAAAGTCTGCTCACCAGCCAGCTGTTTTTCCTGAGGCACCATCCTCAGGAGCCCATGAGCCAGCAAGCAGGGCAGCATGCTGCAGATCTCACAGAGCAGAAGGATGCTCACAGCTGCCGCAAAAGCATTGCCTGCCAGCCAGAGCAGAGCAGAGCCAAGGCTGGAAGGGACCTCAGGAGATCGTCTAGTCCAACATCCTGGGCAGAGATGGGTCAAACACGCTAACAGTTGGACAACTGGTTTAAAATTTAAGCAAGACACATTTTAGTCCTAGAGCAAGCCCCAGACTTTGTTGAGGGAAGGGTTATAGAGGAGGCAGATATGGAGCTCACCTAATTTGGAGAGGCGATGAAGGGATGCCAGGACTGTAGCAACACAGCAATGCTGCTGGAAGCTGAAACCCCTTTAGGCAGCCCTGACCCCTACTCAGATGTATATTTTTAACTGCATGTCAGTTCCACTTCCTTTGATTGTTTTTCATGTTTATAAGCTTGCAAGGGTAACAGCTTCAGTGGCATCAAATAAAGGCATTTTGTATAAAGAAATGCAGTGACAGCAGAATACTTTGTGCTCCTGGAGATCAGAGTGCAGAAGCAGTCCTCTACTACCAAAGTAAAGGGGGTTCAATGTCTGTAGGCAGAGCACGACCTGCACTCAGAAGTCATCATGGAAATTCAAGTTCCAATATTGTCAAACAGATGCCATCCATCAGAAAGTTAAACTTTTAGGTTTAAAAAGTTCCTTTTTAGAGAAACTAAATTTAACCTTCTGTGCATAAGGCTTTCTTGGTTTATGTGAAAGTCCAAGGGTGAAAAAACGGATGAGGGAGAGTTTTCTTTCTCCATCCTTTACCTGCAGGAACAGAAGTTATAAGATCAGCTGTGTTTTACAGATGTCTTCTAAGTACATTATGGCAACTCTGAGTTTGCTTTTAGTTGAAAATTTCATGTTTGTTGATATCTGAAAGGTCAAATAATCTAACCAAATGAAATGAAATCCCAATTTTGGGGCATGTTGTCCTGGTTTCAGCTGGGATAGAGTTAATTTTCTTTCTAGTAGCTGGTATAGTTTTGGGTTCAGTATGAGAAGAATGTTGATAACACGCTGATGTTTTCAGTTGTTGCTAAGTAGTGTTTCGACTAAGTCAGAGGATTTTCCAGCTTTCCATGCCCAGCCAGCAAGAAGGCTGGAGGGGCACAAGAAGTTGGGAGGGGCCACAGCCAGGACCCCTGACCCAAAGTGGCCAAAAGGGTATTCCATACCATGCCCAGTATATAAACTGTGGGGAGCTGGGCTGGGGGGGAAATCACTGCTTGGGAACTAACTAGGCATTGGTCAGCAAGTGATGAGCAACTGCATTGTACATCACTTGTATATTCTAATCCTTTTATTATTATTATTGTCATTATTAGTTTCCTTTCTGTTCTATTAAACTGTTCTTATCTCAACACAGGAGTTTTACCCTCCCCCCCGCCCCCGCCGATTCTCTCCCCCACCCCCACTGGGTAGGGGGCAAGTGAGTGGTTGCCTGGTGCTTTAGTTGCTGGCTGGGGTTAAACCGCAACATGTGTAAATCCCAAAAGAATTAAGTACTTTTTCCTAAATACAACAAGGTTCATCATTTCAATTTATGCATCAAACAACTCTTAAATTTGCAATGAAAGAACTTTGAACAAAACATTAATGCAAGTTATCAAAAAGAGCATGTTCAATGGAGCCTGCATGACAAGACTATTTCTAAACCACTAGCAAGTTAAAAATTGGCAAAGGGAGTTTTGAAGATCCTAAACACACAAATAAGGCTCAGTGATGCCATATACATGCAATACTAGAATAATGGATAAAGAGGCAAGCATGGGACTGCTCAGAGAAGGGCAAGAACACTGAGTAACAAATGATGCTTGATTCACTGGGGTGGTCCAAGAGTAATAATTCTAGCTACTACGTCTCTTCTTTTGCAATTCTTCATTTGCGAAGACAGGAGAAAGTAGAGGAAGGAAGCCATTTGACAATTCCCCCACCATTTCACCAGAAACAATATAATCATCATTTAACTGATATTCCTGGGAAATAGAAGTTTATGTTGCTCAAGCCAAAAAATCACAATTTTCACTGTTGGCAGAAGTATCTCAATTTCATTGTTGTATGTATGTCTTTCTCCAGTAAGAACAGAATGAACTTATTTCAGTACACAGTGGAGTGTGCAAGCTAGACAAATCACCCACTGATTAGTGGAGAGTAGCTTTAACATAAGTGCTATTTGTGACCAAATTCAATACTAGTTACCCATTTCTAAGCAATATCACTGAAAGTTTTCAGAGATAATCCTCCTTTCTTTTGCTTGAGTTTCTTAGGGGCTGGGAATACATGGAGTGTGGGATGGTTTGTCTTAAATTTTTTCAGAAGTTCATGCACTTGGAAGCTTATGCTAGGAAGCATAGTGTTAGCTGTTGCTTTACTTTTTTTTTGTCTTCTGATTAAAGGGGAACAGGAGATTCTGGAGATCAAAAGCAAGTGGCTGATATGAACTAGGTCTCATAAGCTCATAATTCCTACCTGTCTATCTGAAATGTCACAGTCTTAACAAATTAACATTTACACTTAACATATTTCTCACAAGCTGCAACAGGATTTAAAAAAAAAGTAACTTTGGAGCAGAAAAATACCTGTAAATGCATTAGGAGAAAAAAAGCAATGAACCTCTCTGGAATGCTGAAGAGCAGGAAATGTAAGGTAGCTCTGTCTGACAGTTTTATGGAAGATAAAACTAGTAGTATACCACTTAATGAGACAATTTTTCACTGGCACTGGGGCCATCTCCTGTAAAGGATGAGAGTAAGGGAGATGGTCCTCTGGAAGGTTTGCACCTTAAACTCATCAAAGCAGTGAGCCCCAAGACCTCCGACAACCACCTTCAATAGACTTTCTTATATACAGAGGAATGCAATGCCACGTGCAAGTGGGATGGACAGATAACAAGATGAAGATGCAAAAAGTGGTGGCCTCCTGCAGTCCCCATGCTAATATGAGCTTTCATAGTTGTGTGCTAGGGTGGTGGCAACAATATACAGTCCCACACTTCCATTCTTACATATGAACTTGTTTTTTCTGCCTCCTATGGATATAGTAGAAGAGGTTATTCCTTATCATCAACAATGCAACAGAACCAGGTATATAAGCAGAGGCCTTACAGGATCAGCTAACACAGAACACATTGTTTTCTCTGGGTAAATCCTTACCATTTCTTCAACTTGTCATTGATCTAGAGATCACACACACACACTGTATCTGTTTGTATGTATATATGAAAAGTTGTATGAATTCTGGTAATGAAATAATTATAATAAAGCCACAATTATAATACTCCAAAGATAGATGTTTATTGAGTTGCTGAAAAATACAAGTATTCCAGTTAAGTTTGTCACATTTAAATGTTAACTAATAAAAAAACCTACAGAGGTTCCACATACAGTCTAGTTGTTCCACTTCCCCACTATAATGAAAACTATGTTAAGATGATACAAAGTCAAACCTTTAACAATCACCTGTGAATTTCAGAAAAATTAACATGTTCTAATTCTTCTTATATTGCCCTTACTAGTAGCTATGAGCTATTGCGCTGAGTTATGCATCATTCAGTTCTGAAGGCAATGTGTTACAGCTGTGAAAACCAGATATTCATATTATAATCTACTCTTTGGCTATATAATCAGAATATTATTAGCATGAGATTTCCATTATTAGAGGCCTAACTAATTAAAACCACAAATAATTACATACACATTTTGCAAATAGGTTTAATCTGCTAATGTCATTGCAACATTAAACTTCAAACTTTTTAAAAAATATTCTTGGAAGGGTTCTAACAGACATTTGAGTGATATTTGTAGCCACTCAGAGGAACTGATTAATGTGTTTGAACACAGAACCAGAAACAGGAGAATTCTGTGAAACAATGGACGATGTGGGGGTTTTTTTGTTGTTTTTCTTTTTTTTTTTTTTTAAACTCTCAGTTTCCACAAACTAAGAATCAGAACAGTGATGCTAGCCTGGGGCATTGTAGTTATATCCACCACTGGTGTAGATATGTCTTAATCAGAGAGGAAAGTTAAAAGGCTACCGTCATAACAACGAATCTTAACCAATGCAAACCAGCAGCTGAAGACAACAAGATGTACAACTGGTCTAGAAGCAGGACACTGAGGAGAGACTGTAAAAGCAGATACAGCATGAGAACATACGTTGCAGGTATCTGACAGACTATGGAGGGAGATGCAGATTTCAAGCCTGAACAGAAAACAAAAAAGTTCTATTTCGCAGTAGTTCACCATCTTTGATTTAGGAAATAGAAGCTGAAAAAGCTCAGTGTGACACCTGAAAAGGCTGCTGCAGTCAGCCAGACCCATATGGACCTAAGAACTACTCACGAAGAATCACTGGGTGGAGGAAGCACTGCAATAAAGATCTATAAAATGTATTCAGCACCATGAGTTCCCAAATCCTGTTGGAATCAATGCAGCCTGCCAGCAGCAGACACCTTTACCGAGGCAGGTGTAGTAAGCTATGTTTTGTTTATAGCTCTACCACTTACAAAACTTCTAACACCTCATGACTCCATGAAAAGAGTCCATGCCTGAGCCATATTATCCACAGCTGGTACATACTCATGGCACCCTGATCAAATGTACCAAGCTCAAATAAAAAAAATTATACTGCAGAGCTTCATGAATTTTACATTTCTCTCAATACATCTCATGTAGAAATCGCAGATTTTTTTTTTTGCTTACAACACTTCCTTATTCAACAGTGACCCTCCCTATGAAGATGACCAAAGCCAGACAGGAATCTGATGGTTCATGGAGTCCAGCCTGGAACAGAGGCCCCTGCACATGGTACCATTTCCTTTGTAGACCTGAAAAGCCTTTTCATAATAGGGAAGTTTTCTTTGTAGCTGGCAACTGAACAACAGACTCACAGAACATTTCAACCACAAACCCCTCATCAATAACTGCAAAAAAAGTTCCAACTGTTTAGATGCCTTTGTTGAGGGATGGTGTTCGCTTTCTTTGTAGTGCTGTTCCTCAATTTCTGCTTTATAGTCCCAAATTGTGCTTCATCAGGAAACAAAGAACAGCTGGGTGCACGCAGGTGCAGAATGAAAAGTCTCACAGGGAAAAACATCTCTCAAAAGAGAATTTTTAGTTTCAATATTCAGGTCTAATAATAAAATTATCCAGATCTTTAAATAAACAGAAAGACATTAAGGTAAAATCAATTTCCTTGGATAGAATTCTATTTTAACCTACATTTGAATAACTTAACTTAACTACAGCTCAAAACACCGGCAGTTCTGTTTCCCTAATGCTGGATCTAGCAATTAATGACTGCAAGCCACACACAAGGTTACCTGTGCTATTGCCAGATCCAATCCAGGGAACAGAAGGGAAGCAGATCACCTCCGTCAGTAGGAGTTTCCGTACTGGTTTAAGCTTATTATTATCAAGATTCAAAAAACTATGTTGTTCCAGATACATATGCTCTAAGACACTGGGTGGTTTTCACGTTGTGTAAGACAGGAAAGTGTGTAAATATATAAAGACCTTGCTACAAGTAAAGGCATCTTTATCTTCATGTGTTCTCACCACTTATGTCCCTGTTGGTCAAAACCAAAGTCCTAACATGCTTCATATGTAAAAGTGTCATGTATTTCCCTGGAATAAGAGTTAACATTTCTTTTGTTTGTCATTATAAAAGAACATATTTCCTGATATGTCATGAGGCAGGTCACTTATCTATCAAAACTGCAACAAAAACGTTTGAAAGAACATACAACAAATTCTTATTACTTACAACAAATATATAAAAACCGAAGTGAAATCAAATTGAATAACTTGACTGCATGAAAGGTATGAAACAGTTTGTATTTTATACACAGAGTATGTACACTGGTTTTAGAAATGTGGGGTTTATCCATGCAAATTTAATACAAAAAACTATTTACAAAAAAATAACAGTAGGAACATTTTTCAAAAGAAACATATATGTTGGAAGCTCCAGCAATAATGGAAGTCCTGAAAAAAGACTTAGTATGTACAAGTAGACAATCTTCATAAGTGTGGAAGATGCACTTTACAAGAATATGAAATGCAGAATGAATTAAAATGCACTATCAAAGATGTTGCAAATATATACACAATTGAAGCATCTATTTTTAAATGATCACTCTCCAGCTGTGCCTCAGAACTACTTCTGTCATGTCCTGCACACATTTACATATTGATCATTTGGTTACATTGCATTTTCTGAGTTTTATAATCACGAGTTACGAAATAAAATAACTGAATACCAACGGAATGATAATCGTAAAGCAATCACATTTTCCTTGTTCTACACATTACATAATAGTAAAAACTATTCACATTATTCCCAACATAATCCACCAAACAACCCTTTTGCAATGCCTGCATATGCCCCTCATGGGAATCAAAGCCTTGCATCGCCTGCTGCTGCAACAGACATGAACAGTTGCAGCTAAGAATTCCCACAGTTGCAGCCATGCTTAATGTAACACATCAATTCAGGAAACACAACTGTATTAACATTTGCATGTGAAGAGCACAATCTTGCACATGCTCCAGAAAGCGTACTAATACTGAACAATGGGAGTTCCCATGCCAGGAACGGCATGACCAAAGCCTAAACAAATATAGCGGTTCTGGAAATATTTCACTGGTTCACACATATTTAAAAATGAAACAAAAAGGTATCCTTGTGATTATTTCCAAATATTCTGTTTCACAACCTGCCTTCATAAAACTATTGTGGAAAAAAAAAGGTTACGATTGCCGGATTTCATTTAAAGTAGTGAGGAAATCCTCATAGTGCCAAGAATTCATTTTAAGTCGCTAACTTTATGTTGTAGCTCAGTTAGAAAACTGCTGAGGGACATTCTGGTCTCACTGAAGTCATAGAATCAGAGAATCATTAAGGTTGGAAAAGACCTTTAAGATAGAGTCCAACCATAAACTGCCAAAAGGGAAGGTTTCCCCAAACAATTAAATTTGCTGTCAGTTTGAGCTATTATTCTCCTTTAATATTTGCTAAGATACTAAAGGAGTCCTGGAAAGACTTTTTGGTTTTGTTTAAAATTTAGATTCTAAATGTATATGGGAAAACCATATTAAAAATTCTTCTTTGAAAATGCAGTCAGCTATAAAACATTTGAACTAAAAATGACTGATTATGTCATTTTTATAACAACTTTTATTCTTCCCATAGAAATTAATAAGGTAGCTTATAGCAATTTTGCCTCCCTTTGCCTCCCATGTTAAAAAAAGTAAAAAAAAAGATCAAAAACAATGAGGGAACAAATACTGCATATAACCATAACTTTAAAATAATGCTGTCAGAATTGTACTACGTGAAATACGTAGTATTTCAAGTGGCATTTTATTATATAAGAAACACAGGAACCAGAACTGTTCCTGTGCAGTGGCAAGTTTAAACTAAAATTCAGTTAATCACATATGTTCTCTATTTTAACAGTCAAGACCAGCAGAAATTTTCTTCACAGGAAGAGAATAATTTTTTACCTTCATAGTTATTTTACCAAAGAGATCTGTGCCATAAAATTCTTGATTAAAAAATACAGTTTGCCTTTCATTCCATTTGTAAGTGAATTACATATATCCCACAGTGTGTTGCATATGGAACAAGAAATAGTACTACTGTTCTGATTCACTCACATGAGAGGACAAGTGACACACTAACCTGTTAAGAGCCATGGTGCAATTTCCAATCAGTGAAGTTCTGTAGTTCCTAGAGCAAGCTTGCTCTGTCTCACTACGTCATTCTTTGCGAGTAGAAGTTAAATACTGGCAAACATCTACTTATCTATTACTCTCAAGTAAAGTTACTGCTTTCCTTAGTGTTTTATCCAGACTGCAAACATGTATTTAAAAGAACTCTGCAGCCTATGCAGGAGGAGGCAGCAGTATGAAGTAAGGAGGTGTTTCCTTCAGAAGCTGCAGTCTCATCACTACAAAGCCAGAGGGTAGTGCAAATGGCACCAACTAGGTACCCTGCCCAGGGCTTGGAATGGGCAATGTTTTCTGCATTCTGCAGCACTGGGATAGAGCTATCCAAAACATACAGTCTTTGGGAAAACAAACATGCCAAATTTAACCTCTGCGGAAAGCTCCATGTACTTAAGGATCTGCCTCCCTCGCCATGAAGCAGCTACGAAACATTTCTTTCTCTACTAAAACTAAAAGCTTTTCATTGTGAAGTGATTCAGTGTGAGATCAACTCAGAGCACTCTCTCCTTGGAAAACTATACTTTGCCTTTCTCATTCCTGGTCTTAATGACTTTTTTTAAAATTCCAAAGAGTCACCTACAAACAGGAAATATTTCACCAGGTTTTTTGTGTGTTGGGGTGGTGTTATGTTTATTTGCTTTTGTTTTTGAAGTAGAGGTCACTTTAATATGATGTACCTCTTGAAAGAAACACATACATTAGCCCGACTTAGAGATGAAAAAGAGAAATTTGATTTACCAATACAAAATCATCTCCTATTTGCAGCAAATTGCTAAAACCTTCCACAAGTTGCTTTCAGTTGAACTCAGTTGAATTATTAATGTGCTTTATTTCTGCATTGGTACACAGACCAATTCCGAGACAAACAGGCAGACCGCAGCTGTATTAGATACAACTACCTTTCACACAAGCATTTAAGAAATCAGCAGAATAAAGAAATGTCAGACCTTTTTCCTTCTCTTCAATACTGAGAAGAGACATGGAAATTCAATTTTAGTGAAAACAGATGCCTTTTCACTTTTTGTTTGAATTTGGCTACAGATTTATGTCAAAATCTGAGAAGACTGCTGGTAAATGGTAAGATATTTGAAATAAAGTTTTTAGTGCAGCAAATAACTGATGGTAGCCCTCACCTGCAATTTTATTGAGGTGACATACCTTCCCATAATATGAAAGCAGTGCTTCAAAGTAATTTTTCCTACCATCTTAATACTCTATATGGCATATCAGAAAATTTGTATTAAATAAATGAATCAGTGTAATATTTTAAAGCTTCCTTTGACTTACCAGAGGTCACTATTTTTAGTCAAGAATGTGACACTAAAGCTTTGCTAGTGTCAAACAAATTTAAGCCATGTTTGCTATGGGCTCCAACTCAGGTGTTCCATAAACCAAAAAGGTGAAATCCTTACTGAAGTCAAGAGCAAAACTTGCATTGACTTCGGTGAAGCTAGCGTTTTACCCAGAGATTCTTATTATTTGTGTCATAGTTATTTATTGTTTCAAATGTATTCCTCTGTATTTTATGATAATTTTAGTTCTTATATTTTGGAAGGCCTCCAGATACATGAGTATAGATGGTTTACTGCATCTTCAGCAGTGCCCCAGCTAGCACACTGGATTAGCATTATTATATAATAGATGAAAAGCATTTCTGAGATACTGTGGGGGAAGTCACCACACTTTACAACTATTCTAATGCCACTGCTTTAAGATCTCACAGTATCTGGGACTTTATTGCTTAAATGAAAGATCATTCGTGTGCAACATACCGCATCCAATGACATAAAAATAGAAAAAACACACAAGGCCAGAAGCCCTGTCAGTATGTTGATTCACTCAGTAATTTATGGTTCACACCACATTATCATAGTAACTTTGTATAGCATTCACAATAACAAAAGCACCCTAGTTAACTCTTAAATTTATTAGGAAAACTTAATGCAGTTTCCTAAAGCTTTTAATGTTGACTTCTCTTCACATCCAAACTAAAAACTGAGCAACTACTATAGGAATTGGGCAGGCCTCTGCTTTTAACCATCCTATCAGCTGTACCAAGTATTAAGTAATGACATTGCATCCTAAAAATAGGAAAGGATCTCTCAAACACACTAAATGTTGGGAGCAGGGATTCTGGAATCTCAGAAGTCACCAGTATCATTGGAGCATTTTCTTTAAAAAACAGTAAAGAGGAAGGAGGAAAGTGGCATACAGTAATGAACAATGTCAAGTCACTAGATCTGTGAACAAACAAAAATAAGTAAGAAGATTCTGGGAATCAAATGGAAAGGGAGAAAGGGAATAGTAGGCAAAATCTTGTACAGGGAAGACAGCAGCAATTTCCACGGGCTGCTTTAAAATTAAAACTCAAAACTTCTTTAGCATCTTTTTCTCATTTGCTCCTAAAAAAAAAAAAATCACAATGGGAACAGCCAACTTTAGCAAGGCTTTACATTATTATTATTTGTAAAAGCAGCTAAAAAGAGATGAGAAAAGATTCATCCAGGCACAGTGGAACTTTTCTCAGATTGCTCCTAAGGGTACTTGAAGGCCTTAATCTTTGCAATGCTACAAAGGAAGCCCTGGAAGAGTCATTATTATCCTTCCCCATAAGCATGAACATGGCCATAATAATTTCCAATGATTGGCAAAGTAAGACTGTTTCTAGCAAGTTTGTGGGGAAGAACTCCAGAGTACTTAAAAAAAAAGTTATTTTAGTAGTTTTCAACTTCAGAGATACAGTTTAAAATGAGTATGTTAATTGCATATCCAGTTTTCAAGTTACTTGGGAAATAAGCTAAGTTTAAAAAAACCTTGTAATCATCTGGCATGCTACATCAAGGGAATTCTGAATGTTTACACTGTGATATAACTTTATAAATTTAGTTATAGTAGGAAATAAGTTACTTTAAGATCAGAAAATATCTTTTAATATGACAATGAAATAGTAGTGTTGATCAGTTTAAGCCTGATAACTGAAAGTGACAATTTACAGTTAGCAATTCTATGGCCAACATACCAAAATAGAACTTCGTTGTTGTCAATACCTTAGCAAGGAATTGAAAGACCAACTTTTTTTTCTTGAATGGTTGTGTTCTTCAAATGTAGCAAACAAGCATTTTGCTCAATGAATTATATTACTTTATCATTTTAGTCTTAGCATGACTTTTCAGATATGGCCTTTAACAAAAAACAGAGACTGAAGTTGTTAAAATGAGTATTATGTGAATGATTTAAAAACTACCGTACTTCAAAGGTCAAAGGAATCCAGTTTCCTTAAACAAGTATTTATGTAACCTAAGATTTATATCTAGGACTTCGCAAATTAAGTTTTACACCAGCCTCTCCATGAGCTGTATTTTAAGAAAATACTATAAAAACAATAGTGGTTTTTAACTACTACACATGAATCAGCTTGTTGCGATGGATTTAAAAATAATTTATCTTTTTTTTTAAAGTCTTGTCATCAGAAAGAGGTTACTTTTCCTCTCAGCTATTGATTTTAAGGACTATAGTAAATGAAGTAAGGAGTAAACTATACCCCTCCCTCATTCTGTTATGAATTATATTACATGGGGTGTTGATCAGTTGGAAAGAACAGAATCAAATCTTGTTACATGCTTGGCAAACATATCCCTCAATCGAAATCAACTTAGCCTGAAACAGAAAATCTGTGACAGTCAGAACTCTCTTTTTTAATTGAGCTACCTATTCATGAAGAACAAACTAATGCAAACAGATCTATTACTAAAATTATGAAATTATTTGCAACTTGTTTGGACAAGAGAACTCAACTGTGTATGGTTTCAGAATGTTCTCAAAACACCAAGAATTTGTGCAGAAGCAAACAAATGCATCAACTCCTACGTTTCAAAAAACCACCACAGTGGAAATTTTTCTTTCACATTTATCCAGAAAAATCTAATGTCTCAGCACAGTGACATTTGTACAAACTGATTTGTGTGCTATGCCACACTTGTGTAAATTACACAATAAATCCCATAAACACTAAAAAAGATAAACATTGATATTTCCCAACTAATTATGGATAAACCTGTTGTAAAAATGTAACGTGAGATCAGGAGCAATATTACACAAAATCCTGAAAGTCACAGCGTAAACCTGAGATTTTGGCAGTTTTATCAAAATGTCCTAAACTACTCTGTATGCATCACTAGTCCTCATGTCATACTCACCATGTATATTTGTTTGTCCCAAACAAAGAAAAGTAGACAACTTTTTTTTTGTCCAATAATACATTAAACCAAAAGTGATTAGGTATTATCAAATTAAATATCATAAATAAAAAGTATTTACAGTATTTTCTAATTATTAGACAACAAAATAACCAATTAAATTGTGCAACAAACTTAAAACACCCAACATCAAAAATGTGAAGTATTACTTAAATCTTCACATACTGATTTTACAAAAACCTATTAAAATATTTTAAAATTTCCATTTTATCTATTTTAAACAAAGAAATTTCAAAAATGTTTAAGACTATTAAGAGTTATCAATTACACAGGCACTTCACATGTAAACAATCTACAGTACAACTGAAAAAAATATTTGGCACCAACCTAGAAGACTGGAAAAAACTCAGTAAAATGTGTCCTTTTCCCATTATATACTGTTTTGTGTAATCACCATACACTCAGACTAAATACTGGCAATGTTAGAAGTGTGTAAGTTACAATCAGGAGTGCAAAAAATAAAGAACACAAATATTAAGCTTTCTGAGAGAGTGAAAGTGGATTACAAGTGATCAGTCGCTTGCATTTTTACCATCATACCATGGCTACATTTTTGTCTTACCTTTAAATCAAATGATTGACTTGAAAGAGTAAAGGGGCGGTGTGGGGTGGTGGTAATGTGCTTTATACTTCTAAAATAATTCAAACACCATTTTCAATGTAGGAAAAGAAATCCAGCATTTAACTGTAACACTGAGAGATGTTAAATGGCAGCTTTTAACTTAAATTAACTGGAAAGAGAAACTGATGTTACCACCATCTCTTTGTGCATCCAATTACAAAAAGAAAAAAAAGAATAATTATGTTCTTTTAACTGTCAGCTGACTCCAAGGTTTTCATGTACAACTCCAAAGTAAGGCTCTCTACAGCATCTGGACAGATATTAGTTTTTGATGGCTTGGATGTTCCCATGTAGGAAGCTGAACTGCCTCAGAGCAATACAGATCAACAGATCGAATGGTAAGTTGTCTTAGCTTTGAAGAAGTCACGTCACATGGAGGAAAGCTGAGATACTTTCAATGTAGGCAATTCAAGCAGAGCTTGAACTGTGAGGCCAACCTTCACCAGACCCCTTTCCTCCAGAATGTGATGAGGCAAGCAAAGTCTCTCCTGCAAAATAAAGTAGTACGTGTATCATGCTTCATTCTTTTTTTTTTCCCCGCAAGACAGGTAACAAACACATTCTCTCTGAAGTCACACGTACATCACTAAGACACTTGCATAGAAAATGTCTTTGGCCTTAGATTTTGCATGTGGTTCTCTACAGTAACAGAATGTTCAGAAACCAATTATATCTAAGATCTGTTTAAAGTGTTAAACTACGACAACATCAGAAGACACATAAAAGACTGCTAATTTCATAAAGCCAAAGACTCTGTTTCTTTTCATAAGCAGAGCAAGAAAAACAGGCTGATGGGCACTGTTGGCTCAGTGGCCTACTTCCCCCTTCCCTTGTTTTGTAGCCTTATTACCAATTTTTCCCTTGGGAAAACTTAGAAGTGCTGACAAACTGGGTCCCCAGTAATGAGCCATTCCACAAGAAAGTCATATTTCAGTTTCAAAATTCAGCACAAGGTGAACAATTTTCCCAAGTGCTAGCTGGTGTTACATGTAATTCAGGAGGTAAATCTTAGTATCTCTAACTTCTGAATGGCCTGTGGCTCCACACTAGATAGAAGCTGTGGCAGACCAGTAACCTAAGCTTCTAAATCCATGAACTAATTCTCTTGTTCCACTAAAAAGGGTTGAGGGAGTTTTTTTGTCTCTTGTAATATGCAGAAAATTATTTGATCTTTAGTCACCGTCCCTGTCCCCCGTCCCCCTCCAAGGAAGTAAGAGGATGAACTTGGGCAACAGAAGCATGAATAATGGGCTGCAACTACGGTCATGCTAAAAAAGATAGCTAATCAGTTAGGCTACATATTTCTGTAATTGCAGGGTTTTTCCCAGGCAGACACTGAAATTCATTCCAAACTGAGTTGCTAAACTCAAGACTTTCAAATATTACAACATCACCCTCTCGCATCAGTTCTTTTGTAAAATAATCATCTAAACAATGAGGTATTATTTTTACTATAAGGAACTGACTAGAAACCCATAAAGTAGCTTCCTCAAGTTCATGTCACAGGCCAGAAATGGCACTTCTTTTCATATCTTCAAGTTCCCTGGTCAGTACTATCATCACTATTGCTCCCTGAATTAAGCCCCCCAAAACACCCATCTTGCTGACATTTTCTGTTGTTTTTAATAAGTCAATAAAGCAGTTAGTATACCTGTGGAACGCCCAATTTTTTACAAGCATCAAGAAAGTTTTCAACATTTCTTCGGCATTTTGCCATACTGAGTTTAGGCTGTAAAGACAGGATGTTAGATCTTCATCATACATTCGTGAAATATTGTATATTTCTGATGCAAATTCAGTTACAATTGCTAAAACAGAACAAATTCTGTGGAGACTCAGTATATGAAAATAGCTCTTAAACTAAACTTCTAAGCCTTGCTTAATGCTTCTTGCAGAAAAATCAAAGTGAGGAATGTAGCCAATTAAAAAGGTAAACAAGATTAATGATGTTTTAGTATTGAAATTCAAAAGCTTGTTTTCACACAAGATGCAACAAAAGTGAGATAAATGACTTACCACTGCTGGCGACGGTACATGAATGCTGGCAACAGAACGTGGCCTTATGTGATTGGCTAAATGGCAAAGAACTACTCCATCCATCAATGCTGCTCCAATGTCATCTGGCAAAATTACTTTTAACCTTGATTCAAGATTCTATTAAGAAGTCCATAAGTAAGTTACTTTCAGCATTAGCTAATTTTCAATTTTAAATCCAGGGTATTTTGAAGCATTCAGTTTAAAAGGGACATTTTAATACTAAAGTGAAGTAAATGGAGTCAACTCACACTTTACTGAGTACAGATATCCTTTTCTCTTTATCATTAACATTACGTTCCCTTTGCTTGTTTTTTTTGTTTGTTTGTTTTTTATGAGACAGCTACATAGATTGAAAAAGACATGCAGCCAACAACTACCATGATACATAGCTCTCAAAGCCATAAGATGAACTCACTACTCAATAGGAAAGCACAGAATTTAAGGACGCCAATGTCAGGCTGAATACCTCATTAGCTGTTAGTGTGCAGAATTTGTGGGTTGAAATCATACACAATTTTACTAGGAGAAGGAGAAAAAAAGAAAGAGGGGAACACAACCACTTTGGGCATGGCCATTTCACTCATGCAGATGACAGTTAAATAGCTGAGGAAAGGGTGGCCAAGAAGTGCCCACACTTGTGCTGCAAAACAGAGAAGGGAAGCAGGGAATGTTTTTTCCCCACACCAGCAACAAGCCTTCACTGCTCAGTAAAGTGCAAAGTAAGTAAAACGGACAAATACAGAAACAGTCTTCATAGAAGTCATACCCCAAATTAGAATTAGTACTGCCCTGGAAAGCAGAGCAGCTACAATTCACAGTTAACTATAACTGCTAAATATCTTGAGAACAGAACTATAGAGAAAACAACTTACTGGAACTCTGAAATGTAGGTCCCATTCAGTATTGTATAACTTGTAGCAACTTTCTATATTCAAAAAGCATTTGGCTATTCAGAAGACTATGACCATCTTCCTTCAAATCTCAGGTCAAATAGCAGCAAACACAAGCAGACATATTGTCTCCCCAGAAAAAAACTAAAACCTCAGAAACCTAAAAAAATTGTCATTTTTCATTTCACTTCATTTTTCAGCTAAAAAACACCCATTTAGTTCCTGGTTGGTATTTTGGTTGGATCAAAGCTAGTATCAGTGTAGCCTGTTACATGAAACTCCTTAGGAAGAAATATCACTACAGAGATGCCCTTGTGCAACTGTCATGATTTGCAGGCCTTTATAATAAAGGTCTAAATTGTGGTACAGAGCAAACTAAATGCACTGCACTCATGTAGTAAATAATGGTACATACATTACGAAGCTGTCTTATTTGTTCCCTTTCTTCCCTTAAATGCTCCATTTTCCTCCTCATTGTAAATCCAGGGTCCACTGCACCATAGTCCTGACGTGATGCACGGCTGAAAGCTATTAAACATTAATGAAGTTAGTTTTCAGAATTCAGATTTTAAAAATGCAATGACTAAAAACCTGCCACCAAGGATAAAAGTGGGAAAAAAGCTGCAGAACTTTTCAGAACAAATATATTTAAGTATCCTGATGTAAAAGATGCTATGAAATTTATCTTTCAAATAAAATACACAGATCATCTTAAGTGCAAATGGATAACTAGAAAATATGGAGATAGAATTGACTTCAATATTCAAATATCTGTTTAAGATATACAACTGCATTTGCAATTCTCCAAGCATATTTTGCAGTCTGGATTTGAAAGTATTTTCATTGTGTTTTACTTTTAATCAAGTATAAAGTCTTTATGGAGACTAAAAAAGAGACAGAACTTCCCGATATAACTTACAGTGAAAGACTTTTTTATATATATATATACACACACACACACTCACACATATGCTCATGTTAGCTGTGCATATGCAGAAACACAGTGATTGCTTATTAAAGAACTAATTGAAAAATATGAAATGTCTCATCTAAAAGTTCAGACATTCACTTTACTATTCTTCACGGTCAGTAAGCCATCAAGTGACAATTCTATTATTTTATAGAACGCTGGCAAATAAAAACACTTCTGTAGCAATACGACTATATCCTTAAGTATTTTACCCCATACTTTTGAACAACAACAACAAAAGAAATCAATACTTACACCTTTAGAACTTTCTATATTGTTTCTAATAGTTTGGATTTTAGCAAAAGATCTAACAATCAAAAATAACAGGAAATTTTATAGATAATCTTGAAATCACTGCTCTGAATTTATACATTATGAGAGCATGTAGTTTGTGTGTGTATAGAAAAATGTAATTGCACATTACCAACAGTACCTATGGAAGCCACAAAGATTTTGGCTTGTAACTAAAAAACAAAATGCCATTCACATTCCTAGAACTGAGTGAAAGGGGTGCTGCTGGTTTACAGACACACGCTGGTAGTGAGTGGCTCCTAGGAAGCCTACTACCGCACTGAGAAAAAATGGGCTGAAAAGTCTTAACAAGCCTCCTTCCTCCTATCAAATCTGCACCTTCCTGCAGCCAAGTATGTAGGTAACTCAGAAGCCTCTAAATGATCACAGCCAGGCATGTCCTGGTACATGCAACTAAACTATCTCTGGCACAGAAGTTTCACGGAACTGCTAGTATTAAGGAAGTCAAACTTTGCTACCATAAACACTGAATGAAATTAGACTGAAGAGTTGAGATCATTCTTTCTTTATGAATTTGCATGAAGACTGTTCCCTTAAAAACAGAGAAGAGTGGTTATTAACTGGAAAAACGATTGCACAGTGGCTTTTCCAAACTATGGTTTACACTGTTGACATCCAATATTCACAGACACTTGCAAACAAAAGAATACTGTAACTGAAAAAAAAACCTGTATTATTTCTACCTAGATTTCAGAGTACTGAAAGTCTATTGTTTAGACAATACAGGCTTCTTATGAGGGTAGGGCAGTCTTGGAAGAGTCAGGGTGCAGCAAAGCACTAAGCCATAAAACTCCTGGCAAAGCTCTGCTCAAAGCATGCTTTCATAGGACAAATTACAGAAATCTGCTTCTCTTGAAACCTTCCTGCCTCATCTGTCAGGTCTCAAGAACAATTGCATGCTGTTTCCCTGTTCTTTGGCAGTGACTAAATATGCACAAAATAAATAAGTGGGGAAAAAAATTTTTCAAGTGAATTAAAAAAAAATCACTGTGCAACTTGGGGAACTTTCAGTTATTCATTTGCCAAAGCAGCTGTCTACGTCTTTCCCAGTACTGTGCTTGTGATAAGTACACTGAGTGGATTGCTGTACTGTAGCATCTCTTCATATTCACTCCAATTCATGCATCTGCTATCCTTATCATCTCTTCCAGCCTGGGAAATAAACATCTGTTCTATCATGCTATGTTACAGAACAGCAGCTTACCTGACCTTGGTTTGAGACCAAACGGACCATGAGTGTTACTATCTGTCCTTTCATAATCCTGTTAAAAGAGATAAAGTCAATTTTCTTCCATTCATTAAAAGAATTAACTTTTGTTCCCATCAAGACAGTGTTTAAATTATTCTTGCCTAGGAAAAGTGAGTCCTTCTGCTTAACTGTAACACACTCTTTTGAAGGGGACAGTAGACAATAAATGGAATGAAAGTAACCTCACGACATGCAGATAAAATTATCTTACTGAGGAAGAAAAGCAGCACCAGATTAACTAAAATCTACTCTAAACCATTTCCAACTACTGCAAACCATTCTGTGGACAGAGTTCTAAACAGGCTATAAGCAAATGCAAATATCCTCCCAACACTTAATATAACAATATTTCTTAGGAAACATTTACTTTCAATTATGAAGATCAGGTTTTTCTCATTTCACCGTCTAAAAACGAAGACGCACTCAGTAATTTGGTATGTACATGAGACATCCTTTTTTCAATTAATTTCACTGTATTTGGAAGATGTTCTCGTTCTGCTCCCTCAGGTTCCTTATTGACATGAGGTGGAAATATTAATAATTTTTGGTATGCTTTATTCAGAGCTCAGTAGCGTAGTGCAGCCACAGTGAGACTACATGGACATTGCTTAAAAAGGAGAGCAACCAGTGAATGGTGCCCAGTGAATGAAGCTGCAAGGCTGCACCACAAAGGTGACACCCAGAATCGTAAAGGATGAAACTCCCTAAGAAGTATCAGTACCCTTGTGTTCCCTGTGATATATAAAATACTAAACCACAAGTTTTATTTAAAATCCTCTGGATGGCTAGTGCACAGAGGACTCCTACAAAATACTGCAAATTTGATTTTTGTTTTATTAGCTTTTTTCATTACAAAAGATAATGGAGACAAAGCAATGCACCTTTCTACACACCAGTCAAAAAGAAGAAAAATCTAGGAGAGATCAAGTAGTTGCAAAGGTAAACCAAGTTGTAATAACTGTCTCTAGTATCTATATACTTTTGAATTTTTACTATGATGAAATATTTCTAATTGCAGTTTTAAAGGAAACTAACAGCTTTATACCTGCATGGAAAACCTGGTGACAAGTAATGCGCACAAAGAAATGTTTGTTTAATGAAAAACAAAACCACAAACTTGTACCTCAGACGACACAGGAGACTGTGGGGACACATTAGTATTATCACTGTCTTGCTAAAAAGAAATCAAAGAGATGAAATTATAAAAATGAAAATTATGATTTAACAAGAAACATGAAATTATGAAATACACAATACGTGAGACATGCAACATTTATCAAGTATGTGATAAATTGGCAGCAACTAAATTTAAAAACACGTAAATCAAGGAAACACTGTTCACTTTGTGTCGAATACTACTTTTACATTACCTCTGCTTGATAGGTGAATTAACTTTCCTATTACCAAAGCAAGTAAATGTCCTACTTTTCCCCAGTACACAATCTTGATGACTTTTTTCAAATAAAGGAGTATAATACTTATTTCTGCTATGGCTTTGGAATGCAAAGTTTGTTTGTGTGGACTCTAGCCAACATTCTCCTGTTCTGTGACTGTGGCTCATAGGTGTTCATAAAAGATGAATGAATAAAATGTTTTCTTAAATATTTTACACAATTACTATTTCTCACCTCATCATTTTCATTTCCACTTGAACTCTTTCTGGAAGACTTATACTGCAAAACACACACAATTATTACTTTAAAATAGAAGTATGATTTTAATTTGAACTAAATGGCTTGATCTCATTCAGATGTTACTTATTACTAGAGAAACTGCTGAGGAAAAAAAAAACCAGATTACTGAATCAAACCAGCAAAAAAGAAACAAACCAGAAAAGGAACATCTAGTTCCTACGCTAGTCAAGATCTTAGTTATGTTAATGAGATAAGAGCATTTTAAAACCAAATACTTTTATAACATGAACTCTGACTGCCTATAACAGTTGATCCCAGTGAAAAGATTTTAACAACTGCTACTCTGAAGCATTATTTGTTAGGAAAAATTATGCAACCTGTGAAAGTTACTTTTACAATATGTTTTGCTATGTAACTAAGTTTGCTTACGCTTTGAGAGATTGACTTGACATTGTAAAAAAATTAAATAAAAAACCCCCCAAGACTTCCTTTATAACTTCAAAGCCTGATCACATCCTTTTATCTAAGACCAGCACTTTTTCCACGTCTGTCTGATTTGCTGCACACTGCCTTCATCACTGTCCCACTTCCTGATTAGTGTAGGAAATTTCCTAAAAGTGTAGGAAATGAAGGAAGGATTGAAGAAATTTACAAAAGTGGTATTTAAGAAAATAAGCATATTTCATTGTCTTCAGAGCAAGTGTACAAAAAAATAGAAAATACATGCAGCTAGAATTAAAAAGATCCATCACTACCAAACTCTGATAAGTGCATTGTGTGTATATGGCCAGCCTACCTAACTTTATGATATAACACAACACAGGCTAAATTAAGAGACTAACTTTGGAACTGGAAGGATGGTTATCCTTCAAATATCTGACTTGCAGGGGTACATACAGGTTTTAGAAGAATTTCTTAAAAACGAAGAGAAACCTGAATTGCAACTGTGTTCTTTAATATTAATAAACACACAAACTTACATAGCTCTGTTATAGAAAGTTGTATTTCTTAGTTATGCATGAAAGATGCTCATCTTCAAAGTTGTAACTGAGCACTGTTGGACTAAAATTGAACAGCTTTATAGAGTTGAATTTTCAAGAGCCTTTGAACTACATGCTGTACGATGCTGACAACAATGGTGAAAAGCATCTCTCTTGAAAAATCAAAGTCTGGGACAAGCAGCCTTCATTAGCTATCCTACTGCTGTTCATTTTCTGTGCAAATTAAACATGTCTTTTGCAGAATGATTCAGTAAAGTGTCAGTTGTTGGTTTGTGGGATTCTTCTGGGTTTTTTTGGTGGTTTGGGATTTTTTTTTGTTTGTTTTGGTGGTTGTTTTGTTTTTTTAAACTATGCACAGAGTACAGGTAGTTCTGGGGTAGTGACCTGTTACATATATCCATGACTGAATATTTCTCTTCTTGGGTTTATCTCCTGTATGTTTGCAGTACAAAGCAATATATTACTTTGGCAGCTGATAAGGCAAAGCCTAATATTCTATGCCCGGCAAGCTCCACTGCTGACTTGTGTTTATACAGGCCTTTGGCCAGTTCTGTGTTCATGTTTCTCCACCATAATTAACCATATCAAACCTAGAATGTAGTAATTCTTTTCTATTGTTGATACACTAACAAGAATTTCAGCTTGCATATAGCTAGGATCCAAGACAACTACAAACTATTCCAGGGTGGGGGGGAAAGGCATTTTGGTTGATAAAATCGTCTTAAATGCTAATATTCTTTTTATGTATTTAACACAACAAAGATTTCAGGTTCCAGTGAGACTTCAGTGCAATGCCACAAGAAAAGGAGTTCTGATTCTCACGGGCAATTTCCTGCCCTACTACTGCACAGTACAACCGAACAATAAAAATATATAATATGTATAATAAAGATGCTCTATAAATACTTCCAGATGCTGATTCAAGTAAAGTTTCCCTGTTCTAATGATGCCTATTGCCGTAATTTGCTATGTATTCTTAAGATATTAATGTTTGGCAGTACAGATAGGATTATACAAAGAGCTTTTATTTGCCAAGAAAACATGGACACAATATGAATTGTATTTTCACTGGTTTCTCAGAACAGCAGTGGTACCAATTTTTTTTCCCCCCAGTTTGCCATGGAAGACAGACTTCATTCTACTTGCTTTTTGCCTTGTTTTTGCAAGTGAAACTATCAGTGCTACAGTATTTTTTGTTTCTGGTACGGCCTGCTTAATTCACTTTTGAGACATGTCTATAGCTGTATGTAATGTGATTTCAGATAGCTGCTTCCACCACAGAGCTCAAAACTAAAATCTGTATTAGCATTTAAAGACATCCTTTAAAGTTATGAGAAATCACTAATGCAGGTCATTTGTATTGATAGCACAGCTGTTTAATGAGTCAAATGACTGAATTTTGTTTTACTTAGAAGTTTCTCCCCTTCCCCTCAAAGGCTGCAGGGCAAAATTAATTTAGGGATGAAAACCCTGGAAAAAGGATACAACTCCATAAACTATTCAGGAAAAAAAAAATTCTTGTGATTATAGAAGCTGTTTATCCGAGGTATATTTTTCCCTAGAATTTAATTTCTTTGATGTTCCCTAGCATTTCATAAATATGTTTGATGGCAAAGACCCAAGAAACTAATTTCAGAAGTGACAAATTTAATTTTAACTCAGCCTAGCACTAGTCAGAATTCTCTTACTTCTCTACCATACCCCAAAACAAAATTTTATCTCATGCTGCTGTAACGTCATATCTGTTCTGCAATAAGCAGACACTGACATCTGGTGACCAGTGGTACACTCCACAGCAGTAAAGTAATACTGAGAAAATTTCCTCTCAAATGCAAACTAATGCAGTGAGAACCAAAATGCATAGATCATGCTTATAACCATGCTGCCCAAAAAAGTAATGTGTATTTTTCTTGCACTACAAAAAACCAAACCAACCCACACTCAAAATGGATTGGGAAGGACCAATGACTGAAAATTAGTTTCTGGCTTTACCAGAAGACAACTGTAAATTACTTTCTTTTATTTAAAGGATAAACAAAGTCTTTGGTAGATTTTTTCCTTCTGATTTTCCTGCACTCTCACATAACCCTAAACACATACATATATATTATTTAACTCAAAAGAGCCAAATAAAAAATTACAGGTTACATACAAAATTAAAAACATGACAAACTTTGATGTTTTCTCACCTTTACTCAGTTATTTAGTTTCTACTACTCATTAAAAAAAAAAGTGTTACCCACCCACACTCCCCCCATTACCTTGAAATACTCTTTTCTAATTTGTTTACTTCTCCTTCTTTCTTCATTCTGCCAAATCACTGGCTGTGTTTCTGGCCAATGCTGCTCATCCATTGAATCCTTCTGGTTTTCCAGTGGCTACAGAGTTCAGAAGTATTTTTACATAAAAGGTAAATACACCTTGTGTGCATTAACACAAATTATTATGAACTACAATTATGAATTGTTTGCCTCGTTCTAGCTTTATGACATGAAAGTATTATCAGTCTTAATGGTGATTCTGGTAGAAATCACTTATTTCCTTTCAAATTGTAAAACATATTTCATAGAGTAAAAAGAATCTATGAAATAATCCTTAAGAAAATACCCTTTCTGCATTAAGCCTAATTTTTGCAGGTGCGTTAGGAAGCCACCTAAGGCTGCGATGAATAACTTCCAAAAAAATTAGAAGTGTGGTTAGCCACTAGCAAATCTAATTTCTCAGTCTGAATACTCATTGCACAGGAAAAGGATGGCTACAACAAGATAATTTAAGTGTTTGTCTGCTGTTCCTATCTAAAAGATTATACACATCAACTAGCTGTAAAAGAAATCTCTCTTTCAAAGTATTGTATTATGCAACACATTCTGAAGAGACAGCTAAACTAGATTTAGTCTTAAAATAACAATGAATATGTATGAATGTCTATTTTATGAAAACTGAAAGCAGACAATCTGAAGGGACCATTTCATAAGGCTAAAACTACATTTCCAACTATTTCTTCATATTAGAATATCAGGCCATTTAAAGCAATTGTAAATACCTGATGGATTAAAATCTGAAATAATTTAAAAAGTACTCTCTGCAGTTTCACTGCAACTTTACCATATCATGCAAGTTTCTCAGTGAGGTATGGGGAATGAAAGGCCTATATAATTCAAACCATTTAGAAATTTAAAAAACCAAAAAACATTATACTGAGGCAATAAAATTTGCATGTAAAGAAATACTAAAACCAAGTAAGTAAAACTTATGTCTTATTAGTTTCAAGATCTTAAAGCTAGTACCATATGTTCTTGAAAAAGGCCTCCATTACATACACTTCAAATTATCTTCAAACGTAAGTTCTCCAAAGGTTTTACATTTTCCACCACAATTACATACCTACAATAACTATGTGTGTAAGCAACCATATGAATGTATAAAAGTTTTCTGCCAGAAATGCAAAAACAAACAAATGATTCAAATATGAAGCCACCACATTTACATTTGACTATTTACCTGCCAGCTGAATGGGGACACTGGGGAATTCACTTCATCTGTTGAGACACTAGAAATTAAGATGAGAGGCAGTATGAAATTTACTACTTTGTGTACTTTAAAACATCAAAAAGTGAACACTTAAAAAGCAGCTTCTCTGTATTTTTGGCTACCTGTATAAGGATGTCACAGTGTGGCTAATGTATTATCATTTGACTAAAAACTCAAATCACATTTCACTCTCCTTTACCATATGCTGACAATAGGTCTTCCACACTACAGTACTTTATTCAGATAAAGCTTTTTCTTAAGCATGTTGATCTTTAGATATTACTAATGCATCTTCATTGTTTTGTTTCTCAAAGCAACCAATGAAACATTTTGTTCAAAGCTGACAAAAGATCTACTCTTAAACTTTTGGAAGACTCACATGCTTCACTGTTAGCTCTATACAGTAAAATAGAAGATTATACTCATAGGGAAGGGAAAAACATTTTAAGATAGGATAGTGAAACTGCAAAATCTCAAAAAATACACTCTGGAACATGAACTGCCTGAGTTTATTGAAAGTTCTCAGGAAGATAAAAATGTTTAGATTCAGTGTCACTCTGAAGTTTTCTTTCTAAATGTTTCTGTGAAATTCAATTCTATCATCTTACCAGCAACCATTTTATTCATGTTCTGACAGCTGGCTTAGAAGCTGTGCAGTATACCAAAAAGCTAGCAGCTGGGGATTGAATGCAAGAAGGACATAACACCATGACCAATTATAATAAATCCTAAAGGGAAAGCAACTAGGCACTTAGCTTCTGCTACTTTGTATTCCTTTTCCTTCATTTTTTTTGCTGTTTGCCTCAAACCAATAATACTTTTTAAAGCTGTTAGGCACAGGAAATTTGGCTGAATCATGTCCAATAGCTCGATAAGCAATCCAGTCGAGAATTGCAGGAACTGCTGCAATAAATAACTGAGTTTTGCTGTTGATATATATACATCTATTGACATGTTCTATAAGTGTAAATTCTTTAGGGATATGACAGTCTTTCTACTCTCTTTGTATGTTCCTTATGCAGTGTGTGATTTGGGCTCATATATCAGTGCAATAAAACAACAAATAGCCTGCAACATCTACCTTATCTTGTGTGCACACTCCAAAATTAAGGGGGGTGAGGGTTGGGGGTTTTGGGGGGTGGTTTTTTATTTGGTTTTTGTTTTGTTTTGAAGTCTCAGAACTGTTTCTGTTGTATTAACAAAACAGGGAAAGGTAAATTTAACCTTTCCCGAATCACCCTATAATATGAAGGCCTAACATAGCTGTACACTACAATAGGTGACAGCATCCCGAAGAACAGATACTGTATGTTAAGTAACCAAGGACTGGAAAGTTCCAAATGCAAATTAATAATAGCTGCAGCATGGTTCATATAACCATGGGACATATGTGCAACCAGCTCTTCAAAATCGCAGATAGCAATGAGAGAGAAGACAGCCAAAATAGGATGTATCACATTGAAATATCTACAGTGTGTCCCTTTTCTTTTCAAGTAAATGCTTTCCTGATGTGTACCTGAACTGTAGAGAGCTGTTACCACCCCTAGTGCTCTCTAGCAACACCAACAGCAGTTACGGCTTTTGTCTCTAAGATTCACACTCAAACTGGGATCTGGACACAAGCAGATACAGATACTTTTGAAAGTATAGATTTTAAAAGACTATGGGGCTGGCAAAAAAAAATAATCACAAAAGCCACTGTTCAAATGCAGTTCTCATTACAAAGCTGCCAGTAAGCTCTCCCTCTTTTGCTTAAAAATTAAAACAGATTACTTCTTGACCAAACTGATTAAAAGAACTGATCTAGGATTCCTTAAGGGAGGGAGGGCTGAAAACTTGCAAAGTTCTCTCTCACCCGTATAGTCAGAAATAGGAAGCTGTGATTTCCCAATTTCCTAAAGACAAGGCTCTGGGTATTTTTGTTTGCTGTTGTTTTGTGGTGGTATTTTTTAATCCGAAAAAGAGCATAAGAGTGCATCTCCTGCAGACAACGGTTTCCTCATTGACACATCCTCCACAAACTATGTAAAAGTTTTGCAGGCTGAACTCCCAGCAATACTTTTCCAACAGCTCTTAAGAGCACAAAAGGACTGCCAGGGAGGAAAATTTAGATGCCTAAGCACAGCTAACAGTGCTATTTTATGTAACAGGATCTAATGTATTCACGCAGGACTGTTACCTGTGGGAGACATGACCTTCTGGACTGGAACTGGATGCCTAAAACATCACTGAATACCTGTCTTTAGGCACCTGCATTGCTGCCATGACCAGACCCACAAATTAGTTTCTGGATGACATCAACTTTCCTAGAGGCTCAAAAGAACAGATTTTTTTTTTTAACTGAAAAAGAATCTCAAGAACAGATTATTTGTGTAGCTTCTACTTCATCTTGAGCTAAAAACATTATGACAGAAGATGGCAGTAGTGACACAGAATAAACTTAAAAATTAAATTAATAAAATATTGAAAGCTATGATACACTTAAGTATATCAATACCATTTTTCAGATTCCATTGGCTGCTTTGGCCTGTTCCTTGTGCTTACTGAAACTGAATGATTAAGAAGCCTAGAAAGAAAAAAATACATATTTATTCAACAGCTGTACAGTTCAACCTTTTTCTTATAATATATGTTACTTTCACTGCATAACATTTCCTGTAAATAGTTTTGAACATTAAGGTGACATTTTCCAAAAAATTAGAAAACGTATGCATGTACACACATGAAATCCAAGCCCAATCCTGCTTCCATTTAAATCAACAATATTGTTTCCAGGTCTTGAAATATTTCAAGTTCTGAATTTTAAGTTAAACTCGATGATCATTCAAACCAAAATGAAGACTCCCTTTATTTTTCTCCCTAAATACATACTATTTCAACTGATCTCACACCTGTGTAGTTATGCTGCCCTCAACACAAAAGGCCCCACTGTTCACTAAAATTAGAAGACAGAAGACAGTCAACCTAAAGCAGACAAGAAATGATACACAGATTAAGCACAACAAGTCAGTCAGTAGAAGCAAGTAAGAAGGTAGCTGAGTAAGAAACACTGCAAGTGCAAAGGAAATGTAGGGAAAAAGGAGAGGTGGAAAATAGAGAAACAGGCTAAGAACTAAATGAAAAGTCTAATGCTGAAATGAACCAATGGAAATTCCATTTTTCTAAACAGTAAATAGTCAAAAAAGCCTAAACTTACATAGAGATTCAGAAATGTTTTTTTCATCTGGAACAAAAACATACTAGATGTGCACACACAGGAAGAAGATATGAGCTATTATGGATGTTTAAATTGTTAAAAATAACAAAACAATCAGTAGCACTTAAAATTATTCATTTTCCAGTAAGTGTTATGTTGAACAGTAACTAGAATGAGTAATTTTGAATTCCTGGAGGTAGTAATATTACACTTTGACACTGACTTCATGTGCAGAACTGTAATCAAAGTATATTTACACTGAATTATATAGAGAACTATAGTGTATTAAGAATCAGAAAGAACTAGAACACCAACTATTCAATGGAAGAAAGATAAAACAGTAGGCACCTTTTTATATTTCATTGTCACTACATAGGGCAGTACAACTATTAACTTCAAATGATTGATGATTTTTCAGTCAGACTTCTCTGATTATTGTGATAACTTTGAGCTCAGTAATCTCATTTGTAGCTTAAATCTCGCACTGTGTGAACCTCAATTTAATGGGATTATGAGAAGTTAAGCCTGTAAACCAGCACAGTCTGCAGCAACTACTCTCCCTATATTTTGCCTTCAGAAACTTAATTTTGAGGGTACATTCCAGAATTAAATTATGCTACAGCCTGAAAAAAGTGTTACAAAAAATTAATATTCAGAGCATAGGTTATCAAACCATAAAATAAACATGCTATTTTAAAGTCATTAACTTTTAGAGAGAATTCCCATTTAAATTAGCCTTATGTCTTCAACTGAAAGCAATTAGAAATTCAGAGAGACTTTGTAGCAAGGTATGACCACTTCAACAGAACGAGCTTTAAAAAAAAAAAAAATAAAATAGAGATTTGAGTGACCTGAACAGTTTGATGTCACATTTGCATCAAAACTGACACTATCAGTGTAAATTCAATAATTGTATGTAACACAGGCCATTTCTTTCTTAAACTCATGATCGGAAATGAAAGGAAAAACTATTCAAGCTAATTCAAACATATACACACATGAACTTTTCAGCTACACTGTTTCTATGAAAGTATATAATTAACATTTGTTTATAATAAACTTAGTTTATAATAAACTCAAAGTATATTTTTATACTTTGCAAAACAAAATCAAACGCAATCATTTTTGAAACTTCCTCTTTAAAAACTGAAGAATATTGATGGGGAAGTAACACCAAATTCAGCATCTGTCAGGTTAACAGTTACTAGTCCAGTCAGAGAAATCTCATTTTCCTGTGGAATAAGGAACTTGAAAGTTTTTAGTTAAAGAAAACGGTGAATAAAATTAATCTGGATTTACTAAATTGCAGAATAAGGAATTCATGGCAAAATAATTTGTTCAGCTGGAAGGGGTGGGGGGGGGGCAGGAATCGATCATGGTAGTTAGGAACTGTCTTCCAGGAAATACAATGCAAAACTGAATATGCAAAATGAAAGTACAAGCAGCTCATATTCATAAGTCATGCTCTTAAGTGTGGTGTTAACGGTGCAAAGATTCCAGCAACTGCTTCCATTCATACTACAACTCATTAAATCCAAAACTGTTTTTTTTATTAGGCGGATCAATTATCAGGCCAATTACTGATGGTCATACTGAATCACTAAGAACTTGCATAAAACACTTGTATTAGTACTGCAGTTAATTTCCCACTTATGGTTCCTACTAACCACACAAATTCTGTTGTTACAGAGGTAGCATACAAACTATTAGTCTGAAAGGGCTCTAAAACTCATATAAACTTTGAAATGTAAATTACTCAACAGCACATACACAATGACACTTTTATATGTATTAAACTCAAAAAACAACATTGCGGGTCATTTTTCTAGTTTTAGATCATGCAAGCATAACATCTACTCCAAACTGCTGACTAGATAGGAGAGAAAGGTGATGGCAAGACCAATTACAATACTGGAAAATATTTTCTAAAGTTTGAGAATTTAAAAAGTGGAATCTCTTCTCAGTTACTTTCATATTTTGAGCAAGTGTGACGTCATGATTAAGGGACACAAAATAAGTGAATGATGGTAATGTTATTTTAAGGTTAGCTATCTTGCAGTTTAAACAAGCAAGCACTACCTAGGATCTTTAAAGTGTATAAAGACACTAGAAATATTTTACAGTGAGAAAAAAAATGATGTATTTTAAACTCATTCAGGAGCAGTCTACTGTCTTCGCATATGACTCTGCTTTGTGATCATAAGCTGTACTCTCAGGGATTTAGTTTTAGGAAGTCACTGATGTCAAGTAAGAACCCATACTTTGATGCAAACTGAAACAGGTTCATTTAGTACTAATGCAGATTATTTAATCAAAGCTATCCTACTTTCTTTTGAAAAAGACTAGGAGTATCCAAAGTTAGAGTTTCAATTGATAAAGGTAACAAAGTCTGAAATCACTTGATTCATCACCCATATGTTTGAGCATGGTCTACACAGCCCATTCCAGATTCCTTGTTACTTGTGAGGTTTGTATATCTGCAAATGCTTCCTCATGGCTGTCAAATGCAAAACAAATTGTCACTGGTCATGCTAATTTGGAAATGATCACTTTAAAACCAAGATACCTTAAATAAAAACCCCAATCTTTTTCCTGAGGTTCTATACTTGAGGTATTATATATTAAAAAGCAAAAAACTGAAAAGAAAGCATGCCAAAGGTACAGGAAATTATGCTTCTAGGTTTGGATTCATTTAAATGTTCTTTGGAGAGTTGCCTAACTAAATATTTTTCTTAAATAGTATTCGATCTTAAAGAACAAAAACTGCATTGCAATCTATTTTTGATAACAATATCTTAGGCTAACTTAGCCAATCCCTTTATTCTGTTTTTGTTCAAGAAATGGCCAAAACTGTTTCTTTTGTCCACGTTTTAACTTCAGAAGTCTGAAGCTCTACAAACACTTTATACCTTGATGCACGTCCTGCCGCCCTTGTCCTCTGGAAGAGTTTTTCACTGAATGAAGTTCTATAGCTTAATGGCCTTCGTCTGTATTCATATTTCATGTACACCAAAGCCAAAGACGGAAGAAGGAAGCAGGATAGGTTGATGGGAGAGGACAGGGAAGTCATTAGCATAGCAAGCAAAAAGAAAAGAGACTGCATAATATTAAAAAAAACACACTGAACAAACAAAAATATGATTAATAAGAAACTATTTCACGATGCCCACTTTTCTGGGGATTCTTTTTACTCAGATTGAACATATTTTCCACAAAAACACAGAAACATCTTCACTAAACTTCTAAATATTAATCTTATTGCAGTCTATGGCAAGAAATTACAAATTCACAGAACTATAGCTTCAAAATCAGGGTTAAATTTTATGTCAGAGGTAATTTTGCCCTCAGGTACTTAAAGATACATAAGCAAGCTTTAAAACATAAATGCTAAACTAAGAAGTAAAACTTAACAACTAATAAGACTGTGTATACCTAACAGTTCCAGAGCAAAGCAGAACCATTAGCAAGATCACTGCATTAAGATACAACGACATATGACAAATAAAATCTAAGTTGCAGTACTTCAGAAGAGGAGTGGCTTGGTATTTCAAATGACTAGATAACCACGAAATATTAAAACTAATCAAACAATTCCCACGTACAACATAAATAACCATCATATAAAAACCTAATATAAGAAAAAACACTTATTCTCTTTTTATTAATAAATTAATATGAGAAAATTTAGCATTCTTATCTTTTTTTGCAATATTTTTGGTAATAAGAATTTATTAGCATTAAGATTTCATTCTTATTTTTCCCTTCCCAACATGAACAACCAATTCTTAATCTTCCCCCCCCCCCCCCCGCACTACTGCTATTGTATTTAATTAATATAAAATGCTGGTAAATTTTTAAAGCTCTGCAATTCATAGTATCAGGATATGAATTTCTCAGGGCTTCACATGTATTTCAACTAACTTAAAAGAAAAACAGCAATGCAGAATCTTGTCGTTACACAGAAATTCAAAAGAAATAAAATTAGTATTAAGCTGGTATAAAGTTCAATCCATTACTGTGGGATAAGGAACGACTGTAATGAACTATTTAATGAACTACTATTAACTACAACTTTTACATTTCAGGAAAGGGCTTACGCTCACCAAAGTACCTCACTGGTGATTTGCCTGCTTGGTAAAGGAACCAGAAAACACAGATCCTACCCTAGCCTGCCTACATCCTATGCAGCTCCAGGTATTCCTTCCTGCTCTTCGTTTTACAGGGTTCTTAACTTGTTCTATTACATTCCTTTTATCTGCTGCTGATCTACAGCTCCTTTTCAAGAATCATTCTGTTGTGATGCCCAACTTAAAGCGGAGAAAGTCAGGTAGTTCATCAGGATGAACTTACACTATTCAAATTATTTATTTTTATATATATTTATAATATATCTATGCTCTGTCATTTGACAGAATAATGTTTGAAAAAGTTTCCCTTTCAGTCCATAGGAAATTTATATCTCGCATTAGACTGACTGCAGGAAGTACCACCTAAATTACCTTGTATTTGAATAAAAATAACTAGTTATGAACAAACTGTATGCAGGTTCTGTAACTCATACATATTAAGACAAAGTAATTTTAACATATTACCAATAATCTACTTATACAAGCATTAACCACGCCTACTTAAGTATACTGCTTTGAAAATAAAAAGTATTAAAAAATTAATATAAATCAAACCAGGAAATCAAGAGACTTTCACATTCATCTCTTCCTCTCCAGAGGAGGTATATCACTGCTCTCTAGACAGCAATTTTATGAAAAGAAACACAGGACAGGTATCTTGAAAGAGTATGTCATTTCAACTGTTTAACAGCTGGACAAAACTGTTCTCAGAATTATAAGGTGCCAAGGGCTTTTGGGTATAAGGCAGGCCAAAGAATAAATTAATTGTAACAGAAGTTAACTAATATTGTAATACCTGTGTTTTTGTTCTTGCTGCAGTAACTGAGCTGCTATTTTTCTCAAGTCAGTCACTTCTTTGAGTTCATCATCATCTTCAGCCAGCAGCTGTTCTTTCTGAAGTCTGAAAAATTAAACATTAGTAACTTGGCTGATTTCAGTAAAGTAAGACACAGACATTGCTACATTATTGGACAAGAACTAAGAAGTGCTTCTTATAAGCTTATTTTCTGTCCAACAAGGAGCACTCTATGTGTTCAATATGAGATTTCTTTCCTCCATATGCAAGGAGCTTAAAACAAAACCAAAACCACCCTCACCCACGTAAAACCTTCCCCCCAAAAGATGAAGATTTACCTTTTTTCATCTCCCCAGTCCTCATTCTGTTCTATTTTCTGGGATTTCTCAGGATGTTTTCCCCGTTCCTTACACAGGATAAAAAATAAACTTAGACTTGAATGGAAGAAAAAGCAAGCCTGCTGAACGGTTTTTCTTTTGTCAAGCTAGGCTACCTTGATATAAGACAGTAATGGTCCAATCTGTACATCTCCTTGCTCAGGAACAGCTCCCTCTTCTGCATTCGGATCAATGTAATCATACACCTCCTGGTCTAGTGAGGATTGATGAAGAATGGGAAAGATGATATTAAAACGGTTCTCTCAACCAAACGTTATTCCTGAGAGAGATAAGTACTTATGAAAAATATCAGATAAAGATAAAACAATGAAATCATGTCTCCTTGAGCTAGGAATACCCTTTTTTCTTTCTTCCGGGCCTCGTCTATTTGCAATCACTACATTGTTTTCTGAAATGATGAAAATACAATGCCAACATGTGACTGCATCATTTTGTGCAATTTTTCTTACATTAGATTACCTAAGCAAAAAGTATTTCTGTTACCTGACAGATGCACAACAGATATTACCTTTCTGCAGATCAAGTTTATTTCCCATTACGTGATTGTCATTCCTTAATGTCTGTTCCCTTGTTGATTCTGATACCTGGGAGTGAAGGCTGATTGTATCATCATCAGATGGCTGCAAAGACAGTCACATTTAATACAGAACTTACATATAAATTACATTATTATATTATTTGCTAAGAACTCTCAAATTATAGTGCAACTGACCCTATCCTCTATCATGAGGGAATGGCTCCCAGGAGAGAGAAAATAACATCAAGTCGGGGGGGGGGGGGGGGGGGGGAAGCAGATTTAAGAGAATCATAGTTTAGGGAGTGACAGACAACTGTTCAGTATAATACAACACTGAGATACAGTATTTTGTTCAAAGAGGTCCGGTCCAGCCCTGGTCAGTGGACTAAGAAAACTGTACTTGGGTACTTTCTTATCTAATGCCTCCAACTACTTTGACCCTTGTTAGACCACTAAGAGGGGGAAAAAAAACCCACACCACACCCCCACAGCTTTACTTCTAATCATTTGGAATTTTCTTAAAAACCCAACTAGTAATACTGCTTGTTCTACAGTTTTCCCACTAACTATCACTCTGCATTTGTAGTAACTCCCTTTCTAAGTTTCAAAAATCTTTCGTTCTACACTATTCAATTTTGACATCACTGTTATTAGTTACAGCTCCTTAATCTAGATTTCTAAAAACACACAGATAACTTATAGGGATTTTTGTTCATTGCTTTAAACCTAGCAGATCATTCAGAAGTTCATTAAAATTTAAACAACAACGAAGATTACCAACATATACAATCCTTAACTTTAGTCCAAATAAACTTCCATTTCCTTAAGTACATTCATTTCATTCATAAGAAAATAAAGTTTCAAATAAATTTTGTCCTTTGTGTAGAAAATGATTATGCACTTCACACATTAAAAGTTCCAAACAATTCCTTAGGTCAGAATTCAGTTTTTAAATGCATGAAATTTAGACTGGAATGAACCTTAACCAGAAAAGTCAAAGCAATATGTAAATAATTTGTGTTTGATACTGGCAGTCTATTGGTTTAAACTCAACTGTATAGATATTCAAAGAATGTTAAATGCAACTTAGTATTTGTATTTCTCAAATGATAAAAAATACAAAGGAAAAAATATCTAAAAAACAGAAGTTACACAAATTCAACAGTGAAAAATACTCACTTCTGTTGTGGACAACCTTTTATCCCCATTATCACTTCCGATGCCAGAGTCTGGTCCATGATTTTTATTGGGATAAAAGTCCTCCATGCTACATTAAGAAAAACAACACAAAAAAACCCACACAGGAATGAAAGAAACAGGAGTTTCACTTTTCTAAAAAAAAAATAAACATCCTTTTAAAAATATATTCTCTATCTTTATCTACAGTTGCTGATACAGAATTTTTGCACAATGCCCCATGTGCAGAGAACAAATTCTTAATCTCCTACAAGAGTTGTTCAAGAAAAAAGTATCAAAGCAAAGTTAAAGTGGAAATGATCAATTACTGTACTCTCTATACCTATACAATTTTTGAGTTGTTCTACTTCATTCAAAAATACAGTCTTCAGAAAAGGCTTCCTCTGAAAAACCACAATTCCTTGAATTCTATCGGCAAACATGTTTTTCTACCAGTAGCAAATACACATTCCCTAACAGACTGTCATATTATAATGGTTTAACACTGCCTGAATATCTATGAAATATTTTCTCCAAATTTATGCCTTTTGAAGACATAAAATTGGCAGCATCAGCAGGACGTGTTTTCCAACTGCGCACTGGAGCTTGGTTTAAATCATAAGATTATCTGGAAAGTTTAATTAATCAGGTACAGTGGTAATACCGATGACCTTGTTCCTTTGCAATACATTTTAGTTGTAGGCCTTAAGTTCAGTGGAAGCTTTTGGGGAACAGTTACTGCCCACATTTTTTGGGAGAATTTACAAGCAATCTACAGACACTGTGGACTAATTCCCTATGGCACAGTCGCCTGAGACCAAGACCATGGACTGAATCTGATGGTTCAGATGGTTCTATGTAAGCTTTATTCATAACTTTCATCTTTCCTTCAGCCTTGAACACAGAGGCACAAGTTGCGTGCGACCTTTTAAGAAAATAGGCAAAGAGAGATTATTGTTCCATATGGTTTCCAATGGCAAGCCAATTGATGACAGAAAATACAAAAGCATTCCCATTTAATTACTCAAGAGGTACTCTGTACAGAAGTCCAATAAAATATTCTGCACTTTTTAACCTCAACTAAAAAAAAATCACTGGTATTTCACTGATCTTTAAGTTAGTTTCCCTTAAGATATATGTGGGAGGCAGACTTTCCATCCAACGGACTAGACTAACTTCATATTCAGGACATTTATGGGAACATCTCGTCTACTGTTTTGACATATCTGGGAAATAAATAGCTGAGTTTTCCAATAAATAAATTAAAAATACATCTTTGTTCTGATTTCCAAGTCTTTAGCGAGTACAATGAAAACTTTTCATAGAAACTTAGATGAGCCAATTAAGCTTCCAATAACACAACCTTAGAAAATAAATACTATGAATTCTAAGGAAAGAACAATTAAAGTATTGAAATTACAGCTATCTGTAATAAACAGATCACTTCATAGCAAATGCTAAAGTAAATAAAACAAAAACTGCACTACTCACCTGTCTGTGAGTGGCTGGGAGGGGATTCGTTTACCTAATGACGGAAGATCCAAAGAATCTGGTTTTTTATCTATTCTGAGGCACGCCTGAATGCTGAGGAATTTAAATATATGTACTTTACCCTTTAAACATATCTGTTGGGAAACAAACAAACAAAAAAGAAATCTTAATTACATAGCATGTCTTTTGAAAATGCACCCCAACAAAAGCTACACTGAGTTTGTACCTAAACTTCCTGCTAGGAGAAATACAACTAAAAATACAAAAACCTGATTGGTATAACTTAGAACAGTTTCCTTTTTCTTAAGATCCTAATGCAAATTTCTGAACTAGAATACTTTAATACTAACCTGTGCTGGTGGTATCTGCATTGGATTGTTATCCAGAACTATAACTTGTAAGTGACGTAACTTTCTGTAACAAATTGGAATTTCTGTAATTTTATTACAAGAAAAATCCAGCTTTACCAAGGGAAGGTCTCCTAATTCTGCATTGGGGGAAACAAAACAAAACAAAAAAAACAAACAAAAACAAGAATCAGATATCTTCTTAAAACTTTACCTAATTTACCTACATCAAAGACATGAAAACTAGTAGCTTACCATCTGGCAACATATGGAGATTATTTCTTCTTATGTTTAATTCTCTAAGTGACTGCAATTTTCCTATTTGCTGGGGAAGAACCTGAAGCTCATTGCAGCTAATATCCTAAGAGACATAAAATTAATAATTTAACTGAACATCTTAAATTAAATTAAACAAAGGAAAACTGCTACCAAAACTACTGTAAACCATACTATAAAAAACAGAAATCCTATCTTTCTTGTTTTTTCCACAAAGTGAATAAGTACCATAATAAATCTTGCTGTTTCTTCCATATTTAGTGATTCATGTTTCAGAAACTCATTTCAAAAAGTTAAATCAATGAATGATGAAAGACTGGTTTTCAGATTAAAACTGTAGGCTAGAAATCAGGAGTTCCTGGCAAATGATTTGCATTCTGCTCCTTTTATAAAAATTCTTCTTCCTTAGAAAACCTTGAATCAATCCACACAACTAAAAATTTATGAAGAGCAACAGCAGGCTCCCAAACTTTGTGGATACAAGCACTAGAGGGTGACAAAGCTGCACCAAGTAAACACAGAGTAAAGCTATTTCTGCCACTAATTTAACATTTATTTATGTAGTCCAGGCTGGGTCAACAATCACACTGACATAAGACCACTTCTAACCTTTTTTATTTCCAATTGAATAAAATTGGCTTAGACTAGTTTCCTAGACTAAGTAACAATGATAGACATCTAACTGATGAAAAATTCGAAACTGATTTTAAACGCAAGCTGAGTCAGTAACTAGAAGCCAGGCCTTAACCAGACAAATCTCCACTACACACTTCCAGAGCTTCAGCTTAGGCACTGCTCATCTGCTTTTGGCAACCGTGATGTCTGCACATAGCTAGATGTCTCAGAAAGCACAGCTGCTTAGGATCAACTGTTGTGTATCTCTTGCAAGTTATTCTCTGTCCACAACACCAAATTTAACATGGGATTCCCTTCCTAAAAGCATCCTTCTAGCATGTGGCTTAGTTGTCAGCTTTTTTTAATGTATATATATTACTTACGTTCTAAACAGGTATAACACAGGTACTGGAATGAAATTGTCTAGTAAGTCCTTAATCTGTGTCATCAAGCACGCGTTCTAGGTTTGACAATTTTGAAAAATAAGCCAAAAATACTACAACTGCAATTCTGACAAAATGTCACTTCCTGTAAAGAATAGCAGTGATCCCACCTTGAAATCCTATGACATTGAAGTAAGTGTAAAGAATTTCTCATCACCAAAGAGTAGAGGACACTAGAAAAGCTTCACAAACATTCAGAGTATTACTCATAAATTAAAAAAGAATGTTGATTTATAGCTCAGAAATTAGATCATGTTAAAAGAAATCTCCAGGGCATACACAGCCGCTCTGGAACCAGGATAAGGATTGCTTGCAATGACCAAAGAAATCACACATACTGGGGGGGGAAATCAGACCTAGTCCAAGTGCCAGGTCAGTGAATACTTGTGCATAGTTTTCCAAAACATATGACCTTAACATGGAGTAACGATCAGAAAAGCCCAGAATATTAAGAAATATAGAGAAAGTAATGTACGACAAAGAACAAAACTCTAGTATGCCATAGAATAAAATCACATTGCACAGACACCTAAACTGTGAATATCACACACCATTCTATTCACTCCAAACAAAATAAAGGAATAGCAGAAATGAGGGGGGGGGGACCACCCTAAAACCAACACCAAACACAGAACAAGACAACAATGATTGAATGGCATAACTTGTATAAGAGTACAGTGAACTCTTCAGATGGGAAGAAGATTCCTGATAACATATAAGAAAAAAAATAGAATTATGATTCCTGTAAAGAATGTAAACAGAAAAATTCACCGTTTTCAACAACATACAAGCAAGGGACTCAAAATAATCTAAAGAGCAATTTTATTTATGAACCCCTTAAGCTTTAGTTAACTCAACATACTGACTTGTATTTAATCCCATTTTTGAAACTCTACAATACTACACCTGTAATTTGAGCTCAAACACTAAGAAAAGGCAGTAACTGAATTTACATTTTGCTGTTCCACATTTAAAAAATTATTAATTTATATTTTTACTATACTGTAAATTGTTTATAGTTTAAATTTACTTAGTACAATGGTTCACTATTGTACTTACCAGCTCCATTAGATCTCTCAACTTTCCAATTTCTTCTGGAATGGAGACCAGCTTATTATTACTAACAACCAGAACTTTAAGTGGAAGATCAAACAGGTACTTTGGCAACGTTGATAAAAGATTTCGACTTGAAAGAAAGAAAAATGAACAAGCAAGACTAGATTATAATCTTCTTTTTAAGCCTGATAGGGAGTCTGAGATGCACATTGAACAACTTTTCTCCTATTCCAGAAGACATTCTCCACCTATTACAATTTCGTCTAAATTTAAGCTACAATCTCCATCATTAATTCCTTACCAAGTAAAAGTCCATGTCGCTTGATGAAATGAGTATGTACTATAACTGAATCTAACACTAAAATGTACAGAGAAATCTGCTGAAAGAAATAGTTTGATGTTTGCTTTTATCCTACTTTCTAATACCTTCAGAAGGACCACCTGATTTGACAGCCTACCAATATAAAGTTCATATTCTTAGCAAACCAGAACTTTATACAAGGCCATTGCTTCTCATCTCATGTGGTCATGTCACTCCTGAGCCAGCACAAAAAGCCTTTAAAATCTATTTATTACTTTGCTGATCAACAGCCTGGAAGGTAAGTTTTAATTAAAATTTATTTCTTTTGTGTATATCATTTTCCAACTACATGCACGTATGTCTGCTTTGTACACAAGAAATATACTGTTACTAACATTTTGATTTAAATCCATATTAGAAAAACTACCAACTGCAGACTGCCACTGCCAGAAATACATTGAATTTTTCTAATACAGTACTTGTACATTTAAACAAACCATTAGAAAACCAGCTTGTTCAGATGTCCATTCACAGATAAAAGTAAAAGAATTTCAGTAATTGCTGTTGCTTTAAGTAACACCGTGCAGAGTTCACTTCTATTTTGAAAAAAAAAAACAAACCCTACCCAAAAAAACTTTTAAGTGTTGACATTTGTGTTCACACTATATTAAGAAAACCCAGAAGTTTCACTGTTTAATTGATATGTATCAGAGCACTGTTTTCATATTTTAAAAAAAACAAATTTTTACATTATTTTTCTCCATGACTACAGTTTATAGGGCTGCAAAACCAATATCATGGTTTAACCCCAGCCAGCAACTAAGCACCACACAGCTGCCCGCTTACTTCCCTCCCCTCCCCGCCAATGGGATGAGGGAGAGAATCAGGGAAAAAAAAGTAAAACTTGCAGGTTGAGATAAAGACAGTTTAATAGGACAGAAAGGAATTAAAAAAAGGCAATAATAAAAGAATTGGAATATACAAAACAAGTGATGCACAATGCAACTGCTCACCACTCGCTGACCAATGCCCAGTTAGTTCCCCAGCAGCGATCCCTGCCAGCCCTACTCCCCCCCAGTTTATATACTGGGCATGATGTCACATGGTATAGAATATTCCTTTGGCCAGTTTAGGTCAGCTGTCCTGGCCGTGTCCCCTCCCAATTTCTTGTGCCACTCCAGCCTTCTTGCTAGCAGGGCATGAGAAGCTGAAAAATCCTTGACTGAGTATAAACACTATTTAGCAACAACTGAAAACATCAGTGTGTTATCAACATTCTTCTCATACTGAATCCAAAATGTGATGCTGAACTAGCTACTAGAAAGAAAATTAACTCTATCCCAGCTGAAACAAGGACAACCAACAAAAATAAATTTATGTTCTTGCAACATTTCAGCTTCAAAGAAGCAATTTTAACACCATAAAATGAAAGTAAACTTCTATTAGTATCTTTATAAAACTAATGTATTTTTTCCTGTTAATTCTAAGTGAACAATACAAGTTAAGTTCTGGATGTAGGTATGCAGTAAGTTTCTTTTTTTAAGTTGTATTTCAGGCAGAATGACAGGCTTTTTTGGTTGGAGAGCATGAGAAGCAAAAATATAATGTGCAAGCAAACTTCTTTTAATTTATTATAAAAATGTAGCAATGAAACAGTCATTCTCTGCATCACAATCTCCTCCAGCTTTTTGTGGGTTTTTTTGCTTAAAGAAGAGCTGCCTACTTTACTATGAATTGCATGACACATTTCTTCAGTCGTCTGAATGCAAAATTAGACTTTGAGATCATGTGGTTTTCTTCTGTAACAAAATATTGAAACTAGTAAGCCAGGATTTTAGCCTGTTCAACTCCTACAGTCCACATGTTCATGCATTGCGAAAACAGTCCTCAGACATCAGCACAAAAGAGAATACAAAGCACAGTAAGGCAAATGATGATTAGAAGAGTCGACTCAAAATGACATGCAACGCCCAGTTAGAACTACACACTACTTTATTTCTGTGTAAAGAATTGTATTCAGTACCTCAACTACCATCAGAAGAGAAATGGGCTGTTGCTGCTCTGTGAAGAAAGTTAGGCCAAATTTTTCAGAAAACACTGCAGTTTTGTCATATCATTAATGCTCTTTAGAATTGCCACAGAACAGACTACTGAAATTATCACTATAAGCATTGATATTTGCAGATTGAGACAAGGTTTTTGTTTGGGTTTTTTTGTTGTTTGTTTTTATTTCTTACTTTTTTCTTTTCCAAGGATCAATTCACAAAGTTTTTTCAAAATATGTTCTGGAACCAAATCTCACATGTTAAATAGCTCTTAGCTGAAAAGACTGTTTTGGACTTGATGTAGTCAATATAAGAAACAAGGAATACTGTGGAGAACAGGTTCTCAGCTCTTTTTGGGAGGGTTATTCTAGATTCCCTCTCTTTCCAGAGCTCATATTCATCTTCCGTTCTTCTGAGAAGATCCAACCACATGTTTGCCAAGTTTAAGAACATCAATACAGTAATGGATGTAAATAATGGGCAAAATGAGCAGGGCCTTCTGGCCAGAGTAGTCTACCCTGTTGAGAGCAGCAAATTTTTACACATGTAGTTTCTAAACATTGTCTGTCTGCATAACATTAAAAACAAAGGAAACTTTGTAAACTCCTCAGCTACTATAGTTTACTGACTGAAATTTCATAACACATTCAATTCCTTCCCACAAAGGAAGCAACAACTGCTGGCCCTAAAACACCAAGGATAAGAAAAAACAAACAGAATAATTTTATCTATCTGGGCAAAAATGAGGGCACACAGAGGCACTTAATGACCTCATGAAGCAGAATGCCACCTCTTCAATGAGGTAAGTTATATAAAGACCAAAAATAACAAGCAATACTCACCTAATGTTAAGGTAGGTAAGCATTTGCAGGTTTTTAATAGATTCTGGAATGGATTTGATGCAGTTGTGATACAAATTTAAAGTTTCCAGTGGTGCAAACAGCCAGACATCAGGAGGAATTTCAGTAAATCTGTTCTTTGAAAGATCTAGAAGCAAAAGAAAAAAAATAATCATTTTTTAGTCAAAAATTTCCTTGCAGTAAGAGGAGATAAAAGTACGCGCTGTTATTCTTGTCATGCTCCTAAAAATTAAGGTGTTGCAAGAAGTGTAAAATAATTCAGTTTTAACAGATGCTACTGCATATAATTAATACAAAAAAAGACTTAAAATACTAGAAGATTGTTTGATATGCAATTATAACATAAAATAGAAAAATGACATGAATTCAGAAGTATATTACCCACTACATAATTAAGAACATTTAAAATGCAACTGAATATCAATTATGATTGTCCCTCCTATATCAGTCTTTGTTCTGTGCAGCTGTTCATTTATTTTCCTTCAATTCTAGGCACAACAGTAAGTCAAGGTACAAAACCAGTAAACATTACTTTTCCTGTTTGACAGCTACATTAGAATCTATTCTTATTGTACAAAGTATCTGCAACGCTACGGCCAACTTTGCAAAAAACCTTACATATTTATTTTGCTTAAGAACTACAATTCTCATCTAAAAAGTATTCTTTATTGCAAGCACAGTAACTGAGACATTCTCCAGTAACACGTTTATAACTTAGCTAAAAAGAGCACAAAACCCAATGCCAAATGCATTTAGCTATAAAAATAAGGATGCAATTTAGCCTAGCCTAAGACCAGAATGAGGAGATATATTTGACAATGGAAACATAATACTTGAACTAGAGTTATTTTGACAACGCATGACTGTATTATGCAAATCTGCACACAGAAGGTATGAAAAACCAGGGCACTACAAAAATGCATACCATCTCTGACTGTATGAAATCTTTAAAAAGACCAAGTAAATTCAGGTGGGATGTGACCCAAGAATCCTGGAAATTATCAGTTAACTACCAAAACCTGTGTCAAAGTCTATGAAACTGTCTTGGAAGAAAGAGGTATTTACTTGAGAACAACTCTACTTTTATGAAAGTAACTCTGGTTCCCAACCCAAGATATTTCAAAAGGATGTGGTTTCTCAGAAACGCTGAACAAACTCTTTTAACAAAGCAGCAATACAGATCCCTTGCTATTTCAGGCTTTAGTTCTCAGTTTTTAACACTTGCATGAAATAACTGTGTTTCTGCTTAGCTCCTATCGCATTATCATTGGAACAAACATAGTTTGTTCTACGTTAGACTGAAAAAACAGACTAGAAAGTGGCTGGAAAAGTAACTCAAAGTCACCTTCAGGCTTGAAGAAGAGAGCTTAACAGCTTGAAGTATAACTGGCAAGCCAGCTAGGAGCGGCATTTCTCAGGGCCAATGCTGGAATCAATATTGTTTAGTATCTTCATCAACATCCTGGAAAACAGGATATAATCTGCCCTCAGGAAGTGCACAGACAACACCAAGTTGGAGGGAGTGAAGAGGCAACTCACATGCTGGAGAGATAGGATGCCAGCCAGAGTGACTTCGACCAGCAGACACCCCATCCAGTTTAATAAAGACAAATGCAAAGACTTGCACCTGTGGCAGAATAATTCCTCACAGTAGTGTGGGCTGGAGGATGAAAGGGTAGAAGATAGCTTTGCAGAGAAGAACACGCAATACTGGTACACAACAGGCTGAATGCAAGTCATCAGTGTGCCCAGTAACAGGGAAGGCCATCAACACAGTGTGCTGCAGATGCCCATCAAATAAAATGGACTGGTACAATGAAATGTCACCTTCCAGTGGCATTATTTTTGGAAGTAGCCTCAACTTTGATTTCTGAAGTCTAGAATATGTGAAATTTGTGAGCTAATGGGCTGTCACTCCATTGTTCCATCATTTCTAAGAAACATTGTCAAGCTAAAGCATCACAAACCCTTCCTGTAGATCAGGGCATCCACTGCTGACACCAAATTCTGCAAACTCTAGCTGCAAGAGGTAGAAAGAGAAAGATCTAGGTTGCAGAACTGGTATTCTTAATGAACTGAATGAAAAATGGAATAAAGTTAACTAAAACTAAGCATCCCAACTAAAATTAAAAAGCTTATTAAAAAATTTAGCATAGCTTGAGAAAGTTTTCACAATAGGTGAGGTCTGCTTTCTGTTTTCCACCACATCAATTTTCAAAACTTTATAGAAAAATGGCAGATTTCACTTGAAAAAATTTTCGGCAAAACCCTTTTTAGGTCAAACAAAGGCTCTCTTATTCTAATATTCAGCAGAGTGGGATAACTGTGTGCAGAAAAGATGCACGCAGTTTTATTGCCCGCACAGTTCCACAACCTCCACCACATGATGAATAGACAGTTTTTGATACAATCCCATTCTGAAGAAGTCAGCTGTAAGGCTCTTCCCGACTTTGTTTTATCAGCAGCTAGAAAGATAACTGAAGGCTAGCACAAAGATCTACTCTACAAAATACAAACAACAGAATCCTACCCTACTGCCACTGATCCAAAGAGCAGTACTGTAGGTTCTACCTGAACTGGAAGATTCAAGAGCACCATGAAAATTATACCACTGTATGTGCATGCAGCCATACCCCAACCACACGTCTTAGAAAGACACATGTTAAAAAACAGCTTTGCCATTTCTTCTGCAGAAATAAAACCCAGAGGTGGGCCAGACAACAACCATAGTGTGCACCAACTCTCTGCTCTGGACAATGACTGGACCAGGACTGTAGTACTCAACAGCCAATATAAAACCAGCAGTGGTTTCTAGCCTGGCCTGACAAAAAAAACCATCACATTAGCACAGGCTGGTTGAAGTCCCTTAGTGTACCCTCATACAAAACCCATACAATTTCACATTACAAGAAAAAATACAAATATTGTGAAATTGGTATATATTGCTGTTGAAAACTCTTCCCTGAAAACAATGCCTTAAGACAGTGTGGGGCAAGGACTCCACTTTTCCATTATGAAACCAAGAAGTCCTATTAGAATAGGAAATGATACCCATTATCAATAATAAAATAAAAAAGGTAAATAAAGAGTTGGAAGATTGTATGGCTTCTCTTCCAAGCAATTTTTCATTCATTCATTGCAAAACAGTATTAGAATAGCCCCAGGGGTTCAGAGCTTTCTAAAGAAAAAGATTCAAGTGCATATAGTTTTCCACAATATTCAATATATGAAATGTACTTGCAGCTTTTTAAAAAAAAGTAATCCTATTCTTTATCCAAATTGAAAAGTGATTTCTACTCCAGAAATGTTTTCACAATGAGCAAAAAAATTTATGAGTTCAGCTATTATGCTAAATAAAATTTAGATGTGAAGCTTATGCAATTTAGGTACCTTTTGAAGACTAATAACCCAAGGTATGACTGACAAAATATTGTAAGAAAAAAGGAGGAAACTTCTGGAATAGTGTTCCTCTATAAACAAGATAGACTTCATCTCAATCAAAATGTAAGCACGTTGCTGGCACTTAAAATGAGAATGGTTTTGTAAGGGTTAATAAACTGAAGAAGCAAGGAAAGCTGCTAAACGCAGAACCACACATGATTTAAGATGACAACTCCTCTAGAAGTGAGATTATAGGAATTCTTTGCTTAACCAGTTTAGACTGGAGAACTCTAAATTGGGGGTGTTATATGAAGACTAAATAGAAGACAGTATCCATGACTGCTCATGAATCACAGGGTATTTCAATTCACTATCTGCAGAAATAATAAAAGTGAGAAGTACACCATTACTAAGAAATTTTAAAAGGGAACTACAAAAATATGAAGTTGGTTGCAGCTTAGTTCCTTTTTAACAGAAAAAGTCTTTACTGACTGTAAGACAATGATTAAAAGACAATATACTGAAAGTTCAAAAGGAAATAATTTTAGGAAATCAGTCAGTTTGGAGGGGAAGCTATCAGAAGTAAAAGTGTCTTGTATAAGTTTACACTATGATCAAAAGGAAAAACAAAAAGCTCAAACTGTCACGTTACAGCACTGTGCAGTAAGGTAGTCAAATAGTATTAACATCATGTTTGCCTTGTTTTTTGCACTTTTCCCTAAACATTCATTACTGCTTACTATCAGAGGCATGCTTCTAGAACAAATCGGCCTTTTATTTGATCCAGTACAATCATTTTTATATTGACACTGTGCATGCATTACGTGTTGAATTTGAAATACGATGCTTAGTTGGGAAATTTACACTTGAACCTCATCTTGATGTTATAACATTTTTCATAAAAATATGCTGATCCATGATATTGGTGTTGGGTTTTTGTTTGCTCAGATTGTTCCAAAATTTTATTTAGAAACTAGATTGAAAAGAAAACAACCCATCCCCCCCCAAAACCCAGATCTGCTCTCCTAACTCATAATACAGACAGACTTTCCCAGCCAGTTTTTCTAGTAATGCTTTAGCAGAGTCTAAGCCAAAAAATATCTAAGCACAACAGCAACTATATAATTAGTCCTACAGAAGTCGATGAATTTATAAAATTAAAAGTGTTCAGATCTGATCCTGAAGATACACTTTTAGCCAATCTAAACACAAATCTGAGATCAACACACAGAACATGGGTAAAATTTATTAGTCTGTCAGATCCAAGATGATTCTGGAGGAAAAAAAAAAGTAGTCTCAAACACTGCAGAAACACCTGCATATGGTAATTCTAGGAGGCAGAAGTTTTCCATGCCCATAAAACACTCAGTCACCTTATAATTCAAATCCTGTGATGGTTAAAATTCATATTGAACAGTAACAGCATTAAAAACACCCCCTCTGTTATAATTATATTTCACACAGCAATTATTAATTCACTTGACAGGCCAATGGTACTGAAGAAATACAGGCAGGCAAATGTTCTTTCTTAGCGTAAGGCTCCAAAACCACCTTATGATCACATGCCCTACCAACTATTCTTCTGTTACACAAATATCCTTTTTCTCCAACTCAAACAGAAAGCCAATCTCCCTCCCTGAGGAGGGTCCTATAAAGAGGAAAAGATCAGATTTGTATCCTATCTGATGGAGTTCCAAGAGTGATATCAGCAACACAGACAAGACTAAGGCTTTATTAATATGTCACCTTCAGCCACAAATAAGGCCATCAGACTTCAAAACACCTTTAACTTCACAATCAACCATGGTAAATGATGGGCATTATTTGTACCACAGCATTCAAGGAACAGGAGAGAGAACATAAAACTTAAGAAATTAAGTTCTGTTGCATGAAGACATTCCAGATACTGAAATGTCAAAATTATTTAAAGGAATCAGCCAGTAAATGTATGTATTTCCCCATATCCCTAAGAAGGAGGAAAGAAAGTTAAGTCCAAGCTGCCAAGCATTTAAGATTAATCATAAAGCAAAGATACATGCATGAAATATAGTGAATTTTGTCTCAAAAAAAACCCCACAAAACAAAAAAACCCCAACCCTTAAGTCAGACTATAAAAGTCTAATACCTTAAGCTCGTGTGAGTATGAGTTGCCCTCCTTCTAACCAGGAATGGAGATTCCAGCATAGCTTAGAAAGAGAAATATGAATCCAAAGCTAACAATAGGTCAGCTTGCCAAAGCAGTCCAACACTTCACTTACACTATGCCCACCACGGACTCCTAGCATGCTGGGGTCAACTTTCAGAGCCTTGCAATATTATTATATACCTGTAATACATGTAGTGGAGGGAACCTCTCACCTACTGCAGATGAACAACAACCAGGCTGCAGAATTAGTCACAGAAACTCAAAGCTAAGTAGACAAAGACGCTCCAAATCTCTCAGATGGAGCGTTATTGTTTGTGACAGTGGCTCAACAAGTAATTCCTCAGCAGCTGCATAAGTTCATTAGCTCCTATCCTATTTTATGTTATACTAGCACAGTTTGCATGGCCATACCATGAATAAGTGCTGGTTTAGTCCTCAGGAGAATGTTCCAAGCCTGTACCTCTCCCATTCAGGTATGTTTGTAATGCTACAAAAACTGTATTTTCACATTATCATTTAGTCTTGCCATCTTCTTTACTGGGAATAATTAAATGCAGCTGCTCAGGAATCTTGTTAAAAACATTGATAAGTTAACACTAAACTTGATTTATCCACATCTGAAAATGTCATCCTTCATTTTACTACTCTATCAGTATCAAGCTTCCAAAGACCTTGAAGAGCTGCTAAGAACTTAAAAGTGTTTGAACAAAACAGTTTAGAAATTAAACCAACTTGTATTACATTTTCCTCCTTCCTTGTTTTAGCAATCCTGCTTTGAGAAGGAAAAAGGTAACAAAAACCATGGAAATAGTATATAGTAATTGTTTATTAGCAGATTGAAACTGCCAGTTTCTGTTGTGATATTTCAGTAACAAGTATCTACATAATCTAAGAATGTGATTGGTCTTTACTGTAATCACAAAGAATACCCTTGTTTTCTATCTTGTTTTAATCTTCAAGAGTCACCTAAGTACTGTATAAGTGACATGATCATTCTAAGACTGGGGAAAATGGATTTATGACTCAGCAGGTATTCAAGGGTACTGTTGAATTTACTGATCTTAAACTGAAGTCTATAAGCCCAATATTAAAGTGACAAATTACAAACATAAAAAGAAAATTTAAGAAAACCGTATGTTTCAAAGTCTACTAAAGCTTGAGGCTCCTTGCCCAGTTTGTTGAGAAACTAGGAAAGGAAGTAAGAGATCTGGCTTTCATTACTAACCACAGAAATGGCACTTGGCAGGAATAAACCAATTTCATTGTTTATGTAACAATGCTTTCTTCAGTCAGAAAAAATACAATTAACTGAAGCTTCTAGAAGAATCCAGAAAACAGATGAGAGATTGAAATATCACTGGAGATGCTCAAAACTCAACTGAACAAGGCCCTGAGCAAACTGCTCTAACTGGACTTGTTCTGAGCAGGAGACTGTCCTAGATGACCTACGAAGATCACTTTCAACCTATGTAATTACAGGATATAAAATTGTGGGGTTTTTGTGTTACAGGAGTATAATCATCTTAGCAGTTTGGATATTTCAAATATCAATTCCTTATGACGGTAAAGAGGAAAACTAAAGATGCATCAAAAAATCCAAGTGTTCTAAACACGTATCTGCTTCCCATAAAGGGTCTTAATTCTACCAGCTATGAGTTTTGATGGTAGCATTAATGAAACAGATCTTCATTTGGAGCTTTCAGAGTTATGGAAGGAAAAAACCCAACCAAAGACTCACAAAAATCCTACAAAAACAAGAGTTACATTCACCTAAAAAAAGAAAACCACCAAGGTATATCCTGTGTCCAGTTTGCCAAAAAGAAAGTGAACACACTACAGTGTGTTTTAAGCACCTTGCTCCTATGCTGTTATCTGCTATAGGGAAAAAAAAACCAAACCAAACACAAAACAAACCAAGACTAAGCCAGAAACTGTAAACTAGATTTGGTGGGGAGCAGCGAGACTATTCAAGAGGGTTTTTTTCCTCATAGATTCTGATCACAAGTCTTCTGCATAAGCTACCTAGCACTTTCCATTACAACTGAAACAGAACCAGGTTTCTGAAACTACTGATTCATCCTGATTTTCAGGAACCTCAGGAGAAAGGAACTCTTAAGCTTGCCAAGTTTATGCCAAAAGGGACATCCTCTAGCATCTTAAGCCTTCCCCTCAAGCTTTACACATCCTACTTGCAGGCTCAGCATTCAAATCTTAATGTTAATACATGACGAGTATTGTTAAACACAGACATTTTAAAATTTTCCTTTGAAAAAGGAAAAAGTGACACCTGGTTAATTAAATAACTAATATCAGAATTCTTAATATCCACTTAGGTTGCAAAATTAAGCACTGAACAATTAAAATGTCCAAATGTATAATGATTATATCAGTATGCACAAACAGCAACCACTTCAGCTGCAAAGCAGACCAAAAAAATTTAGAATTTACTGGCAAAGGATGTTCAAGAATTACAGCAAAATAATTTTTGCATGTAACTATGTACTTCACATACCAATATATGTTTGCTCTCCAACTTTAAGAGCTATGGTGAAGGACTACACAGAACAAACTGAACACCCATCAGCTCTTATGCACAAGAAGGAAATTGACACAACTGTCAGACACCTATAACTGAGGAAACTAAATTGACCAATGTACTTTCCTTGAATACATTTAAAGTCTACTGTTAAAAGTTTATGTAGTAATATTTAAAATGATTTTTATCTGTTGTGTATACTCTTAAGTAAAATAGAAGCATAGTCTGTCTTCATCGAATCCTTGTGGTCACTATGTATTTTAATTGACATATCAAAATGACATAGAATAAACAAAAACTCTGAACTGGTTCATAAGCCCCATAAGCATTTATTATAGAATAACAAATAGCAGGATTCACACTCTGCAGCACAGTCTTCCCACAAATGGGAAGCAACTTTTTTGAACAGAAGACAGGCACAACTTGTTATGAAGTTACACCTGAGCATTTAATGCTGATGTTGTTTGACTTCCAAAAAAATTAGGCACTTGTAGAAAATAAGATTTCATACATAAGTATTTAATGCCATCTAACAGGTCATCCTCCAACTATTTCTTTTTTAATATGACATTGTCATAGTTGAAATTTAATTCCCAATCACCTGGAATGTTAATTCTAAAACCTACATCTAGAAAAGCTCCCTCAAACTAATGAAACCTTTAGAAGAGTATAAGCCTTTTTACTGTGAGCATGGAATCAATGTGCCGAAAGAGCAAATCACTTAAAAGTTTCTACAGAAGCAAAAGATCATTTTAAGAAATTAGCTTTTTGGTGCCCCTGCTCAGAAGGGCTTACTTTAGAAACTGTATGGTTAGAATTTTCACACTTAAATGACTTAAATGATGTTACCAGAACCTCATCTTCATTTCACGATTAATATTGCAGTAGCTTATGATAAAAAAAATTGAAGGAAAAGTCTTACACACACTTTGCATTTTCAGCAATGCTACATGTGCAGCTAGTTCTACTTCTGTGTTTCCAGTGTTGCTTCCTTCCTTTTTATCTTGGGCACAATTTTGTGAGGACTTCACTTTCACATACTTCTCTAGCTTTAATGTATTATATTTCATTAGTAAATCACAAGTGAATATGCTAACATTTCAAAACTGAGATTCATCCAGCCATATTACCCAATTCTTGATTTTTTTGAAAATGGCAACTCAAGTCAAAGGTGCAAAACAGTACTAAGAACAGAGCATAGAAAGTTATTTCATTGCATACCCATATCTTGATACTGCATGCAGTTCCTGGCTTAACTCAAAAAAGATACAGTACAACATATACAAAGAGAATATGCACACGCATGAGAAATTTTTCAGTATAAGAGATTATACAGAATAGGTTTCATCAGCCTGGAATAGACAACTGAGTACACAATCTATTTTCATTACTTTCAGTAAAAATATGGGGCTGCAAAGGAAGTTATCAAGTAATAGGTTAATAGGATTATTATTATTAGCTTTAAATAGAGAATCCTGGGCTAGCTACACCTTTTGTATCAATACAGTTATGTCCAATTTATATATTAGAAGAACATTTTTATACTATATAGTGTGCCTATATATAATTTTCTATATTTTTTTCTAATTATATAGTATATAATCGTACATATAACCATGATCAGAAAGACTGCACATAAATAAGGACCAGTACCTCATCCCAAGCGCCTACTACGCCAGGCAATATAATGGAAGACAGCAGCAAAGATAAAAAGAACCCTTTGCAAGTGACATGACAGTAATTTTGACAGTAAGGGAAATAATAGTGAGAAGTTTCTGAAACTGAAAGGAGAAAGAGCACTGATACAGAGTTGCAGCTTTTATGCAGTCACAAAATTGCAACCTGCAGGGATGAGAAACTCAGGGCTTCTGATCAGGTTCAGAAAAGCATAAAGGACGCATTTCCTTGCCACCAACATGACTGCTGTTTAATAGCTACAGAGAGATGAAAAAACCTTCCAGGAAAATTAATTACATTGGCCAACTTAACAGCTTCCAGTGCCTGTTCAATCATTTATTCAGTCTTCTAACACATGCAATGTCTCCTTATGAGCTACTAAAGTGAAACACAGGGTGCTGGATGGTGCTAATGTGAATGACCATGTTTCTCATAGCAATACACAGTCAAACATTTTAGCACAGGGCTGCTCCATGTTAGGAGAAGTTAACCATCTTTTCATGTTGCTTCTCAGTTTCATACTCCTCTGCTTGTGTTTCTTCTTTGAGCTGTTTAAAAGAAATAAAAACACTCCCAAGACTATAGGTGGCTACAAGGAGTTTTTACTTTTTTTTTTTTAACTGGGTGTTTGACAGAGCACAGAATAGCTTCTATTTTTGTGCAAGAGATATTACAAAGTGGTGTTTGGGTTCTAATTCCAACAACTGAAGAGTTAGGAAATACCTGCTTTATGGTTATCCATGTCACTAATTTTAGTTATACACTCGGTCTGTGCTGTTGAAGTGACAAATGAAGAAACTGTACACAACCACATAATTAAAGTTTCTCATCAAGCATAGAGGGAAGGTTGTACAGGCAACCAGAAACTGTATTTTACAGATTTTGAGTTCTTGGCTTTTGAAGCTAAACAGCACTACTAAAGAAAAAATCCTTTTTAAAAAATCTACTTTTATTACTTTAGGGACTGAAAAAAAGCATCCCATCAGATCAAACCACAGTTCTTCCATGGGAAATACATGTTCTTATAACTGGAACAGACCAACAGTTGTCTCTCACAGACTTCTACTGCCAGGGAGGATGGACTGAGATCCAGCACACTGGCTTTGAAATCAAGGTAGCCTTGAGGAACCCACTAGTTCAGCCCATCCTCACTGAATTTAGTCTCCTAGTCTACACTGGACATGTCTATGTTGAACATGTCTAAATTGGCAGTTCAGTTCAAGCTATTCTTGTTTTTCATGTAAGTCATCTCCACTTGCCACATGGCTCAGGTACATGAAGTTTTTCCTGAAATTTGCACTCATCAAAACCTAAACCAGAAGCTCTGATGTAAAGGTTGGAACCAGTGCTGACCTGCTGCACACCAATGCAGGGATGAAACCAACAGATGAATTCAAGGAATTTCTCACCATGTTGCCATGAGAAGGATCCAGGCATTTCCAACACAAGACAGCACACTGCTCCAACTCTTGAGTACATGTGTTCAGTTATTTTAGCATAGCATGATTAAAATGAAAAATAAAGAACACATCACCAAGAGGAGGGAGTCATTTACTCCTCAAATTGACACATGAAGCAGTAAATTGGCACACCAATCAGCTATACAGTCAAAAGGACATTACCACACATCAAGGATTATCTTCCTCTCTACTTCTGAAGGCATCTTGTCACCACAAATCTTTTGTAGTTTGAAATGGTAAGCAGCAAATCCCACAGGAAACTTATTTGTTTCCCTAAACAACACAGCACTTTATTTAGTCTAGACTATAATTCTTGAAACAGCTTACTACCAGAACGAGTAAAATGTGTTTTCCTGACAAGTCAGAAAGACTTACTAAGCTTGTGTATTATAGCACAGGGCATCTTCCTCCCACTTACATTGGCCATTATTCATTGGTTTAATTCTGTCAATTTCTTTTTTGTTTTTGAAATTTTTAAATTCCAAGTTTCAGTTTCAAATTATTTTAACTCTTTCACAGAAAATAAGGGAAAGTAATCATCACTCGTAAATGAAGCAAAGTCTGGGTTTGTTAAGGATTACCTAAAATGCACACAAAACTCTCAAGTAAAACTTCTTATGTTAGTCTCTGTATGCTCAGTTATATACACATCCAAGGCCTTTGCCCTGAAGAGCTACAATCTAAATAGACATAAGGCAGAGACAAATAGGCTACAACCAATCAACTGTAACTAGTGTTTACTACATGACTTACCTTTCATGTGGATAAAATTGCTTGACACTAGATAAACTAAGCAGAAACATTTTTAAAGTAAGCTAGACTGCTGGAAGTCAAAGACGACTGAAAAACAAGGTGAATGAAGTTAAGACCGAAGCAGAAAAAAAAACCAAAGAAAATGGGTAAACTAACAGTCCACAAGCACAGAGTGAACAGGTTCTAGCAACAACTACAGCCTGTTCTCTTGAGACACAAAGGCCACTGCTGTACCAACTTCAGCATCTGTTCTTATTTGCTGGTGCCTCCTGCTGACTCTGTCCTACTCATGCCAGACCTCATGGCAGCATTTAAGAATGGCTGTAGCCACTTCTATTAGCTTAAAAATAAGTATGTAATATCACTCTTACTGCATGAAATGAACACTTTCATAAACATTTTAGTTCTAGGTCAGTCTTTAATATATCAAGTTCTTGCCCACTACGTACTGGTTCCACCTATTGAAATAGTGGTAAAGTGACAAATTGAAGTAGATGTTTGTTTTAATACACAGATGGTCAGGGATTTGCTCATTGTGCAGTTACATCTGCTGGTCAGCAGCCTATGAGCAGGCCTGAGGTGCAGGGTTCCTTCAAGCCTTATAACTACAAAAACCTTTTTTTGAGAAGTAATACATTGACACTTGGGAACACATTAGTGATAATTATGTCTGCCAAGCAAAAAAAAGTATTTTAGTTCTGTAACAGAGAATAAGAATTTTTTTTTCTTCCTTGCCTAAAGTGTTATACCTTCTCTAGATCTGTCAGACTTAAGAGCAGATTCTCCTAGCAAGCAGCAAATAATCCCAGGTTAGTTGGAAGAATAATGAAAATCAGACTGTTGGACAGCCACAGAAAAGCAGAGAATTCAGAGGTCTATCCACACTGTCATGTAGAACTTTTACCACAAAAAAGATCTAGTGAGTATCTTTGCATTTTCTGTGGATTTCTAGCCTTCAGTCATGACTCAGTTACCTTCTGGCTAAGGACACATCTCAACATTAAATGCCAGCTTTGCCAGTAAAATGAATATATACTTTTGAACCAGCTCCAATAAAGCTTCACAAGTCAAATGAGAAGATGCTTTTCACCAAAAAAATGTGAAAAAGCAAAGGCTAGTCCATTTTTCATATTGCACAATGTTTTGCAATACAATTTGTGATCTAAATACATTCGCCTCCTGCTCAGATAATAAGTAACAAAGCAGAAGTATGTATCACAAAGTTCTTTAGATCGATCAAAAGCAGAAATATTTCAGAGGTTAAATTTTTTATATCTCAAGGCACAAAAATAGTCAACATCATGGCAAATAGAGTTTTGATGGATGGAGAATACAAAAAGTCAAAAATTACACATTGCACGTTTCTTGTAGGTCAGTATTTCAGACAAAGCTATAACATGGAATTATTTTTTTTTTTAAGATTAGATTAAAATATTAATGGTATTCTTCATAATGCAATCCTTTTATGCAGGCCAACTAACAATCAGTTGTTTTAACTTCAACTCACTGAACAGAGTTTTCCTAACTTGTCTGTAATATCAATTACACATATCCTTATTACAATATCCTTAACACATATCCTTATTACTGGCCCTCAGCAAAAAAAGCCTCAGACAACATACACAACTCATGTTCCATTAGCCCAAACACTGGATAGGCTAAGAAACCACTGTGAGGAATTTCCACAATTACTTGCTTATAAACTGTGTCACTTCCAGATTTTGCATCTGATGCATTTCTGAGCATAAACACTATCCCCTCCCCTACCCCCAATATATAATCTGAGTTTCTCTTCTCATTCAAATCTGAAGAAGTCATTACTGAAGAACCACATGTTTTTCAACATGGTTGATTTCTAGAATGTAATCTAGATTTAGGATACACTTCATATATGAAAGTTACTTTCTTAAGGTGAAAATTGGATTTGGTGTTGCTATTCAGCTACCTGCCATCACTTTAATCAACACTGGTACCACCAACAAAAATAACTTTATTCAGACAGGAAAATATAATTGGTTTAGAAGTATATATTGTAAAGGCAGAAGAAGAGTATCGTGAATTAACATTCTTATGCAATTCACACTCAATATAAAGCTGTAGGTTTTGTCGGTTTTAATCCATAATCACATGCATGACTACGTACCTTAGAAGGGCCAGAAATATGATGAAAAAAAAATCAACAGTCATGCAAGTAATGCTAGTCACTGGTATCTTAAACAATAAGTGTGTCTCCTCCCATCCCATCCCCTCAGCAGACACATGCAGGAATCACAATGTGGGAACTCTGCCTGTCATGCAGAGATTGTTATTGGCCATGACAGGAGGGCTTATTCTGAAGTCATATTGGGAATACACTGGTGTTACTTCTCAGCTCTATAAGAAGATAGCAGGTGGTGAGAAAGGAGAAATTTCAAGTTAATATATTTACAGGCAATCATTCACCTACTTAGAATTACTTGGAGGTTCCCTCAGAATTAAAAATTGGGAATCAAGTTTGTTGTGACGAAGTCATGAACAAGTAAGCCTGACTATATTTATCCAGAGCAAATAAAATAAACTGTTCCTTGAGCTGTCAGTCTAGTACCTTTCATATTTACTAAACTCATGTTTTAAGAAGCACTCACAAAAAAGGGAGGAAATTGCTAAAGGCATAGGATGACTTAGTTCAGCATGGCAATATAGCACAGGAGCCTATCTTTAATAAAGGAAAACAGAAAACACACAACTCTTCAGCTAAGCAGACAGTGATTACATTGATGTGATATACTCAATTACTTAACTGCCAGGGGGCCTAATGTTGCTCACACAGCAAGAAGCAGAATTACACACATCAATAAAATGATTGGAATATTCAATACACCTCTTTATATACCTCTTGGTATCTCATGACCTACAATATTTTTTTTTCAGAAGTTCATTTAACAGCAGCACAAGATCTGTTTGAACAGCTAGAAGACAAATTCAGGGAAGTAATAAAATAAGGGGTTTTTTTGGCCAAATAGCTGCAATGACAATTCACGGTTAAAAAAATATACGACAAACATAAGGTCAGAGCTGAACAGCTAGATATCATCATTATGCTTTTAACTCAGCAATAATTTTTGTTGCATAATTCAAGATGCCAAAAATGTGCTACACTATTTTCAAATTATGTACTGGCAAGCCATTACACAAGTTAGATGTAAAATATGGCCAGACCTTAAAAAAAAAATCCCAGAGTATTTTTGATAAATCAACAGCAGTTGTGCTTTAACACACACACACACACATATATATATGAACCTTACTGAGAACTGGTTTTCTTTGTTGCTGATTTTATTGATGTTAAGGCAAAATATTCTGGATTTACACAATGATACTGTAGATCCTACTGCACATGGATTTGTGATGTGGAAAAGAAATAATTTACATCCAGATTTGTTAGAGGTTGGTTTTTTAAATGTTTGTTTCAAGTACCACAGAACCAAATTTCAGAGAGTCACTGACTTAGAAAGTGAAACACAGCCAAGGTTTTTGACCCAACCCCCTGTCTCGCACACCTCAACCTAAATCTATAATCTTATTCATGGGTATCTTTTAATGTGAAACAGTGATAACTGCTACAAAAATGCCAGTAAGTAAATGACAATTGCCTGTGAGGCAGTTGCTGATCCTCCATCAAGCTCTATGCCATACTGATACTCTGTAAAGGATGTCCATGATTCGCCAACAGAATACCATTTACCCACTTATCAAAAAATTCTACAAATCAAAATAAAGACTACAAATCTTTTGTTTACAAGCACATTTTGAAAGACATCTAAAATTTGTATGCCACAGGATTAATTCATAAATCAGTTCTACATCAAATCAAATTGTTATGAGATGGTACTTGCATAGACCTATATCAACTATTTAAGTAATTATTTTTTTTTAGAGCAGCAAGCAATATGGCTATTTTTCTCAGAGACTGCCCTTTTGTGTGAAACATTTTCACACAATCTTTCATGATGAAAATTCAATCCTGATGGTAGTGACTGGGCTCTACTACATCACTGCAGACAGCTTTTACTCAACTATGTTGAGATTCAAAATAAAACAACAACAAAAAACCCAAAATGTAATTAGTAATAATTAGAACCAAACACAAAATATGGGTCCTTGCTGCACCTGCTTCAGGATACAGAAAAAGTCTTCTTAATAACAGAGTGCCTATATACAATGCTTCTTTTTTAATGCTTTAGTTATTGAATATTTATACACAGAAGTGACCTATGTTGCTGAATACATTTTTATGCTACTACAAGGAAAACGAGCTAGTATTTCACAGAACCTGTTTTTATTTTAATATTACACTTCCATGATGAAATAACTAACACTTTTACCTATCCCTATTCTGCATTGCACATAGGGATGCATCACACGTGTCAGGAAAAAAAGCTAATAAATCATTAGCACAAAAAAGCATGAATCATTAGCAGGCTTGGTACTGGATAAAGAAATTGGATTTTAAAATCAGTCCTTCACAAATTCTACACCCTACACAACCTAATATATCACAGAAGAATGAGTACATCGTTATTTAACCCTCTGCACAAATGCAGCCCACAACAAAGAGCAACAGAATTTGATAGACCAGGAGTACAGGATTGTCAGAGATGGATAAGATACCACAATGTGCAGTCTCATATTCAAAACAATAAGCCAGCTATTCATAACCCATGGGGAAAGAAAAGCCACAAAACGAAACAAAAACCCATGGAATTAATTCACCCAAACAACGTTTTGGAAAGCCACTACCACTTGTGAACAAAAGATGCTAGACCTCTCATTAATATTCTGTTCCAGCACATTACTCAAAATAATCCATTTTCAGCAACTACTCCAGCAGCAAATAAATCCCTAAGCACATCAGGGATGAACCAAAACATAACAGAACCCCCATGGAAAATGCAGTGTTGTTTCCTAGGAACTGTATAGAAAAATATTTCCAAGTTTTCTTCACCTAAACGCCTGGGTAAATCCAGGCTCATACTGATATACCTAAGCATTTACCAACATGGTGAATACATTAAGCTCTGACACACACAGTGCACACACACACACATCCCTTACACCCGCACTTGTAACCATCTTCCCGCTGAGCTGGGAAGAAGGACCGACCGGAATACCCCAGGTAATAAAGCTTCACTGCAAGGGATCTAACACCCTTGAAGGTACAAACCAACCACAGCATGGAGCTCTTATTCCCCAGAGCGTGAACTAAATAGCTTCCCTCATCTTGCACACCGTCTTCCACGCACCGTGTGCATGCACACGAATTGCAAGTCCTCATCCTTATGACACGTACAGACAGACACACAGAACACAACGCCTAATTCCCTGTGAATGCCCCCTCCCGCCCCCTTCGCACGCACAAGCAAAGCGCAACCCTTCCCTCGCTGCACCAGCACGCACAGAGGGGAACCTCTCTCCTCACCGCACGCAGGCAGCCCCGCTCCCCCGGCAGCACAGGCGCAGGCACCGAGAGCGCCGGCGCCCCTGCCCACGGCAGACACACACACACAGCGCACAGTGACCCTCCCACTGCACACGCACACACACACACTGAGCGCAACACCCCGCTGTGTGCACGCACTTGCACACACGGACGGGGTTTAGCGGGAGCCCCTCTCCCCGCAGAGCCCTGCCTCTGCGCACACACACACGCACACACAGCGGCAGCACTCCGCGCAGGCGCACGCTGCTGGGGTACCCTCGCCCCTTACAGCCCACCTCCGCGGGCACACCGCAGGAGCACCCCTGCCTTTGCACGCACGGAGTGGAAACAAGGTGTCCCCCCCGCGGTGCACAGCCCGCCGCCACACACCCACGGAGCAGGAACGCTCCCCCCGTAAGCACGCACAGCAGAAGCGACCCCCCAATACATGCAGAGCGGGAGCACCCCACCACTGCACACCCCAGATCCTCCAGCACCCCCCCCGTCCCACCGCATGCAGACGGAGCCCCAGCATCGTCCTGCCTCCCCCCCACCCCAAACGTGGAGCTTCCCCACTGTCCCCCATTGCCCTCGCACAGGGAGGGCCCCTACTCCCCCCCGCTGCCACTACAGCAGCCCACGAACGCTCCAAGCCCCCCAGTGCCACCACAGCGGGGGCTCCTTAGTCCTTCTCCCCATTGCCACTAGAGCAGCCCTCCCACTACATCTTCCCCACCGCCACTACTGCATGTGCCCCCCACCGCTCCCCCCAACTGCCATCGCAGCGGATCCTCCCGCCGCATCCTCCTCACTGCCCCCACTGGGCACCCCCAGGCCCCCCAGTGCCACCACGGCACGCCACTCCCACGCCATCCCCCAAGCTGCCACCACAGCCACCACCCCCCGCAGCCCTCCTTTGCCACCACAGAACCCTTCGCTGCATCCCCCTCGCCGCTGCCACCGCAGCGGAGCCCCCGCAACCCCCCACTGCCACCACAGGGCCCCCCCTTCCCACTGCTCGCCCCCAACCGCGACCACAGCGGGGACGCCCACCCCCCCACCCCCTCCGCCCTCACGGCCAGGCCCCCATCCGCCCCGCGCTACCCCCGCAGCCGGGCCCCCTCGGCAGGAGGCCCCGTCCCCCCTCACAGCCGGAGACCCCCCCACCTGCTTGCGTGGTATCGCTGAGGTCGTAGCCGCTGCCGGGGAAGTCGCGCAGCTTCCTCCCGCTGAGGCAGAGGATGCCCGAGCTGCCCGCCTCCTCCAGGGCCCGGTCCAGGCTGCGCACCGTGTGCGGCTGCGGCAGAGTCGCCGCGCCCCAGTGCGGCCCGGCCGAGAAGGAGAGAGTGAGGTGAGCGGGGATCCCCAGCCCCCCCGCTCCGTTGCCGTTGTTGCCGCCGCCGTTGCCGCCGCCGCCCCCCTGCCCAGCCGCCATCTTCGCGCGGCGCAGACCAGCCCCACAATAACAACAGCCGGGGCCGCCCCGCCGCCCCGCCGCCACTGCGCAGGCGCCGCCGAACCCGCAGGGGGGGCGGGGGGGGGCCGCGGGAGTGAGACGGCGGGGCCGCTGGAGGAGGGGGCGTGGCTGCCGCGCGCCCCTCGGCCGCTCTCCCCAATCCGCGGCGGCGTGGAGCGAGGGGGCGCGGCTCCGTTACTCCCCTGCCGCCTCCCTCACCAATCCGCGGCGGCGGGGGGGGGGCAACGGGGTGTGGTTCCCCGAGGCGGTGCTCGCCAATGAGGGGCCGCGCGCGCGCGCGCGCGGGGGGCGGGGGGCGGGGCGGCTTGTGGCACGCGGAGGCCGCGCGCCGGGCGCGGCGGGGAGCCGCACGCCGCCGCCCGCGGGGCTGCAGCGGGAGCGGAGCGGGGCGGGAGCAGCCCCGGGGCGTCCCGGCGGCATGGCGGGCAGGGCCTGGGGGGGGGGGAGCCGGGGAGCGGGGTGCCTTTCGCAGCCGGGCCGGGAGCAGGCGCGGGTCGGTGTGTTTCGGGAGAACGCAGCTGCGGGGAGGGTTCAGGGCAGGGGCCGCCCCGCAAAACAGAGGCGACGCTTTATGTGACTCGGGGAACAACGGCTCGACAGCCACGGCGCCGGTGAAACGGCATCCCTTCCCGGTCGCGGAGCGGCCTCGCCTCTCGGCGGCATGGCAAATAGGCTATTGTCACTCCAGTGAGCCCTTTGGCACCGTTCGGGTTTACTGTCGTATCTATGGCAACACAGCTTATCGATTGCTCCTCAGGCTAAAAAGTCACCTACCAGATGCATCAGAGCATCACCTCTGTGTGGAAAGCTAATAACGAGCAGTGCCTGTCAATAACTGCAGTTCCTCGTTAGTGGCATGAAAAAAAAAAAAAAAAATCGGTGAGGAATCTCCCATAGCAGAACAAAGGGGAATAGGAGTAAGGTTGTCACCCTAAAATGGGTTAACAAACATTCACAAAAGCCTCAAAGACAGTAATGCTCTTGACTCAGAATATGAAAGGGGAGTGGTGAAACATAAATCAGAAGCTGGTTGCAATGTCCGAGGCCCCATTATATTAATAAAATGCTACACAATTGCTGGAATATTGTATGGATGAATAATTACCTCTATTACCATGTAATCTGTACCTCTTAGGTGCTGCATATTTATCTGTCAAAAATTACTCTGGAGCCATAATTAAGAAATGCTAAAGAAAGGCTCGTAGACCCACATTTTAATGAAATTGCTGTGTGTTTGATAAGCAGAATCTGCTTTTATGCTTTGATCCTCCTGAAGGTCCGTAAATGGATAATTTTTTTGCATGCATGCATCATGACTAATTGGGGGATCTAAGGGAAATTCCTTCTATAAGCAGTATGGAAGAGACTAGCCTTCAGTCAGCAATATGTCAGTGAGAGACAGCTGAGCCATTATTAGTCAAAAGAGGAACAGCCCTGTAATAGTCTGTGGGTGATATCTGGCTGAAATTCAATAGAACCAAATTAGCCAGGATCAGTAAGAAGGCACTGAAGAGTGAAGGGTTTAATCCTTTGGTGCAGTATTGTATGGACTTTGGGATCACTGTGTCATTGCAAATAGATTGGCTTTCCAGCAAAAGAGGCCTATGTGCAAAATGCATGTGTGGTGGGGGAAGGGCTCCCATTGTCCACCTGCAAATATTGAGGCTCTCTGCTTCATTTAACCTTAGCTGTGGATACTTTTGTGGGCTGCGGGGTTAAAGCTTACAGATTAATATCTACCGTTCAGTCTGCCTGGGCCAGAGCCTCTGCTCTTGCCCTGAAAAAGCTAATTGTTCCCTGGATTCACAGCAGGAAAATCAGACAAACCTGCATAAACACTGCTGACTGCTGCCCTCGGTTGAGTTTCCAGCCAGGGAGGGTGGAGGTTGAATAAACTCACAGATTGATGTTGGTCCAAGTGTGTATGATGATTTTGCCTGCAGACGTGGAGCAGGAGGTACAGTGGCTCTGCAGCTGGCAGGAGCGAAGCAGAGCAGCAGCCAGGCTCCGGTAACTGTTACTAAATGTCAGAAATAGTTGCTCTGAGTTTACAAAGGCGGTGGCTTGGCACAGGGCCAGCTCAGAGATGCAGTTTTGCTATCCTCCCTCTAAGCCACATCACACAGCCGCTAAATAGAGCCTAGCTGATCTCTGCGACGTTAGGCAGAAAGGGGTTCAGCTCGCTTTGTAAGAAATAGGTCTGACATTGTCAGAGGGCTCAAAACACCATTTAGTCATGCTGGAGTTCTCACGTATGAGGGGCCTTTTTGTCTTTAACAAAATACTCACTGTGTTTGCAGGTGTTCCTACTTAGAAGCAAACCAAGCACTCTCAGTCTGCTCAGGCACACGCATCTTCAAATGCATTAAAGTGTCCAATACAATAAGCTAGAAGCAATGTTTGAGACTTTTTCTAACAGCTAACCAAAAATCCCTGATTTGCAAACTGTCTTGAGCAAATTGCTGCTTACTCAGGCAAAAGCTTAGGCATTGATTACACGTTCCTATGGTACAGCTACATGCAGATTTACCTGTGGGGGTCGTTTTTCACCTCAAATAGCTGCACAATCAGAACAGTTGTCTGGAATGCTAAAGTCTAACTCATTTTGTTTATACTGCATTTCACAGCCTTTCAGGAGTTCTTTCTCCCCACGCCCTCCGCTGCCCTTTCTTCTTCAGTTCACAAGCAAAACCGGAGTCACTAGTCTAGTGGCAGAAGGCTCGCAAAACCAACCTTCTTGTCATGCTGAATAGTAAATCATAGATGTGCCATCTCTCAGTTTCTTCTATAAAACAGAGATGATAGCATTTTCTTATTTATTAAGGCAGTTAAGATGAGTACAGGAAGAGGTGGAAACACTCAGATGTTGTAATGAGATGGCACAAGACAAACATATTTTCTTGCTGCCACACCGCAGACAGAGTCTGTTTCAGGAGTCTGAAAACCACCGAAAATCCCCCACTTCCATGAAGAGCTTCCACTTTGAAAGTCTTTGTGGCTACCCACATCCGTTCTAGATGAGATAAAAACTCATAAAGATATGACATCAACAAACTTTAAGAGGTAGTGTTAATGCCTAGAGGAATGAGATCTAGATAAAGCTTTGATCTATCTAACTTTCAACATGGATTGCAAGATGTGGTTACTCACAAGTCTTGCAATGACGTAGTCCTTGGCACAGTTAGCCCAAGCCATGCTCAGAGCAAGTGAGCGTGCCATCCTGCTGCTCTGCGTGTGCTGCTCCCACAGCTCTTCTAACCCCTGCTCAGCATCATCACTCACAGCTCCAAATTTCCCCAGAGCACTGCCTTCTGGAGAGAGCCAGACAGGTTCATCTGTACTGGAAATGTCAGTATATTGATTACAAGAGTAGGGAAAGAGTGGAGTCCCTTATCTCTCCTGTACCTTCGTAATTCTCCAGAGTATACTGCAGGCTGTGTCCCAGGTCAGGTCAGTGCACACGATAAGAACATCAAAGCACAGTACCAAAGCCGAGATGCTGCCCGGGGTGTCATGCGGTGCACTGCTCCCTCCACACCTCCACTGGATTTGCAGGCCTCTGCCAGGCAACGCAAGCTCTGAGCACCTAAGGCCAAGTAACAGGGATTGCTGAAAGCAGGGACACCCCCAAAGCTTTCCGTGTTCCTGAATTAAATACTTGAGCTGAATACAAAGCAGATCTTTGTCAGTCTAGATTGTGGTTTGCTGTGAGAAACGAAATCCTCCTGAGATGTCAGCACTGACCTTTTTTTTTGCATCCTTTAGAGCCTTTCTGGCTTTAAGCAATTAAACACCCGAGCTTTCATAATGTTCTTACTATGCTTCTTTATGAGTAGCCTCAGTCCTCCTACACGTGTGAGGTACTGAGATAACACATTCACTGTTATTTCAGTACCCATATGATCCTTGTGCCATCTCCTTGATTACTCTTCAATTCCTTCTGACTTACTTTGCATATCATTGATACTGCTTTTCTTCTTCAAGACCTGTAAGTGTCCACAGCTTCCCACAGCGAGTTAAAATAATCTCCAAATGACCGGATTCAAGATTCATACTAAAATGGCATCATCTATCCACTTTGAAAGCAAAGCAAGCAAACCATATATTTCTAGTTAGGTCAAAAGGCAAATGCCATACTGTCTGTGCTAAAGGGTAGTGATTTATCTGAAACATCATTTTGAAAGAGCTAGAAATAGCTAAAAATACTCCAGAATCTGATGCTTGAATAGAAAAGAAGCAAGCAGGAATCCGTCTAGCTGCTTTGGTGAGCAATACATGTTCTTAAAAGTCTTTTTCTACAGACCACAATAAGACGGCAAATCCATTAGTGAGAAGGTTCCTGGTACCTTTTCCATTGCTAGCATCTGATTAGTTGTACAGCTAGCAATGCTTCATCAAGCACCAGAAAATACATTTCTGAAGGCAGGGGGGAGGGTGGCCTCTACCCTCAAAGATGTAATTTCAAGTACTACTTATTCCAATTACATGCACTGGAAATACCTCCTCATAGTGCTGCAGAGGCCTTTATCCTTAACAGATCATTCTAGTGTGATTTCTAAGAGGATTTTTCCTTTAATTCCATTTTGAATAACTTGTTTGCCACGCAGTAGCATACTTGCCTTGCTTGTTTCTTGGTAAAATTAGGAATGTAGCCCTTTCAGTGAAGGCTTACTTTGAGAGACCCCCCGAGAAGCAACATGAACTAAAACAACTCCTACATTGCAATCAGAAGCACAGCGGTGTGGTGTATCTGTGTATCTCAGTTTACTGAGATGTAGCTAGGCTGGTTACAGGCTGCACCGAAGCTACCAACTGCCCTCCTGCAAACGTGTGTGTTGAGTCCAAGCCCGTGCCATTGCAATTATCTTTTATCAAGTATGCCATGCATTTCACAAGCCACATCTCTCATACACAAAAGACAGTCTAAGATAAGAAGTAACTGTTGTCACCTTCTTGTCCTAGATAACAGCACACAGGATGATCAATTGTATTGTGCTTTAATACAAATGTTAAATCATTCTGCAGATCTCTAGATCTAGATGTGCACTTTTATGGGATGACTTTAAGGATGTTCTGCAGAGTCCAGAGGTATAGCTAAGGGATATTGTAAGAGTAGTTTTGGATGTACCAGGCTGAGAGCTCAATTTTAATATCCATACAGAGAGAGAGAAAAAAAAAAAAACCAACACAACAACGCTTTTCTAAATACCTTGCAGTCTTACAGTATACAGGCTGCATCTGCTAAATACGTAAGAAGCAAATAAAGGAATTTGTCATTAACTGTTAACAAGAAGTGGTTGACCTGTCAGTGAACAGTTGTTTTCACTGAGCAGAACTTAATGATATGTGCACCTCAGCCACTTTATTGCATCCAGTAAGAACTTCTGCATAAAAACTGAAGTATTATCATCAATGTAGCTCACATTCTGGGAATGAGTAGAGAAATATTGGCATAATCTGGAGTTTTCTTTTCTCAAAAAGCCTGAAGAACAGTTTTGTTCTCTTCCATCTTCTGAAGAAGATGATTTTCAAGTAGGAACATATGGTTAAAAGGCCATGTTCAGCATCTAACAATAAAACATAAGCTCGTTGGTGGTGGTGCACCAATTTTGGAGCAAGCTAACGAAGCCGTACTGCTACCAGTGTTCCTCATTAAGAGCTGAGAATTATGCTCCTGTAATTCTCACCAATCAAAAGGCCTAAACACCCCCCCTTGTGGGCAAAATGCAAAACATCACAAAAGTAAACGGATTTTTGGCCCATTGAGATAAGCAATTGTTTACGCTTTGAGCAATTCTGACATAGGGTGGAGTGCTTCCATACCCACAGATACAAATGTATGCATGCAGATGCTAAGCATTTCCTTGACAAATATGCCTACAGCCACTCAGGCTTACTTCCCAAGTAAAAACATTTATTTGCAATTGCATCATGTAGTTTTGGGTCTGTTTCACTGAAAGTGAGCAGTCGTATTTTTTGTAATTTTGTTTTAAATAACTGTGATATGCGGTACCCCTGGGAACAACTGACAAAGTGGCCAACATTAGTTTTAAGATACACATTTTTATTTCACAGCATAAGATTTATTACAACAACAAATCATCACAAGTTATTTAACATGCAGAAGATCCACTAAATCTACTAAAAGACAGAAAACATTTCAGATAATACAAGTGTCTGAATGCTGGCATGTGTTCCCTTCTCCCACTGAGTTCTATTTTTGTTTTTAGCTAAAAGCCTTCTAGCATTTCTTGGGGTTTGATTATGTGACAAGAAGAGCACCTGATAAATTGAAAGGCTCAGTGCCCCAAAATAATGCTTGCTCTTTGTGAAAAAGTCCATTATGCATGTGCCTTCCAGGGAAGGAATACCTGGCACCTTTTGGCAGAGGTGCCCCAGTTTTCTTTGAGGGCTTAGCTTGATGGCTTGTCACCACAGTATCATTTAGTCAGTAGGAACCAGTTCTAGAGGAAAGCATGACAAAAATAATGTTTTTTTTCTTTGTTCCTTTCTTTTCTTTTCTTTTTTTAAAATAATCCCACTTTAATCTTTAGAAAGTCACATTGCTGACATTCCTTTCTTAGGATGCAGGGTCAAGTCCGTCTGCCAGACACCTGCAGTCCTCTCCAGTGCAGGGGGATTGTGCTTTAGAGGAGGTTCTGGCTCTTAAGGCCTTTTCACCAACTCCAGCATGTGTCACCCACACTGTTAATGTGAGAAATTACTCAGAACTGAGTTAATCGTAGTGCTTAGACATACTAAGCAAATGGGACACTTGCCAAGACATTAAGAGGTCACAGACTGCCAGTTGAGAGATGACAGAGTATCTATCAGCTCGTACTTCCCAGATGCAGAAATATGGCTCGGAAAGGTTTTGTCTGTGCCTTCAAAGCCATGCGCTTAGAGAAAAACAGATAATTAAACCTCTCACCTGGTGAAGTAGAATTTGCTGCAAAAGCTGTCTTGTAGTTCAATAAAAAACCTGTCATTTGAAAATACCTACTATTTAAGAAGTTGGTCTCGGTATTTCTAAACTCTGCCTTTGTCTTGCTTTGTCTCAAATGTTTCTTTCACTAAGATGTGATCAAATGGAAACACTATTGGAAATCTCTCAGCTACTGCTTTCAGGTTTTCTGAAGATACAAGCATGTATGATTTTGGAGAAAGCCACAAAACCTTTCATTACATTGCTCTCACAGCGGGACCAACTCCAGCTTCTTCCCAGTGCAGAAACCTGGGTCATTCAACACACGGCTGGCCTGTACCCCAAGGACACTCCAGACCCCTCCTGCAGTCCTTCTTCCCTCGTGGCTCCTGACTGCTGCTACTTCACAGCGGGCTCCAGGACACCTCCCAGAGCCCTTCTCCAACACCCTCATTAGGTGCTAGAAAATGACACTGCTATAGAGCTCCTCTCCCTCTCCATTGCTAAAGGCTTGGCTTATATGGATACTTCCAGCCCTTTCCCAGCAGCCACAACTTCCCTGGCTGGTCTGACTAAATTGCTGGGAAATGTTAATGATTCCTTTTGAAGGAAAGCTCTTGGAATAGGAGGGCGTTAGAGCCAGGGCTCCCCAAAGAGCAGCAGCACCCCCAGGACAACTTGGATATCACAGAAAATTGCAAACGGGGTATCATGATCTTAGTTCCTAACATTTCACATTAAAATGCTTTAATGATCATCCTGCAGTGTCATTGCAAAAGACAGCTAAAGTTATTTGTTGCTCTCTCAACAGTGTTCTGCTCTTTTCTTTCATGAAAGAACAGTTCTCTAAACCAACACTTTCAGAAGCACTTGATCTTGCTAAGAGCTATACACATACCAGGAGGCAATCTTTGTCCTCATTTATTGCGTGTAGAAATTTCTCTCCCATTTGAAGTGCAAGCTGTGAAAAAGAAATTGTCTTGAAAACACGAGAAATGGTCTTGAAAACACAGAACATGCAGACTTTGTTCTGAGTTTTATGTGACCTTTATTATGCATGTGATGTGGAAGATCATGTCAGAGCAGTTATTATGTAGAGACTTTAGAAAAAACGTGCTATTCACCTAATGCACGGTAACCCTTTGGAAGAGGAGTGATTGTTCTCCCAGTTCTTGTCTTCCATTTTGTTTGCTTTGTTTGGTGGGGTTTTTTTTCATCTGGCATTAAAAGTAGAGGAAGATGGGTTAGCTCACATTTTGTATTCAGACTGCAGAATAGCACCAGTGCCACAGCCCGTGTGACACAGAGACTGAAAGATCCCCTGAAGAACCTGACTTCTGGGAGTGATCGGGATGGTGCTGAAAGACCAATCCCCAACGGATGCTTCCTCCTCGAGAATCTCACAACTACAGACAGACTTCGCGCCTGAATACAAGCGAGAGTGCCTCCGTTTGCAAAGCTACCTTGTTTTTCTAGTCTTCAAAATGAGGCAAAGTTACCCCTCCTTTTACATGGCTCAGAAATGACTGATGGGGTTTTAAGATACACCTGCTCCTGGCATAAACCCCAGAGGAGGAGGATTCGGGGAGGAGAGGAGGAAGAGCGTTGGCTCAGAGGCTGGGGAATAGCGCTTAGCCGAGAGCTGGAGGGGGGGCGCCGACGGAAAGGGTCCCCCGAATAAGCGGGGAGGCTGCGAGGGCGGAGGGGCAGGGCCGAGCAAAGAGCGAGTGCCCCGGGGCGCAGAGGGCAGAGCTGGCTGGCGAGTGGGGGGGCCGGAGGGGCTGCTGGCGGAGCGAGGTTGGGGGGATGCCGGGGGGGGGTGGGGCCGGGCGGGGAGCTGGCGGGGAGAGGGGGTGTCCGGGCGCAGAGGGCAGGGTGCTGGCGGGGGGGGTGCCGGGGCAGGGTGCCGGCGGGGGGGGTGCCGGGGCGGCGTGCCGGTGGCGGTGCCGCCGCGGGGCGCCGCCGGCGGGTGCCGGCACATTCCGGGCAGGCGCACTGGGCGGCGCGGGGCGGCGGCGGCGGCGGCGGTGGCGGCAGTGCGCGCTCGGAGCCCATGGAGGCGGCGGGGCCGCAGCCGGGGCCGGGCCCCGCGGCGGGGCCGCAGCCGGGAGCCGAGGAGATTGACATGTCCCTGGGTAGGTCCGGCGGGGCGAGGGTCCCTGCCCGGGCGGCGGGCGGCGGGGCCGGCCCGAGGGCGCTCGGGGGGGGGGCCCGGCCCGGCCCGGCCCGGCCCGGCCCGGGGCTCCGTGCGCCCCCGGGGCCGGTCCCGCCGCGGGGCTCCGTGCCCCCGGCCGGGCCCGGGGGTCTGGTCTGTGCTCGTATGCGTCGTGGCGGGGCGGGTAGAGTCGGGCAGAGGAGGGTGGTGTGGCCCCGCAGTGCCGGTGCCCCCCGGCCGGCCTGCACCCGGTTGCGGTGGAAGGGGACCGGGCGGGAAAAGGCGAAGAAATAGCCGGGGGTGGTGGGGGGGTGGTGGGAGAGAATCACGGCTTCAGACCCATCTCTGTGCTTTGCTGGCGGCACCCCGTAACTTCAGAGGGCAGAGTATCAAGGGCTTACGTAAACGAGCCCTCTATTGAAATAAAGATATGAGACATGTCCTCGGGTGTGCAGGCTATTTATAGCAGCTTGCTCGTGATGCTCGCCATTCCTCTGGCACTGGATATGTGAACTGTGCATAAACAACTGCCCTTCTATTAACTCCGAAGGCTTGGACTCCGACACTTGGACGATAGATCTTGGTGGATTATCGGGTTGACATCTCTGCTGTGGAAGGAAAGTCCGCTCGCACGTTTTATTATTGGGTCAGCTTCCTAACCAAAATCTTGTGTCATTTCTTCCCAGCAGCGAGCCACTTCTCAGGAATAGCAGAACATTTTCCACTGCAAATTCAAACAGATCCCTTGGCTGATGCACGTTTATTTTAATGGTGCTATGACGATTTACAGCAATAGTGGGTCCCTAATTTTTCATTTAGTTTTTTCCCCATGCTGTTGCACACCCTTTTTCTGTTTGCTGATGTGCAATACTCCCTTTGCTTTTGCTCTCCCTTGGTGCTTCCCCCAGTCAGACCTCCTGTGGTCCACCTCCATATTCAATCCAGAATACACCTTACTCGGGGCAGAAGAGAGAAGTGGAAAACAAGAACCTTGGTGAAGAACGAATACTTTCAGTGTCAGGTGCTTGTTTCTGTGCTTCCAGATAAGTTGGGCCTTACTTGAGTTAGCAGTCACAGGAAACTGCAGGAGTTACTCTAAAGCCACCCTGATACATCTAATTCTGTCTTGAGGGCATAGGGGTACCTTAAATGACCTCTCAGGATCCCTTCCAGCCTTACGTAGTGCTCCATTACATTGCTTTGTTAACCCCATCATATTTATGGGTGCAAAAGACAACTTGTACCCAAACAAAAAAAGACACTGAATGGTGATAGACCAGACACCTGAGCATTCATCTCCTCTCCGTTCCCAGCAAGCTCTTCCTCACACTGTAGATAGCCCACCCTTGGATGCCTGCATCCACCTCCCTGCAGAGCAAGCAGGGATGCTGTTGATACGCTTCAAAGCAGCCTGTGCCCCAAATAGCACATGTCCCAAAGGCACACTTAGCTGAGAACATCAGCGCATTCATACCAAGAATATCGCCCAGCGTCTCCCAGCGTGCTCTCTTCCTGGCAGACTTGATAGAGAAATCACAAAAGCAGTCACGCAGCCTATTCTTACCTCTGCTTTCGTTTGTTTTCCCTGGGCTTTGTATTAATTTGGACACAGGAGTTTCTTGATAGAAGATGACAAGTGACAAGCGCTGGAGGTATGATGTGCTGTTTGTGATAATCACCCATTGAAAGCTAATGGCACTTCTGTGCTTTCGCTCCAGCGATTCATTAAGGAGCTGGACTAGCCACTGCCTGGGAAAAGGGCTGATTTGGACACTTCTTTCCTCACTGATTTGTTAAAGGAATGTTAAAACATTCTGCTTGGAGCTTAACAGATGTAGCTTTATTACTTGCTGAATATTTTCTGGAAGGTGTGAGGTTAAAAGAAGAAATTGTTGGAAAATACAAATTAATGAGGAGGTGTCCCTTTGCCTTTGCCTTTCCTCTTCATCAGAACAGCTTGAATTAAGAAGATCCCCTTGATTTCAGACAAACTCATTGAGAACTGGGGGGCTTTGAGCTGTTTCTTTATAGAGCTCTGCATCTAAAAGTAGTTTGTTCATGGTCCAGATACTTCAGCTTCCAGTGCCATCTTTTAAAGAGTTAAAAACACTTGTTGAGGTTGGGCATAAGCTTTCAAAACCCTGTCAGGTATACTCTGGATACTGCAAGTGGATCATCACCTTCCTCTGTGTCCCTTGTGCTCTCTCTGTCCTCTCTCGTAAAACACGGCAGTTTAGTGCAGCTCAGGGGGTGTGCAGCTGGTTACAGCAGCAGTGCCTAGGGAAGCACCCAGAATGCTTGGCTGGGTCCGAACTGGTGAAGCCCAGTGGCAAAATGTCCTTGGGAGAAATTTTGTGTGATCTTCTCAGTGCTACTAATATAGTTTTAAACCAAAAGTGTCTAAACCACAGGGAAAGTAATTGGTTGTTTCATACAAGCTCTGCGCCTTGGGAACTACATTTGGATGGTCTCTTGCAAAGAATGCGAGAAACATGTCATAGTTCATGGAAGAGCTCAGTAGAGTACATTTTCAGAGCTGCCTAATAAGTTTGGGTGAGGGGAGTCCAGGGACATTGGCAGCACATCCCGGGTCAGTTTTGCTGCATTCAGGCTGTTTTATACCCCTTTTGGGGTATAAAACCTGGTGGGGTGGCGATTGGGCTTCAGAGGCGAGAGGCAGCTGTGCCTGGTCCCAGTGCTCATACTGCAGCAGCACAGGAGCGGGCTGGTTGCCCTCCCTCCTGTCTGCAGAGAGCTGTGCAGGGTTCCCAAAATATCTTACTGCTGCTGGCAGTGGGGCAAGCATGGAAATCAAATCGATGTGTTCAATGTGAAGCACGAGAGCTGGTTCCCTTGGTGCGGTGTAGACAGGTCTATACAGGACAACCCAAATTTTGCAGGGGAGAGCAGGCATCCCCCGCACAGTCCTCTTGTATTTGGGATATTCTCCCTCTCTGCTTCACCAGACAATGGCAAAAGCTAAGAGGTTCTTGCTCTGTGGTTGACACATCCTTATCCAGCTGTTTCTAGGTTAGCTATATTAAGTAATTAAGCAGGAGCATCTACCCCAGATAGTCAGAAAAATCAAGAGTTAGGTCCTGAAGACTGTGGAACTTAAAATACAAAGTACTGGTGATATTCATTGTGCATGTTGCATCGATTTGCTTACTGGTTTTTGAGCCATAAAGGTTTATGGCTTCAAGCTTCATCTCATACCACCAAGGGCTAGAAACTTGCTTTGTTTTTTTAAAGCACTGAGGAAAGACATGCAGGTCGCTGACTCTAGGAGATGGGACTTGAAAAGAAACCGTCCTGCAACCGCCTGGTGAGCCATGAGTGTTTGCAGACCATGATTTCACCTTTCTTGACAGTCACTCTGTACAAGTGAGATTCCTTCCCCGCAGCCCTCACATCGCAGCCTTTACTGCACCAAGCTTCAGTTCTCCCCTTTACAAATTTAGGGGCTAGGGGAACATTCATACCACTTGTGTTTGCATGACACTTGAACAGCATTTGTGTTGTTTATACATCAGGGACACATCCTCTGCACAGGGCAGCGCCCGTGTCCCATGCATGGCAGGGGGAGTGCCTTGGAGCAGCCGTCACAGCATAGGTGCACCCGTGGGTGCTTCTGCCCATTCTCCCCCCTTTGACCACCTATCCCGCAGCCTTCCAAGTCAGACCTTCTCAAAAAATGTTCTTTGCACAGCACTGAGCTCCCGGTGCCCCTGCAAAAAGATATTCCCTTATGCTTGTGGGAAATCTGCAGGATTGGATCCCTTGGTGGGACGTGAGTCTGAAATCTCTGTCCTGCACATGGTGGATACGTGCTGGATGGTAGCACATTTTTAAATAATTCGCTGCACTCTAATCTCCAGCCTGCAGGAGCCGAGTAAATTGATCCTATACTTTCTGAGCTAAGCTTAGCCTTTTATTGTTCGGCCAGCGTAGCTTACAGAACCGCAAGCTCCATTTTTACTGCGGACAATTGCAAGCACTGAAAGTGGGAATCACTGTTGGTAGAAAGTGCAGGTTTTATGGGTTTCCCCTTTGCCTTTTCAATCTAGATGATATCATAAAACGCCACAGGAAAGAGCAAACAGATGCCAGCGCTGCAGGGGATGGGCGAAGGCAGCAGGTCAAGAACAGGAATTCGGCATATGGGTATGGACGGCCCCGTTTCCGCGCCTGGATGCAGAGGAATTTGCAAGGTAGGTGAGCGCCTTGGGACGGTGGAGGCCTGCCAAGCTGGAAAACACATTTGTGTAACAAAATACAGCTCTTAAATCCTTCTCCTGTCTAATTCCTGTGTGCGTATAAGATGTACTCGGGCTCTGAATAGCTTTTCTGTCTGCAACAATGGAATATCAGGGCCCTTTCAGAGCATAAATTCATCCATTTCTCTCCCTTCCACCCTCTCATGAATTACTAATTCAAAGTGACTTAATATCTAGTCTCTATTCCCTTTTGGCTTTGCATATTTTAATTATGCCTCTTCCTAATCCTCTTTTTCCCAGAACACACTTAAATTACCCCTTCAGTAACTGTCTTTGATAGCTCAGTTATTGGAGCTAATTTGTCTCTTTTGCCAACCATGCTATTTTTATGATGAGTTTTTTTATACTACTGAGTGATCTCACACTAATCTATGTTTGGTTGTACTAGCTTTTATCTACAAAACCAAAGTGACCTGCTGCATGAAATGCCATCTCTGTCAAAATTTTGCTTTTTTCTTTAACTACTGCTAAATCATTTCATTGAAGATTTTAGTGACATTTTGCAGCAATGTCGTTGCAATCTTGCCTTGGAGTGCCAATGGCACATCAGGCCAGTGGGATTGCTAGGAGCAATCCTGCTTGTCTCCGGTCTGCCTCCCACTCTCGTGTTCTTGGTCTCCACCACATATTGCCTTACCAAGAATCATTCCAGTTCAAAACAAAATGATGATAATTGCCTTTTGCAAATTGATTTTTCTGTCAAAAACACAGGCTTTGATATTCTTCCACACTCAAGTGACTACTGCATGCAGAGTCAAATAAATCAAACAAAGTATTTTTTTAGCTATTCCTTAGAAAGGAGAACTTTTCTGTTCATTTATAGAATTATTTCTGCTAGTCTTAGTATTTCATAGGTTTTAACTGAATCTGAATTCAGCCCTGCGAAGTGCAGAGACCCACCATGCTGTGTGGTGCTGATGTCAGTAGCAATTTTGGGAAGCTCAGCACGACTGGGAATTTAGCCCATAATTCTTCAGGGGCTGAAATGCAGTCCCTTCTGGGCTGAGACGTGATAACCATTATCAAAATGACGATCAGAACAGCCCAGCACTGTAATGACAGAGGCTGGAGAAGGGTATTATGCTTATTAAACCAGCAAGAGAATTCGTGCAAGCTAAGTGCTGTTATCCCTCCTGGAATATGGCTTAAACTGTCTCCCCAGTGGGGGAAAGATGATTTTTAATGACAAGAAATTTGAATTTCAAATATCCTTGGAAAAAGAGTCTGTCAGGCATCGGGGCTTCTCCCCAGACTGGACTTGCTGGGCAGAGGTGCCTCTTGGCCAACGCAGGTGTGCTCAGCACCAGGCTCTGAGCGTGCACCCAAACACGGTAGGGGTCTTCCCCGGCTGCTGATGCTGTGGGGTTTTATTCAAATGTTCTTTCATTACTAAATATCTGCCAGACTTTTTGCAGAGATGGAGCCTCCCATGTGTCACACTTCAGGATACACATGACGGACCGAGGCCTTGGTCCCCAGCTGGTGTACACAGGGTACCCCTCGGAGGCTGATGGCTCCGGCATTAGTTATTTACACCGGCTGAGGCGTGCCTGAGTGCACTGCTGAGCCGAGGCTCTCTAACGCAAACTGACTGACAGGGGCATGATTTTCCAGTCAGGGCTGCCTTTTGCATCAGTCCCTCCCATTGCACTGATGAAGTACCAGGAAAGGCAGCTGAGCTCGGTCTGTCTTGCCGCAGAGGAGATGCCCTCTCCAGGGTGCAGAGAGCTGTGTTGCAAGGTTTGGTGACCTGCAGGAGAGCGGTCTGGCAAACGGGCAAGAGAGAGGGGCGAGCCCAGGATGGGCATTAAAGGGAACAAGAAGGGGAAAAACAAACTGTGGGGACAGAACCAGGAGGGGAGAAAGGGCTGTTAAACACAGCGAGACCACATCTGGTCAAAAAGACACGGATTGCCAAAATTCAAGTGTTTGGAGAGGAACATTTACACACCTGCGCTTCTGCGGTGAGAGGGCATTGTTTGCAAAGAAAATAACGACTGGCCCCACAGAGCCTGTGAATAGTATTGCATTTTTGTGAGTGTTCCCAACCAGCACCTCCGGCCGTAGGGAGCGAAGCAACCCCGACGTGCTGTTTGGGAGGTGCTTCCCACGGGCGTGCCCTGGTGCCCTTTTGTTTTAGAGCCAGAGCAGCTCAAATCGTCTTCACTTGTATTCCAGTGTAACCAGCCCATGCTGGTGCCGACCGGTGTTACACCCTGGGGCTGGAGCCTTCATTAATCACTGCGGTGTTGGCCTCTGACAGCGATGTCACCGCTGCCTCAGAGCACTTCATTTCTAATTGCTCCAAGTCATTATAAATTGCCGTGGTGTAGGAATCGATGGTATAGGATCAACACATGCATCTAACTGCTCTGTGGTTGGTATCAGCGAGGTTCTGCTATATGGTCCAGGGTTTAACTGCAGTCTTGGTGCCCTCTGCCATGCACTGCTTTATGCCTGATTTATACACCCCTCTGAGTATGTGCGTACATTACACTGGTATAGCGACTCAGAAAATGTCTACTTCGTTATGACTACAGAAGTTTATCATGTGGAGTAATTAGGCTTCAATACACTATGCCTCCATCTGATGGAGTGCTTTCCTCTCGCTCGACACTTCAGCACACCTCAAAATCATAAGCAGGCTTAGGGGAAAACGTTAAATGCAAGATGAGCTGTTGGTGTGTATGTACTGTGCAGTTACGTAAAACAGCAGCAGAAGGTGCCCCCTTCAATATATGCGGTAAGGATATGTCAAGCTGAAAGAAACCCCATATATATATAAAAAAAATTATGGTCCAGTGTTCACTTATCAAGTGCTATAATGTGGGCACTCAGAGCTATTCCAGGCGGTTGTGGCGTTGGCTTCTGGATGCTCGAGTCACTTGCGTATCTGTATCAAAAGGCTTTTTCCATTTCACAGTTAATTCATAGCAACGTGAGCTCTGACAACAGATTGACAGGTTTCCTGATGTGAGTGTTCCTGCCTTTATTAGGAATCAGAATTGTGGAAGGCTTTTCTATATTCTTTCAAATCAAATAATGTGTTTGTCAGTCCTACATATAATAAGAATGTTAATGAGACATTGGAAAGATAAATTATTTAATATTCTGCAAAATTACTTTTCTGGAATAAATTGATGTGATTCTTGCATCACTAGTTATGTAGATACTCCTATATCATATTAAGTTAACCTTGTAATTAATTTGCAAAACTGTAATAATAAATTGAGTTTTTAAGGATGCTAAAATAAGAGTTTATTTTTGTAGGACCTAACCGTTTTAGAAGAGGGTTTGGACAACAACAATATAATCGGAGGCAGTTCAGGAATACTGTGCCCGGTCCCAGGAGAAGACCAGCTGCTGCATTAAATGGAGTGAGCCCTTTAAATCGCCAGGCATCGGCTCAAGAGGTAGGGTGGTAAGGAAGGTACAGCTGTTCCCAAATGTCATGTAGAAATCTGCTGGATTTTATTGTCCTGGATCACCCTAAAGAACAATCTACATAAAAAATTTACAGGCACCATCTTTTATATGCCCATGCATAGCATTTGCAGGCATAGGTGAGTACAGACACATATGCATATAAACCAGCAATTTTCCAGTTGGTTTTGTAAGCTTATGACTTGGCATAATTTTACTGAATCAGTTCCCATGGGTTTTACAAACAAGATTTTTAAAAAATGTGTTCTTAAAAGATTTTAAAATATTTTCATAAAAACAAATTCCATGTCATCTCATCTTACTATTATCGTTTAGAGGAGGTATGTTAAGATTCACCATTATTTGTCCTCCACCCAGAGCATTTACCAAGGTTCAGTAAAGTCAAAGGACAGACTGTTGTTGACTTCAGGTGGCTTTAGTTTAAAGACATATTTTTGACTAGCAAGTGGGTGTGTCCCCCAGAGACACTGATTCCCAGTACTGGGACAGCCATGGGTGAGATCGCCCACATGCTTCAGTGTAAAATGCATTTTTTTCATCCATGGCTTTCCCTTTTTCAAGTTTAAATGTTTAGGTCTTATCTCTGCTCAAAAACACTTAAAAAAAAAAAGATTGAAATATTTTCATTTGGGTTTTGAGTTATTTTTAAGACTCAAGAGACTGGAAGGAAGGTACATGTTCACCATTAAAGTAATTCTTACAGCTTTCTTCTGAGTGTCACTAACATTAAACTGGCTTGGTGTAGAAGGTGGAAATCAGGTGGGTAGGTAGTCCTCTGTGAGAGGGGGTTGTTTTTATCCTCACTGGTGGAAATTCCCTCAATTAGGAGGTCACGTATGCTCAGTAAGCTTTTAAAAAAACACCAAAGTGGCAAACTTGATGGCAAATTTAATGGCTGTGTCCTGTGGGTATAAGAGAGCCCTAAACTAAGCATGCATGTGCATGGAGTGTGGTTATTCCTGAAAATAAAGACTGCAATGACTCAGATATTGAGTGTGGCTGGGTATTAACAGAAAGTAATAAGCAGTTGCTAGGAGGCATAATTCTACAGTAGCTTCCATTTTGCAGAAATAAACCAAGTGGGAAGAATGTGGAAACACATCTCAGTTAGTGGGTAGTAACAGTGATGGTGGTTGTCCCACAGAAATAAAAGTCTGTGGCAATTTGTATAAGTAACTGCAGGAGGACCTACGCTGCTGAAGGGTCTTCTGATGTGCTTGATGCTTCAGGGCTTGGACTGGGCAACGTACGTGTCCAAACAAGAAAGAGTCAATGACCGAAAAGAAACCTGAGCAAAGCTATAATGCTAGGCTTGTGTGAGATTTGCACTCCATGGACTAATCTTTTTTTGTATTTCTGCACTATTAGAATGAAACATTCTTCCTGGTACTTGTAGTTTCATGCCCAGGAACCAAGACACACGTACTGATTGTTGAGAACAGTGTATACTAAGTCCAAACGTTGAGACTACAGCAACACTGCTCGGTAGAAATATTTCTGTCATAGATACAAAAGACCATGGAAGAGAACAGGTTTTAACAGATATAGCGAGGAATCAGTTTCCCATCATGAAAATATCAAAGGAGGAAAAAAAGCACTTGCAGAGCAGGGTTGTTCTGTTGCAAGACTGCAGAAGTTGCAAAGGAATAACAGTTGGGAATGAGAATAGAGGGAATGCAGAGCACAGAGCGCGGGGCTGAGCCCCCTTTGAAGCAATTGCAAGTGGTGTTGAACGTGTCTGAGAGCAGTGAGGGAACCTCTGCAGTGTCAGCAATCACCACCTGCACTTAGAAGCAGGCTGGATTTCCTCCTAGACAGAGCCATAGAAAATGCCAAATAAATGCACCGGCTTCTCAGGCAGCGGCAGTCGGTGGAGGGAAGGGCGGTTGTGTGCCGTCGCTCGCGCTCACTCCCTCTTTGTGCACTGAGATTGCGGGACGGGTGGCAATTGCTGAGCTCTCGCTGCTATTTCAGGGCAACAAGAACAACGATGCTTTCGCCAAAAGCAGCAGCAGCGGGCAGCCAGAGGGACGGCGACGGCCACCCCCAGGCCCCAAGAGATTTAGAGCAGCTGCTGCCAGCACCAACGCCCCGGGGAGAAGGTAAAATCTTTGGTGACTGTGGGCTTCTTTGGTTTTCAGCGATTCCTTGTGCAGCTCCTGGGGCTCTGCTCTTGGTCTGCGCCAGCTGGGAGTGGCTACAGCCGTCTGTTCATGCAATGTGAGAAAAATACTCTTGGGTATGTTAGGAAAGCACCTGGAAATAAAATAACCTCATGCTGATAGTTCATAATTCAGGTATTAGATCTGTCATTTTATTTTAGAAAGCACGGAAAATGTGACCTTTGTCTTTTTATTAAACTTCTCCTCTGTCACTTTGGGGAAAACTTTTGAAGGGTGAAATAGCATTTATTTTCATAGAGCCAGGAAATACAGACTCCAGTCGTAAGGGATAGGCAGGGAGAGGGAGTCTGTCCTGGTGAGGGGCTGCAGGAGCAGACGCTGCACCCCAGGAGCTGTGACGAAGGCAGGCTGCCGTGTACTGGGCACAGTCTTGCTGCCTGTCTCATTGTGGTCCTTGTGTTCTCCGAGCTCAAAAGGAAGCTCTGCTGCAATCCCATCTTTCTCTGCTTTGAGTAGAGCAGGGACTGAATGACCTCCAGAGGTCCCTTCTGACCAAATTTTTTTCTACGGTTTTCTTCCATGATTTTTTTTTTAACAAGCAGAGTTCAGAACAAACACAAGCTGTTGTTTCATTTGAGCAGAAAAACGAGTTCCTCTGAAATCCTTTGCTGGCAAAAAACCTTGTTGGGCTGAACTTGGTAACACACAGCCTCACTTGCTTCTCATACTGCTTTTTAATACCACGCTGGGTTAGGTATTTCAGCATTAAACTTTAGGAGAGACCTGGCATCATATTCACCTATGTCCTTTTCTCTCTCCTCCTTTATCAGCAGGCCTTTCCTGCTAAACAGGGGACCAGCCTTCCAGCAGAAGCGGATGCAGCAGCGGTTCTCCAAAGCCAACTTTCAGAGAGGGGTCAGTATCGAGACTTTTTTTCTGCAACATGCTGATGGTGACTAGCCTTTGCCCAGTTGTATCTTTGCTTCCAAAAGTAACTGGGATGACTTTAACAATTAATATATTCCTAGGAAATTATTTGCAGGACAGGCAATTTTAATGCAGCTTAATATTCTGACAGCTGGAAAATAAAACCTGGGCAGGTGATAAAAGTAAACCTTGCAGCTTATACAGCAGCACAAGCAGGCAAAGTTAAGCCACCCCATACAGATCGCTGTGCCAGCAGGAAACCCAAAATTAGCGAATTTCTTGACAACATGCAAAGAAAGCACTATTCAGATATACCAAATGAAATACTGGAAAAGGAATCATTGTTTCTGAGAGCTAATTCTTTAAGTCATTTTTTTTAAATATATTTCACAGCAGATGGATGCTAATGGAGAAGGGAAACCACCAAGGATGAGAAGGTAATTGGTGAACAAAGGCATGCTGCAAACATGACGTGCTCTTTCATGCTCGAATTGAAGCTGGATACATCTCCCTGTCTCGGCAGGTGGCAAGTGAAACCCAGCCCCGGCGCAGTTCTGACGGTTTCTGTGGCTAATCCCCAGGCGGGCCAGACCGGCGCGTAAGTAAATGAGGTGATTTGTTAGGATGGGAGCCCTACAAAAGCCATTGCAAATCCTTTTAGCATTATTGCAGCTTCGCTTCTTCTATTAGAGTGTGCAATGAATGGTTCAGGCCCAAAATGGTTAGCAAATGATGTCTCGTTCCCTTCCCGGCATATCTGAAAGGAGACGGTAATTACCATGCGCCTTGTTTGCTATCCAGAGTAAGGAGAAATGAAAGTGCCAGCAGCGTGTGGGAGGTGGCAGGCTGGCTTTGCTCGCTGTGAGGTGTCGCGGGGGAAATGCTGCGCGCCCCGAAGGGACACCGCATGCTTGCTGTGTCAGAGAAGTGCAGACGCTGGGAGGGGGCAGCTTCGCCCCTGGGCTGAGCCGGTGCAGCTGCTGGACCCGGCACCCACCCAGGGGTAGAAAGAAGGGTGGGTGAGGGCATTTGGCATGTCCTGGGTGCAGAGAGCACCCCATGATAGCCTTGATGTGACACAGTCCCCAGTGCTGGAACTCTGCCTGCACGGCAGCTCTCCTGGCATGCTTCAGACTCTCCCAGGCTGCCATGAGACATGCCATGGGATGTATGGGGCATGCGGGTGTCTCCTTTACTCCTTGCTGGTTTGCAGACGATAGGAAGTGAGCTGCCTTAGCATCCTGAGTGACTTCAGATCTGTGCTTTCCCCAGGGCCGGATCCAAGCGCCCGTTCCTGCGAAGCCAGAGGCCCCCGCCACGGGTGGCCAAGCCCCAGCCCAAGGGAGTGCTGCTGAGATTCAACTTCCGTGCGATGGCCAACCAGGTAGAGGATTGTCGACAGGACAGGCAGCACCTTGCACCCTGCAGCAGCCCTGCCGCTAAGCTGTTAACATCACGCTCAGGTTTTTGGGGCTGCCAGTTGGGTTTATCTAGCATAACCCGGGAGGAAAGTCCTGTGGCCGTGTTGGCTAGGTTGCTCACAACACTGAAAGCACCTGAGAAGACTATTCTGCAACTACAGACTCAGCCCAGTTTTCCCCACTCTCTTGGCCTTTCTTGGCCTGTCCATGTGCTTTCTTGGAGCGGGGAGATGCTGCTTGTGAGTGGTCCTGGCCGGGGGGGACCGTTTCACTGTCGGTGCTCCCCACTCCTCAGAGACACACAGCACTTCTGGGCTTTGCTCTCTCTTTGCTTTGGTGACCTTCTTGGTGCCTTGTTTTATGCTGAAGTATGGTCCAAGAGCCCCGAGGCAGGTCAGAAATCCTGCTCCACCTTCTTCATTGCCGGCGTTTCTTGTCTGGACGGTTTGGTTTTACTTGATGCCTTGTGCTCAAATGCCATCTGCTTGTTCCTGTTCTTGCCGAGGATGCCCAGTGTCTTGGGGCTGGGTGCTGCTTGGAGGTTTTCCAGCCACACACAGTCTGTCGAGCTCCTTGTCTCCGTGTGCTGAGTGGTTTAATTGACTAACTGGCTGTGAAGCACCGTCCTGACTGATGGGCTCTAATCAATACCCTGCTACAAGTTTGGCCATGCTTTGCCACGAGACGTGGGACTGACTCGCTCTCCCTTTCCCCTGCAGACCAGCCTGACGCTGGATGAGAGATTCTCTGGTCTGAGGAATAAGAGGCGCTTTACAGCAGCCAGGAGCGCCGGCCGAACAGTCACCATGCCTTAGCACTGCATGCTCGTCACAGGGACTGCCCATAACAGTCCAGGCCCTGTAACGGGCAGCTCAATAAAACTCGATAGATTTCCTCTGAGATAGCTAATTTGGCAATGTGCCGTCTCCTTCCTTACACGCAGAATGAATGAGCGATTGAGGGCAGGGATGAGGCAGGATGAGAGTTGGGGCCAGAGCACGGGGCAGGTGGGACATGAGCAGGGTGGTGGAGGGGGACGAGCGAAGATGGATTTGCTGGGAGTGCTCTGCAGGGGAGCCGTGGGGCTGACACCAGCCCTGTCCCCCTGCCAGGGCACCCCATGCTGCCTGGGGTGACTCCTGCAAGAGGGAGGGAGGACCATCTCCAAGCCATACCCAACAAGCCTTCCCTGTATTGTCCCATGGGTGGGAAAGGGTTGAGGACACTGTGCCTGCCTGCATGGGAGACAGAGGGGGAAGTGGAGCATGTGCGGGGCTGAGGGACGTGCCCCAGCAGTGGCACCAGTGGGGATGCTCCAACTGCCCATGTTCCCTAGCATCCATCTAATTGCCCCATTTGTTGTGTGTGCAGGCATCCCTGCCCGGAGGTTTGCAGTGTAAGACCTCTCCATCCTGAAAATGTCTCGCTCTGCCCCAATAGTCAGGCCTGAGCACCTTGCATTTCTCTTTGGTTTGCCGTGCTGTTCTGACTGCTGCTGCTGGCCCAGTTGCGGGGATGGGGTGAGACGTGCCGTGCCATGCCTCTGGAGTGACTGTCCTCGTTGCGGAGCACAGACAGGCTGCCCCAGCCCAAATCAGGTTTTCCAGTGCTGCATTAGGGATTTCATAGGTGCAGCTCCACCCATGCTCTAAGCACTGGCACAACTCAACTAGCAGCTGCAGGAGAGAGGCCAGGCTCCACAGCAGTCTGATGAACATTGGCTGAGATGTTAATGAGGTGGGTCTAGACATTTGTTAATGAAGCCCTGCACCAACCGTGAGTCACTGATCCATTCTCCACCCACTGCTGTAACCCAGCGCCGAAAGTGCTGGACACAGTCTGTTACTGGGCTCCAAGCTATACTTATTAAAGTAAATATTTGATAGACTGCTTTACATTTTACACTGAGCATCTTTAACAAGAGACTGGACTCGATGTTGATTTTACAGGAATGTGTGAAATGTTGTTAGTTGATGTGGTGATGTACGAGTCCAATGCACTGAATAAAAGACTAACTTGTCAAATGTCACCTCCGTTTATTTCCCTTCCTTCAACAGGCTTTTGGTGCAAGTTCAGCCTCGCAGCATGGCACTGCGGGGCACAGTACGTGTGGCTGCATGGGCTGCTGCCTTGGTGCTTTGGGGGAGGCCGTGGTCCCCGTCAGTGCCCACCCCCAGGCAGTGGGGCAGTGGCCTGGCCACGCAGGCAGTTTGCAGCTCACAAAGCTGGCTCCAAAGCACAGCCAAAGCAGTGGGAGGTTTTCAACAGGTATTGTGTAAAATCTTTGCTGTGATCTCTTTTGCCTTTAACATTATCAGCAAAATTATCAGAGCAAACCTGGCTCTGCGTATGTCCAAATGAAAATGAATGCAAACTGACTTCCAGGTTAATGAACTCGGGAGAAGACATCACTGCTTCATGCAAATAATCTGGATGTTATGGAAGATGAACAAGAAACACTGTCACAAATGGCAGTATCCCTGATTTCAGTTGCGCCTCCCCTGTAAATATTGACAAAAGATGGTAGGCTTGCTAATAAAACCTGATCCCTTCTTAAACCAGCTTGCAAAGGGATGGAGCCGTTCAGTCCTGAAAGAACAGCTGAGCGTGCAGCATCCCCTCAGTGTTCAGAGCATGCCCTGATCCTATGCTCCAAATAAACGTTTTTCAGCAATCTGTACCTTATAATTTTTTTAAGTACTCCTTAAATAAAATTGAGGGCTTAATGGTAAACCCCACTCTTTTCCTGGCTTGATTCCCCCGCCAGGGCAGGGTGACACTTTGCACGCAGCAAGAGCCGGAACAGGCTTTCCACAGAAAGGGCACTGAATTTACAGGTAGCAAAAAAGCATAACCGTCGTGCTAAAAACATACCGGGAGACGGCACAGAGTCAGTTCACTCCAACAGGCATAAAACACCCCTGAACTAAAACCAGCGGATAATTATCTCTAAAATTATCCCTGCTGCCGTGCCTGGGGCGGACTGCTGCGCGGAGCCCGGCTGCTCCCGGGGGAGGGTGTTTGCGTGCGGCAGCCCGGCCCGCTGCTTCACCCGCCGCCCGGGGACGGGTTTGTCCCCCAGCGGTGCCCGGTGCCCGGTGCCCGGTGCCCGGCCCGGCTCTCCGCTCGCCTCCCTTCCCCTCCCCGGGAGGTGGCAGCAGGCGGCTGCGGGCCGAGCCCCCCGCCGGGGCGGCCGCTCTGGGGCTGGGGCCGGCGGCGAGGGGCAGCTCTGCGACCCGGAGAACGTTTCTACTCTGGTTCGGGCCAGCCAAAGCCGTCTGCAGGGTAACACCTCTGATGGGGGCCGAGAGGTTTAAGGGCGTTGGGGCAGCTGGAGGGGGCCAGAAGAGGGTCCCCGTAGTGCGGTCCAGGGGAGGGGGGACACCAGCACATGCGGGTGGCCCCGGTCGTCACTGCACTGACCCCACGGTACCGGTGGTTTCTGTCCTGAGCCACTCGTGTCACTGTGTTGCACAGCATTTGGTGGGGTGTTCTTCCACTGATGCTTTTTGCTGTTTGCTTTCTCGCTATTTGTCTATGCCTCCAACGGCCGGTATTACAAGTGAATGAACATTGCTTTACGCCCTTTGTAATTTATAGACCTGTACTGTGTTCTCCCTTGCTCACACCTCCTTTCTAGGAGAAGAGCCTGGGTGTATCTACTTGTCCGTGGCCTCGAAGCTGATCCATCCCTCTGGTCACCTTTGTACCTTTCCTAGCTCTGCTACATCTGCCTGAGAGAGCAGGGCTGAAGCAGACACGATAATTGAGATGGATTTATACAGAGGCTCTGCTTTGTTTTCTGTTCCTCTCCTAATAATTCCTAACATTCCAGTTGCTTTTGAACCCAGAATAGCCACTTGGAGCAGGAAATGGTAAGGCACATTTATACTGGTTTAATGAAACAAGTTTCCAGGGAGCGGTTTCTGCAGAAGCCAGTCTCTCAGCCCACATAGTGGTGGTAGAGAGGGCACCTGGAAAGGCTGGCTGCGAGAGGACGTGCCCAAGGGTGCACTTTCCCATCTAAGCTGACGTTCAGTATTTTCTTAGCTGTTCACGGGATGTCTGGTTTGATGCTAAAAGCTACCTTTAATGAACTTAACAGATAGGGGGTAGAAGGCCAGCTTTTCCTGCGAATTTCCCCATTCGTCAGTTTTTGCTGATTTTAGTGTCGTATGACCAGGAGGACATATGCATCAGGTTACTCCCCAGGATTTTGGGGCACGCGTCTTGCTAAGCTAGCACAGGGCAGGGTCCTAAAGTGGTGCCCCAGGAGCAGCATGGCAGTAGGGGCCTCAAGAAGAAAAATGTGTGGTTTGGGGCAGACCCGTTGGTCAAATCCATCCTGGTAACAAAGCAGCAGCCAAGGCATCACACACGGGGGCTGGCAGCCTCTCCTGCATTGCACAGGGGTCCTTGCACCGGCATTTTGTCAGACTGGCTGCAAAACGGAGTCAGGCAGGGCAGGAACTCTCTGCCCGGACTCAAAGGTGCAGGGGAAGCATCAGTGGAGGTGGAGTCCACTGTCAGCAGCAGGAGTTGTTAGTTTTTAGGGGTCCTTGGAGGGACTCAGACAGTCAGAAACCACAGACAAAATATTTAAACAGAAACCTGAGATCCAAACAGCATCTCAGGCACTGCAGCTCCCTCAGGGGCTGGGATAAACTGAGCTACAAGTAGAGCATTCACCAGGCAGCAACCCAGTAGAAGAGTGTCACAACAAGCTGAGAAAAGGCATGCAAATCCCTAGACTGAAATGTGAGGGGTGCCCCAAACTGGACCCCAGACAGCCAAACAGCCTGGAGGGGGGAAGCAGTCTGTGGAAGGTCGAATGGTACTTTACCAACTCACTTATTTCCAGAAATCTCCTATCATTTCTGAACAAACCAGTGTGCTACCCCATCACAGCGCTAGGTGAGAAAGGGATGTAGGAAAGTGCTACAAACCTGAAGGATTTACCACAATTTCCTAGAGGACCAGAAAAACTTAACAGCATCCCCCCAGACAGCACTGGGCAATCCCAGCCCCCCCGGTTGAGGCGTTGCAATGGGCAGGATGCCCGGCTTTCATGGCTAGCCCTGCTCCAAGCCAGCATTAGCTTTGTCAGGAACCCGCGCCCCACGCTAGGTGCAGAAACTTGGCTCTGCTTTGTGCCCTGGAAAAGGGATAGTCTCTTTCCAAGTTCAACTAATGGGCCTTTAACTTCCATTTGCAAGACAGAGAGTTATTTTTCCCCATTGCAGGTTTCATGTGCTGAAGTCTTATTCCCACTGTTCATCTGGATCAACTCTAACCACTTTTATAGGCAACATAACATAAAGTGCTAAAATGTGGAGGCAAGACGAACAGAAAAATCAGATTTGGGCTTTATCCACTCAAGATCAGAGGTTTAGGATTTAGTATTAAGCCATGTCCTAAAGCAGATCCTTCCTAGCTATGTCAGGACTGCTGCCAGCTTTCATGATTTTACTGAAAGTCTTGTGATGTTTAATGGTGCAAGTTAAAACTCCTGGAGGCAGGTCAGGAGGTGAAAATCTTGGCTTGCCTGTATTAAAAGTCAATTTGCCATGCTGTGGCTGTGTGGGGAAGACTGTGACCCAAGAGTAACTTAAAAGCTTGGGTGTCAGATGCCAAAAAACCAAGGAAACTCTTAATTATTTTTCTTGAATGTCATGTTTAAGTCAAACTCATGATGTTTGGAGCTTGACTCGTGACTCTGAAACGCTCAGAGCAACGGCTGGGCCAGAATTAATCCACAGTCATGTCTCATTGTGAATGGGAATCTCTGTGCCACCGCCAGCATTTGGAGACCTTTGTCCTCACATCCCTCATTGCGGCAGCACTTTGTTGCACTGCAGTAATAGCCCCAGCTTGTTGCAGAAGCACGTATGCCTGAGAAACATGAGATTTGCTCTTTCCATAGGTCAAGACTGGAGAAGAGGATGTTCATCTCTAAATCACACCAGGCTGCAACTATTAACCCCCCTCTTGCCTGGCTCCAGGAGGAAGACGACAAGGTGCAGGCTCCCCAGCCTGTGCCTTCAGATGAGCAATGGCACTGTCACTCTCCTGCCACCCATCCCCGGAGGCTGAGGATGTCCCTGACTCTGGCCATGGATTGAGGAGGTGTACCATGGGGTGAAGATGACTGGCAGGACCTCCAAGGGGAACCCAGTCTGGGATGGGAAGCGAAGCCAAGTGCCGAGGAGGGAGGGAGGCTGCTTTATGTTATCTATGAGTTTATTTGCAGCTGGTAACATCTCCCCCAGCTACTCCAGGAATAGAGCTTTTTGTCATTCTTGCTGGGAGCGTTTATAAACCTTGTGGAGCCTACTGTGTTACTAGCAATGCCAGGAAAAGGTGAAGCTCTGCACATATTTTGTCCTCCCAGTGACTGTCATTGGAGAAATAATGGGCTGCCAGAGCCAAGGGGTTTGGCAACCCACAGGACCTGGGGCAGGCAGGCTCTCCCTCCCCTTCTGCCAGGGGCATCTAGCACCCCCTGCTCTGAAGACCCTTCCTAGCTTCAGTTTTCCAGCCTAAATAAGTTTGTGGCCATCTCTGCCTGTTCTTGAGTCAGCCTTGTCCTCTGCTGAAATGGCTTTCCCCTCCCTGCTGTCCTGTGTCCCCCCAGGAGTGTATAAAGGGAGAAGTCCCTTCCCAGCCTGCATTTTGCTGAGCACTTGCAGTTGCCTTTTTCAGCACAGCCCTATTAAGAGTCCTTCTCAAAGCCCACAAATAGAAAATTCCCAGTCCTAACATCCCATTCTCAATGCACCATAGCTGAATAAGTTGTCTTACCTATAAGACATGAGAAAGGCTACTGCCTTAGATGGACAGCCCTTCAGTTTTTGAATTTTTCATAGCTTCATGCAAAAACCCACCCCATGGATGCCCTGGCAGTGCACCAAGAACTTCACTCACCGAATGGCACTCCTGATGCCATGTGGGGACCTCACATCTCTTCTGTGTCATACCATGGAATGCAGCTCTGATGGGGAGCACAACCACATAACCAGTCGAGACAGCAATGTTTAACACCAATACTTTTGCACCACACTAAGTCAGCCTTGGCCAGGGAGGTATCTGCAGGAGCTCATGGGTTTCACACTTCCTCTGGGCCTGCAGAGAGCACGCATCCCAAATTCAGATTTCCCCCCTACCCTAGACCTGGCACAATGATTCATCTGTGCATTTGCTTCAAGGATTTCACTGTCGACCAATCCAAGGTTTCTTTGTTGACCACAGTTAATTTTGGTATGCAGAAAATGCCTGGGTAAAGACAGGAATCTAGCTGCAGTTTCAGTGTCTGCGAGCTGCCTGCTATATATTAACAACAGACTAAACAGCTCTTGCCAGTTGAGTCCCTGTTTCCATCACTACAGTTTTGTAGTTATAACAGTTCTGAGATATGGAAAATAACTTGTGAAAAACCTTACCTGAAGCAGGACTGAGCTGAAACATCCTTAGAGGTCTGGGTCTTCTCTGATAACTATGGCTATGCAGGAGCCTGTGGGTTTCTTAGCCTACATGGATTCAGGCTAGGGAAAAAAATATGGCCTGACATGCAACAAGCCTTGGCTGTAGGATACGTGGCATGGCTGAGGGTTTTCTCCCTGTAGGAAAGACTGAGGTCAAATATTTTTATTTGCATATTAGTGGTGATGGAAGTTGCTTGTGTGCAATGAAAAGAGAACACAGTCCAAACATCTAGAGACTAGAACAAGATTGATTTACTTTTTTTTTTGGAATAAGCCTTTTTTTTTTGCATAAGCCTTTTCTTTTGCATAAATTGTCCAGAACTTGCTCCTTTTTCTGAGAAACTGCTATAATCTGCAAAAAATTTGATGAATTCCACCTCAAAACAAGAATGATGCAGGGGAGGCAGATTCCTCAGGGATCTTGGTTCCTGGAGAAACAAACCCAGCCTTTTAACACTTCACCAGCTCTACACGAGGGGAAAAAATATATGAATATATGTTTGTTCCCCTTCCTGATGGCACCATCAGGAAAGTGCCCTGCTTGGACCTTGGCATCAAACAGCTGAGAAGGGCTGGGGAAGATGGAGAGACTGCAAGAAGAAGCGAAAAGGAGGCAAAGCCCTGTGGGAGCTACGGAGATCTCTTTTGCTCAAGGGGGGACCGTCCAGCTGCTGGCACAAAGCTCGCCTCTGTTGTGTATCTGTGTTCCCTGATCACCTCCTCCAAGGCTTGGAAACCCTGGCAGGGGGAAGGAAGCTGGTGAGACAGAAGCATTTTGCACCCCATCACAGCCATGAAACACTGGAGGGTGCATCTGACTGTTAGCAAGTGCCAAAGACACCCTTGTTCCCAGGGTGTTCTCAGGCAGGGAGTCCCCAGCACTGTCTGAGCATTTGGATGACCAGCACCCTGCTTGCTGCAGCTTGTGGTTGCAATCCCTGCTAAGCAACCCCAGTGAGGGAAAAAGGGAGCGTTTTGGGTTGTTATGTTTCTACAGCAATCCAGAAACATACCCACCAACAGCCCCAGGTATGGCTACGCCTGGTCTGATTCTGGAGTTGCCCTGGATTTAGTGATGGGCATGTAGGGCCTCGTTGGGTGTAATGGATCTAACACTGCATTTAGAAGCACTTTGATTCATGCTGTTAAATGTGCCTGGTCATGAATCTATGATGCAAATGAACACTACAGCACTTCTGGAAGGAAAAGGGACTTTTGTGTACTGCATACAAGATGTTCTGGTGATGTATTTATATCAGCTCCAGCAGTGTTCATTAAAATAGACAGTAATTGCAGCACTTTTAAAGCAGAGTGATAACAGAATGTAGCCACAAACAGAATGTGAAAATGTAGCAACTTCCACCCAGCACCTAGCTTTAATGCAAGGTTTTATCTTCTAATTAGAGTCCCCAATCACATCTTTCTATGTGTGGTTGTCTTTGCTTGAAAATAGGCTAGGTGGTACAGATCATATGTATTTAGAGAAGTGCATTTTTATATCCATTTCAAATTACAAGCTGCGTCTTTGCTGAGATGCTCTCTTACTAGGGCCAGCCAGGAAATAAATACTCAAAATGTCATGAATTGAGGGCTAACTGGTATACCGGTGGGGTAGGCAGGATTTCTCCAGGCAGCCATGCAGAGCCTAGGCAGGGCCAGGGCAGAGTTTTTCCTGTCTCTGAGCCATCCTGCCACAGTCTGTGTTAGAAACGAGCTCTGCACAGACTGTGGTATGCACACAGACCATAATGCATGCAGCTGCTGACCACACTTCACCTCCTTTAACTAGCTCCTCACCTTCTCCTTTTCTCTTGATCCATCTCCATGTATGCTGTGAGGACCTTGACCTCTTTAGCTGCTATGCAGCTGGTCCTGGGCAGAGTGCAGTCCCTGCTCCGGCACAGTGCTTGCAGTGTCCTGGAAAAGGCAGAATCAAGCTCATAGCATAAAAGCGCCCATGGCTGCTGCCCACCCTGGACTTGTCAGGCCCATGCTCCACCAGCCTGACTGCTGCCATGGGGGGTTTTACTGTGATGGAGTCGTCAGAGCCCAACTCCATCCCAGATCCATGTGCAGAAAACCCTTGCAGAAGTCTCCAGTCCAGCACTTGCTCCATCTAACCAGAAATCTTTGGTATATTTGCCTGGTTGCTGATTTGTAGCTGGGTAATTTCCTGCTCATCTGGGCTGCTGAGGTGGCTACCTCAGGGCCAGACCCTCTGTTATCTCAGCTGCTGGCGTCCTGCTCTGCTCAGCCACACACATTGGCAACTTCCAACCACCATGGAAAGCTGGAGGGAGGTCGAGCTGAGAAAGCCTGGTGCTGCTAAAACCAGCTCACAGTCATTCATGATTCCCAAAGACGTTTCCATCAGAGATGGCTGGCTGGGTGATGGAAGGGCTGTGGGAAGTTATTGCATCCCAGACGTACACCACTGGCTAACTTGCAATAAACTGCCAACAAAACAGCGTTTTTCCTTGAATGCCCTCATGTGGGTCTCTAGGAGCAGCTAGAAAGCAGCCATCATCTACATAGAAAATCCCTACAGATGACAGAACCAGGAAAGGGAATTCTGGATTTCATTCAAATATTAAACTTGATCATTTTGGTGGAAAAGGTGGACAAATTACATTTTCAGCTCTTCAGGTGAACCTCCCCCTAGCTCTTGAGGAGAACTAGAAATTTTTTCGTGAAAATGATGTGTTACATCAAGAAGCTCTCACTGCTGGGAATAAAGGAGGTAAACATTTTTATAGGGGTTATTTATTACGTACCGGTGTCCTGACAAGATAGGGGCTATTCAGTCTTTTTTCCAGTTCTTGTGTATACACTAAATCAAGTCCCAGAACCATTCAACAATTTGTGGGCTCCTTTCCACATCATATCAGTCTCTGCAGGTGCCATTATAACAAGTCTCCCTTCCAACAGCTGCTATTGTCTGTGCCCGTCTGTCCTCTCCTTCCCCATAGTCTCTGGGAACTGTAAGCTGTAACTCTGGATGCAGTGAAGGAAAATCTTTAAAACGTTTTTCAAAGAATATTCAGCAAATTATAGGAGTTAATGTGACCTGTATGTCAGGGTCAGATGGGCTGAGTCCCTGCTCAGAGATGCTGCATCATTTTACAGCAACAATGAATTTCATCCTGCCTGAACTTGGATAGCGCAAAAATGACCGATGATTCTGCCCACAGCAACATAAGCCTTGCCTTTTCCACAGTTCAGACCAGAACATGCACTGCTGAGTGCTGGCTGGCCCTTTGGCCGAGCTACTGCAGTGAGGGGCTCCCCTGGAGCAGGGGAAGGATGGGGGGCACCACTGAGGGTAGGCTGTGGGGCCAAGGAACGTAGCTCATCTGCCGACCCCACTTCTGCGGATCTGGGTGACACATCACATTTACAGCACCGCAGCCACCTGTCCCTGTGCCTGCTGCTCCTCCGGGTTGTTTGGTATCTTACGCTGAAGGATGAGCGGCACATTCAACTCCTTTGTCTAAAGGCAGATTAAGAGACACCCGACGGGAGTCCCATCCTTCACCCTGCTAGCAGCAGATCTGTGAAGGACTATGCAACTATGCAGAGGAGCAGGTAAAAGGGATGCGAAGAACATATTTTGGGCCAGGCACTTTAATTTTAAACTGGTTTTTACTCTGCATTCCGTTAAGCCCTGAAAAAGCCCTGATGACTCTCTGCTTTTCTACTAGCACTTGTATTTTTTGAAGACATTAAAATAGATCTGACCATAAGCCCAGATGTACAGACAATAAGAACTTTGCCTGTGTCAGGGTTTCAGGACTAGATCCAATTTTTGTGGCGTTTAAAGCCATATTTAAACAAAAATGTTTCTGAATATCAACTGGTCAATGAATTCCTTTTGGTCCAGTCTTGCTGAGTTGGATTAATCATGTTTACTAAGCTATAGAAACGCTTGATAAGTTTTTTCTCCCCTCCCTCCCACTTTTTTTTTTTTTTTTAAACTCAGCATTCCCAGCAATTGCTGGTTGGTTTTTAAAACAACTGACAAAGTAAAACCCACACAATGCAAGAGAACTAAAAGATAGTTCCACGTGTTATTTTGCTCAATTTGCTAAATGGCATCAGCACCGTCAATAAATTTCTACTCCCTTCCCTAAAAAGTTACAACATCTCAGCCCTTTGTGTTGTTTGCTTGTATTTTTTGTAAGAGGGAGACCATCTAGAAATGGATTGTGCACAATGTTACTGTTCTCCGGACTTTATGCCGCCTTTGCACTGAATGGTTTAACAAGTGTGTGTTAAATGTTATCATAAGAGCTGAATTGTAAAGTGGTGAAATCATCTGAAAGTGCAACAGGCCTGAGAGGCACGGCACAGTTCATGTCCATTAGAGCAAGCTCAGTCACAAATATTCTCTTGATATTTGCCAAGAAAATCTGTAATTTTCCAGCAAACACAGAGGCAGAAAGCTGAAAGCAAAGGGTATTTTTCATAATTAGCTCCTGTCCCTTTTGTTGCATGTTCTCTGTTCCACCCAGGCAATACAGAGCCCAAACTGTACATAAGAATTAAAGCAAATGGGATGAAAATATTTTTCAGGCTTTAAAAAAATAAATACCCATTAAGGCCAAAGACCCACTCTGCTTCTGCAGAGGTCCAGGGCCGTGGGGACAGCAGGAGGAGTGCACTGGGTGCTGCAGGGCTTGGGTGACCAGCTTATCCCCCAGACTTCCCCTACGAATCTTTTCCCAGAGCTATAGTCAGCAGCCAGCTTTGCTGCTAGGTTGCATCTTCCTCAGAAGTGTAATTCATTATGCAGGAAGGGCAATTAACAACCCCATGTGTGCATTCGAATAGTTTGTCATCTCTTTTCAACTCATTTTCTATCTTCTGCTGCCACTGTGTGCTGTATTGGCAAGTGCAATGCACTCATTCACGTTATCCCGATAAACATGTCAGCAGATTTGAGAAAGCGAATTTGTTCCTGCTTTGCCAAAGCCAACCGATGCATGCCTGTGTTTTCCTTTCAACACAGAAGTGTGGTTTGCTGGGATTTACCAACAGTTACTGAGCAGGATTTTGGTCCCCATTCAGATTCTGTCTATTTTTGGATCTAGAATTTAATGGTAACATTCGGTCAGCTTTGAATGTCTGGCTGATTTTAGCTAAGAAATTTCTTGTTATCTATTAGAAGCAGACCGTTTATTTCTCATGACTACGCCCCAAACCAACATGTAAGCATTTTGCAGTACTTATATTGTAAAATATACTGTGTATCAAAGTCTTTAAATCTACAGTGTGTGTCTAACAACCTACACAAAACTGCTTTTATATCTGTCTCTTATCTTTTACAGCTAATCCAGAATAAAAACTGCAGCTCTCTATATTGCGCTACTTACAAACTGAGAGCCCTTATCCGGCCCTCCCCTGCCAGCACAAACTGCCTGCACGAGCCAGAACTGTCATCACTGCAGCGAGAGCAAGAGATGGTCTCTCCCCAGACATCTCCTGGAAATGATCATCTAACAGCCCTACTCCACTTGCCTTGCACTAGCCCAAATCAGATCAGAATCGTACACCCCCAATATAATACGCAGACAAAGACATCGTCTGCTTTGTTCTGTAATAAGATGTACCCAAGGGACTAATTAGGCATGGTTTGGAGACTAATTGCTTGGCAGCCCTGTTTGCCTTCAGATACCTTGTTACAGCAGTTGCATGAGTTTATTTGTTTCATCTAATCAATGGAAGGAAGTTGGGTAGCAGCCAGGTCTGCCAGGAGTGGTTTCAGTCCCTGTAGCACCCGGGGCAGAAAATAATGCACAAGCTGCAGGGCTCTGTGTTGCCTTGACTCTGATGCAGAGCACCTCTTCTGGCTTGCAAGTGGCATCTGGGACCCATGGGGCTACAGCTTATGGCATGGGAACCGCTAGGCAGAGTTCGGTCCTTTGCCACAAGGAAGGTGACATCTAATCGATCAGGTGGTGCTCAGAGTCACCCTCAGAGTCCCACAGTCTGCAGTTACATGAACAGTTAGGCTTGAAAGAAGGTAACGTTGCATGAATGATAAAGAAACCCTGCATGAGCGGAGATGCACAATATTAAATGCATCATTAGTGTGGAAGCTTTGTTTAAAGCCAGTAAGTCTTCCCCTAAACAGAAAGACTGGAAAGGTTGAAATGTCAAATTCCTGTGGGAGAGAAACTCTAACTTTCCTAACTCTGCCGGTTATCTCTGTGCAAACTGCAGTGCAGTCTCTTACCACCATGCAAAGTTCTGGTTTCCCAACACACGTAGATCATCGTGCTTGAGGTTTCAGGAGGCAGAGCTATTTGGGCTTGCTGCTCTGCCTCATGATCAACACAGAATAAAAGCAGGCTCAGTGTAGTTCTCCAGACAGCACATTCTTTCTCAAGTCCATGTCCTGAACAAGCTTATTAAGGACGACTTCACATCAAACCCAGGCAACTAATCACTTGGGATTAGGCAGTGTGCTCCCTTCCCCCATGCCACTTGCTTCTGGGCAAGACCAAATACATACCATTGCTTTAATTCCAGACCAGCAGCTCCTCCAGGGAGCCAGCTTCATCTATATACAGCCTTTTGAAGATTTTGGCCATGCCATGTGCATCTCTATTAAATGTATGGGTTTAGATGCTGTATTAACTACACTTACCATTTTTCTGCTGCTGCAAACTACTGAGTAATTTCTAGCTGACATATTCTACAGAAGCTGAGTAGCAAAGGGTTAATCTCCTGTGGCAAATACTCCTAACCAGAGAATTATGCCAACATCCTCATGAATTCTCTGATATAGTTTGAGGGACTTTAATGATCAGAACTGAGCTGCTTATTACACTCTCCTCGGAGAAATCAGTGTCTCTCACAGCAACAACTACCACCACTAATGTCCTGAGCTCACTGACCTCCTGCTCCTCCAAGACCTGCATCTGCCATCCAGCAACACTCACAGTTACCTGGTGGAGAAAGGTACATCAGGTAGGCTTGGAAGCAAAGAGCTGGAACTGAATGGGTTTAAGGAATTCAGGAGAATAAATAAAAGATCCCAGAAGCTAAACGTTAAGCTGAATCAGGGCCAGTTGAAGTTGATTTATAATAAAAACTACCAATTTCCAAATAAATAACAATTCCTAGTGGATTTGTCCCATTTTTTGGCTTAACAGTGAATAATTTGATCTAGTCCAAATATTGATCCAGAAAATTACCTGCTTCTATTGAGTAAACACAAACATGTTTTGCTGAGAGGCCAAGACTGAATTATCCTGTTACTTTTCTTACAGAACCCTTTTCCCCAGTCTCGGCTGGCATTTGCTCTCAAAAAGGAAGCTGAAGTAATTATTCTAAACAATAGACTTGCTAAACATCATCTTAGCATAGGAGTTTTAGATTCAAATTTTGTTGCTGAACTTTCTTGCCAAGCCAGGCTTATGGTCCTTTGACAAAACTGTCACTTCCAGGTTTTTATTTTGCTTTTTTTCCACTTGTGAATATGAAATCCTTCCATTTATCCGCACAGGAAAATAAAAGCTTCTCCTTAGTTGGTAAAAATCTCTTTTCTGTGGGTAATGGTAATTTTTAATTCTACCACCAGGAAAGATCATCATTAGCTGTAAAGCACTGCTCAATCCAAGCTTTTGCTGAACAGAGGAGCTCTGATGTGAGACGACACTTTCCTCTCCAGTAAGCTGTGCCTCAGAGGCCATGCAGATGGAGCAGCAGGACCCATAATGTCTGAACTGCCTTTTGTAGCAATTCCCAGCCCTCTGGAGCGACAAAGGAGTCACCAACCAGCGCTGGCATTTCTCCTTGCTTTGCTGCTGACAAGCCTGACCCTGTTGTCCTGGGTAACACCCCTATACAGTGCTGTAAACTTGTGTCACCCCACCAAATGCATGAAAACAGCTTCACTTGGGGATTAAAGCCATGATTGCCATGGGAGAAGCCTTGCTTAAGAGCACATAAGGTCAGGCTTCCTCCCATGGGTGGGAAGGTGGTGGCAGGTAGACCCTGTCGGGTGGGCAGGAGTGGGGTAAGGGCAGAGCTGCCAAGACAAGAGCCAGCTCAGCTGGCACCTGGGCTCTCAGAGCAGTATAACCAGTTCGGATTATACAAACACAGGTTTGCTCTGGAATTCTTTTTAGGTGTTTCAAAGGCCTAGCCAGGTCTCTAGAAGATATTCCTCATGTTTTATTTGTTTTTATATGCATGAGATTTCTTAGAGAACAGGACAGTCTCATGAAAGAGTTTTTAATGAAACCTTTCAACCATAACATCCCCAAACTGCAGGAAATGCTGGAATGGTAAATAAAAAATATTTTCATAAAAGCAGGCTATATGTTGTGCTCTCCCTCTGTCATTGTCTGCAGCTGGCGGACCTCATCTACAAGGTTTCTTAAATAGTATGCTTTTGTGATACTTTGCTCTTTGACAAGTACAGCCAAAGATCTGTAAACAGAGACAAAAGCCTAAGAGTATGTGCCCAGGCTATCACAGCCCCAACAGCACGTCCTCACAGGGGCCGGGCGCCTGTGATTGCTAGGATGACACCAGTTTCTACATGAGCATAACAAATAACATCAAAGAAGGCAATAACATGATAACAGAGCTATCCACAGAAGCTGGAAACACCCACATCTCTTTCCTGGGCTGACCAGACAACACCGAGCTGTGCTAGGGTGCTTTTCCTGATGCTTTTTAACAAGCTGGGATTTTTTTAGCCCAGATTCAGAATGGATCACAAGCCATCTCTATGCACATACTTCTTTCCTGCTGCACAGAGATAAAAAACTGCAGCTCTGCTCCATGGCACGCTGCTGCTCTGCCCCAAGAGAACTACACAGGCACACCTACAGCCACACCGCTGACCTGGAAAGGAGCAGAGAACTGGGGGAGGAATTAGAAAAGAAGAGTAGCTGGTAGCCTGTTCTGCTTTATAATGGGGTGCCAGGCATGCAAATGAAAGCCACAGGTACTGCTTTAGTAACACCAGCTCTTGGTAGCTACTCCTGCTTTGTGCTATAGATCTTTGCAGTAAGTAACTGAGAGGGAAGCTCAGCTAAGGACTGTTGTTAAGCTCTGGAGTTTTTCTCCCATCTGGACCCAATGCTAACTGGAAAGCTGGGGGAAGCTGAGGAACTGCTGATGAACAGAGCTGATGGAAGGACTCTGTCCTGCACTTCACACGGAGAGCATGGTGGATAGGTCAGAAAGGCTCCTGCAGGTCTTTGAGTTGCCTTGGTTCTGATGCAAAGCACCTCTCTTGCCTTGCAAATGGCACCCGAGAGAGGTTCAGCTCTATATAGAAGATAAAAGAACTGCTTTCAAAGAGGAAATGTGCAAATTAAAGCTGTAACTGGATTAGGCTGTGAGTATAACTTGCCTTTAGATTATTTATGTCCCATGTGCTTAGTCTTGATCATACTCATTACAGTGAGTACAGCCCAGGATTGTTCAAACTCAGAGCCAGGACAGTTGAACAACAGCCTTTGGGCAGTAGGGTCTTGTGGCTGCTCTGAGCAGGTTGGCAGGGAGGTGTCAGGAGAGTGACTGTGGCTTTGGGCTTGCTTCTGAATCAGACATGCTATTTCAGGATGATCACAGGTCAACAAAAATACACAAAGTCACACTTCTGCTTTTGTATTTTTTGGTTATTTTTAACGCATCCTTGCCTGATGTGTTGTCCTGCCTCTTAATGTCTCTACCTTGTAAGTGGAAGATCCACAGAGACCCTCTGAGCACTGTTGATCCTGCCTGACACTGTCACCCAGAAAACAGATGGGATAATGCTCTGATTTGCAGATGTACAACATGCCAGGCCCAGACACAGAGCAGATACCTGCCCCTTCTTCCTCCAGAGCAGCTGCTGGGTGCCCTCATGGGCATCTCTGCAAGGGCTATGGAGAAGCAGCTGATTTGGTTTGCAGCCTGTCCTTAGGGCTGCTCTAAGCAACAACGGGAAGACAACTGGTGCTTTTGACCCATCCTGAGCAAGGTGGACTCCCATCTGGGGAGCTGCAAGTGTTTATGGGCACATGTCCTTTATTCATTCATTGCAAATGTGAATACTTGGACACATCTTGCACCTTCTTGAGATACTGCAGATCTGCTGAGTTACAGCAAGTAACTGTGTGTGCTTCTCAAGCAAAAGCAAGTTAAAACTCATTACGGTGCTTTGCCTGGCTGCTGATCCTTGAACGTACTTAGCTTGCTACTGAATCATTTCATGGCTGCATTGCTGTGAGCAGCACTTTGATTTCTGTTTGCTTAGGAGCCTGTTGGGAGGTCAGTGAGCACTGCAGTGTGCTCACCACCTCCCAGGGTAAACTCCTTACCCACTGCTTTAAATAAAGTGACATTTGGATTGAGAAGCTCATTTCTTTTTGTGGGGAAGCAGTTTGCACAGTAAACAAAGAGGGGAGAGAATAGATTCAGACTTCATTTATGTGAAGACATGGAAACTACATATTACTGTTCTGCTGTCTCATTGCTTGAAATGACAGACTTCGAGGGTTTTTTACATAACAGATTCAAATGTTGGCTCCTGAGTCCATATTTAGACACTTGCTCAAATGTTAAGAGTACCAAATACCCAGAATCTCCCACTGAGGTCAGACAGGATGTTTCTGGGGTGAAGAGAGGACCAACATGCTCAGTCTGTTTTTTATAAACAGACTAACTATAGAAGAGGATTCTAACTTTTGGCTTGTTAATTTTTGTAGCTATAGTCTGGAAGCAGCTTCCTCTTCTGAGCTGACCTTGGAAAATGTGTTAGGAGTATTTTCTGCTTTCTGTATCAGGAAATGTTATTTGCATCTCGGACTCCTTTTTCCTTTTTAAAAATAACAAAAAAGAACCAAATCATGTAGCAACAAACTGCAAACTAAGAACTTTATTTCATATTTTAAAACCAAATATAAGTTTTTACAACTGAACCTTATTTTCACAGTGGAGACACTTTAGTCCAGTGTCCAGCTAGTTCCATGTTTAAGTGTTATAATTTGGTCAGTATAAGTCTGTAATGCGTAACAGTAATACTGTCTTTGTGCCTTTGCCATTGCACATACCAAGACCGTAAGTGTTAAAATACTTCTGCATTTTTGCAGGAATACTCCCTCAGTGCTCTGGGAAGGTACTTCAGGGATCAATCTGAGCAGTGGAAACAAGCTGGCTTGCAGAGAGTCCAGCGCCATGCCTGGCGCTTGGAGCCTGAACCGCCACATCAGCATCACTTGCAATGGCAAGTCCTCCAGGAAAAGCTGATGCTGTGGAGGAAAAGCAGTGACAGGAGGGTCTTGCTGAGGCTCAGGGCGATGGGTCTTAGGGATGCCAAAGGCTACGACACACAACTGAATATACCCTGAGCTGCATCCAGACTAGTGAGATGAGCCACCTTCAGGTAGAGAAGCACATGGGATCATGGCTAACACTGCCTAGCGCTGACCCCACAGCTCTGCTTGTGGATATCCCCAAGTGGGGAGGGAGGAGGGATAAGCCGCCAAGAGCTCCCTGTGCCACATCCCAGCCCAGATGCTCCATGGGCTCCTGTGCCCTTCTGTGGGTGCCAGGCTAAAGTGAGACCGTGTACCCTGGCCACCTCCTCCTGGTCCCATGAATGCCATGGCGAGGCCTGAGCTGGCTCCAAGACCAGCCAGAGAGCAGATTGCTGTCTCATTTTCTCCGTAGCGCCATCATCCCACATGCTTCTTCAGAAGGTCTCATAGCTACTGCATGAAGTCAATAAAAATTCCAGTTTTAAAAAGCTGGGTTCAACAAAGAAGAATTGTATCAGCAAGATCTAAGATAGCCACCAGGTGTTCATCTCAGCCAATTAATTCCTGGCCTGTGCTGTATCTTTGTCAAGACAGAGCAGATCCAGCAAAGAATGTCACCACAAACTAGTATGTTTTAGCAGAGAGACTTTCCAGAGAATGTGGGTTGGAAAAGAAGCTCAGAGCTGTATAGCAAAAGCACAGTTCAACATTACTAGAGATGCTGCATCATTTTGCAATAGGATGGGAAAAATTTTTCTCCTGCTTGTATCATTTCTTCCCAGAATTGCTGTGTCACTATCACACAGTTTTTGGGCTCCAGGTCCTAGGAACTGTGAATTTGAAGAAAAATTCAGCTGACACAACCATCTTGGAAATGTTGCTGGAATAAACACTCTCTCTAGTCTTGTATGACTTGCTCCAACCCCAAATGGGGTCCAGAGTTGCTCCAAAAGTTCTGGGATGTTCTGATAGAATCATAGAATTTTTTGGGTTGGAAAAGACCTGTAAGATTGAGTCCAACTCTTAACCTAGCACTGCCAAGTCCACCACTAAACCATGTCCCTAAGTGCCACTTCTACATGTCTTTTAAATACCTCCAGGGATGGTGACTCAACCACTTCCCTGGGCAGCCTGTTCCATGCTTGATAACCCATTTGGTGAAGAAGTTTTTCCTAATATCCAATCTAAACCTCCCCTGGCACAACTTGAGGCCATTTCCTCTCGTCCTATCACTTGCTACTTGGGAGAAGAGGCCAACACCCACCAGGCTACAACCCCTTTTCAGGTAGTTGTAGAGAGCAATAAGGTCTTCCCTCAGCCTCCTTTTCTCCAGACTAAAGTTCCCTCAGCCGCTCCTCATAGGACTTGCTCTCTAGACAATTCACCAGCTTCGTTGCCCATTTGTTGTGATGAACACAATGAGTTGTTCCTTCTTTCAGACTTGGCACATTTTACCTAGGTGTAATTACTACCTGCACAGACTCATACCATCAACCTGCCTGTGATGGCCTGGCTCCTGAGAAGTCCTTACTTAAAGTATTTAGAGAAAAATCTGTCACCAGTGCTGCAGAATCCAGATCAGCCCAGGAGTTCTCCCTTGCTCTTTGAGGCATGTGAAGAAAAGTCTCATTAATGCTAATAATAATAAATTATGCAAGTCTTATTGCTATTAAAAGGAGGATGCTGAATGGATGAGAATTCCCTGAGCCAAATAGTTGGCATCACTTTCATCTGGGAATGCTACACATGGATATATTCCAAGCAAAAGGAAAGGATACAGGATCACATCCCTTGGAAGACATTAACGTGGGCTGTACATTCTCTTTGAGCAGCTCCTGCATCCAGCCTGTCACTGCTGATTGTGCTGCAGAATATTTTGTAAAAGGCCAACAGCCACTCTTCCTGTTGTTATTAATGTGATGGAAAAACTTACCTTTTTTCTGAATTGTCTTAATGATGACCTAGCTTCATCACTTAACTATTTGCATCTTAATTTCAATTTTCACATTTTAGGTCAATTTTAAAAGTGCTTGTTCTTGAAAATGTGTCCTTATGTAGGCAGACTGTGATCGAGTCACCCTCTTTTCTTCTCGGGGATAAACAGACTGCTCAGCTCCATGCTCTCATGCTAAAGGTATTTTTCTAGATTGCAAGTAATTTTTGTGGTTCTCCCTTGAACCTCTGCCAAGCATTGAGCATCCTGGAATGTATTTACATCAAAATGGGAGGTGCTGGATTTTGTTTGCCTATTTCTCCCCCTTCTACTCCCTCAGCTTTGTAGAGCAAACTTTGCTTCATATGCACAAGTGACGATCCTGCATGGATCTCAAGTTCAAGTCACCATGAATTAATTTGTGCGAGAAAAGCTGTCTGAGCATGATCTGCATCACTTGTATGCCTAGCAGGGAGCCGTTTTGTTTTCTAAGGAGTTTCCACTGAAAAAGGGGAAAAGCATGTTAAAGCAGGACCAGAGGCTGACAATGAGGTTTCAAACTGCACCAGCACAAGGTCTGGGTTTGCAGCAGTCTAGACAGCAGCCACCACATCTTGCAAGGGTGGCTGGAAAGCACCGTGCCCTCAAACCAGAGCAAGCCACCAGCAGTCAACAATTTGACTTTTTTTTATCCCATTACCCAAGGAAATATTTTGGAACAATGAAATTTACCCAGGTCTAACAAATCACCTGCCTTGAGCACCATTTGTCAGCTCCTCTGTCATTTGCCTGCTTTATTAATAAACTGTTCTCAGTTACACATGTGATGGAGCTGGTCGGGCAGCCACGAAACCTCAGTGATGGGGTAAACTCAGCCGCTCCAGTCTCAGCCCACTGGGACTGATGACAATGGGCAGGGAGTGACTGCCCCAAGCTGAATGGGGCTGATGACTCAATGTCCTCTGTTATTTCATTCCTGGATTTCAGGAATTAGAAATGCTGATTGAATACTTTTTTAGTCTCCTTGTACCACTTTTTTGCATTGCTGCCTAGTACAGGCAGATGGAGAGGGTAAACTGAAGAGGAGACAGTTCTGGTCATTTCCAACAGCCCATGTTCTTGAGGGAAAGTGAAACTAGTCAAGAGGTTGCTAAGTTTTCAGGAAAAGGGCTCCACTGAGACAAAAAAATCTTAGCTATTTGACAGCATATTTTAAAACTTTTCAGCTCATTAGTAAGAAGATGACTATACTGGCATCTGCAGGATAAGTTAATACTGATCTTCCATCACTTTTAAATCTCATTTACTTTTTAGCAAAAATTAATAGATATTACTTGCAGTGGTAGTATCCCTATAGCTTTTCTGCAGTAATTCTCCATTTTTGAGGACACTTCATCTTGGTTTCAGGATAAATTCCAGTATGATAACTTTTCTTCCTTTGCACTCTCTAGGTCATGGAGATGGAACTTCAGGCATTCAGCAGCCCAATTTCAACCCTTGTCAGGTTTGTTCATGGACTATATGAGAAGAGGAGATTTTTCTTCATGCAAAGTCTGTGTGGAGGCAGGAAACTGGGAGCGTGCCGCTGTGGGCAGAGCTGTGAGCAACTGTGAATTCAAAATTCACATTTATCTTGCTACAGAACGGAGTTGCACAGCAATGATTTTTTTCCCCACTTGCAGATGTCAAGATGACATACGCCCACGAAAGCTTAATGCTCAAGCCTGACCCTGAATTTGTGAATAAAACGTAATGTCCAGCAGGATTTACAGCAGCATAGCAGAATTAGGATGGTAGCAAGCCTGTCTGTAGTTCATGCAGGCAATGGTAAGCAATCCCTCGTAGCTCCTCCTCTCTCTGCTAAATTGCCTCTCCTCTAAACTTTTTTTCTATGGAAGGAGGAAAGCGTGCAAAGATATTCTGCAAGGTAACAAACAGCATGGTTTCAAAAATGTGGTAAGAATAGGAAAAACTGGAACACTTTCATTACATTAAGCTAAACCAAGACAGAAAGTTTGTATTGCAAAGAGCACTTCTCAATGCATCTTTTTTTCCCAATAACAGAACACAGTTTGTTCTCAGACTATGAGTCACAGAAGCATCCTTGATGATTTCTAGTTGTTTCCAGTGATACAGGTGGATCTAGCAGCCACTGCAGGCTGTATTGTCTTTATCTCCTGGAGCATGGCACCCTCCTTGGTGAGAAATGCTCTTTACAGTAGACTGTATTCCAGCAGAATATATTCAGCATTTTCCAGTCTTGCCAGACTTATGACATCTCCATAAAAGAAATAGCTGGATGATGATGTGGTATACGCTGGGAATGTTTCTCTAGTGTAAATTGGTGCTGCTTCATTGCCTCGAGCAAAGTTTTTCTCTTCTACAGCAGATGAATACTTGTACTTGTACACTACAAAGAGCCTCCAGACCTGGTGACACGGTTAAGTTTTGCACAATCAGCACTGAATCTCATCTTAAAAATAAAAAATGTCATAGTAGATGGGTAAGCTGCTAGAAAAATGTAACACTTGGAGAAAATCCAGTTGGTTTGGTAACCAGAGTAAGACTGCCTAAACTTGTGGTAGGTCCTAGTTCTGGCTACACAGAACTACTACGAATATTGCACAATGAGTCTGGGAAGTTTGGGATTTTCATTGGACTCAAATCTCTCCTACAGCATAAGTTGATGGTGTATAAGCAATTGGCCTGACCTAATGCTGCAAAATGTTCACTTGAGGTGATACGTTCAACTAAGTGCGTCACCTTGTCTTGTCCCATTTGTGCAGACATTCATGCACACAGGGCTTTGCTAGCATTAATGCTCACGGTGGCTGCTGCTCTGACAAATCAGGGCACTTGTGAGACAGAAGGGACGATGGTTATTAGATGTCTTCCAGTATAAATGGGGTCAGACTGCTCCACGTTCACTCCATGGCTGGCTGCTCCCTTCTCTCCCAGAAACCTTTTACCCAGAGACAGGCCAGTCCAAGCAAACAGCAGCTCACAAACAACTCGCCATTTCAAATATGTACAGGCTTTTTACTGGACAGTTACCGACAACAAATACATCAACAAAAAAGTACATGTTCATTTGTAGATAACTCACAGGCAGAGAAAAGATGGTCTTATGTGGCCTGGTAAATTGTTTGCAATGAATAATTCAATCAGTCAAAGTGCATTTGCTAATGAAAAAGAATGGGAAAGGAGATGTGCTAGCGGCAGCAATGTGTTGTCAAGCCAAGATGAAAACGAAAGCAAGAAGTAGGGCACTCTGCTGCCTTCCCTCTCTCCCCTGCATTAATACCCAAGAAAGTTTAGACCATTTGAAAGCCAAAGAGCTTTGCACTCTGGCAGGAAACTCCAGAAATAAAAGAGAGAGCACTATGTCATACCGTTCCTACCTTGGGATTCTGGACCATGCACAAATACATCATTTCTGTTATTCCACGTTTCCATTGAGATGGTGCCCAAAGGCTCGGTGGGGCTGGCTCATGTCGCATGAGGGGCTGCGCAGCATCTCCCCCCGAAGCTGCTGAGGCTAAGGGTGACCAGTGAACATGACGGCTGTGCGCACCAGCAACTGGTGAGACCTGCCCTCTCTGCAGCTGTCAAGTTTCAGCCCAGCAGCAGGATTATGCAAACACTAACTGATTTCAAACATGCTCCAGAGAAATTTAGGAGCAGCTGGTGATCAAGAGGATGGAATTATCACAACAGGTTTGTTACTGCCCTGTGTGACGTTATCAGCTGGACCCAGCATGCTGCCCACCAGCTGAATCGGCCAAGGCCATCGTTAGCATAAGGGATGCTGTGCATTTTTGACCCAGTGCTGGTCAAGGTCCTGCCTCCACTTAAAATGAATATTAGCAAAACTGGCTGGGCATCTGCGGGACAGCATGCCTGGCCTGCGAAGAAAGCAGTGTGGAGAGCTGACAGTTTTACAGAAAAGCTTCCAGGCTTTTCTTTTTCCTCTTTTCAACTTTCACTTGAGCTGTAATATTTAGGATAATCAGATAATTCAGGGGACACTTCAGCTAAGTCAGAAGGGACCTTTCTCTGTGTGTGTTACGTCTCAGTCTCAAAAGATGCGAAGAATAATCTTTGTGTATCCAGTGTGCTGCACTGTCACCTTCCTCAGGACAATGTGCTTCTACTATCACAGCTCACGGTGCTGGGGGCAGTGGCAGCCAGGCAGCGGGGGAATATTAGGACTATGTAACTGAGGAACGCTGCTATTTTCATCACACTTTGGACCATATGTGTTGAGAAAGAGGATTTTGCTACACACACCTCTGCAATGGGGAGTGTGATATGGGGCAGACCTTGATGTGGGACAGGAGTTCAGGCAGAGCTCTCTCCGTAGCTGATGGCTAGGTGTTTTTCCCTAGCTGAGCCTCAGTCTTCTTATCTGTTCTTTGGGCACAAGGGGTATTAACCTTGTTGGTAAAGTGTTTGAGATCCACTGAGGAAATCCCCTTGATAAGATGAGAGGTTGTTATTAAAACATTTTAAATTCCTCCATGACTGTTTTCAAACCCTGCTTTGCAACACAGTGGAAGAATGTTTATTAATGCCTCTTTCTTCTCTTGGCTGCTCTGCTGCAGCCCCAAGTCCTTGCTTTAATACTCTCCCCTTCATGCTCCAGTCTCTTTCTGTAACCCACCACTGCAGTTCACTGTTACCTGTGTACTCCATGGGCCACCTAACCATATGGATGTGTCAATTTTTCCTATGTGATCCTTGCTCTAGGGACCACTAGAATAAAATATCACTTGGGAAAAGACCTCTTCTCCTCCAGTTCCCATCCTGATACCTGGCAATGGCTGGAGCAATTCTGTTTACCTTCCCAGGGCAGGAACTCCTCTGCCGTGTTTCTTGCTGCCCCGTTCCCGAATGCTGCAGCCCCTCTCACGGCTGATGGTGCATTTCAGCACATGCGATCTCAGCTGGGTGGTAATACTGACTGCTGACTGTTTTGGGCAGAGGATGCATATATGTCTGTCCAGTGAGTAATGCACTGTGTGCACAGTGGGGTGCGTTAATTCTTTATTTTATGAGGGCTGGCAGTGTTTGCTGACTTCCTCTCCTGCGGAGATGAGAGTGGAAGCACCGTGTCTTCTCACCATAGCCGGCCTCTGACCATCATTGCTGTTTGTTATTCACACACCAGAGACCAAGACTAGCAGTGGTTATTATATACGTCACTCAAGGGAAGGAGACAGAAGTTGCATTAAACAGAGTGCAGTGAAACAGTTCAACAAAGGGCACCTTTCCTCAAATGCATCTTAAACATCTTAGTGCACTGCCGGGATGCCTAAAATGCTTCTGAATTTACCGTATGTATTTCCTTCTTATGGGAGTTAGTTTTTTTCCTTGCAGGGCACAGGGATTGAAAGCACTTAAGAGCAACAAAAGGAGGCCAGTTCATTTGGTGACCGAACACAGGTTGCTATTGTGAGCGCCAGAAATAACAAACCACTTTTGAAACAGAATTGCAGTCAGAGGCAAGGAAAGAGACATCAGCCTTGTGTGCAACACAAGGCTGTCAATTTAACTGCTTCCAGGAGATGGGCAGCAGATCCTGGCTCATGCCTTGCAAGAGTCAGTGTCTCACCATCCCTGACCTTGCTGCACAGGGCATGGTACCCAGCCCCGAGGACCGGGTTGCTCAGCTCCCTCCACCTGTAGCATCCCATTTCCCCAGCTGCCTTTCCACACTGCTGGTGCTCCTTTCAGACAGATGGGGGTCAAGGCGATCTGCCGGAGTAAGATTTCAAACCTTGTTATGGTGCACTTGTTCTCAGTCAGGATTTACGTACCTGGCATGCTCATTGCTTGGCCTCTGCTTTCTCTGTCACCATTCAAATTAAGGGGCCTGTAAGGTTGACAGCAGAGAGCATTCAGCGTCTATTATACTGGCTAAGGAAGAAAGTTATGGCAGGACAGCATATTCCCTCTCGGCCTGCAAAATACTGTGTCCCTATTTGCCTTTGAGCCAGCCCAGTGAAGCAGACTCTTTCCCGAGCATCAAAACTTACTGCTCCAAACTCTTAGCTCAGGACAAGCTGCCGGCCTGAGCCACTTGCCTAACCTAAGCCTGAAGACAAGGCGGCTGCGAAGAGGTTGATTTGCACTAGGAATCGGCAGGGACAGCACAGCACCCTGACATCCAGCGCTACCCCCCATCCGCGTGTCCTCGGGGGGAGCAGGATGGCACCGGCTCGCTTCGGTGGCGTGGGCTGCGGAGCCGATGTCCTACTGGTAAGCCCATCACAGCTATGTGCCAGGACTGCCTGCAGGACAAGTACACGGTGTTCCCCTGCTCCTCTGGACACCACCTCTGCTCTGCTATTTCCTTCAGTTAACCCCACGGCAATTTCCCAGCTGGAAGCAGCTCCCTCACACCCTGCCCTGCCAATGGTTAGCACTGTGTTCGGGACTGTTAGCACCTAATGCTGTTCCTGATTTTTCCTCTGAACTTTCCCAGGTTTGTAGCTGATCGAATCTGTACAGGATGCTTTTTGCAGAGATGCCCTCCTTCTCGCTGGCCTGCTCCCCACATCCACGAGCGGCCCCGGGGGCCGGGCACAAGGGCGGCAGAGAGGCAGAGCACAGTTTGTCGGAGCTGCATGGCACTTGAGTGCTTACGAGCTGGGTGGAAAAAATGTTGAGCTGTGGGAAGCAATGATCTTTCAATTACCACTGAAAAGTGTATAGTCAGACATTTAAGAGCAGCCCTGGCAGCAAAACAAAGAGAAACTCTGGGTGAACTAATCCAAAAACAACAAAAGAAGTTTTCCTTTGCCCCTCCTGGGTTAGAGCGCTGCCTTTCCATAACATCAGCCTGTCTCGCTGTCTCTTTCTCACACGCACCCATCCACTCCTGCCCAAAAAGCGTTCAGAAAGGAAAACGACTCTGCTGGGGGGAACATTACTTTGCAGATTTTTCTGTACTGCAATGAGAGAAGAGAAAGAAGCGGGGGGGGTGGCTCACCCGCGAAGGCAGCCGAGGAGCAGCAGCAGCAGTGCCGTGCCGCCGCTGCGACCCCGGCAGCCGCGGGCAGGCAGCTCTTCTACCGCAACCGGTCCGCCCCGCAGGGAAGGGGGGAGCAGCCGTGCCGCCGGCGTGCGGGGAGATACGAGGCGGGACTGGGACCGGGGCGGCTCTTCTTCCTCCCCTCGAACGCCCCCGGGCTGCGGGGGCGGATCTGGAGCGCGGGGGGGAACGGCTGTCAGGGGAGGGGGGGGGAAGGCGTGGGGGGAGCCGTTATTCCGTCGGGCTTAGTTTAGTTACTCAGTGGCGCTTGGTTTAGTAACTCGTAATCATGTCACAGATGACACAGGGCATCGCTTCATGAACAGTTTGGCTTGCGCTCCCACCCCAGACTGGATAAACTTAGGGGTTTGGTCTCCTAAATATACATACCTGGCAAGGAAGGAGAGCTCACCTTCTGCCATCCTTCCACAGAGGACACGTGGATGGTAGCAAGATGGTAGAATGGATTTTTCACATGAAAATGAGGATCCTATTTGCTTTTTGGGTTTAAAAGGTTTTTCAAAGCAAGTCCCAGGAGGGCTGGGACGACTCCATCCCCACGCATGGCTCCACACCTGGGCCCTGAGTCCGCATCCTCGGGCCAGGGGCTGTCCCCGCGTATCGCATCCGATGGGCATTTCCAGGCAAACTCTGCCTCACTTGGAAAGTTCCCGCCTGCCTGGAGGTTATTATTTGCAACAGCGCTGGCTGCTGCGGAGCGCTGGATGTGAAAGGCAATGCCCCGGGGAGCATCTGTCCTCCTGTCCAGACAGCTGCTTTCTGCGCTGGGCTACACCCAGGCTTTGCCACATCTCTTACACACCGAGGGAGCAACCTAGGGAGACGCCTGGCCATACGCCCCGTTCCTCTTCTGTTTAGGTGTCTTAGGAACGCAGCAGGTAGAGCTGCTCTTAGGCAACAGCTCATATAGCGACAGCACTCGTGGGGCAGTTCTGACTCCCTCGCACATATGCCTGCATCCCTCTGCTCCCACTTTAGCAGGCCGTCTGCAGCGTGCTGCCTATAGCAGGCAGGATACAGGGGCAAAATAAGCCTCTCAGCTCATCCTTTGCTTGCCCAACAAAAAGCAAAGAAAAAAAAAATTGCTGTTTGAACAGACAAAATTCACTAGATTTGCAGGATTAGGGAAATTCTGGTTTTTTATCAAAATCTTTTTACATCTGGCCAAATGAACACAGTCCTGTTGGAGTGAATCTGGAGATTTAGAGAAAATAGACTGACATTTTTAGCATCCTTTGCAATTACATTTCTGATTTTTGAAAAAAGCTGACCACTTCAATTTTATTTTTTTTTTAAAAAGCAAAGAATAATTATGTATGAAAAAATAAGTTTCCTGAAATATTTTGAATCACGGTGGCAGATGAGTTTCTAGTTTCAAGAGCTTTGGAAGAGACAAATTTCTTTGCTCTTCACAGCAGCAGGCATGGCTCATGGCTGGGGAGCTGCAGCCGGAGCAGGATTTGTCCTTCAGGGCAGCCAGCAGCAGAGCTGAGCTTCACAGCCCGGACTGCATGGAGCTACATACCTCAACAGCAGATCCACAATCATTTAATAATTATTTCTGCATTAGTCTATGATGGCTATTGTAATATTTTCATTGTACATTTCTAGCCATTTGCAGGCAGCAAAGCTGGCATCGTATAAATGCAAACTTCTCTTCTGTTAGAGAAAGGATGGTGCTGTCCAGTGTCTCTGCATGTTTATCTGCTCCTGCCCCTTCCCCAGCTTCTTTTGTGGTTGTTATTTCTGCACATTATCTCCTTGTGCCATTTGTCAGCAGGGAAGGACGCTGAGTTTCCCTGCTGGGTGGGGCCAGGCATGTGTGTGTGCTCCTGCGAACCCCTTCCCTGAACACATCGGCTTCTCATGGCAGTCCTCAGGGCACATATCTTATGAAATAGTACAAAAATAGGCAGCACACAACTCAAATAACACATTGCTCTTTCTTCAGAAGTACTCAAGACCTGGACTGGTTTGGGAGGAAAAGATCCTCCTGTGAACCACCTCCCTTCCCAAAAACTGCTCCTTTGAATGACTTCCCGAAATATCCACACGGCTCCAGGAAAAGTTCCAGAGATCCGAAACAGAGAGGCTTTGCTCCACAGTCAAGACTTCAAACATTGCCATTTAGCAGCCTTCTGAAACACAGTATTTCAATGTCTTTTGCTCTTTGCACAATAGCAGTAATACGAAGAAATCTCACAAGCACAGCTGGTCTAAATAACTATGTGTATGAAATACAAACAGACTTCTTGGGCCTGGTACATACATCCTGCTGCTCTGGATGACTTCTAAACACAGAACACAGTGAGCATCAATTGACAACTCATAAACTATTGAAAAGGGATGCTGGGCTATTTCTGTATCCTGAAAGTGTGCACTGTCTGGAGAAAATGGGAGGGAATAGTTTTAGTTTTGAGCTTAGCTTTAGTGAAAGGATTTAGACAGCTAAGTACATTTAAAATTACCTTGGGCTGTAGTTTCTTTTCTTTTTCTGGAATACCTATTAAGTAGCAACTTAACTGTGTATTAATGCAAACATACAAACAGCCCAAGCCCAGAAATGCTCAGTGAATTCTTTCTTAAGAGGGAGAATATGGCGAGATGCACGCCTCAGTCTGTGCATGCTCCAGGCCTTGGACTTCTGCATGACCCATATGCATAACCAAAAAAATTAGAGCATTGCACTCAGGGGATCAGCCCTGAGCCATTTTTGACAGGAGTTAATATATGGCACGAGATCTGCTGAAGGACAGAGGATAACAGGCTCATTTGTCAGCCTGTCCAAAGCAGTTGTCTTCTGGATATATTTCAGCATCTCAAATATTTTGCAAGCTGCTGTCTCATGCAACTGTACTACATTTTTGCAGACACGACCGTGGTGGCTTCAGTCTGGGTAAGGAGGCCATGTTACGCTTCATTACTGTCACACTGTAAGCCTGGCACTGCTGCACATGCTGAAATACTGGGGAGGGACTCTGTACCTTGTCTGGATGATACTGTTGACAGCGAAGCCAAAAACTATATGTGGCCAGTTATAGAGATGAGTTAAGTAAGTGAAGGGTTTTGTTCATTTCTTTCCTTCTTGGAACAGAGAGGGAAATAAATCTATTACAACGATATATATTAGAGAGCATTTTTTGTGATTTACTTCTCTCTCCTCCAAAAATGGTTCTTTGCCAGTTCAGATGATCATTATTTGATTCTTAAAAACATGGCAGCAGGCAGAGACATGTTCAATATGCATAAAAATAATAATTTTTATTTATGTAATATGCACAAAAATTCTAAGGATTTCGTCCACATAAGTAAAAGCAATACTAGATATCCATTGATCTACTGAAATCACTAGATCTACTGATACATTGGACACTATAGTTGGGAAATTAGCTTTCTTTTTAGGAACACAGAATCTATCAAGAAATAAAAGAGGCTGTGAAAATCTCTGATAAGGGAGAAATCCTTGTTGTAGTGGTGAAGTCCTGGTAACAACATCATCTGCTTCCAGATACCAAGATCAACAAAACCAAGAATATTGGAACAGCATTTAATGATACTTTTCTATGTAAGGATTCAGAAAGACAGCACAGTGGAAAAATATGCATTTCCTTGAGATGTGCCAAAAGACCGCCGTGAATATTCCTAATGTGACTGTGCACCGTGCCAAGCGCACGATGTGAGTACCTGCCTTCGGCACAGAGAGTTGTGGGGCCAGGGCATCTTCAATGTTCAAATTGTCAGGAGGAGGTTTCTCCCTTCAAAGTGAGAATTCAGTGATTTTTTTGCAGCTTTTTGCCTCTCACCAGAATATTCCTGCCAGCAAACTTGTTTTTTGGATATTTGTGGAAGGTGAATCATAACAAAGGAATCAACAGACACAGCTGAAACAGGCTGCCGCCCGGTCCATGTTCTGGCAGCTCATTTTAGGGAAACGACACTGATTTACTGCCATTGACATCCAAAATCTTGTGGAGGAATCAGGCCTTTGCTTCTCAGACACACATGTTTGTTTGATTTTTGTGGCTATGCTGGGTAACAGGGGAGTTATTATTTAAATGGAAGCAGTAAGTACAGTGTAAACAAAAGAAAGAAAAAGGGGGAGAGCATCATGACTGCTGTGATAACTTCAGCCTCAGCAGCCTGAAAGTCGTGTGGCATTTCTGCAGAACATCAGGCCAAGCAGTGCTGCTTGACCACAAGCTTTCTCTGTAGTGCTGTGGGAAACCTTTGTAAGGTTAAAGAGAAAAGGCAGTGCTCACCGGCTCTCATCCCCCAGCCCAGGAGTGGCCCCTGCTGCGCTGCAGGGACGGTGCTGCCTGCTGACAAAACTCTGAGTAAGGACTGCAGGTTCTTGGTACTGTGGCCCATGTCCAAAGAGCATCACAGCATCAGCCTACAAAGCCCTTGAACAAGGTGTCTTCACCTATGGTCTGAGAGCATCAGGAGTGTAACATGGTAAAGACTGCAAGGACCTCATCTGCTTTGGTGCTGGGTGCTAGGTAGGGCATTGCTCACCTGTGTTTCTGACCCAAAAGCCAACCTACTGTATCAGGAAGATCCACCTCAAACAGCACAGAGTGCATCCTTATTTAGCTGATACATGCATGTTATTTTGGGGATCAGACACCTTACTTACGATAGGAGCCGTGGTCACGGCATAATGCCTTCTGTAGAGCTAAGGAAAGGACTCGGCAGGAAAAGCTTCTCAGACTGCACAAAGGGAAACTCGGTGGCAGGGCTTGGGCTGTGTGCCAGGTTTGTGCATGTAATGGATTTTGGGGGCCAGTTCTCCAGCACAGTACAGGAGCGTGGGAGCTCCCCACCATGTGGGAGCCAGCCCGTAGGTTGTGCTCCCAGCATTGCTGTGTCAGACAGGCGGAAGAGACAGACGCTGCTGTGGGTGATTTCTCCTCTCTGCTACTTCGGTACCACGGGCAGGAGTTTGTCCTCCTACTGAAGGGTGTTGCTGAAGCTGAAAGATAACGTTTCAAAGAAATTCTGGCATTTAGCATATGATAACTTAAAATCTTATCAGGATCAAAACGCCTCTGATATAAAAAGCTGTTACAAAGTTTTTTTAAGGGCTTGACTTCCTTTGCTCTGCAGTGAATACAGTCCGAAGTAAAGGCCAAACTTGAGACTGTCACACTAGCTGAGGGACACTCTTTTTGCTAATGCTGACACCACTTCTCTAATGCATCTGAAACTTTGCTGTGGGGGTAGATGCTAACTCCGAAAAATGAGCCACTGTCACTGTTGCTGTCGCAGGGTGGGACAGGAACTTTCCTGAGTGCTCCCCACTGGGCACCAGGGTCTTTGGGATGCATGGCTGGCAGGGGCAATGCCTCTGGGAAGGGAAACAGAAAAAGCATGTTGTGCCAGGATCTGCCATGCCGGAGCCCAGCAGAGCAGCCCCTCTGCACGGCCATGCTTGCTTTTCTCATCCCTACTCTGGGTAATAAGCTCGTGAATTGAAAAGCGGCTCTCCAGAACTCTTAATAACCAAAGATCCCCCTGAAATCAGTTGTTTGCTTCATGCTTTAGCTGTTAGAAAAGTCATATCCCATTTCAGAACAGGGGGAAAAGTACCATACACTGAGGTCCAAATGCTCCCATTCAGGGAACCCACAAAACACTGCTACAAAGTCTGCAGGCTGGCAGGTGTCCGGGCAGGGAGGTGGGAACAAAAGGTGCCCTATATTGCACCCTTTGCCCACTTGCCAGACTGCTGCCCTCAAGCTGAGCCACCCCGACTTTGCCAGCGCTAAGGGACGAGTCCCACATAAACACTCAAGGAGATTTGGCTCCAAAAGCTGTGTCTGGCACCATCCTACCCTAAAAACCACAGAAGCCAAAAACCCCAGGCTTCCCTGCTTGGCAGCACGCTTGGTACCAACAGCCTCTGAGCTGCTGAGCCTGTCTTGTTCCATGGCAAGGAAGCTCCATTTTCTCATCACTGCCTCCAGTGCTGGATACACCAAAAACTAAGCCAGAGGAGGCTTATCAGCTATGAGCCATATGCCAGGCTCAAGGGCTGATGAACGATGGCACCCACTGCTATTTGCAGCCAGGTGATTATATGTTCATAACAAATATGCAATCAGTTCAGTGCGATCAGGAACATGTTTCATCGCGTGTGCACCAGGGCACAGGTACAGGCTTGAGCTGCCTCCTTCTTCTTATACTCTTTAACGATTTTCTCTCCTGCCAGATAGCCCCTGAACTGATGCCCATGAGTAGTTCACACATCTCCTCTTCACAAAATGAATGCACAAAGGTATTTGAGGAGAAATGAAATTACTCATGATTTCAAAAACAGATACAGCTGAAAAACATGTTTGTTTCAACATCTTCTATGTTCCCCTTTGTTTCACCTTAGGACATCTGCAACTATTTGAATTTCCAATGGAACTTTTCAAAATGCATTTTTTTTCCATTACAAGTGACCTTCAGTATAAGGGGAGTTAAATATAGGGTTAGGAAACACAGCAATGTTCAGGTTGAACTAAATGCTTTTGATTGCTCAAGATTAAATATTTTTCTCCTCCCCATCTTGCTAACCCAGACCTGTTCTCTTTTTGGTTTGTTTTGACCTTTGAGCTGACAAATGCTTCCCCTCCTGTGCCTGCTCAAGGGTAGCTGTAACACAAGCGCAGTACGTGCACCTTGTAGTACGTTTCGTGTTCCTTCCCCCGGTGTTCTCATTTGCCTTGAGCTCTTTGAATTTGAAGCCTTCATCTCTGCTTTCCAGCACATTTCCCCCTCTGCCAGCTGAGAAGAGGCATGTTCAGCACTGTGATGGTGGAGGCAGCCACGCTGAGCCCTGCGGGCAAGGGCTGCGGCAGAGCAGGCTCACGGGGAGCTGCAGAAACCTGCTGTGCCCCTGAGAGCCAGCATCAAGGTTTCTCTTATGAGAAAGGAAGGATGCTTACACTTTCCCTTGGTGGATTTTTTTATTTGTGAAAGAGCCAGTCTGACCTCAACAGGTCCTCTTGCATATCTCACTTTGGGCAGAGCCAAGGCCATGGACCTGCGTTACCCTTCATACCTTTCTTGGGAGTACTCCAGCAGCGGACAGGGACACAGTCTTCTTTCTTCGTGAGTTTTATATCATCTGTTCATCTGCTCTGTCAGAACAACCTCCACTGTCAGCCTAAATGGATGGGCAGCAGCTGTCACTGCTGAAAGCATCCTTGCTTTGCAAGACATGAGAATTCAGAGGATTTTGAGCTTGGCAAAGCATTTCGGAGATGCATCACGGCATAGTAAGATTCCTTGGTTTGTGGTTCCTTTGCTTTCTGCACTTCATTTCACATGGATTCCCAACAGTGTTGACTTTAGAATGGGTATTTGTCACACACTTAAAGCCTGTCTCCAACTCATCAGGGACAGCCACTTTAGCCAGACCGTCAGTTTGATATGTAGAAGTTTCAACATCTGCATTGGTGGCTTGTCTAATTCTCCCTCCCGATCCCCCAGCACAGAATATTGCCATCCCTGATCCTCCTGCCAACGCCTGCTTAGGGTACAGAAATGTCATAGGAGAGAGTCCTCATTGACAAAACCACAAACATGGGCAGCTTTACAGAAAAGCTGGCATATTGTACATGCTGCAGATAACTGCGCTGCTAGGAGAGAGATAGCCTGGGCAATAAAATGCAAACAATGAGTGTTTGCCCAGCAGCTTGTGGACTTGCAGCAGGCTGCCAGAGGAAGCAGGGAGCAGTTTGTATCAACTACTTCATGGTCAAGGCCAGAGAAGCAGTAAAGGAGAACTCGGGGATGATGTGCTGACAGCTGGAACCCTGTTGGGTAGATCTGCATTTGTGGTCCCTTAGAGACAACTGCAGACCTCTGGTCCCAACCATCCTGCTAAAACAGGCCATGGACCGACCATGTATGACTTCTCCCTCTGCCTGTTTTCTTCCACACTGAGCATTTTGCAAGGAAAGGAGAAAAGGAAGCAGATGCAGGTGCAAGCAAGAGTGTGGACTGCCCCCAGCTGAATAACGCTGTTCATATGGCAAATGAGGAACTACTATGCTCTTGCTTGTGTGCTACTGAATAAATTATGCTTTTAATAATAGTAATGAGGCTGAAAATCAGTTTTGCACACACAAGTTTGTGTGAGAGTGCCGACAGGAGCTGCCCCCCATGCAACAGGTGATTCCATAAGCCGCCCTGGCTGCCCACACCACAGGCAGCTGCCTGCACCCAGGGCTCGATCTGCCCAGGCTGTTGTTTTAGCAGTTGTGTCTTCTTAATCCCCCCTGCCACGTGTTAGTGCTCCCTTGGCATGCTTGGCGCTACCGGCAATGACTGCAGCTCTGCTTGGCTGAAGCAGCTGGGAGTGTGGGGAAGGGTGGCCTCCAAGAAGTCTTTATTTTCATGCTGATATAGATCAAAGTTTTTCTCTCCACGGTTTCATGGCAGTTCCTGGCTGGGGAGGAGGACTCGCTTGGGAACTGAGTGATCTCTCCTGGGGTGAAGGCAGCCGCCACACCGATAAGGCAGGGCTGCACGTGACACTGAGGGCAAATCGCAAAGGGCAGTTTGGGACAGAGGAACTGTTAGCCCTTGGTGGATTTGTATCCAGAAAGTAAAGCTGTCATTAAAGGTCATTTGGATCACAGCATATGTGTCACCCAAGGGCTTGTCTGTAGAAAACATGAGTTTGCATTGCCATGGCCTTTCCAAGCCCACCACCCTCCTGTATCCCTTGGTGATATCACTACTGCCTTCATAATCACAGCTCTGAGAAATCCCACGTGTGGACCAGCACCCCACTGTTCTAGATGGCACATAGGCACTGGGCATGATCATCTTTATACCAAAGCATCTAAATTCTCCAAATAAAGAATGAAAGGTGGCAGATAGACACACAGAGTGGTATATTCAAGGAGGTGGCATCGTGGAGGAGGGTTCAAAGTTTTAAAGATCATGCAAAATATGGCAAGCCTATAAAAAGAAGATGGGCTGTGCCAAGGGGAATATCCAACTCACCATCCTGAAGGATTCAGCAGCTAGGTGACATTAGCTAGGCTGGGACTTGATGGGGGAAGCTTTAAGAATCCTGTTTTGCTCACTGGGAGATCATTACCACGATGAGAAGAAGATGCCAGGGTCTCAAGCTGAGATTTAAACCTGAGGAGCTGTGCATGCACCAGAAAGGTGGATGTATGCGGAAAAACCTTCCTCCCAGCTAGGGATGTAAAACTCTTACAGGCTTATTTGCACTGTGGGGCAAAAGTTTTATTTGGTATGTGTTATACACAGCACATCTTCCACCTCCCAGGTCTGTGAGGCTGGTCCCCAGTGGGGAAGTTAGATTCTTTTTTCCAGTTACAGGATGGGAAAATAAGGGTTTAGTTGGTGAAACAGAACAGGAAAAGGATCAGTTATAGCTGGAGCAAAAATAAATGCTTCATTTTGCATTGACTTGAATACTTTCAATGCTTCCAGCCTCCTTTAAACATTTAACCTCACATCCAGAATGAAGTGTCAAGTGATGTTGCTTTAAAATGTTGCACTTGAATCTGTTGTTAGAATTTTTATTCCCCAGGATTTGGGGGTGATTTGCTGAGTTTGACACTTTCTGTCACTCACCAAAGCTGACCTGTTGGGGGAAGTTCACTATCCACTGAACAGCTTACACCCAGCTTTTATGAGAAGGGCTGGTCTGATGCTGTTTGTGGTTAAGTAGGAGCCCAGAGGCAATAGCAGAGCAGCACAGAAGGGTGAACCAGGACCCATAGGGCTGTGAAACAGAACCACAACTCTACACCTGTGTTAGGTTTGCGTGGACAGGTTTTGGTAGCAGGGGGCTTCTGTGAGAAGGTGCTAGAAGCTTCTCCTATGTCTGACAGAGCCCATGCCAGCTGCCTTCAAGTTGGACCCACCTCTGGCCAAGGCTGAGCCCATCAACAACGGTGGTAGCGCCTCTGGGATAATATATTTAAGAAGTGGGGGGGAGGAAAACCTGTGCAACTGAAGCCAAAGTGAGGAGTGGGAATATGTAAGAGAAACAATCCCACAGACACCAAGGTCAGTGAAGAAGGAGGGGGAGGAGATGCTCCAGGCGCCGGAGCAGAGATTCCCCTGCAGCCCGTGGGGAAGACCATGGTGAGGCAGGCTGTCCCCCTGCAGCCCAGGGAGGTCCACAGTGGAGCAGATCTCCACCTGCAGCCCATGGAGGACCCCACGCCGGAGCAGGTGGGTGCCCGAAGGAGGCTGTGACCCCGTGGGAAGCCCGCGCTGGAGCAGGCTCCTGGCAGGACCTGCAGACACGTGGAGAGAGGAGCCCACGCTGGAGCAGGTTTTCTGGCAGGACTTGTGACCCTGTGGGGGACCCACGCTGGAGCAGTGTGCTCCTGAAGGACTGCACGCCGTGGAAAGGACCCACGTTGGAGCACTTTGTGAAAAACTGCAGCCCCTGGGAAGGACCCATGTTAGGGAAGTTTGTGGAGGACTGTCTCCCATGGGAGGGACCCCACGCTGGAGCAGGGGAAGAGTGAGGAGTCCTCCCCCTGAGGAGGAAGGAGCAGCAGAGACAATGTGTGATGAACTGACCGTAAACCCCATTCCCCGTCCCCCTGCACTGCTGGAGGGGAGGAGGGAGAGAATCTGGGAGTGGAGTTGAGCTGGGAAGGAGGGAGGGGTCGGGGGAAGGCGTTTTAAGATTTAGTTTTTATTTCTCATTATCCTACTCTGATTTGATTGGTAATATATTAAACTATTTTCCCCAAGTCAAGTCTGTTTTGCCCGTGACAGTAATTGGTGAGTGATCTCTGCCTGTCCTTATCTCAACTCACAAGCCCTTTGTTATATTTTCTCTCCCCTGAACAACTGAGAAAAGGGGTGATAGAGCAGCTTTGGTGGGCACTGGGCATCCAGCCAGCATCAACCCACCACAGCATCTCAGCTCAGAGGTGTCAGCCTCCCTTTTTGCAGCAAGTGGGTAAGTATGAGCAGGACCTCTGGGCTTACAGCAGCCACCCTCAGCGTGGGACCTCAGTGGTGAAAAAAGAAATCAGGAAGGTATAGCTGTGAGCCTGGGGAAGGCAAGCGGGGATACATCTGCCAGCATTGGGTCCTTGTGGGCACACATCTGCCAGCCAGCCTCACCAGGGAGCTCATCAGGACCTTTCACACTGAGTGATTTCTAACTCTTTGTAAAACAGCTCTTTCAATATAATCTTTAAATAATTGCATTAATAAAGAAATGGAACCTGCAGTGAACACAGGCCTTTAAAATCATATGTAAACGAGGCCAGATTTTCCAAGCTGCCTTCATGGTTATCTGGCCTGACAAATCCATCAGACAATATTGTAGTCATCACCACTGCTGAAAGTGTGTTTCAAAAGATAAAGCAAGCTACTTAGCAGCTATGTGACAGAGAAAGGTATCTCAGATTTTCTTCCAGTACCAATTTGATGGACCATAAGGATATAATGATTGGAAAAGCCTCTTTTTGCAGATCAGGAGGGGATATTTAGTTGCTGAAAAGTGTTTTTATGTGTTAATGCCTTTGGCAGTGCTTCAGTCTCAAATTTCTTGTGAGATACATGTGTGAATACAAAACTAAGTCAATTGTAAAAATATTCAGGGAAAAATCAAACCTAAGGCCAAATGTTCCTTGCCCTCCTTCTAGAAGAAGTGCCTTTTGTTCATGGCTTTCACACCATTTTAAGTTGGTCTGGATAGGAACACCAAAAATGTGAAAAGTGCAGACACATAATGCTAAAACAGCAACAAAAAGTGTAGGAAGAGATGAAAACTCTTCACACTGCTGAGTTTAAACATGAGATGAGATGAGATCTCTGTTGTCCTGATATGTGTTACTCTGTCCTTTGGAGGAGCTTCTTACTCCATCTGGGGCATTTGGTGCTGGTAGCTCTTAACACTGTGTTTTGTCTCCATCTGGAGCACAGGAGAAGCTGAAGTCGAGAGAGTTGTAACCACAGACACCACCCTCCCAAGCCAGCTCCGGTGCCTGGAGGCAGGCAGCTGGGCTGCAAGCTGGTGAGCACATGGGCACATCTCCTGCAAGTGTGGCCCTCAGAAATGTCTTGGACCATCCACCCCTTGTCAAAAAAGCTGGATCTCTAAAGAAATGCAGCTTTGGGCTCTTCCATTGGAGTGCCAGCTGGGGCAGGGACACAAAAGAGGTGCAGACACTCAGCCCTTAAACCTCAGAGTGATGAAACACCTGGGGCAGACGCTTTGGAGAATATCCTTGGCTTGGCGAGACTGGGAGCAGGGGCCCACAGTGCCCTTTGGAGAACGGGTTTGCCCTTCCTGTATAGGTCAGTATGGCCAGGGCCTGGTTATCTCAGGTACCCTCCACGTGTGGGAGCCAAGGAGCTCTCGCTGATATCATCTGCCTTCCTTAAAAGACCTTCAGTGCCTGCTGCAGAAGCAGGAGGATGTGGAGTGCCCTTGCTTGAGGACAACACAGCCTGTTTTCTAATTCTGCCTGTGCCCAGCCCACTAGAGAACCATTTTTTTTCCACAAGAGTATTATTTTCTTCTGTTTTTAAGCCACGTTGCAGCTATGAATACCCTTCCATCCTGCATGTCCCTATCAGCTCTAACAAAGAGAGTGAGATGAGCTTCTGGGAGGAATTCCTTTCTGGAGCTGATGCTGAGAAACACTTTTTATGAGCTGTTTACTGTCCTTTTCCAGTAAATGACTTTTTTTACAGAGCACATTGGTCAAAATCTGCAAGCTGTTGTCAGGCTGGAATGCGAAATGCCAGGACAGTGTCCAGTTAAAAGTTGCTGTGATGGAAGTTATGTGAGTCCAGAAGACAAGGTTTCTGCTCACCCATCTTAATTGGCGCAAATGCTCTTCAATGTCAGTGAAAGCAAATATCCATGCAAAACACATTTTGTTATGAATTCATAAAGAATTGCCTGTCCAAATGAATTTTTAACTTTATGCAGCTTCTTCATTGCTGAGCACTCTCCCCTCAGCCAGGACAAGGTACAATCCTGCTCTGGCCAAAGAGGTTTTTTTGGGACATGGGAGCTTTCTGCAAACTCCTCGCACAGACTGTCCCAAGGCTGCATGCTCCTTGGAGGCGTTGTTGAAGTGCTGTCTGCAGGACTGGGCTTGCTCTCAGAGCTGGTGATTGCTTTTAGAGAAAGGTTTTATGTTTTCTAAGGTGTTTGTCATCACAGTAGCGCTGTTGGTTTGTCCTCATCTCCTCCTGCCTAGGAAACATTAAACATTAGCTACAGACTACTAGCTGAAGAGGAGGCATATGGAAAAGACTTTCTGTACTACTGGAAATAAGTGTAGTAATGATTTCAGGATGCAGACCGGAGGGGAAATGAGCTGGGCTCTTGCCATGTGAAGGCCAATCAGTTTATAACATGGAAATGCTGTTTTCTTGTTCTTTTTGAAGAAAATATTCCTTGCTTTTAAAATGAAGCTTGCAGGAGTTTTGATGATGATGAGTCATCATTCCAAATGAGGTCTTTAGTGGGTTACCAACCCGCAGCCCAATGCAAATGATTTCAGCAGCTGACAGTCACATACTGCAATGACCCCAGCTACGCAAGAACCCTGCCTAGAGTCAGGCACCAAGAGAAAAATTAATTTTAACACATCTAGATCAGCAAAAACTAGAACAGCAAGAGCTAAGCACAGGGAGCACAGTGGTGGGGTCACGAAGGAGAAAGCATTGCTCTCAGCTGGATCCAGCACTCTGCACACTGCTGCCCTGAGGACTGATCCATGCTTCTGTGCCAGGAGGGATGGAGCTGAGCACCACTTATGGGGCTGATGATGAGACTAACCCCATTGCACCCACATCCTGCAGCTGCTCCATGCACTGTACCTGCACGCTGCGTGCTGCTTGGTGTCCTGCCCAGATGGGAAAGGAGAGAAATCCCAGCATGACTGGCATTAAGGTGCTTTCCTGCAACAAACAGGAACTGCAATAGCAGGAGATAAGGCTGGAAGGGCCTTGGAGAGGGTAGCTAGTCTGTTCCATGCTCCACAGCAGAATGACCTGAACCTGAACCACCCTAGACTGATTTTTGTTTGCCCTGTCTCTACAGTTCCTCATGTTCTTCTCATCCATCACAAGCAGTTCCTCTGCTCTCTTCCCTGTCCTGCACATCAGTTACCACAAAAGTCACATTATTTTCAGCCAGTTCTCTCTTTCCTGCCCTGATGGTAGCAATAAAGCTTAGAGAATGCAAAGCAGTGGTATGTAAATGTTAGCTGATGTGCCAGCACCCATCGATGCACCCCACCTGTGCTGGGGGGGCTGGCACCCACCAGAGCCTCCCGGTTTTAATGCAGCAGGATCAGCCCTGCCCCAGCAGCACTGAGCTGCCTGGAGATGCAATTCAGCCCAGGAGGGTGAAGCAGCTTCCTTGGATCTGCAGAACTGCCTTGCTGCAATGCAAGCCTGCAAGGTCAGGATGCCTGGCCTGATCTCTGCTCTGCAGGACACAGGAGGAGGCAATAAAGCCTTGCGGTTACTAGACCTGTAAGAGAAACTGCTCCACTCAGTTTGTCCTGGTCACTGCGTTGGATTTTGTGCATGCTGGGCCCAACTGGAGCTACACAGGGTGTTTAGTTTGGCAGGTGTGGTGCAGCCTGGCCTCAGAGCTGGGAATGGTCACTCCCAACCATGGCCTGGCTGCAAAACTGCAAAGCAACTTCTGTACTGGGCAGGGTGCAAAGGAGCTGAGCATGTGTCACAGATATACTTCAACACGTGATCCTGCTGCCTTTTATACATGGTATAGCGCCTGCACAACATGCATATGGCTGGATAGAGAGATATGCATTTAAGGATAACCTATTTTTTCCCCTTGGTAAATATCCTTATCCAAAATCAGCTTATGGGAATTCTGTGAGTCTTATCTTGTTCTGCAATTTTCCTGCTTTACACAGTCACTAATAGTTCCCTATTTATTAGCACTGGCTCATATCCACACCATCTCCCAAGCCCTGGGCTTGCAGGAATGTAGACAGCCCTGCTCTGCTTCCGCTCACCGTGGATTTTGGAGTCTGTGGGATGGCTGAGTTTTGTATGATCTGGGGGAACTTTGTGGCAGCATGGGTAAAATTGAGGAGGAGGCAAAAGGTAGAGGGGGAAAAAAATAAGAAAAGCAAGAAGAAAGTTCAGAGAAAATGAGAACAAAATATTCACAAATATATTACAGACTAGAAAGACAAGTAAGTCCAAACTAGTAGCTAGCAAATGGGGATATATTAGGAACTGTAGAAATAGTGTCCTTGAGCAGCAAGAATATTTCCTCAGTTGTCAAGCACAGCCTCTCGCTCTCATCCTGTAGCAGATGAATATTATTCATTAGCTGCCATACAGTCTCTGTGTACCTCATTTTAACCTGAGCTGAGCTAAAGGCAGGCAGAGTGGAAAGAGGAAAGCAAGGCCATTGCTGGCAAGCCTGACCAGCATGAAGGCCTGCGCTGTGCAGACAAAAGTCCTCCCTGAAGGCCCTGTACACTTTCCAGTTCATCCCATCCCAAGCTCTCTATACCATGCAGAATTGCCGGCATCAGCAGCTTTTTAGTTTCCTGCCTCCAGTCTTGTCCCAACGTAGAACCAACTGCATGAAATATCGACCCCATCCTAGCTTGCCAAACCACCAGGCTTTTCCCCCTTCAAACCCTTCCTAAAAACTCATTCCAGGGTAATGTTGTCCAGCTCTGAGCAGATTGCCAGGATTTAATAATAAGAAGCTGCACACAGAATGTCAGGCTGCAGTAATAACCAGGTTACTGCACACCAAATTGTCAACCTAGATAAATGACCAAAATGACCAACTGTCAGCTGCATGGGCAGTGACTGTATTTTCCACAGTTTGCAGCTAACTCTGCTTGGTTCTTCTGCCTGAAACTACCTATGTCTGACCTTCTGCATCTCATGCTCTCTGGAAGCATAATTTTCTTTGGAGACAGTTTGTACCATAGCTAGGAAAAAGGGAGTGTGGATTCAGTAGCTTTTGAGAGTCTGGTCTTGATGGGTTGATAAATGAAGTAAAGAGAAGAGACAAGAACGCATTCTCATTGCCATGTTGCTGTGGTGGGTTGACCGTGGCTGGACACCAGGTGCCCACCAAAGCTGTTCTATCACTCCCCCTCCTCAGCTGCACAGGGGAGAGAAAATACAACAAAGGGCTTGTGGGTCGAGATAAGGACAGGAGAGATCACTCACCAATTACCATCACGGGCAAAACAGACTCAACTTGGGGAAAATTAACTCAATTTATTACCAATCAACCAGAGTAGGGTAATGAGAAATAAAACCAAATCTCAGAACACCTGCCCTCCACCCCTCCCTTCTTCCCGGGCACAACTTCACTCCCGGATTCTCCACCTACCCCCCAGTGGCACAGGGGGACAGGGAATGGGGTTTACGGTCAGTTCATCACACATTATTTCTGCCGCTCCTTCCTCCTCAGTGGGAGGACTCCTCACTCTTCCCCTGCTCCAGCATGGGGTCCCACCCATGGGAGACAGTCCTCCACAAACTTCCCTAACATGGGTCCTTCCCAGGGGCTGCAGTTCTTCATGAACTGCTCCAGCGTGGGTCCTTTCCACGGCGTGTGGTCCTTCAGGAGCACACTGCTCCAGTGTGGGTCCCCCACAGGGTCACAAGTCCTGCCAGCAAACCTTCTCCAGCGTGGGCTCCTCTCTCCACGTGTCTGCAGGTCCTGCCAGGAGCCTGCTCCAGCGTGGGCTTCCCACGGGGTCACGGCCTCCTTCGGGCACCCACCTACTCTGGCGTGGGGTCCTCCATGGGCTGCAGGTGGAGATCTGCTCCACCGTGGACCTCCCTGGGCTGCAGGGGGACAGCCTGCCTTACCAGGGTCTTCCCCACGGGCTGCAGGGGAATCTCTGCTCCAGCAGAGCATCTCCTGGAGCATCTCCTCCCCCTCCTTCTTCACTGACCTTGGGGTCTGCAGGGTTGTTTCTCTTACATGTTCTCACTCCTCTCTCTGGCTGCCATTTCTGCCTGTCCCAGCAACTTTTTTTTCCTTTTTAAATATATTCTCCCAGAGGCGTTACCACTACCACTGATGGGCTCAGCCTTGGCTGGTGGCGGGTCCGTCTTAGAGCCGGCTGGTATGGGCTCTGTCGGACACAGGGGAAGCTTCCAGCAGCTTCTCACTGAAGCCAACCCCCCCTCTACCAAAACCTTGCCACAGAAAGCCAACACAGTTGCTTTTTTTTTTTGGTCCACAACAATGAAGGAGGGAAGTTCACCCTGTTGATATGAACTGGAAATAAACTCTCAAGTCACCCACTCTCCTGCATGCTTCAAAGGTCAATGAGTTCTCTGGAAGCTCGGCCCATAGAAAAACTGTAGTTAAGGGTTGTACAAAGACATAACGTGAATAACTTGGGCTTGCCACTGCTGGGTTGGAAGTGCAAAGCTCTCCTTATGCTGCATGGGCAATCACTGAAAAACTCCCCTTGACAGGAAAACACAATTTTAAACAAATAAAACCTATGCTGCTGAACAGAGGCAGCACGAAACCCTGGGCAACCAGTTCACCAAAGCATGAGCTTGCCTTACAGCAGAATAAACAGGAGACACTGGTGGTTTCACAACACAGTCCAGAGTCCCACGAGGTGATCTGTTATCTGGCAGTCAGGACAGTGAAACAGAAGGCAGCTGCCAGGCAGCTTGCCTACAGCCTGGCAGGCCAATAACTTTGGTGGGTAGTCTACATTCACGTGAGGAGTCTCACAGACTTGGATGCCTTGCATGGGCCAACCTTGCTGGATAAACTTACTGATATTTATTTCCCAAAAGTTGTTTTTAAGTGAAGAAGTGCCACGAATTACTTGAATAAATGTTTCTAGCAGGAGGTAAATTCAATTTGCTGTAGTTCAAAATATCATGCAGATTTCCATCTGCTTTCTTGCAATGGAAAAAAAAAGAGTTCCAGCTTATTAATCTATTCATAGCGCCACTCAGTTGTTCTCCTTGATTGATGACAAGTGTTTTTGATGTTAATGTCCTGGTTCTTAGATTCTGTTAATGTTGTGGATAAGTATTTGCAGAAAACAAAACAAAAGTCTAGTTGAGAACAGATGCCCTAATTCTAATGGAAGAACTTCACACCAACTCCTTTAAAGCCCATTTCTTTAAAGGCCACTTCTGAACCTGTATGCTTACCACTCCCTCAGTGTGTTTTGCAGTTTTTCTGTCTCTTTGGCATATCGTGCATCAGAGACACAAGTTTTTAATTACCCTGTCAGGCTTCCTCCCCTTCATGATTGTCACCACCCCTCACTTATGGTCTATGATGATCTTGATCTTAAAGCAGCTAGCTTATACACGGGATATCAGGCATACCTTGCAAAGATGCATGCCATACAATGTTTCACAGCATCTCTTAGGACCATATTGTTTCTTGCACACCCTTTCCAAAAGGCACTGCCTCCTCTTTAACAGATAATGGGCTTTTTTCTTGTTAGTGATGTTGGCAGGAGCTCTCAATCAGAAATCAGTTAGATTTGCCACTGAGAAGACAAGCATTATTTATCCTCATAGTCCCTCTCTAATTCTATTTCATCCAAGCATTGCCTCAGTAAGACACTCTCACAGATAAGTGACCATAATTATATGCTAAACCCACATATTATTCAATACCCAGCCAAGAGCAAAGATGTAACTTTTATACAGTGGAAAAACAGTACAGGAGATGTATCACTAAGCTGCCAGATAAGAAGCTTAGATTTAAACAGACATAATTAAAATTCATTTTACTTCTGTAGGCACGGAGTCACACTAACATTAATCTGGAACTGGCAAAGTCTGTTAAGGACTGGTCCAGCTTCCGCTGGAGTCAGGGGCAAAGTTGTGCTGGAGACAGGCTCAGCACTTCATCTGTCTGGTGATAACTATTACAATAAACTACATTTATGGAAATTCATATCTTTACAGTTAAAAATGTTCAACACAAAAATCCAGTAGGCAGTCCTTCCTTTGTGGCTTTATAGCCAGGGCATTTTCTGATACCTGTTAAATTCACCATACTCTGCTGAAGAAGAGAATTAACGAAGCACTGTTTAAACTCATCCTCAAAAAGTATGGCCTGTTTCCATTCTCCTAAGTTGCTATATGCTAGTAGTTCGTGAAGTCAGCATCTTGTAAGTATATATTTTCTACAACTTTATTTAAAATTAATATTAAATAAAACTATTTATCTTGTAAGTCAGGTTGGAAATACCTGTTGCCTGTCTGGCTCTAACCTCTTTGTTCATGCATGACATTATGCGGAAAGTCCCTCTGTGTAAACAGTGCTCTTTGCCATTTTCTAAATAGCAATCTTTTTGAAAGGGCTTTAAAAATGTCCCGAACGTTTCAGACATTGGCCAACATTGATATTCCAGACCCATGCTGTGCTTCAGTCTCTGTTTAGCATCTCCATGGAACTTTTTATAAGGCCACCGCTTTTCCCCGGAGACCTTTGCCAAAATTTCACCTTTCCTCCTCCAGCCATATCACCTGTGGATGCCATGACATAAGAACCGAACTGCTTGCTGTCAGGTGCTCTTGAAAAAGTTTGTTCACTGTTTCACAAAGCAGTAATTGCTGAGCCTTATGTTTATTTTTTGCCAGAAAGGGAAACTAGTACCTGTGTTAATGAGTGTTTTTACCCATAAAGAATCACCTAAGAATGTACGGTTGTGTGTTTTTGCAAAGAAGGCGTTCGCTAGTTATGTGTAAATGAATCTCTACATTTTGACATCTCACTCAGAATATAGCAATTACATTGAGTACACAATAAAAATCTTAAACTGAGCCTGATGACTATATCAGGGTACGAAGCGGTGGTTGTAGCTGAATTAATGGATTTGTCTACTTGTATTGGCTTTGTGTGGCAAGGTTTTGGTAGCAGGGTGTGTGTGTGTTACAGGGTTGGCTTCAGTGAGAAGCTGCTGGAAGCTTCCCCTGTGTCCGACAGAGCCAATACCAGCCGGCTCTAAGACGGACCCGCCACCAGCCAAGGCCGAGCCCATCAGTGGTAGTGGTAGCGCCTCTGGGAGAACATATTTAAAAAGGAAAAAAAAGTTGCTGGGACAGGCAGAAATGGCAGCCAGAGAGAGGAGTGAGAACATGTAAGAGAAACAACCCTGTAGACCCCAAGGTCAGTGAAGAAGGAGGGGGAGGAGATGCTCCAGGCACCGGAGCAGAGATTCCCCTGCAGCCCATGGTGAAGACCCTGGTGAGGCAGGCTGTCCCCCTGCAGTCCAGGGAGGTCCACAGTGGAGCAGATCTCCACCTGCAGCCCAGGGAGGACCCCACGCTGGAGCAGGTGGGTGCCCGAAGGAGGCCGTGACCCCGTGGGAAGCCCACGCTGGAGCAGGCTCCTGGCAGGACCTGCAGACACATGGAGAGAGGAGCCCACGGAGCAGGTTTTCTGGCAGGACTTGTGACCCTGTGGGGGACCCACGCTGGAGCAGTGTGCTCCTGAAGGACCACACGCCGTGGAAAGGACCCACGCTGGAGCAGTTCATGAAGAACTGCAGCCCGTGGGAAGGACCCACGTTGGAGAAGTTCATGGAGGACTGTCTGCCGTGGGTGGGACCCCACGCTGGAGCAGGGGAAGAGTGTGATGAGTCCACCCCCTGAGGAAGATGAAGCAGCAGAAAATAATGTGTGATGAACTGACCATAAACCCCATTCCCTGTCCCCCTGTGCTGCTGGGAGGGTTGGTAGAGAATCCGGGAGTGAAGTTGTGCCCGGGAAGAAGGGAGGGGTGGAGGGAAGGTGTTCTGAGATTTGGTTATATTTCTCATTACCCTACTCTGGTTGATTTGTAATAAATTGAGTTAATTTTCCCCAAGTTGAGTCTGTTTTGCCCATGACAGTAATTGGTGATTGATCTCTCCTGTCCTTATCTCGACCCACAAGCCCTTTGTTATATTTTCTCTCCCTTGTGCAGCTGAGGAGGGGGACTGATAGAACAGCTTTGGTGGGCACCTGGTGTTCAGACAGGGTCAACCCGCTACACTACTATAGCTTAACTTTCTTTGTGCATGAAGACATGGGGAAATCCTAATAAAGAGGCAACTGGTAAATGTTCAATATGTTTAATACTCTGCTCCCTCATTTAGAGAACAAAGAGTTGCCTGTTTCATACTACTGGTTTGGACAAAAGCAGGGCACAGAAACGTGTAATCTGCATTTTCTGAATAGTCAAGATCTACAAAGATGATTTCATGTCTCTAGCTCTTTTATGTTGGCATGCTGGCAAAATCTGAGAAAAAATAATCTAAAGTATATTTTTTTTGCTAAAATTTGCAACCAGAATCAGAAATATTCACAGTTCTGTTGTGTTTGTAATGCAATGTGAAGCATTGGCCTAATCTGAACAGAGGACTACCACCATAGAGCATGAAATTGAACTAATCTTTTAAATCAGTATAAAATTACTACTCCTATCTCCTGAGAGCTAGTCTAATAAACTGATGAATATGTAAGAGTTTCTGACATCCAATGAGAAATCCAACTGTATAAAAAGAATAAAAGGACGAAGGGAAGAGAGTCTAATTCTTCTCAGGAAGCTGCTCCTGCTAATGTGATGAGGAAACTCCCACTGTGAGCCGTGTCACTTCCATCATGTGGGACCACTCTGTGAGACCTTGTCATTTTGTAGCTTTGGAAAATTAACTGCAAAATGAATTTTTCCTGACCTTTTTGACAATGAAATGTGTTTTGCTTTATTCTGTAATGATCGGACTGACAGTCTTTCTGTAAATAATTCATACAAAGCCTCATAACTTGTGACTATGCAATTCAGCTCCAGATATGTGCGCCTGTAACACTGGCAACATAGAGAAATAAATACTCATTACTCATAGTGGATTTCACTGGGCAGTTCTACTTAAATATGTCCTACATTTATTTAATTTTTAAAGAGGAGAGAAAGAATGATCTAATATTGGTGTGCACCTTATCTATTAATAGTTTGTTAGGTAATTGTCGCCTTTCTGCAAGTTTTATTTTTCTGACAGTGGTGGAAAGTAGTTAAACACAAAAAAAATGGGACATGTGCTATTACTTTATACAAGAGCTAGCACCTTGCCTTAATGTTCCTGGTTTATGTCTGAATTTATTACTTTGTGCTGTTCTCACCTCCAGGCACGGGAATGGCTCATCTTTCTGACCTGAAAAGGGTCTTGTGGGCCTGAATGCATATTTGCTTTTGTCCTAAACCCAGAAGAAGGTATTAATACCTGAACCCATGTGTTCGCCTGGTCCTGGTGGAGGTGGCAGCGTCAGGCCGCTGGGGAGTGTGAGGTTCCTCATTTGGGGGAACGGCTGCCCCCTTCTCTGGCCCAGGTCCGCAGTACAGCTCTGGCCCCCCGGCTCCTTCTCTCCGTTCAACCTCCTTCTTCCCACAGCAGGTTTTTGCTTTTTCTTTCTCCGCTCAAGGCCTCTTTTGAAGTAACTTCAGCTCTCCACCACTTCTACGCAAAAGCGTCCCTAAGGCCCTTGGTTTCCCGAGCCCTTCTAGCAATTTTCGGTATAAATGTCTGTGTGGCAAATGTAGAAATTGGGACAGTTATGAGGCCACCTATCCCAAATCGGACAGCCGGAGGCCAGGTGGGGAAAGGCCGTGGCAACGCTCCCTGCCCAGGAGCACAGAGTACAGGGTGCAAGGGCCTAGGGACCCCCACCCCCCCGCTCCTCGTGGCTCTGGGGCAGCCCCTGGCTCCCCCGCGTGGGGAGCTCCCTGCCCGGGGTGCCCACCAGCACCAGCTGCCCGTGGGCGTCCTCAGCGCCAGCCAGCGGGGCTGCTCCTGGGGAGACAAGGGGAGATTGCGAGGGGAGCCCAGAGCTCCTCTGCCTGTGCGGCAGGGCTGAGGGAGCCCGAGCTGCCCATGCACGGGAGAAAGGATGCGGTCTTGCACGGGAGGAGGGACGCAAGCACAGGAGGCGGCTGGGATGCGTGTAGGGAAGAAGGGATGCCTGCTGGAGGGGAGTTGGGTGCCGGGGGAGAACGAGGGATGCTCGCAGGACAGGAGGAATGCCTGCGCGGGAGGTGGGACGCGCGGGGGATGCGGGCAGGGTCAGGCACGGCAGAGCCGCCCGGCGACGGCGGAGACGGGGGCGCGCCCTGGCTGGGGCCGCGGCTCCTCCCCGCCCTGAGTGACTCCGCGCCCGCCTAATCGCCGCGCCGGGACGCCGTGATGTGCAGGCGAGCGGCCCAATCCGGCCGGGGCGGCGGGGCTGGGGCGCGCCGAGCGCGGGCAGCGGGGCTGGGGCACGGCACGGCACGGCACGGCACGGCTCGGCTCGGCTCGGCAGGACGGCTCGCCTCGGCTCGGCGCTCGGGCGGTGAGTGCTCCCGGCAGCTCCTCCAGCGCGGCTCCGACTTGGGGAAAGTCGCCGGCAGTCGCCCCGCCGCCCGGGGGTGCGCCGGCCCGGGCATCCCGGAGCATCCCGCCGGCGGGGCGGGAGGCGCCGACCGGCCCCAGCGGCTCCGCGGGGCCCGGCCCGGCTCTGGCTGCCGCCCGGCTCCGCTGCCGGTCAGGCGTGTCCCCGGGGTGGGGGAGGTCCCGGGACAGTGGGGCGGCGGGACGGGCGCGGAGCCCCCCTCCGCGGAGCCCGGGGCGCATCGGTGCCCGCCGGGACGCGGAGTACGTGTCCGCTGGGCGCGCTCCGGGCGGCCCCTCCAGCCGCCCCGCGGCGATGAAAAGGCGCTCGTCTGATTCATTCCCCTGGAAAACTTCACCCGCGGGCTGAGCCGGGGCGGGCGCGGGAGATACGCTGCCCCGTGGCCGCTGGGAGCGGGTTTGGTGCGGCCGGGCCGGGCCGTGAGCTCCGCCGGGGGATGGAGAGGGGTGCGCGGCGAAAGCCCCGGCTGCTGCGGAACTTCGGGCTTTGTGCGAGTTGGTAGAAGCAGAGCCCGGCTGCAGGGGAGGGGAGGTGCCGCTTCCCGCTGCGGGTTCCCGCAGGGCAGTACCGAAAAGGGGGACTCGGTCTGCGTTTAACTTTAATCTTTTGTGCAGGATAGTGTTCCTAAAAGCAGAAAAAGTGAGGAAATTGGAGCCGACTTCTCATCTAATTGAAGCGGGGTGAAATAAAATGAATTAGTGGGGCAGCTGTGGGGGTTTATTTTTATACATCTCTAATTTGGACTGGGAGAGGAAGTGTCACCCTGCTCCCCCGAACAATGGCTTCTTGTTGGGAGCCTGCAGAGGGAAAGGGAAGAGCACGGAAATTTTCAGGAGGTGAAGCTTTAGACTTGCCTTTGCATAGGAAAGGCTGGGGCACGCTGGCACTGGCTGTAAGTATTCTAATGGATAGCATCAAGCCCCGCTGCTTATAGAGGTAACAAACTCCGCAGGCATGACTGTTCTCCAGTTGTAAGTTTTTAGCTAAGTGGAAATAGCGGCGAGACGTGCGGATGGGAATCTAACCTCCGGTTAATGCTTCCTTGGGACAGGCTGCATGTGTCTGCTCTGTAATAGCATCCATACCTTCAAGCAGGGCATCACTTGAACTCATTTATTTCTTTTCAGGAGAGCTGTTGGTATAGCTCTGAGCAAATGCCATCGAATCAGCCTCCGAGGTTGTTATTGCTGTTACACAATCCCAGTGGAATGCGTGTGCACACGAGAGCTGGGCTTCCTGTTTTTGGTCAGTCTGTAGAAGAGACTATAAAAGATAATAGATATCTCAGATAAATTGCTTTTGCATGAGAACTTGGAGCCATTGTTCAACCAGTAACACTTGTGACTTCTCCAGTAAGCCTGGTAACCTGAGAAGAAAAAACTCCTTTTAATGCTGGGAGACTTGCTCATAGTAACTTTAAAGACAACAGCTGGAACCTGGTTATTAAGACGGAATAGTTAGAGATCAACATATGTTAGTGCTGTGCATAGTGGTGTATAGAAATTCAATCTGTTTCGAAAAGAAGCCTTGTGCAAAGAGGAGCTGCTGGTAGTTTGTCCGTGGAGTGCAGTGTTTTGGGGGGATTAGTGGACACAAGGCGAGTCCCCTGGGTGCAATATTCTGCAGCTGATTTCTGTCCCGGGGTGTTTGATGGCCTTCTGTGGGGTGTGTGCACGCAGAGAACTTAAATTCCAGATCTGCTGGTTTGCATCTGAATAACTCTTTTAAAAAAAGAGGTACGTTATAAAATAATTTACTAAGAAAAATCTTTTTGAAACACTGTTGTTATCACAGCCCGTTAATCTTGCCAAACATTTAACAATTTGAGGATGTTGCTTGGTTGTAACCAAGCTCCTTTGAAGGAATTCTCTGCTTGTGAAAGATGAATTACTCCTTCTTTGTCTGGGTTAAGAGATCATAATGTGATTATTAAACTCAGTTATTCAGTGCTAGATATAAAGAATTATGCTTAACCAGGGTCTTTGTTCTCTTATCAAAGCTAATCTGACCAAGTTTCCCCTCCTATAAAGTAGGCAAACATCTCCCCAGATTAAAGAATGCCCAAAACTCCAGAAACCTATTTACTGGTTTTGGCGAGATTAGCTTCACAGTGGGGAGGGCTTTGGGGACTGACGACTTCATTAGGTATTCGATTGATGGATGCTCGGATTTGGGATAAATGCAGAGGAACTCCTTCCCCTGGGGCTCCTTTACTGATTTCTCTGCTCCAGGTTTCAATTGTTGTGAGATTAAGATGGTGAGTGAAGGAATTGCAGCCTTGTTAAATGGATTTGCCACTGAATTCACTCATGCGGGATCTTCTAGTAACTCTTTCCTGTGTTTACTTGGCTGTCTAGTGCAGCAGCTTAACTGGCTTTGGAGAAGTGGAAATACAACAGTTTGGACTTGAAGGAAGCAAATGAGAATGCTATGCAATGATTGATTGAAAAGGGTGTGAGGGACAGTAATTCAGTAATTTTGCATAAGCAGCTGCCAGTGATCTAAGTGGTCCAAGTGCCTTGTGAGTAGCTTTATAGGTAAACTTCATGTTGGAAGTACTGTCTGTGTCTTTTGTGTAGTAAAACTGCAAGTGCTCCACTTCTTGGAGCATCAGTGCAGGAGTTGCATTTTTGCTAATGTGTATAGTGTAATGCCTTGGGAGAAGAGAAATGCTGTTCTTTTTACGTGATTGGCAGTGACTTTAGGAAAGGTGTACCCATAATCTTTCTATATAGATATTTTAATCCAATTCCTTATCAAAGTAGATAGTAGTGATCAGTAGTAAGTACACCTCATCACTTACAAGAGCTTAATTTAGCACTTGAGGTTGTCTTGGTGGTGATATTTCAGGTGGTAATAGTTTATTTGATGATGTTCCCCAAGTACACCCTACCTGTGTTCTTGGTAACCTATGTTACATAGCATTAAATGATAGGTGGAGAAACACAATGAGGCTGTGTTTTTAGCAAAACCAAAGACTGAGTGAGTTCTGCTTTATAGCAAATTTTTCAGGTTTGGTTGGTTGTTGTTGTTTTGGTTTGTGGGTTTTTTTTTAAGTTACAATGTTTTGCATCTCCTTCCTTCTTAAAATGCTGAGTGCTGTAGACCAGAATCCTCTGGGGACATTTGTCCCTCTTTAGATATGGGCCTGTTAACTTGATTTTCTTGCATGTGAACTGCCTGTGGCAGAGGAAGTGACGGTAAAGCAGCGTCTGGCCTGTTTGCATTATTCCGGCATGGGTTTTGTATAGATCCAGTGGTGCCCTGCAAAGCAAAGTCCCAGCTTGCTAATGGTGTTGACAATGGTGGCTCTCGACCTGCCATGTTGGGAGGCAGGTTAACCCTGTGCTGGGACATGGTGATGCTTCTGATCAAGAAGAGGGTTAGAAGGCAAATGTGGAGAAGGAAGGACAGAGATCTCACCTGCTATGGTGTTGCTTTGCAGTTTGCAGAGATTTGGACAGGTGAAATTTATGTTGCTACAACTTGGTTTTTATCTGTGTGCCACAGAGTAGCAATAAACAGCAAAAGAAACATGGTTTAAGTTGGTGTTTTGTTCAGGCTTTGAATATTATCTTTGCCTCCCTGTATGTTAAAGCAGTAATTCAGCACAGTAAAGCAGATTCTCCTCTCTGAGGGACAGCTGTTTAACATTTGACTGACAAGCTATTGACCTGCATGGTGCAATAACAGATATTAATTTTTAACTTTTTTTTTTACTACTGAGTTCCTTGTCATATTGGGAATAGCCACAATATGATAAGTTAATAAATATTAACTAATTACTGACTGTCGCATACTCAACACTTTTTGAACGAAGTACTATTGTGTATTAAGTATTCTGTGTATCTTTTTGGACACTGAGCTCATGCAGTAACTGAAAATTGCCAATTACACTAAAAAAGCCAAACATGAATCCAGAAACTTCTACCACCAGATCTCTGTGAAAAGTAAAGTTAGATATTGAATTTAAAAAGTTTACCAAATAACCTTAATGCATATGCAGAGCAAAGCATTCCTGAATATTTTTCCATTTCAAGTATGTTGCAAAACTGAGACCAACCTTTCTAATGAGGGTGATGCAAGGTTGTATTAAATCAGTATTTGTTGGGTTACTCTAATGAATGTCACACTATCACCTTTCTCTTTCCTATCCATGGTACCCAAACCCTTCGATAGGCATCTGTTGACATCTTTGCATGTACATTCCTGTTGGCACTTTGGGAACTGGATTATTGCACAAGCAGCAGCAGCTGCATCTACGGTGAGTAGGTCTTGGCTGAGCTCTGCCTGCAGTGCTGCTGGTGGAGGGGTGCATGGAAGGACTGTTTCCCCTCTGACCATCCCAGAGCGGGCTCTTAACACAGAATCAGCTTTCCCTGCTTGCACCATTAAAGCCCTTTTCCAGCCCAGAGGTACCTGCTACTCTTGCTGCTGGTAGATGAGTAGGTTGGAAGGGTGAGAGGTGTGATCTCTTGGTTGAAGGCAGTTGGGTGATGGTCTAACATCTGAGCTCTGGGTGATATGGCTGGGAGAAATGGTGCTAACCGGCCGTCCTGGAGGTCCTCTGAGCAGCAGCAGCTCAGCTGACAGTGACTGGGTGGCTGTAATTGCTTTCAGCCATGTAACTGCTGCCCATGAATGCGCTGTTGTTGTGTCCCCTGCTCCACATGCTCGGGTTTGGGTGTTTATATGGGTGTACTGCCTCTCTTGGATTTATTGGATGGCAGGGAATTAAAAGTAGGTATCCCCAGCGTGGTCTGTGCTGGGAGTGGGTGTGGGGCGGGTGGTACTTGGACACAGCAGCATGTAGTACAGCTTCAGTCTTAGCTGTAGCTGCCTACATTGTGCTCTTCAATGCTGGAGCTGTAGGTGACAGGTCAGGCTTGTCCTGTCCATCCTCACTAGTCTTTCCTGCCCTAGATGTTCTTCCTGCCTCTAGGTCAGGTTTTTCTGAAGAGGAGACTTCAATAACAACTCTCCATCATGTTCTGTGCTGTGAGATTCACTTGGGATGCTGCAGTGTGGCCTGTGAGAAGGCCTGTGCAGATCCCTTTCCCGAGTGAAGGGCTAGGTTAGGTGTAGATCTCCTCTGCTTTAGCAGCAAGTGACATGCGCCTGGCTGGGTGGCACTGCCACACTGTGCCATCAGCTTGGGGACAGGGAATCCCAGCTGTCAGAAATCCTCCTGCCCCGTCTCACTGTGCTGCAGCCCCCAGCCCACCCAGTCTCCCTTGGCACATCGCACCAGCACACCTCCCGGGGTGAGTGTGCTGCGGCACTGAATACGTGCTGCCTCTGGAGGGTGATGGATGTCCACCCTTTTAACTGGTGATTTAAGAGATGATCTGATTACAGCCAAAAGATGGGACTCATGAGTGTTTGTGGCTGCAGAGCCCAACCCTGGACAGCAGGCGCTGTGTTGGAGATTTCAGGTATTTGAGGTGACCCTCTGTGATAAGGTGTTGGTGTACCCCCTGTGGTCTGCCAGCCACGTAAAGAGCAACCAGGTTTGTACCGGCTGAGCGAGAAAACGTGATGAATTGATGGAGCTGGGAGATGGAAGTCTCCATGTAAGAGAGTGGGGTGGGAGGAGAGGATAGGCCAATCTGCCCTCTGCTAATACCACGCTGTTTGATCCAGAGGTGGTGGCATTGGAGGTAATCGAGCTCTTCCCTGCGGCAGGCACGTCTGACGTCAGTGCTGCTAGCAGGCAGCTGCCCTGGCAGCGGGACTGCCTGCTTGGCCTGGTCCACCCTCTTCTGGCAGGTCCGTTCCCATCAGAGGGGTGTGGACCGCCCTGGACAGGGTGCTGAGCTGTGGTGGCCAGTGCCATGCGTGGCCAATGCGCTCGGTCACTGTGGCATCTGCCAGTCTCCTGGGAATCTGTAATCTGTTGGCTTTTTTGGTAATAGATTAAAAATGCTGAGAATGACAAGCAAGTCCTGTCTGGCCTGCTTGGAAGAATTACATCCTGTGTGCTCCTCTAACAGCTAGTGTTTCACGTCTGGGTTTTGTGGGTTAATGCTTGGGCTACTCAAAGCTAGTTTTGTCACTGGGCTTGTGAGTGGCGTGATGATGAAGAGGTAGCCTCCATGTCCCCAGAAGGGTTGCTATTAGCAGAGGCAGAGCTATTGAGAGCCATTCTTTCCCTTTTGCCCTGTTAGTTTATCTCTGCCTTTCAGCAGCTGTGAGCCATGAGGGTGACCGCTGCCTGTGGAAATGCAGCATCACAGGCAGGTGGGCTGCTTGCCTTGGGTCCCCTTCCTTGTGTCACCCTGTGCCGGCTGGTCTGTGCTTTCCAGTGCCCTGTGCTGCAGGGTGATGTGCGCGTTCCTGGGGGTGTATTGGCTCCTCCTGCAACATCCAGACTGTCCCCACGGGGCACGGTGGCCTGTGCACTACTGACATTTGGGACTCAGTATGGAAGAAATAAAATAATTATTGGTTTGACATGCATCTGAGGATGTGGGGAGGAGGACAACTGTCTGAAATGGGAAGCTCTGGTTAGGACTGCTGCCGATTGCTCATGTCAATCCATATGGGCCATATGCTTCTAACCAGTCTCCTTGTCTCATTTCCTCCTCTGAAATGCTTACAGCTGTTTTTCCTGCCTCTTCAGTAGGTTTTTTGTTCTTGTAAAAAGAGTGACAGCTCACAGATATTGCTGAGAGTCCCCACTGCATAGCTGGGAAGAGAGACTATTACTGTGATCTTCAAGAGAAGATAAGGTGTAGTGTGTCTGCAGGAGGCCTAATTTCTGATGTTTTGAAGTAAGCTTTTTTGTTTTTTCTTTATAAAGCTGAAAATAGTTTGCTGTCTCATTCACTGTTTCCCCATCACATACTGCCCTTAGTGATGGAAGTAAAAGAGCAGGTAGTTGGTGCTGTCACTTATGGGTGGAACAAGGAAGGAAAAAGTGATGTTGCCCATGAACGTATTATCTAGTGTTAAGAGGTGTTCAGCATTCAGTCTTGCTGCTATGCTTATAAAATCTGGGTTGAACTTCACAGTGTTGCTTAGGTGTTGGCTTTTTTTCTAAGAAGTCCATGACCAAAATGATAGCAGTGCTTGAGGTTCATCATTGCTGGTCCTCCACTTAGCTCGGTGTACAATCTCTTCTGTTCTGCCCTTTTTGCATTCTGCCAAGAGAAGTAATTACAGACTTCCGTAGTGGGGTTAATAATCCAGTCCTGATAAGATGAAAAAGGAGCTCTAGAGATGCTGATGCCTATGTAAGTGTTTCACAGTTTATGGATGGATGGATGTTAAAGAGGCATCTGAAGACAGTGAGAGAAGCTTTATGTACCCTCTTTTAGGCTGATGACCTGTGTAGTGCAAGAAAATTGGAGTTAATATGGCAAAGTAAATGGCTGTGTTGAGTTGGCTTGAATGCCAAGTTGAGACAGTGCCTGTACCAAATAAAACCTAGTGGTATGTTTATGTAGGAAGTCTGTGTGATCTTGGGTTCATTTAGGTTCTGATAGCATATAGAACATCTCTGCTTTTAGTGGGTTGGTTGCCTGTTGGCCATAAACCCTAAATAAGCAAAACTTCTCTTATTTTCCAATCCTCAGGTTGCTTTGGTGGCTCTGCTTTGCCTTTTTTGCAGTCCCAACATCACAAAACAACAAGGCATCCCAACAGCTGTTGTATTGGAGTTTGAGATAGGAAACTTTCCTGTATAGGATCCCAGTGGTATGTCCATGGCTGGTAACCATTTTCCTGCTTCATCTTCCCAAGGGTCTCAGTGCTGTGCAGGGAGCCACAGGTTGGCCCTTCCTCCTGTACAAAGTATAGTGGGGTTGCACTTAGCCCATGTTATAAATGATACTTTATAAACTGCTGTAGGAAATAGAAAAGAAAGTCATTCTGATTTGTGTTCTTTTAGAGCCCTGTTCTTTATACCAAAATACACAGGATAAGTCTGGCCCTTCCCTCTATTCACTTTTCATACCCTCCTTTGTTTTTAAATTTATGTATCTTTTTATTCTAAATTCCTCCCATCCCCAAAATAGAACAGACATCAGCCTGCAAGCAAAGGTTGCCAGACATTGGTCTTGTGGATTATAGTGGCTTTTTGGCCTGGTTGGAGACTGAGCCCCACCCTATGTAGGCTTGGAGTAAAAATAGCCTTTCTTTTCAGCAGACTGAAAACTGTACACAACATGTTCACGTCTTGGTTTCTGGGGCGCTAGCAGCCACAGGAAGCCCTTCAGCTATAAAATACCTCAGAAAATCTGTTTGCTGCTAATTCATCCAAAAGTACTAAGGTGACCAGCGTTGGGGAGGTGTACAGCCAAGTGTCTGACTGCCGGCCATGTAGTTATAGTAGATATTAAGTGAAGTTTTAGCCATGCTTTTTGCAGGACCTGAAAGAGTTGAAAACTGTAGACCACAGGCTCTGTAGTCCAGTAGCCTGGAAAGAGCCCCTGGTCCATCCTTGTTAGTGGAGAGAGTCAGCTGGGTGGGATGAAAAGATGAATGGATGCTGTATCGCTGAGCCTTAGGGGCAGGAAGCAGTCAAGGCCTTTTTTGATTCCTTAAATGCCTATCTTGGCGTAGGGAGTTGTTAAGAAAACACTGGCAGAAGCTCTTATGCTTCATTACCTGTGATGGTAACATCTTAGTGTGATAGCAAGGTGTCTCATGGGTGGCAGGAGGACCCTGAGGCTCTGCTCTCTTGGGGGAGCGTTTAGGGGTTGAAGAGGTTCCTGGATGGGGAGGTGCTTTTGTGGAGGAAGGTCCGGCAGACTCGCAGGTCACTAGCTCTAGGAAAGAAGGAAGGACAGAGCTCTGGCCAGCTGAAGATGAAGGCAAGTGCTTCCTACAACTGCTCTGCTACCTGGTTCTATGAGCTTGGCAGGGAGTTGGGTGGGAAAGGGCATGTGTGCTGCTCCGATCATAGAATCGTTTAGGTTGGAAAAGACCTTTAAGATCATCGAGTCCGACCGTCAACCATGCCTACTAAACCATGTCCCGAAGTGCCTTGTCTACGTGCTTTTTGAATACCTCCAAGGAATGGTAACTCAACCACTTGCCTGGGCAGCCTGTTCCAATGCCTGACAAAATGGCATTGAGGCCTGATGGCTGAAGGCCATGCATTCAAGGGAAGATAGCAATCCTGGCCTAAAAACACAGCCTTTTATCTTTTTGCCTTCTTGTTGACCAGTGTTTTGATGCCCAGCAAGAACAGCAACATTTTGGGTCTGCACTAGGCATTAGCCTGCCTGTTTAAGTATGTCCCAGCTCAAGTGCTGTGGGGAAGTATGAGGGCCAGGAGACTGCTCCTGCCCCACAACCTTCAGCTCAGTCCTGTCTGTCCAGGCTTGAGCTGCACGCTCCTCCCTCTTCTTATAAAACAGAAAAACACATTAAGGGCAAGAGGTTGACCAGTATCTGGTGTGGTGATCTCATTCCCCCACTGCTTATTGGAAAAGCCAAGCCAAGTGTTTGGCCATGGGATAGCAGAAGGGAAGAGCTGAGTGTCTCCTTGCTCTGGGCATCTGTTCTCTGCCTCGTGAACCTCAGCTGTTGACTTCTTGCATTGTTTAATTTGTTTTCCACTGTCCTTGGCCATGCTTGTGTGAGGCAGCAAGTTGTTTTACAGGGTGGTAGCAAATGCCAACTACTTGCAGGCTCCTGCCCACTCTGCAGGGAAAGGCAGCACGCGGCTCATCTGGGCTGTGGAGGCAGGCAGTGGTACCTCGCAACTGCAGCCTCCAGCTTAGCCATAAGCCTCTACAGTTGTTTAGGGCTGGGGTGGGAATAAATGAGCAGGGGAGTGCGATGGGAGGAGGGCAGGGAGACTCTGCCCCGTTGCCTGTTCCACGATTCTTCGTGACTAGCATGCTCTTGTGGGCCTGGAATGGCTTATTTTACCTTGTTGATCAAATGTCTCTCTGAAATGCCTTTTTCTCTTCAGTTTTTGTAGCCTCCGCCTTGACCTCTTCTGTTTCTGTTTCTTCTATTCTAGACTAGACTGTAAAAAAAAATAAAATAAAATTTAAAAATGTGAAATAACTGTCTCTCATAAAACCTGTGTAAACAGTCATGAAACTGGCTGTAGAAGGACACTAGAAGTATTTTGTTTCTCCCAAAGGCTAGGGACAGGGCCTTCAGCCTTTATTTAACTCGGTTGCATATTTTTACTCTAGCTGTGAGTCAAGGGGCTATTTGTTCATATCTCAATTTCTTAAAGTGGAAAAACTGACTCCTGCAGTTATGTCTTTATTACAGACATTTTTTTTGCTAGAGGAAACTGAATTTTTCTTGAAAAAACTGCTAGCTAGGCTGCTTTTTAAAATTGTGCAAATACAGGAACTTAAGGCAATGTGAACTGTTGCCCATTGCAGGGTCAGGTCAAGACAAGGAAAAACCTGCAAAACACCAATTTGGGAAAAAGCATAAAGAAGAAAATCTGATACTCTGGGAGACGACAGGCTGAATAACATCAGAAGAGCTGCTGTCCTGTATCAGTGTTTCTAATATCAGGTGCTGAAAGAGACTGTGTTTTGGGGAGATGCTGTGCTTTGCAGGAGGTATCAGTGACTGCTGGTGCAGTAGCTGGAGAGGGCTCACCTCTGGCGTGCAGTAGGTAATCCTGCCCCTGACCTGGGTCTTGTTAGTGCAGCTTCTGCCAGAGTTTTATTTGCTAAAGCTGCTTCTGTTGCCTTGGCTCCAGATGATGGGAAGACTGTCTTGCTAGAGAAAAAAAATATGAATTAATTGCAGAGCTCTATGGACATCCTCTTGGATTCCTACTGAAATTGTTGTGCCTCGTTGAGGAGGTGGGAAATGAAGTTTAAGAAAAATCCCCTTTGTTCTCCCTCATCTCCCTCCTGATCATATGAAGATCAGTATATGAAAAGTATTTTGGTACTAGAAGGAAAATAGGAAGGCATGTGATTCTGCACTCAATTTATATATATGGGACTGATTTTTTTGCCAATATGTTAGGGATTAAATTAGGGCTCTCCAGAGCAAAATGCACAGGATATTTAAAATACAGCTTGAAGACCTTGGATAACAGAAGCTTGTACCATCTCTGGATTAGATGGAAGGTGATGTGCAGTGGGTAGTTATTGAAACAAGGTCACACAGTCATCTGTGTGCCATTCACATGTTCTTCCTTGCCTGTTGTGTTGGAATCTGAAAACTGTAGCTAAAGTCCTGCTTTTCTATACGCTCTTACCCTCAAAGTATCTCTGCAGTTTGGCACCACAGGAGCAGACCGGATGAGCAAAGTATGATCCTGCTTCTGGATGCTGGAAGTACCACGTAACAATCTGCATTGTTAGTGCCAGAAATAGTGGCTATGGGTGATGCAGTTTGTGTTAACACAGAGTAGTGAGATGAGCGTTTTTGCTTCATGAGACCATCCCACTTCTGATGTACCCGTTAGCTTCCAACAGAAACTGGAGACTGGAGCACTTTGGGTTACCATATTTGTAGCAATGTGTGTGTCTCTTCCTAAATTTGATCAGGTCTTGTTTTGTTGTGTTTTTTTTTTAATGTTTGTATTGATCTTTGCCCCAGCAATGTTGCTAGTGTATGTGGTACTGTCCCAGCCCGGGCTGCAGAAGCCCATGGTGCCAGAACTTCTGCTCAATGGGCTGCGCTCAGAATAACAGCGGAGGAGGATTGCTAATCTGCTTCTCCCACTGTCTCTCCAATGCTGCAAGGTAGAAGAGTGTATTGCTCTACTTTCACAAACAATAGGACTGAGCTTGCTGCCTTTGTCTCTGCCCTCCTGGGAAGGACGGGGATGGTGGATAAGGTCCCATGCATTTTCACAGTCGCTGTCCCCATTTTTCTGGGAGAGCTCACTGTAGCCCTTCCTGGCAGGCAAAACTGCTGGGCGAGCACCAAAGTTCTCTGTGTGTCCAGAACAGTGCTAACTAAGTGGAAACTTGAATTCAAGTTACCCATCCCTGTAATTGGCATTCGTATTTTGTGAAGCAGTGCTTCAGCTTGCTAAACAACGTCTGAAAGATCATAAATCCTGGGTCCTTGTTTACGCTGCCATTGCAATCTTGTGTTCCTTCCTGCTAATCAGCTGGGAAGGGTCTGTGGAGCGTTGTTTGGGTTTGGAGCAGGACTGTGGTTTTTAGATTCCAGGATGCTGAGTCTCGTCCCAGGGACAGGCTTGGATGCTCTCCTGCCTTGGAGCCTCTGCAGCAGGACGCTAATGAGCAGGCTGATACTCCAGACTGTAGCTGTTTATCTTGGGTTAAAATGGTATTTGCCTTCTGCTATAACTGCTGAGCAGCTGCAGTGCTGCGGTGGTATATGCATATATATATATATTCCACTATAAATCCTGTAGTTAAATATTTCCTTGACCCAGCATAGAACAAGGTGCTTGTCTCCAGCTGGTCACAGAAATAAAGGAAGTGAGTTCTGAAACAATATTGCAATTAAGCTTTTTCTTCCTGAATTCTGCACAAAATGTTTTGCCTCCAAGAATGGATTGTGAGGACTTTTATTTTAGGGAATATATAGGGTGTTGTAGGTGTATGTAAAGTTATCCTGTTATGATTGGTATTGTGCAGACAAGAAGGGAGAAGGTTGGCCCCTGCTTTTAAGAACTGTTTCTGAGATAGCAACACTTTGAAGGAAGTCAATAGAGAGCACATGGAAATACATTTAGAAATGCATTCATGTTTCTCAGTGCTCCTGGAAGTAATAAGCAATTTTCTGAAATCCTCACTTAGATAGAATTCACCTTTCCATAAGTAGAGGGGGGGAACTGGGCCTTCTGAAAACTGAAAATATTTTGAGTAAGTGGCCTTAATGACTGACCTAAACTTTAGCCTGTTGCTTTCTGCACTGTTTGGCTGAGGTCAGGACTAAGCTTTCCTTGGGGACGTGGATGGGAGGTTCCAGTGCAATCCTGCCCCTGCCCTTCTGTTGCCCACTCCTTTGTAACATTCTTGTTGATCTAATTTCCAGCTGGGCTGTTGCCACTGTTTTATATAAACCAAATGCTCAAGCAAAGGCAGCACAGTCAGACTTCGTGTTGAAAACTTGAAAAACTTACATTGCTTCTGCCCAGCTAAGAAGCTCTTGGAAGTTACCGTAGCTCTCCTGGACCGATGGTTATGGCAGTGCCCAGCCAACTTTAGTTAGATCCATCGCTAATGGCAAGACCTTTTATGCCTTCCTCCCTGCCTCCCCCTTCTCTAAGGGGTATATACCCCTTTTCTGGGTTATATAGGTTTGTTTTAGTCAGTCCCTTTGCTCCCTGTCTTCTGAAGGCCTATATAAAGAGGTCTTGGAAAGCTGTGAAATGGAGTAAGATTCTGCCCTGTACTAATGGCCTTGAAACCCCCTGTTATGCAAGAGCCTTTACAACCAGTACCAGTCAATAATTCACTTTAGCAATTAAGGCTTTGTGCAGCTGGTTGATATCAACTTGGCAAATAGCAAGGTATTGCATTTGCTTTTAGTGCATTGCCCTTTCACGTGTAACACTCATAGCTAATATTCTTGATCAGCATTTGGACCTCTTTAGCGTAATCCATGTTGTACCTTGTGGTGTTATTACTGCCAGATATAGATCTTCCCCTCCAACCTGAGCTGTAAAGTTGCTTTGTGCCTTCTATCAATTGGCATGTCTTGCTTAGTCTTGGCTTTATGTAGGATGTGTAGATTTTTTTTTTTTCATTTGGAAGGATGGGGGGGGATGTTAATTCATAAAGCATTAAACTCAGCAGCAGCAACAGACTTGGGAGTATAAGACATCTGCAGTCAAAGCAAAGACTGGGTTCACAGCATAGAGATCAGTCTGCTACTAGTAGCTGTTTTTTTATGGTCCGGAAAGTGTGAGACAGCTTACTAATTAACAATGTAATGAGCTGTACGGTGAAGATTGCAGTCTGGGGACGTGAAGGCTATGGGTGACAACTTGCAGTGTATGTGTGAGTGGTAATCCAGCTCTACTTCACCTTTCCACACATCTGAAAAGGGTGCGGTAGTCATGGGAGCCCCTGAAGTTATCCTCTCCAGCAGGTCCATCCTACAGAAGATTTTCTGTTGGGATCTGAGACAAAAAGAGCAGTTGGGGGGGAAGCCAACAAAAGCAGGCACAAGCTAAATACCAGGAAAAGCTTCAAGGTCCCTTGAGATGAGATTCTGAACTAGTTCAACACAGCTGAATTTGTAGGCCCACTTGCACAACATGATGCAAAATCTTCTACCTCCAGCATCTGGCAGGATGTCCAGATGAGATACCAGTGACTCCTTAAAGATCCTCTTAGGCAGGGCTGGGCGTATGGGCTGCTGCCCAGGTTGGTCTGTGACTGTAACAGCTTCGCCTTGACTCCCCAGCACCGAAACCTTTTTGATAGTAGGTCAGCCGCAGATGAGTTGTGTGGGACTGAAGAGCCACCCAGTGGTAGTCTCCCACAGCCTCCCCACCAGCCAGGAGCGGTTTGCAGCAGACTGGTCTGGACAGTGAGTGGTCAACAGTTGGCTGAATGTCTGTTTGCTGGTCGGAGCAGGCTGTAACTGCAATGGTATAACCTCTTCTTGTGTACGGGTGAAAGATACTAAGCAGTCCCTGACCTCTGGTTCTACATAATTGCCAGTCTTGCTACAATCCATGGATTATTTTCCGAGCCACATCCTTTTTGCTGTTGTAATCTTATTTTGAAGATTACACCAATTTTATTAGTAATTTAATAGGCTGCTTCTGTAGGCAAGTCGCTGGTGGTGCTTGGCATTAGAGAGAGCTCTTGTTTGCTGTTGACTTTTTATATCAAAATGAGCTATGGTGCTTGGCTCTGGTAGCAGTATTTATGTTTTAGTATTTGGAAAGTGAGTCTTCTCAGGGGAAAAGTCCAGCTCAAGTAGCTGAAAACTTTCCAAAGCTGTTGCTGCTGCTCAGGCTGCAGAGTATTTATCATTGACAGAAAGTGAAAAGGCTTATGATGGACTTGTATGAAAATATGAACCTCTTGTTCACAAATCTATACTGTCATCTATATTGTACAATCTGCAGTTAAAATTGTTTTTTGGTGTCTCTTAAAACTTTCTTTTTTTGCTTGTCAAAAGACCTTAGTACAATGAACTACATTCCTATTAAATTGCAGCTTTTGCAAATTAACCTGAAGTTTATTCCATGAGGTTGCAGTTCCCATGAATGCTTTATATGTCTCAATTGTAAATGTGTATAAACTTGATGTTGCCAGAAAATGGATCAGAACAGCTTCCCTGTTCAGAAATCTTGGGCAAACAGTCACTTGTGTTCTGCAATAGTGCAATTCTAGTATAAAACACTGTTTCCTAGAGTAGTGTCTTAAGGTGGGTAGTTGTGTAGAGTATCTTCTCCAGGTGAGCAGAGGATTGCCTAAGCCATGTCAAGTAGTAGCTTGGGTGATGGGCAGACCTGACAGGTGAGGTAAAAGACGGAAAAGTATGTTTGTGCCTGCAAGACCTTTCTACCAGACCTAGTACCACCCTTCCTCCAGTGGCCTGGTCTGTGGTGTGGCTGAGCTGGTCTAACTGGGGTGCTATGCAAGGGTCCCTCTCTGCTCTGCCCCTCCTTCCCTGTGCCGATGTCCATTTGACCCCACAGTGAGCTGGGATGGAGGGACTGAAATGCTGAGGAGGTGGAGGGGGACAGAGTGGCCTTTGGATGGCAGCCTGCAGTGATGTCTGCCCTACTTGGGTGCAGTTTTACTGTATGTCCAGGTCAGCTCCTCTCTGCATGCTTTGGTCTTCATCAGCCTTCACCTCACGCTGTTGTAATCACCCAAAGAAAAGTGTTTTCTTTGGGGCGTGATAGGTGCAAGGTGCACCTCATGGTGAGTTAGGTGGAGCTGCAAAACTGGCTTAAAAATATTCTCTGCTCCAAGTTCCTTCCAGCGACCTCTGTTTTGGCTCAAAGAAGACATAGCAGAAAGGATGGGAAAGAGCCTCAGAACTAGCTGTGCCCTGGTCAGGCCTGAGACCTGCCTGCGGGACTGACCAGAGCAAACCCCAACGGTACCACAAACCCCTGCAGCTTTTTCGGTGCTGGCTTCTGCCCTGGGAAGTGCAGCAGATCTGGCAACTGCTTTTCCAGTGAAAGTGCAGAAAGGGTTCCCAGGTCATCTTTAGTTTCTTTCCCCTTACAAAAAAATCCCACCCAACCCTAGACTCCCCATTGCCTATGATCTCAAGGGAATAACTTGTCCATTTTTTTTTTCCATGTATCCCCTCTCCACACCCACCTTTTGTGTCTTTTGAATTTAATAAAGTGGGTGACTCAGTACTAAATATAAAGCCTGCTTCCGGCATCATCTGCCTGTGGCTCATTTCCTGGAGCTGACATCAGTGGAGCCTCTGATTTCCTTATGAAATAGTGAGACATGAGATATCCTTTGCACAATGTTCTGGGCATACTTGCTGACTTCTTTGGTGACTGCACAGCTCCCTGCTCTAAGCTGTGAATAACTAGTCAGTTAATTACTAAGATGAGCGCTGTTGGAACACAGGATAAATCGGGCGAGTCCTCAGATATGTTTTGCACTACAAAATCGTACTCTAGTTTGCAAGTGTTTTTTAAATAAAGACTAACTTTCAGTCCCTACTGCATATGCAAGTTTTTTTATTAAATAAGCATGAGCCTGACTAATGTCTTGCTTTCTTCCTGATGACAGGCTCGCTGACTGAGCAGCTCAGGAAGCTTTTAGGGGGGAATGTAGCAAAGACAGATCCTTTTTTCTTTAAAAAGACTGATAAATTGAGGAGTTAAGGTCAAATGCTTGCTCCTCAGTTGTCAAATCCTTCCATACCTGTTTACATTGATGGAGTGTTCTCTACAGTTGGTTGCAACTGAAGGTGAAGGCAATAAGCACATAAAACCTCAATTTGTATTAAGAAGCACAGGGGAGAGTGCTTCTGTCCACCTGTGCATAATTTCATTAAAATCCTTATCTTTAAAAGAGAATGTGGACAGAACTGGAGGAGGGGAGCATCTGGCCCATGGTAAATGGTCACTGATCCCAGTCCAAAATGGGATGGCAGCTGGCCACTCAGCTTTGCTCTCTAAAGACCTCGCTCAAAGCTTGGGGGCTGTCCTTGTGTCCCTTCCCCCCTCCCCCCTCCTTTTTTTTTTTTTTTTTTTTTTTTTTTCCCCTGAAGGAAAGGGGATGCTTCTGAAAATGCTTGATATGCAGCACCAGAGCAGGCAGGGCCAGGCAGAGGCAGGAGCCACCTCTGCCACTCCTGGAGGCCCACTGAGGTCTGCTGATACTCTGGGATCTCCTGAGGCTGGTGTGGCCCAGCCCTCTGGCCATGCGGGTTTCTCTAGCATGGAGATGCTGGAGGGGGCCAGCATCCCCTACACCCCCTTGGCTGGATAACAGTGGAGCTGGCTATATCCCAGCAAACAGCTTTTTTAGGCAGGAGCTAGAGGTGCCTGCAGGCAAAACCCTTCCCAAAAATCACTAGGGCTGGTGTAGCATGCCCAGGGACTTGTGTTTTGCCATGGGTTTCCTTAGTTGTCTTGTACAGCTTCCAATATTAGCATGGCATCTCTTGGCATTGCTAACTAGGGGTGGAATACTACTTCTGGAGTGGGCAGGAAAGCCTGGTGTCCAGGAGCTGGTGGTCGTCCTCTGCTGGGCAGTGGGACTCACTGGGGAGAGCAGTGGGGCTGCACAGGACACTATAGCTACAGGCCAGCAAGTTGGATGTGCTCCCTTCCTCCCTCAGAGCTTTGCCAGAGGGTCTATTCTTGAGGGCTAGAGGTGAGAGAGGACAAGATGACTCCTGGATTTACCCTCTGTTCCCTCTTCACCTAGAAGGCAATGGCTGCTACTCCCACAGCTGTTGTTGAGTAACCTCTGGAGGGCAAATACCTATTAGTGGCCTCCCAGTGAAACTTGGCAGCTGGAGCTGGGGAGGAGATGCATCCTTGCACAATGATGCACTGGAGGGATCCTGTCGGTGCTGCAAGTCCTCCTTGTGTGTAAACCTCCATCCTGACGCTCTGTGCAGGGAAGCAGACATGTCACCTGAGCAGAGTAACTTCTGAGCATCTCCAGCATCTTGTGCTTCCCTAAAAGGCTTTCTTAAAGAGGGAGGAAGAGGAAGATACGCTGGTATACTGGCTTGACCGTAAAACTTGCTATTTTGGAAGAGTGTGGGGAGCGGTGTGTGACCAGCTGTGCTGGAGGAAGTGGGCTGGGAGTGCCCAGGCTGCTGTGCATCCACTGCCTGCCTTCACCGCGCCCCGGCACGGCGAGTCTCGGGGCATGACGCGGAGATGAGTGGTGCTGGCACTGCCGAAGTGCTATTTTAGGTTTGAGTGTAATTGCAGGCTGGACTGACAGGACTGGATTTGGAGTATTCGGAGAGCAGAGTGCTCTTAAAACTGTGGAAAAACTGGCTACCGCTGATCCTTTGCAAATGTGGAAGACGGGTATTTCACATGCACTGTGTGTGCATCAGTTAAACTTCTCCTCGCGGTGGAGCCACTGAGGATCTGTGTTGAGTGACTACAGTGGGTAGCAATGCCCTTTCCCATCCTGGGAGAGAGAACGGTAATAGCTGTTAGCCCTGTAGGATGCATTACACTTACCTGACAAAAGGTGAGTAAGTAGACGTTTGAAGATGCACGGGCTGGTGGCTTTTAGGTGTCTGCCTCTGCAGTGTGAATCTGCTACCTGCACACCTGCAGGTGCTACTTTTCTATCCCAGCAACACAGATGCCAGAGACAAGGAGAGGAGTTTTTTCGTTTCCCTCCCAAAAGCAGACATTGCTCCTGCAAGGGCTCTGCTGTTGATAGAAGTCACAACCTATTTTGAGAGCTGGGCTTTGGCACACTGTCCCCAGGACCTGCCAAGCCTCAAAGCCTCAGCACTTCCTAAACCTTACAGGATGAATTTATGCTCACATGTAGAGTGAAAAGTGGAGGGACTAAACTTCCTGGAATAAGTTTCTTCAATATGGTTGCATGTTTGCCCCAAGAATTTGTGGGCTGGACACAGTCACTGGTTTGGATCAGAGCAGCCAGATGGGCTCCTTGCACCCAGGGGCTGATGCAATGCTGAAGCTGGTTGCTGATGCAAGTTGGAGCAAAGTCAAAGTTGCTCTCCCCTAAACCCCGTCTAATGTGCAGGTAACCTGATCTCAGTGGAGTGCAAAAGTGTTTTTCAAGCCAACTTCTTTCCTTTTAAGTTGCAGCTGCAGTCCTGGGCATAAAACCCTCTATTTTGGTTTCCATTATATTTACCATCCTGAGGAAGCAGGCAGGTTGTGGGTTTGGGGTTGGGTTTTTTTTGTTTTGTTTTGTTTTTTATACCTCTTTTGAAACTTTACAGCTGGAAGCTAAATTTTCAGGTGATGCCCAAGAAATGGGACCAGGCAATGAGTCACTTTCCTGGCTGACATAATTTTTAAAAAGAGACAAAAAACCCAATGACCCTATTGGTCAAGAATTTTTAATTTTTAGAATGGTCATGGGTTCTTCAAATTCCTTACTAATTCAAGTATTGTGTTCATTAGTAAGTTACATCCTTTCCTTTTAGCTATGGGAGGGCTCAAACATTACGGACTTAACAGGAATAGAAATTTCTGAAATATGTGATTATAGTTTGGAAATCCCACTTAACCTTTTTGGTGATTGATTCTGCTGCTGTGCATTGCATCATCAGCAACATAGTACATGATGTTTCTGTTGCTTATGTCTTCCTGGTTGGTAGCAGATATCTGCCCGTGTTTCATCTAGAGCAGGCAGGGATTAATCGTTGAGGTAATGCAATATATTACAATATGGACCAGCTCTGTATTTACCACCCATTTAGACTACTCTTTCTTTTTTTTTTTTTTTTTTTTTTGAGGAGCTGTGGGGTGAAATAGCAGGGCAGCATCCTCCTTCAGTGTGGACTGAGGCCAAATAGGTCTTCATACTCATTGTTCAGTTCGTGCGCTTCTGGTGGTTTTAAAGACATCCATAAAATAAGTACATAAACCAAAATACAAGCTCCATGTCGTTCTTTGGCTGGACAAGCTGAGAGCTAGCAAAGCAAAATGCATTTAATTTAAAATGTTAAAGTTAAAAGTTCTTTTTCTTATAAAAAAAAAAAAAGTTTGCTTACCTAAAAGCTTTATACCTTACTGCCTCCTGTTCCCAAGTGCCAAGCAATAAAAGAACAAAAGCTGGTTGTTGGGGGAGGATCCCCCCATCCCTGCTCGGTCTGTCCGGGATGCTTCAAGCCGCCTGTCCCGCAGCCTGTCTGATGCATCTTTTTGCGACATGACCGCATCCCTTCTGTGGCTCTCGGGAAGCGACCTCCCATTTGCTGGGCGGGGATGGTGGGAGGAATGCTGGCTGTCCAGATCCTTGCTGTGGGCGTGAGAGAAGCTTCAGCGCTCGGGCCGGCCGAGGGAGCGACTCGCCTTCCCCGGGAGAGAAGGAAGGAAAGGTAAGGTGTCTTCGGCTGCGGGCTGGCCTTAGGATGCCACACACGCTGCTGGCTGCTGCTCGGGGCTCTGGCTGCCTGCGTGGATGCGAGCACATGCCAGAGGTTGCCCTGCAACGACTTGTTTTGCTTTTGTTTTCTCTGCAAACTGTCTAGCAATTCCCGATGCTGTAGCAGATAAAGGAAAATAGCTGTAAGCGGCTATTAGAAAAGATGAATTTCAGGTTTTAATGCGTTTTAAATTTGGGATTTATCCGTGCACCTGACTGAGCAGCGCATGCAAGCAGGAGCAGCAAGTGCTGCGACTGACTCTGCATCACTGGGTATTTAATTTTTCAAGTGAGGACTGAGGGTGTTCCTTCCCTGAAATCTCAGTCTGGGGCACATCTTACCCCATCTCTGTCTGCAGCACGCTTTTAAGAAGCACAACTGCTTAAACTTGCATGTTAGAAGTATTAAATATTTAAACCTTTGCCTTGCAGAAAGTGTGAGGAGCTCTGAGTACTTTGGGGAAATGGCTGTAGGCTTCTGGCTGTGGTGGCTACCTAACTTTTTGGAGTCGTTTGCCCTGAGAGGCTGGGGCTGAGCTGCTTTGCTGTTCTGGTGGGAATGGTGTGTGGCATCACAGCCTGGCAGGAGTTTGTTTCCAGACTGAGGAGTTTATCTTGCTTGCTGTGTTTTCTGGTGAAGGGTGGCTGTAAGTGATGCTGGAAGCTGGCATAGACCCTCTTCAAGTGCTTTAGCAGTCGCTACTGGCTAAAACACTTATATACCAAGTACTTCTAAGTATTGGACTGAAATGCTGAAATTTTTTTGTGCTGAAAAAACTTACACTTGTCTGAAAACCTGTAAAACACATCTAGTGTAGCTTCTTCATGTCCTGATTTTGTTTATACTGAATGTGTTGCTGTGAGGTTTTGCTTAGTTATATTTTACTCTTACCCTGCATTTATTCTGCAAAACATCTGGCTGTAAAGAATGATTTCCAGAGCTGGAGGACTCACACCCTCCTGAAATTCAGAGTAGCAATGAGGTTGCACGCTGTTTACAGTGCACACATCTCTTTAACCACTACATCTGTCCTAGGGGTATTGGGCACTGGCTGAGTGGCTAAACCAGGGGAGGAGGAGGCGGAGGCGGAGGTGAAGCAGCTTGAAGGGATGCAATGAGAAGTTAGTACTCGGCTCCAGGAGTACTGGATGCATCTTGGAGATCCTGCTTCGCCTTGAAACCTGCTAACTAGGGTGCATTTTGCAGAGATTATTAATGCTTGTCCAAAATCCAAGAGTCACGGAGTAGAGCTTGCCTGATCTTGGACTGGCGACTGCTATCTTTTGCTCCCTATTGCTCCTCCCTGTATTAAGTTAAATTATAGAGAAGTGTGGGCAACACCCTGCTGTCAGAGTAAACGTGATTTCACTGTCATGGCAGCCTCCTGGGAGGCGAAGACAGCAGCTCTCCTGCTCTTCTAGCCATTTCACATTAATCTTTGAGATTAATGTTTCTGCTTTTGTTAAGGGTAGATAGGATCTGTACCATCTTCTCTAAAGAAAATAAGTGTTGAATTTACAGGGCTTTTTCTACTTCCAAACGCCACTAAGGCAGCTATGCAGCAACACTGATTTATTGCAGTCTCGTGTTGCTTTCTTGCTCTGAATCAAATTATTTTGACTTCTTTCCCTTTTTCCCAAGTGCTTTCTAAACAAGATTACAGGGAGCAGGGGAAGGATGGAGGAAGGTTTTTCTTCTTTTATCAGTAGCTCTTTCTATGTAGTAAGAGATCAGTTGCTGAAATTCCTGGTTTTTAAGAGACTTTTGAAACATAGTTCCAATGCTTAGAGTATGGCTTGTAGTTTCTAGTGTTTTGTTTCTTATTTAAGAAAACATTCATTGACACACTTCCCTGAATGTTTATCATCTGGACAGCAGTTGCCAGGCTGCCGGGATTTCAGCCCTGGCTGTGCCATTTCAGGACAACTCTGTTTACCTTCAAATTGATAAAACAGTCTGGAAAATCACTCGACCGCAGCTGTAGCTTCTAAAAGGTTGCATGAAACCCACCCTCCCAAAATTAATCGCTGAAACTCCCTATTGTCCAGCTCGCCAGGGATCAGCACCGTCATGCTGGGTATTTGGCTTGCAGGAGCTTGTTTGCTGGCATTGAATAAGCAGTGACTGTACTGTGATTTAATTTACGGATTGGGTTGATTCCCCCGCCCGGGTGGGAGGGAAGTTTTACAGACTGAGTAACGCTTCTTACTTTATCATGGCATATTGAATATCAGTTGCTTTACCTGCCAAGCAAAGGTGTTACTTGAGAGTGGAGGCTGGAGGTGCTGGGGGATGGCGGTGGGTCTGAGCTGCATGGCCTCAAGTCCCTTCAGCCTTTGAAGGGTTTTATCCAGCTGCTGGAGGCCAGGGCACAGGCTGAGGTCTGCAGCTCACCCTTGTAAGGAACTGGGCTCCTTTGGGGCTGAATATTGGGAAATCAAGACACACATGCTTAAAGCATGTTGAGGGTAACCTGCAGGTCTCAGCAGGCAGGTCCCAGCTGCTTCTGGGGAAGGAAATCTGCACTAAATCAGCCTTGTGATCCTCATCCCTCCTCACCTATGCAGGTGGGGAACCCGTTGACTTTCCCACCATTGCTCTGAGAGTCCCGTCATAAAATGAGGGATGCCTTATGCTGAGTTTTGTGATGGGTGGTAAGAGGTGGGTCCTTTCTTGAAGTCATTTATGGTTAAGATACAGAATAAGCCAAAGGAAGTGTTTCATACTGCTCTTTATTTGGGAAACTACACAAGAATAAGAGTTACTATCAGCATAAGAATTTCCTGAGGCTAGCATGATTTTTCTGTGCTTGAGCCAGGCACTTAAATTAAGCCTTATGAGTCTCAGTCCATTAGCTGACATCTAACTCCCCCCCTTTTTATCTTCTTACACTTAGGTTTAAATTATCTCTGAATGTTACTTGATTTTGCAAATTCCAGGCAGGATGAGTGTTCAGCTCTTTCTTTCCTGAAAGGTCTTGAAAGGATCACCTGTTTTCATGTTGTACTAATTAGTTAACAGGGTATATTGCTGTTCCTGTTTCCACTGATGTGGACAAACTATTGAAATTCAAAAGTGAGTTAAACCAATCTAGCGGGTTATGATCTCAAATGTGCTCTAATCCTGGAGTACTGCTAAAACTGGAGGTGTGCCAAAATGCAATGTTTAGGAGAAGTATTTGGCAAAGAGGCTTTTAAGGACTGATTCACTGCTGTCTCAAACAGTATTTGATCTGGTTTCTACGGTGCCCTGCAGATTATAAGTACTCTGTAGATACATGTAATAAGAGCTGGAGCAGTGAGGCGGTCGGTACACCGTAGCTGCCAGTCTGCAGCGTGCTGGGTGTGTGCAGGTGCAGCTGCAAGATCTAGCGGGCAGCTGCTCTCCTCCTTGAAAGTCAGCACTGCCCCTGCTTTGACTGTCCATCCAATCCACTTGGCCCTGGTCTTCTGCGTCAGGAGCCTTCAGAGAAGAGTGTATGTCTGCAGAAAGCTTTCTGTGCTGCTTCCTTCCATTTGAGTCCCAAACTAGTTTTATGTTTCTGTCAGTTCAGCCTCCTTGTAGTAAACACTGGGTCAGGAGGGTAAGGAAGCATCCCTCTACTCTACTCCAGGATTGCATGTCACCCCTTAATGTGTGTCAGAGGCAGCTCTGGCTCACAGTCCTTCAGGGCTGGATGGGGATATGTTGGGGGGGGACTGCACTGAGGACTGGAGAAGTTTTTTTTTGGTTGTTTTTTTTTTTTTTTAATCCCTCCCATGTGCAGCTGGAGTGGAGGCATTTGTGTTACTCAGACTTGTGCTCCCCTCCAGCCTTTGGGCAATTGGATATCACGTGGCTGAGCATCCTCAGCTGCTTGCTATCTTTCTGTTTTTCTATGTCTGTGAGACAGAAGGATTTGTGTGCTCAAATCCCTACAAATTTCTGTGTCATGTCCCCAACTCTCAGTATTCTGGATGCTGCCCTGAAGGACATGGCTTTCCTGGCCTTTTAGCAAAGGGCTGATTTCTATTTGATGCTGTGAGCAGGTTTGATGCTGATTTGGGGTTTTCTGGGAGTACTGGCTACAGCTTGGTTCTGGGTCAGGGTGCTGAACATGCTGACTGTTACTCAGGTGTGGCTGCACCCCAAAAAGCCTCCTTGACTGTGCAGGGGAGTCAGAGGCATGTGAATTGGCTGATGGGTCAGCAATTGTTTTTAATAAGGATTTAAGATGATCAAAGCTAGTGAATCTGGTTCTGTCTTGAAGGAAGAGAAAACGTGTTGACCAGCATGCAAACAGTGAAGGATCAGATTGTCCAGGCTGCCCATGGATGTTGGGGCAGTGGTTAAAGTCTAAGCAGAAGGCATAGCAAACCTGGTTTGCTGCAGTTGTTCCCATATCGTTGGAGTGACCCTGCCTCTGGGCAGCCCAGATCCCTGCTGGGCACCTACCCAAGCGCTGCTCAGAAAAATCTCTGGCATTGTTCTACCCAGGTGGAGCTAGGAGAAACTGGGTTTTTAACCTGGACCTGCTGGAGGAATGTGCATGTCCAGAGGTGGATACCCCATAGAGGCATGCCTCCAAATCTGGAGAGAGCTGCTGGCAAGCCACGTGCAGTGACTAACTCCAGGATGTGTCTCTGCTCCTGATGGATCTGACAGATTTTTTCCCCCGCAGCAGCGGTGAGTTGTGTAACAACAGGAGCAAACTCTCACAGTCCACTCCCAGGTGAAAATAAGTGTAGCAGGGAGCCTGTCTCTCCCAGCATGACAGTTTCAGTGATTTGAAAGAATATGAAGTAAAACCCACTAATGGGACTTTTGCTGATTTAGAGATGCTTCAGAAACAGCAGCTGGAGGTAGTCTCTGTCTGGGATTGGGAAGAGGTGAGCCATAAGGTGGCAATCACTATCTGCTGTCCTGTGTCCTTTCCCTGCGATTTAACAAGTGGCTGTATAACACCTGGTGGGCTACACAACCAGCATGGATGAGTCCAAGTGTGTACTCTGTGTGTACTGGATGTACTGGGTGTAAAGGCAGTAGCTCGAGGAAACTGGAGAATTGGGAGGTGGGAAGTAGTAAATTCAAACAGCAAGACACGCTTAAAGAAATTCGGTATTAAAATTGAATTTGTGTGTAGTTGGTCATTGGCCTGTTGAGGCAAGTTGTTTGGTGCTGTGCATGGATGAGGAAAGCTGGCTTAATAACGAAATAAAGCTGGGTTTGGGTGATTGCTTTGCAGGCTTTACAGCCCGGTGCTGTTCAATAGTTAATGCACTGCAGACCTTGAGAGCAGAGCTGTAGTTTCATCAGTGTTGAGCCTGGTGTGCATGGGGCTGGGAAAGCTTGGCTGAAGGGAAGAGCCACAGATGAGAGATGCAGCTACTCGCCCAAGTCTGGCACTGCAAAGAAATATCCGCTCGAAGCTTCGCATGCCCCTTTCCTCCTGAGGCAGGGGAAGCAGCTAATTGAGTTGATATGGATGCAAAACATGGAGGTGTTCCTGAGTCCAGCATTCATGCAAAGAGCAACAGCAAAGTCATTTCTGGGGGACAGTGGTTTGTAGTGGCATCATGCTGTTGGTAAGGTGTTGGACACTGCAGTGGTGCAGTCCCTGCGGATCGGGTAGCATCACCTAATTGCTGCTCTTATCAGGATGGCACCTATTGCTGTATGGAAAGATGAAAGTGTGGCGAAGGTCTGGTTTCAGCCTGTGCCTCTGATGGGTGACTACCTGGAAGGTAATTGCCAAATAAAAACTTATATGCTTCCAGCAACCTGGTGTTTGCTAATAACCACACCTAACGAGTGGGTGCTGTCTTGGAGGAATCTGATGAACAGAACATGGTTTGAAACACACAAACCGATGATGAGCAGGAGAGGATGGATTGCATGATAAGTTTTCATTTACAGGCCATCAATCCCTAAATCTCCCTGTCTCCTCCCAAAGCAGCAGTAAGTGTTTATCTTGGAGGACTCATCAGACGAAGACTGTGAACCACTAACTTTTGCCTCTTCCTGTTGCTATCAAGTTTGAAGATGTCTGTAAAACCCCAGTGGCTTTGCTTGGACTGGACCAAAAAAAGGAGCCAGCAGAACTGCTGGGTGCACCTGCTAATGGGAGGGGGGGTGTGCCCTCTCCTGCCTGCAAGCATTTCCAAATGCAGCATGAGAGAGCTGGCCGGTGCCTGTGGAGGAGGGTTCCTGCAGCATCAGGAGATCCCTGCAGTATCCTTTGCAGCATCCCAATCACCTGGGAAGGGATGCAAAGAAAACTGAGGCTTTCAGCCCTTACCAGTGACTCACTTCACTTGCTGCTTTGCTCTGAGCAGACTGGCTGCCCCAGGCTGTCCAGCAGCTCTGAAGCTTGCACAGCCATGCCAGGATGGGCATGATGCTGCTGGCCCTGTGGAGGGGGTCTGCGTGGCAGTGGGGGAGAAGCCCTTGCAGCAGTGGGCTCGGAAGGACTTTGTGGTGACCAAGAATCACACGTCTTGCAAAAGGAGCTGGGGGGTGGGTGAATAGGGCAAGGGAAGCAGGGGAGTGCGGGTGGCCACCCCATTCTCTGATGCGGCTCTTGGCAGGGCCAAGCCCACTACCTGCGAAACAGGGAGGAAGAGGAGGATGGGGTGAGCCACAGGAAGCCTGGGGGCCAGATCCTACCTCAGCTGAATCACCAGGATTCCCTCCAAATTAGCAAGGTGGCTGCGTCAGTGCCCTGTGCTGCAAGCCCGGGGGCTCTGGCACTTGCCATGGGTTGGGGGGGACCGAATGCCTGGCTGTCTGGCTCATTATTCCTAAAGGAAGACTGATACGTGCTGGGTTAGTGGTCAGAGATATGCGGGTTTTGAAGTATTTTTAATTAGTTAATGCTGACTGACTTGCCTTCTCATGTCTGGAGCCTTTGTCATGAAAAGGCAGCAAAACCACAGGTTCCTTTTTTCAGAGGAATACATACGGGGTGAGTCACTGCTCCAGACTAGGCCTAGCTTGCTCCTTTTTTTTTTTTTTTTTTTTTATCGGATGGAAAAAGGACATATTAATACCTTTTTGTTGACACTTTCATGTGTCTCTGCATTTGCCCATTTGAGTAAACAAATTGATGCTGTTAATCAGTCAGTTCTAGAGATATTAAAACAGGGCGGGTCTGGGAGGGACGGAGCGACTCAGTTTTCAAACTAACATGGAGCTGCTAAGAAAGCAAATTCTTCCATTTGGATCAGCAGCAAATTCCAGCTCTGTTTCTGTTGGAAGTGTTCAAGTGGCTGTCGGGAAATATTTGGTTGCCCAGTGCTTTCAAAATTGAATTAATCCTCCAGCTTTCAAGGAGATGTGCAAATGCCTGGATGCTTCCCCCACCCCCTGCCACCAATTTCCACCCACCCTCTGTACAGGATGCAGCTCCCAGGGCTTCTCCTCTTGGGGAAGAGTCTTGGGGACTTTTTCTCTGGGCTTGAGTGTTTTTAAGTTGCTGTCTGAGCAGTTAATCCACCAAATGCCCTAGTTAGCTTCTGGCGCTTGTGCTGGAAGTGCTGAGCACCGCAGAGAAGGCACCCCTCTGGTGGCAGTCCCCACTGCAATAGTGTGTCTCCAGGTGGCTTACAGCTGTTAAAACACATGGGCTGGGGCAGCTTTATTTGACCTGCCTGTATTACAGTTCTGTCTGGAGAGCAAATAAACTAACCCCGATTCAGTGACTGCAGTGTGGTTAGAAGCTATAAAACTTGTTTGCACAGAAACTTTATACAGCCCCTCTCTGGGACGGGAGTGATATTCAAAAACCTGAGACGTACTTAAAGCAGCTCTGATCTGCAGTACAAAGTGAAGTCTTCAGAGCACAGAAACGGGCTGCACCGTCTGCCAGCCGCTCTCTTCTGTGAAGCTGCTTTTGTGCAGCCGTGTGTTATGGAGCTGCCTTTGCTTTTCTTCTGTGGGGTAAGGGGATGAAGGCAGGACCAAACGGGATTTGGAGCAGGAATTGCTTCCTTATACACTCTGTTTATGTGTGCATTGACTGATGGACCATCTGTCACCAGGGTGTAAAATGGGTGTGGGATCAGTAGCTCACTTCTGTCTCCTCTTTTCCCCTCGTTCTCTCTTCCTCCCTCTAAAATAGGTCTTTAAATGTGAGTTTGTCTCTGGCTCTCACTGCATGCCCTGGCAGAGACTTTGCTTGTGGTAGAAGTGAATGTGACGTGGTGAGGCGTGAGCAGCGTGGTGCCGTGTCCCCACAGGGCTTTGAGTGAGGCAGCTGATGTGTGATCCCTATGCCAGTGTGATAAAAGGGCTTTTTATGTCCGTGAAGACAAAGCCTCTTGTTTAAAAATGCAACTGAATGAAAAACATGATTTTGAATGCCCTAGACTCAGCTATTAAAAACAAACAAAAAACCCACACACAACAAAAAACTGAAAAGCTCTCCTGTCCCCCAGATGAGTGTGCCAATGTTGGTGTAATACCTCTCTGTTGCAAAAAAACTCTGTAAAATTGCCTTGGGAGCTTAGCAGTCCCTGTCGGCTTGTAACTTTGTGGCCCACTAACCTTTTCATACACTGTTTTGTTATAACATACTTTTCCCCTTCCCAGACAGCTGTAACAAGGTCAGGTGTCTGCTTTTTCTCTGTTGGTTCAAATTCTCCCTCTCTCCTCTCAAGCAGAGAAGCAGAGAAGGAGGAAGCAGTATGAAAACTGAGAGGTAAACCTGTTTTGTAGACTTACTGACTGAGCTGAACAACATAGGAGCTGGAAGGGAAATTTTTTTTTTAAGTGAAGACCCACACAAACAACTGCAGGGCATATCCAGAGTGTAATATTTCCCTGTTAAAGTCAAACAGAGCAACTTTTTTAAAAGCTCTCAGCTTATGGTGGTGTTTGCTGCTTGTTTTGCTTTTAAAGATGTTAGAGATAGTCAGCAGCTAATTAAATTCCAATGAAGTGGTTAGATAATGATGCTTTTGGAAATCCCTTTTTGCAGGAAATCCTCATGGTTTGAAAACGAATAGGTGCAAGTGAGGATGAGGAAGAAGGCAGAATTTGTGAAGGTGCGTTAACTGAAATTTCAGTCTCGCAGGCCTGCCCTCTCCTGCCTGGCAGCTCATGCCACCTGCCTGCCCGCTTAGCCAAAATTGTCTCCGTTCCCGATAGTGTTCCCCAAGTGTTTCTGCCAGTTGTGAAATCCACCTCCTGTAGCGTGCACCAAGCTTGCTCAGAGCTGACTTTCTTGCTGAGCAACTCCTTCATCCCCTGGAAATAACAGCCAGGTTTTGGTGGCACTGAGGCTCAGGCTGCTGGGGCACCCGTGGGAGTGCTGCAGGGAGGGGGCTGCTTCAGGAACAGGGGTAGGTCCCAGGCTGGGCATCCTGCAAGGCGGGCAGCGCTGCACGCAGCATTCCTGCATCTTGCAAGGACCTGCATGGTAGCATTTCCTTGGTCAACTAGCCTAACTTGTTACCTCTGAAATGGTATAAAACATTTACTATGGTGCTTCCCCCCCCTCAGTCAGTCTGATGCAGCTTTGCCACAATTCCTGCCACTGCCCCATTCTTGCAGTACAAGTCCAATGATGAAGTTGGCCGTCTTGCTGTTGGTGGCTTTTACCTTTTACTGACTGTTAAACATCTTGTTGTGTCCGCTGGCAGCTCTGCAGATGTTTTTGGAGGTGGGGTCTGATGTACTTTCCTTCTTGTCTCTGCAGTGATGCAACTTCTTGTTGACTTTCTCTGCTGCTAGCACCTGTCTGAGCTAGTTTCCCATGCTGGCACACCGGCCCATTGCTCTCATCTCTAACGACTTCTTTCTTCCCGAACTGAGTAAAGTGTTACAGAAAATGAATATTTACAGCTACAGGCAAACTCGTGTTCTTAAGCTAACAAGTGCTTGTGAAGGCAGCTGGGAGCCTCAGACAAAAGAGGCTTGCTCAGAGCACAGGCATTTGTGAAACTGAGCCTCTTGTTGCTTGAGCAGTGAGCCAGCGTGTTCACAATCCTGCCTTCTGACAATCTGTAAACCTGAACTCACTGCTCATCCTTTTGCTTACAGAGGAGGCGGCAGCTGTGTCTGTTCCCATAGGCAGAGGAGGAACCTTTTGTTTCTCAACTTAGTGATTGTAGCTAACTGTGGGAGCTGGAAAATCTCGGAATGCAAGTCTCATTTGAAGTTGCACTGAGCCTGCCCAGATCCATGTTTTAAAGACCCTGAGGTAGAACTAGCATGTGTGCTGGAATGTGCTTGTTGGTGCCTACCTTTCTGTTCATGCACAGGGATTCCCCTGTTTGCGTTGTTCCATCAATCACTGATCTGTCTTGGTCGTATTGGCCAAAGTGCCAACAGGGCATCTGATGCTGCTGTCATGAATGTCATGGGAAGTGGACGTGGGTACATCACTGGCCTTTTACCATCCTTATGGTGATGCCTCCTGTCCAGGCTGGCTGGGTGGCACCTAATCAGTGCTTGGAAAGGAGGATTATAGCAGATGGGTGTAGGAACTGTACGCTTCATCCTCTCTGTTTCTTAAACACCAAGCAGGTCTGATCAATGCGAAGTTTCTGTGTACTTGGGGTTTGAGCGCGGCTGATGCCTGCTGTTCCAGACTTGCTTGTGGTGTTCCTGCTGTGCCTTGCTCAGGAGCGGAGAGGTGGTCAGTGGCAGTGCAAACAGCCTGTTGCTTACATGGTTTATTGAGAAACTGACTCTGGGGAAATAGGCAGGTGTTTATTCAAACAGTTCCCTGTAGAAAGGCAGACTATTTCTTTTTTGCAAACAGTAGCAGGTATACTACTTTGTGCAAAAAGACCTTTTTCAGGTACTGTTCAGAATCTTTATTATTTGGGTTTGATGGCTGCGTGCTCTTGGGGGCAGACCAGCAGGCAGAGCGTTCAGTATATTTTGCATTGATATTTTAACTCTGGATTCTGATTTTGTTCAAAGTTGTGGAAAATCCCTGGAGATGTGAGCTTTTCTGACCTACAGAACACACTGGTAGCAGGTACCTTAATGTGTGCAGAACAAAATAGCCCATAAAATAAATACACAGAGCTAAATATTAACAAGGCTAATGGGATTTTTGACTTGTTAAGGAGTGAATTTGCCGCTCTCTGAGTTTCACACATCTGTTTTATTAGTGGAAAGATAAACGTGGCTTCGAGAACTGTGGTGACCTTGGTATTGATTGTTACTATACTGCTGTTCAAAACTGCACGCATTTGAATGCAGCCTGATTTCACACAGTGTCCTTTTTCTCTCTTTAGGTACTCCCTAAATTAATGAGATGGCCAACACCACGCAAATCTCCAAAGATGAGCTGGAGGAACTCAAGGAGGCCTTTGCAAAAGTTGGTAAGTCACAGTGAGGAGGGCACCATGCTCCTGTCTGCTGTACATTTGAAATGAATTTATCCTAGCCCTGTGAGCAGCGGTGCCAGCAGGATGTGGGCAGTCTGCTGCTCTCGTGATCTTCTCCATGCCAAGGAGTCCCTTGGCAGCCTTGTTGCTTCTGGCTTGTCACTTCTAGCCAAGGAGCACAAAGGAAGGGACACGGGCAGTCCGGCTGTCAGTGAGCACTGGCAGACAGCCTTGCCCTGTTGCTCCAGGGTAGGCTTTGTTGGTTCCTGATGGCAGAAGAAATATCCAAACAGGTACTGCATTACTTCAGCCCAGGCAGTGCTTCAGGGCTTGCACAGTGCTTGGTTCTGATGATGTTGGTTTTGTCAGATTGGCTGAGCAGTGCAGGTGGTAAATGTAGGTGCTATGTTTCTGGTTTGTGCGGGTGTATTTGAGGCACTGTGTTTGGTGAGCTTGTAGGCAAAACCTAATTAGTGTCTGTTTACCTGGCCATTATGGAACAACTTGCAGTGATAATAAAATGCTTTGCGGCTGCAGTGCATATGCATTGCCCTCTGGTGGCTCTGTTTCTTCTCTGGTTCTCACCTCCCTAACAGCCTGCGATGCTCAAGGGGTTGCACAGCCCAAGCTCTCTGCCTGCCTTCCAGCTTTCCGCCTGCGCTGGCATTGCAGAAGCCTCTGGCAGGCTGCTTTGGGAAGCTGAAACGGGCAGAAAACTGACATCATGGAGAAGACTGTTTTCTGCTGGTTTAGTTTCCTGATATGGCTTACTGGAGGATCAGAGAAACGCCAGGGAGGGGCAGGATGGGAGCTGGACCGCAGCAGTGTGGACTGAGGTCAGCGTATGCAGCTGGGGAACCACACCCGGGACTGGCACTGGCTGGGAATGAGTTGCACAAGTGATCAGAGCCAGTGTTTCATTTTCCTAACTGGACATCGGCATCGCTCAAGCACTGGTTATAAATACAAATTGGTAGTTGCCTTGCATCTGTATCGGGTAAACTGCCCTCTAGAGCAGAGTGGCTCTTTAAAACTCTCACTTGCTCTAAATTTGCAGTCTGCAGAAGGACATACAAATTTCAAAGACAACTGATTCTCATGGAGTAGTATTCCCTGTTGGGACTTGAAGCAAGTTGCATTTTTGGCAGTTCCCTCTCCTGTCTCACTCTTCCTGAGACTTTTCCAGCAGGTGGAAGTGAGCTGCCGCAGAGGAAGATGAGTGACCATTGTGCTTCTTGCTGCCTAATGTGCCTCTGAGCACAAACCTCAATAAGGCTGGGATGCAGGCAGCCCGTTCTGTCCTTGGATAAACTTAAAATGATTAACCTGGCTGGAATGTGGTGGCTTTTTGTCATTAGTGTGGGGGGAAATTAGCAAGATTAGGTTGACTGGCTGCCTTTGCACTGGAAACATGGAGAAACCCAAGTCAGATCCTGTGTTGTTTTTTTTTTTTTTTTTTTTTTTTAGGAAACCAGCTCACTCTGGTCCCTGTTTGGTATTAAATTATAAAAGCAGTGTCAAAAATTAGGTGTTATTGAGAAATGTGATAATTAGCCAGGATATACCCACAAGTGAGATGGAATCTGCTGGTCCTTTTCAGCTGTCTTCTGTTTTGTACGCTTTAGGCAGGGTACAGCCTGCAAGCATTGTGGTGGGACATGCCTGTCGTGAGTGTCTTTAATGCTCTTATTCCTTTTATTCTTGCCTAAAGGACCCATATTTGCCCTGGGATATAGAAATGGTTGCTAACTGGGTGACTGACTTTTGCTGGCAACTTCTAATGCTGTCTCTAGTGAATGCGAAGGAAAGTTGGATTAAGGCTGCTATTTAAAATGAAGCTTTTCTTTCCTCTCCCAGCTACCTGGAAGACTTGGAACGCAGCTGAGAAGCATGGTTGTAGCAAAGCTCAGCACGTTGGCTTATAGGATGTTGTAAAGGAGATGTGGGGAGGAGGAAGTATCTCTCAGGGTAGTTTCTGCTTACCAAGATGTGCCCTGCTCCAATGTGCAGCTGCATGGGCTTCCTGGAGGCCTTCTTTAACTCTAGCATGGGGCAAGTTGCTGCTCTGGATGTGTAGGTTGATGGGACTTCAAAGGTGTGTATTTGACCAGCTTTTCTGCGTGCAGCTGGACGAGATTGAGCCATCTGGTGATGCTGGAAGGCAGTGAGGTGTGTTACTATATACTCTGTCACCACCTGCCTTCTATGCCACTTGAAGGTATCTCCCTCTCTCCCATGCAGCTGGTGTGCTGTTCTCTGACAGCCAGCAAAAGGCAAGAGTTCCATAGACTACCTGCTGCTTCCTAGAAGCAGTCCACGGATAGAAACCATGGTTTAAGGTTAGCACTGAAGTCAGCTACAGCTCAGACAAGCAGCTCCCAGCATCCTATAACCAGGTATTTGTGTTGGAAGTGATCCAAGTGGTAAACAGCAGTGGTTCGGAAAAGCATTTTAACAGCTGAAAAAAGTAATGAAGTGGGGCATCAGAACTGTCTAGGCTTTGAATGGCCCGCAGGTTAGTGGGAGAAGAGTAGGTTGCTCCAAGTCTTAGCTGATCTCTGAATTTGTTCAGTGTAACAGATGTGTGTATGTATGTACGTGGCTAAACAGTGGCCCTTCATAGGGGAGGCATGGCAGAACAAAATCTGCGAACTTGCTCTGTTTGTCTTCCTTCTCCCTGCTTCTAATAGCAGAGATAAGCATCTTTTCTGGAAACACAAAGTACTTAAAAATTGTAACCCAGCTGAACACTTTGTTCACTGCTGCAAGGTGGTAAAACAATGCACTGAAATGTTAAGCTTAAGGCAAATAGGGATCTGTGATCCTGCTAGAGTGTGTCCTGCTGAGCATATATCCTTAAAAGGAAACGTGTGGGTTACTTTCCCCTCTCGCATCCTGTTATTTAAGCTATTTTAAGTATTTGTCAGGAGGAAGCTGAGCCAGAGCTTGAAGCAGCTTTTAGGTTTTGTTTATTGTGGCTTTGCTGCGCCACCTGCATATGGGCAGAAGATGGTGCCGTACATCACTGCAGTGACCTTTCCCAGGTTTAGTAAGCTGGCACACACGCAACTTTGAGTAGAAATAGGAAACTTCAGATGTGCTGTAGTTTCCTTTCCATCAGGCAGATTATAATGGATCCAGGCTGTAGCTTGTCTGTTAAAACAATTTTGCTTTCTTCCATTAGTAATTCTGGGCTGTACGCCGAAGGATTTCATTTGGGATAGCTTCTATTTTGACAGCCTCTTCAGCTGTTGAATACCATTTCAGATTTTGTTAGAGAGGGACTTTAGACCACCTTCCGTCTGAAGTCTGGCCCTGTCGCAGGACATCCAGCAAGGCACCATATGGTGGGCTTGCAGTAATGCTGGAAATAATTATGGAACTTGCTGGTGCTGCAAAGGTGACGGCTTTTTTTTTTTTAATGCTGCTACTCTGTACATTTGACTGTGATGCCAGAGGGGGAACAGAGACAGCAGGAGGGGAAGCAGCTGCCCTGTGGGGTAGGGTTCTCAGGCCTATTTGTCATGTTTACAGGGCTAAAGGCTTTTTGACATGTTAAGAGAGGAATGATTCCATATTCCATCACATAGTCAATCACTAGTTAGCGTTACTCAACTCTGCTACCAAGCCAAAACCACGGGTTAGCACATCCACTAGGCTTTAACACTTAAAGCTGCCAAGAAGCTAAAACTTGAAATGAGAGCATCTTTACTGCAAGACCAGTAACTTGGTGTGGGGTCTTGCAGTTAAGCCAACAGACCTGTCTTGCTTGTAAATCCCACTCCCAAAGTGTCTGGGACATAGATGCCCTTTTAATCTATGCAGTAAATCAGTGATTAATTTTTTTTCCCAGGATACTGTGGAAGAGTAACTCTTACAAGTGGGTGTTTGGGATGTCATTAAGAGTTGGAAGAACTTAGGTCCTGAGACCCAAGTGTTTTGAGTGAGTTAAGGCACATTGCTCAACAGTGTGTGTCCTTTACGCTTGATTATGTGCTGTCTGTCTAGGCCCAATGTAGGGGCTGAGACCTGCTGGTGTGCAGCCCCTCCTGATGGGCAGCATCTTTCCTGGTGCCATGCTCCTGAGTTGCATGTGCTCACATGTCAGTGTGCATTTCAGATGGCTCTTTGTGCAGCAGAGCTACTAATTTATTTTTTTTTCCCCTCAGTGAGCAGAGGTGAATCTTTTTTGAGCTAGGCACACACACAAGATTGGGAAGATGCTGCTTTGCAGGGGTGAACGAAACCAAATGGGCACATGTTGAGCCAGACTGCAGTAAATACTTGATATCTGCCCTACAGCCAGGTTTGATGCTTTCAGGCTGAGACTGAGGTCTGCTGAGCAAGTGTGGATGGACCAGACAATAGCCTGTGTTAACTCCTCAATTGCATTTCAGTCAGTGTTTTTAAGTTGTGGTTTCTGTTCTGCAAGCAAACCAATATAAATGCAAGGCTGGGGATTAATTCCTTGAATTAGATTGTACCCTTAAAAGACATGCAGGGCTTCATATGTAAAACTGAGCTCTAAACGGGTTTAAGCATCCTTTTACCCAGGCATCACTCTATTAGAGATGGGGACTTTGGAGCTTGGGTCCCTGCTGTCTCACCCAACAGGCTTCTGCCTCACGAAATACCATATATTGTGCTTTTCCCTTTCACTTCTGAATAGGCTCAGACATGGTACATGCAAGCTTGGTCCAGAAACACTTCTGAATGCTTAAGCTAGACATACCAAGAGGAAAACCTTTACCAAATCTGAATCAAAATCACACCCGTGATCCTATCAAGGATACGATATGTATTTTGAAGTCTTATTTTTCTCTGTCCTTTGTCTACTAACATTTGGGTAGATGTAAAACTTAGGCTTTTTTTTAGGTGGTGGATTGATTGGAAGAAGTGATGAACAGGTGTTTCTGGATTTACCTGCTTAATTTGGCAGCATGGCAAAGGATTGTGGTCAGTTCATTCAAGCATAGGCTAAAGCAATGGGTGTTGGCTGTAGGCATGCTGAGGGTGAAAGCAAAGTTTTGTTTTGGGTGCATAGGCCCTGGAGACTAGTGAATCCCTTCTTGTCTGATTTTCTTCACTGGCTGTGAGGCAGGGAAAAGATGCATGTTGTGGAGTTAGATTTAGTAATAAGAAGACTGTAACAGAAGAAGCTGTGATTTATCTAGAGGGGAAATAGTTTGCTGATGACATCTCAGGCTGGACTGTTTAATAAAGCTTGCCTTTGTAGGCTTATATTTTTTTGGAATAAAATTCTAAAATTAAAGGCCAGACAGCAGCCTGTTGCTGTCATTAATCATTGGCCCAAACCACTTTATTTCATCAGCATTATTGTAAACACTGACATTTCATTTAAGGTACTTAATAATCCACTGGAATTGATGCTGCTCTTTAGTTTGAGACCTAGGGACTGGGGTGTAGGAGGGAGTACAGGTTTGTTCTGTGTTACTTTGGATGTTTGCCACTAAGCATTTGAATTTCACTTTCTTGCTAACTTATAAAAACAATTTTAAAATCCCATATGGATCTAGAAAATGAGGAAAGTTGGAGTGGTGGTGTGGACATGCTGCTTGCTGGAATATTGCTGTGAAATAAAACCTAAAAACCACCACTGACACCTCATTAAAAGTAAATTGACTTTCAAAATTTGCTAAAAAAAAAAAATGGGCTTTAGACCTATCCTCATTGTTTTCTTTTATTCTTGACAGTATCTCCCTTTAAGCATAAACACTGACCCCAGTGGCTGTGGTGTGGGATTCCCTCTTGAACAAAACCAAATACTGGGGCTGGCGCAGCTCTTCTGTCATGCAGCCTGGGGAGGCAGCAGCAGCCTGCGAGGGTTTTTGGGCAGCAGAAGCTGTTGCTTGAGTGGAATTGAACTCTAGGGCCTTAGAGAGAGGCTGCCGCCTTATAAATAGCAGAAAAATCCTCCCATGTGGGATATGGGCAGAACGGTGGCTGGGTGAAGCTGCACGGTGTGATTTTGGCAGCCAGTGGTGGTGAGCTGCACTTGGCAGTGCACCATCACAGTGCCAGGAGCTCTGGAGATGGGGGAGAGGGTAACACAGCTGCTTAAATGCAGACACTGCTCTTGTTTAGCCATACAGGGCTCAGCTGATGTCTTTAGTACAGGCACTGTGTTGAATTTGCAGAGCCTGTGGTTGAATGATGATCGTAGGAGACTGCCAAATCTCTACCTCCCCAGCCCATCCAGGTACGCCCCAGCAGCAGCGGTAATCCAGGGCTGGTGTCTCCCTACAGCCCCAGCCCTGGGGAAGAGGTGGCAGCTCAGACACTGAATTAACTTCCCGGGGCTGGCTGTACCACTTGCCTACAGCAAAGGGATTTTAACATCACTACTGAGGCAGTAACAGGACAACATGCCCTGAATCCCTGCCTCTCCAAACATGCTGGAGGGTCATGCTTATGTCTTGAGATGTGAATCTGGGCCATCTGACAGCTTCAAATGATCAGGATGCTCGTGGACCTGACTGCTGAAGCCTGCGTACCAGCTGTGCTGTGAACCAACCACGCTGTCTGCTCATCCTAGTTAGCCTGAGGAAGGAGGCACCCGACCTGTGGTTGTCCATGGTGGCTGCAAAGCCTCACTTGCCTAAAGAAAGGCTAGGCCTGCTGGATTTGCCCTGTGCATTCAATGGATGCGATGTTGTCCCCAAGGGGGCTGGGATCTGTTGATGTGAAAAGCTCCAGATTCACACTAGATTCTTGTTTTCGTTCTTCCCAGATGTAATAGGCAATAGCATTTCAGTAAGCATGCACTGCTGCTGTGGCTTGGTGCTTGACTGTCATAGCAAATGTCCTTGCAGAGCATTCTTGGGCAGCATTAAAATATCTGGCTGCAGTTTTCTATCAGCGATAAATGGATAACATCATTATCAACATTATAAAAAAATGTAAATGGAGAGCTGACTTAGTGTTTTCAGTTCAGAAAGTAAGTGCTGTATTTCATTTCTGTCTATTTTTAACATGTGAAGCCAGCTGCAGTTAGATGTAAAAAGAAATGCTCTGGAGATCATTTATGAAAATGCAGATGCTCTGTTGTGAAACTTTTACACTAGACTTGGGTCATGTGTGCCTAGAGCCATCCTGGTCAGCTCTGCTTCAAAGCTGCCATTGGCCAAAGCCAGAGAGATCTCATGGCTTGTGCTGGGACCGTCTCTGAGGATGCGCTGTGCTTTATTTACCATGTGCATTTGATGCCTGGTGTATTCTTGGTGGTGTCCTTCAAACAGTGTACTGCTTGGGCTTGCTATTTTTGGTGTGGGCATCCTGCTGTGTGTGTATTGGGTTTGTGTGGCAAGGTTTTGGTAGCGGGGGGGGTTACAGGGTTGGCTTCTGTGAGAAGCTGCTGGAAGCTTCCCCTGTGTCCAACAGAGCCCATACCAACCGGCTCTAAGACGGACCCGCCGCTGGCCAAGGCTGAGCCCATCAGTGGTAGTGGTAACGCCTCTGGGAGAACATATTTAAAAAGGAAAAAAAAGTTGCTGGGACAGATGGAAATGGCAGCCAGAGAGAGGAGTGAGAACATGTAAGAGAAACAACCCTGCAGACACCAAGGTCAGTGAAGAAGGAGGGGGAGGAGATGCTCGAGGAGATGCTCTGCCGGAGCAGAGATTCCCCTGCAGCCCGTGGGGAAGACCCTGGTGAGGCAGGCTGTCCCCCTGCAGCCCAGGGAGGTCCACGGGGGAGCAGATCTCCACCTGCAGCCCGGGGAGGACCCCACGCCGGAGCAGGTGTGTTCCCGAAGGAGGCTGTGACCCCGTGGGAAGCCCACACTGGAGCAGGCTCCTGGCAGGACCTGCGGATCTGTGGAGAGAGGAGCCCATGGAGCAGGTTTTCTGGCAGGACTTGTGACCCCGTGGGGGACCCACACTGGAGCAGTGTGCTCCTGAAGAACTGTAGCCTGTGGGAAGGACCCACGTTGGAGAAGTTTGTGGAGGACTGTCTCCTGTGGGAGGGACCCCACGCTGGAGCAGGGGAAGAGTGTGATGGGTCCTGCCCCTGAGGAGGATGAAGTGGCAGAAATAACGTGTGATGAACTGACCGTAAACCCCATTCCCTGTCCCCCTGCGCCACTGGGGGGGATTGGTAGAGAATGCAGGAGTGAAGTTGTGCCCGGGAAGAAGGGAGGGGTGGAGGGAAGGTGTTCTGAGATTTCGTTTTATTTCTCATTACCCTACTCTGGTTGATTTGTAATAAATTGAGTTAATTTTCCCCAAGTTGAGTCTGTTTTGCCCATGACGGTAATTGGTGAGTGATCTCTCCTGTCCTTATCTCGACCCACAAGCCCTTTGTTATATTTTCTCTCCCCTGTGCAGCTGAGGAGGGGGAGTGATAGAACAGCTTTGGTGGGCACCTGGTGTTCAGCCAGGGTCAACCCGCCACAGTGTCTGTGTCCTGCATGGATTTTGCTTTCAGCAAAGATGAATGCTCTGTGCAATGCAGCCCCAAAACAGGTGCGCTACGATGGGCCATGCTAGGAGATTCCTCCTTACCTCCATGTCTTGTAGACATCCCCAGTGCTCAGGCTGCTCTCCATAAAACACTCTGGAGCATGGGGGCTGTGGGGCTGTGTTTCTGCTCTGCTGTCCTGGCCTGGGCCTGTCAGGGTACTGGCATGTTTCTAAAACCTTCTCCTGCCCCTTCTCTTCCTCAGACCTCAACAGCAACGGGTTCATCTGCGACTATGAATTGCATGAGCTCTTCAAGGAAGCCAACCTGCCTCTCCCCGGATACAAAGTGAGAGAGATCATCCAGAAGCTCATGATTGACAGTGACAAGAATAAAGATGGGAAGATTAGTTTTGAAGAGTTTGTCTATGTAAGTGGTATTTCTGAATTTCCAGTAGCGTGGGGGACCCCTTTTAGACAAAGCTAAGGAAGGGGGTAGAAGAGGTTGAACCTGGCTTCTCAGCCACTTACCCTAATCCTAGTTTTCTTTCTACAAACTGATCACTTTTGAGGACTTGTCGTGCAAAAATCACTTCTTTGTACAGATCTCTGCATATGACCAATCTTTTGTGCTGTCACTGTCAGCCCTTAGATTTGGACAGAGGGGAAACATGTTGGTTTTTAAACAAAAACCAAAAAGAATCCACATGCTTTTCTTATATGAAAACTTTGTTGGAGGCCAAAAGACCATTTCCACATGAGGTGACAACTGGAAAAAAGACTTCCAGTTCTCCACGCTTGCAGTATTGACTGGAAGCTACTCAGTTTTTCCAGGCACATAGATGAATGCTTGTTTTCCCAGTGAAGCAGTATAATTTCCTTTCTCAATTTAATGGGACTACAGGTATTTGCTAAAGACTTGAGAGGGCGTTTCAAGACACACTTGGAGACTAGTCCTTGATGCTGATCTAGGAAAATTCAGATCTGTTTGTTGCCTTAAAAGGGAAGAACAGGAGCAAAGAGATAGGAGAAGCTGAAGGATGGGTCTAACCTTCAGTTTTTTCTGTAGAAATAGGTCAGAATTTTTTTTTTGTTTTATTTTTACAAAAGCACAGCACTAATTCAGAGATACTGGTTCGATATAGATCCCTTCATCCTTTTTATACTCTGATGACTGACTGCTGAAAGAGTAATAAAAGTATTTGCAGTACATTGGGGGAGCTGTTTTCATGTCAAATATTTTTCTTGATATTTCTTAATTTATCTTCACCTTCTGTCCTTAATTGTTTTCAGACCCTCTGAACTTTTGAGTTCGGAGACAACTAGTAAGTTGGAGTTTGTTTGCAGTTTGTGAACACTTGCATGCTGGGTGCATGTTTCAGCTGTTGGTTTGAGCTGATCCATAACTCTAACTTTGCACTAGGAAAGAAGAAATAAATCTCTTCTGTCACATTTGAATGGTACCAATGATCAAGTAAACATGAAATGTCTTACAGGCAACTAAGCTATACAGTAGAAGCAATGGTTAGTTGTAGGATTTTTACGGACAGAACTGTTGCTGTTTTTTAACTCTGAGCACTTTTGCTGGGGTTTATGGTACAAAGGGTGACATAAACTGACTTGAAGTTGGGGCCGGTGACTTAGTGGTACCTCAGCATTAAAGCACATATTTTCACAGAGGGTATGCAATACCAGTAATTAGTCCAGCAAATTTTAAAATAAATAAATCTGTATCAAAATCCTGAAGTTTAAAACCAACCAACCAGAAAACCCAAAACTTTTTGGCTCTTGAGTCTTCGCTCAGCTCTAGCTGATCGCTGGGGTGAGCAAAACCTCTGCATGCCATCAGGAGATGGTTTAACTGCACTGGCATCATCATCTTGACTCTCCACCTCCTCTGTGTTTAAGGGATGGGGAAAGTAAGGGGTGACAGCCAGCAGGCTGGCCCTGCAGTGACACCTCTGCAGCCAGGTGGGCAAGTCCCCTCCTCTCTTTTTAACAGAAGCACTTTGTTCTGCTTTACAGTGCTGTTTCATTGCCTTTTTCTGGTTATGTTTCAGTATATGTTTCATTTGTGTTTTCAGCGTGGTTGAAACTAATTTCGTTAAGTTTTGAGGGAGTTACAGTAGGCTTTCAAGCCATTGAATGTATTTTTTTCTAATAGTGGCTCAGTGCTGTAGGACCTCAGGGCCACTAATAGTAATATACAACCTGCGCAAATGGCACGTGTAATCTTTCTGTGCTAAAGCTTCTCTTCTGCCCTCAAACGCGAGGGTGTTTTGTCAGCCCAAGCCTGCTGTTGGGGAAGGGGGAATCCTTATCTGGAGCGCACGTTGTTACACATTATTGGAGATTTGACTGTTACACACTTAAAAAGAATTGTTTCTTGAGTTGTGGACAAAGTGTTTTGTGTGAACTAAAGTCACAGTCACATGAGCATCTGGCTTACACAGAAAGGTTAAAATTGCACAACAGCTTCATCAACTTTGGTCCTGCGGAAACTGCTGCATGTGTACCTGCTCTCAGACTGCAAAGGTTTCACTTTTTTTTTTTCCTATAGTGTCTTGAAATCTACTTGAGAAGGTAAATGTATGCGAGGTACTTCATGCCTAGTGCTTCTGTTTCAACGGGCACTTGCAATATGTGTTTGAGAGAGTGGGACGACTCTCTACCCGCTATCCACGTTAAATTTAATACCACTACACCCTTGATGGGTCCTTCACATTTGCTGATTTTACTACAAGGTTTGCTTTAAAGTCGAGAAAAAATAGCTGCTTCTGTGGTCCTTTCATTTTATGAAGTTTTTCTTGTCTAACAGAGCACTTTAAATTGTAGATTTTCCAAGAGGTGAAAAGCAGCGATATCGCTAAAACATTCAGAAAAGCAATTAACAGGAAGGAAGGAATCTGTGCGATCGGGGGGACCTCGGAGCTCTCCAGTGAGGGGACGCAGCACTCCTACTCAGGTAATGCTCTGCCTTTCAGCTCCTCTCTTGGGTGAGTGGAGGCCGTACGCTAAAAATAGTAGATTTCTACTGCCCTGCCGTGTGCTATGCTTTTGTTTTCCGATAGCTGAATGATCTCACGTCAAGGTGAGAGCAGGACAGAATTAGAGGGTAATGCAAGATTAGCAGTGTGTAGATTAATTGTGTGCTTATTTGTTTTAACTGTGCTTGCTGTTGAAGTCCTTGTGCCACACTTGAATATAATAAAGTTGTTGAGTAATGAGTAAGTAACAGGAATATTCTGGTAATTGGAAGTGAAAGTCATATTTCTTTAAACTTTGTGTGACTAATAAAATAGTGTGGTAATGATAGTGGGGCTTTTATTTCCCTGGGCTATTGTACACTGATTCTTTTGGGAAAATCTTTGCTATGTTATGAAAAACCTGTATTAAATTTACAATTGGTTATCTTAGAGGAAGAAAAATATGCCTTTGTAAACTGGATAAACAAAGCCCTGGAAAATGATCCCGACTGTAGGCACGTTATTCCAATGAACCCAAATACAGATGACCTGTTCAAAGCTGTGGGAGATGGGATTGTGCTATGGTAAGTCATGATGGCTCCTGAATTAAAAAAAAAAAAAAAAAAAATCACCAAAATAAATTCCCAAAACTTAGGGGATTTTTCATCCTATTCTAGGCTGGTTTTTTTGACTAGTGTGTGTGCATAATGCTTTGACGTATAAAAAGGGCCTCAGTCACCCAGGCTTTCATTGTCATTGTGTGATGCTTCAGCTTTGATGCCAACTTCACAAGCTGGTATTTTTGTCTAGTGTTTTTGCTTGGTCTTGAGACTGAGTTTGCTGACGGGGAGAAGGTGCCTTGCAGGAGCAGAAGTTGTCCTGGTGCAAACTCAGCCTGATGCTAGGTAGCTTGGGGGAAGGCAGATGTGTTAAATAGCCATTTTCTTGGATGTTTAGACAGATGGTAACCTCTGCGGGAATGTTAACGACCTTATTAATTAACCCGAAAATGGATTTTCTGGGAATCCTCTTGTTGCTTTTGGTAATAGCTGCACAAGTTGGTAACTTATTTTGCTGTGCACTGAAAACAGAAGGCACTCAGGGCTGCTAAACACCAGCCACCTTCTATGTATGGGATTTCTTTTGGTTTTGTGTTTTTGGTTTGTTTTTTAAATGTAAGTGAATTAATATAGCGGAGAACTGGATCAGCCTGGAATTTCAGTCACTCTGTAAATACACAAAAGATGTTTAGTGGGCTGCCCATTGCCTTTCATTTGTTTTCTTTTTTTTTCCTTTAGCTTGCAATTTTTTTGTTTTTTATTACCCCAGTTTCAAGTAATTCAGGTCTTCAGGTGAAGACTGAACTGAGTAGGAAGTAGCTTATAATGTAAAGTAAAAACTTGCTATGTTTTCTGTTGACTAAAAGTTCATTGCGCTTGTGTGCTCCCCACTGAGCTCTCAAAGTGTTTGTGCTTTTTTGGGGCAGTTTTTTCTTGCCAGCAGTAGTACACCTTTACAATAGGAGGAAGCGTGTTGTCTTACTAGCATCTGCAGTGGATGTCAACAGAGCAGCGAGTCTTCGCTAGTTCAGTGACTGTGCTGTGAATAATTCATGTGCTCTTTTTGCTACAGTAGCTGAGATCAGTAGTGGCCAGTAACATGTTTAAGGTTTCAGGCTTAGCTATTAGTTACAAATACATTCTTGATAACGTAAATATTAACTTCTGATTTACACAACCTTGATTTAAAAAAAAAAAATACACAAAACCAAACAGGCAAAAGGAAATGTACTGTGGTGAGTATTGTAACAGTGCATTGAGTTTTATTGAGATTAAATACTAAATGTTGTTCAAATATTATTGTTTTTCCTCCTACCAGCAAAATGATCAATCTTTCTGTTCCGGACACGATTGATGAAAGAGCAATTAACAAGAAGAAACTCACACCGTTCATAATTCAGGTATAATACATTTCTGTATTTTTGCTGAAATTCATATTCAGATAGAATTAATGAAAACAGCACGGTGGCTCGAGGCATTATTGTGGAACTCTGGAAAGGAGTGGGTTTTATAGCTTGCATTTAATTATTAAAGGCAGTTTTGTACTGTGCATAGTTGACAGTGCTGTGAATACAGTTCAAAAGACAAAAATGCTAACTTAATGACAAAATGGGTAAAATGGCTGAAATGCTGTGCGCACCTGATATTGCTGCGGTGATTATATACAGTGCTGTCTTTTTAAAACAATATGGTTATTGACGTTGTCTATGAATCATTTCATAGTACAACAGGTTGTTTTTGCGAGGATGCCTCTGCATGTGTGTGCGTATAACGTAACACTTCTCTAGCCTTATTCTTGTTGACACCTCTAGTTGCAACTCGGAGGCTGAAACTAAATACCAGAGGCTGAAATTAAACCCTGGTGCTTAGTTCAGTTCTTATTGATTCAGCCTGCTGCCACCACAGCTCTGTTAAAACTTCAGCCGGAGAGTGGCTGGGAGCGTTTCCTCCAAGCTGCTGCTGTTGGAGCAAGGACGAGGGGGAAATCTCCACTTCGCTGGTGCTGGATGAAAGGCAAAGCAGCATCTCCCCTGGCTGTGTCTCACTCACCTGTGCTGTTTGCAGGAGAACCTGAACCTGGCGTTGAATTCTGCATCCGCCATCGGGTGTCATGTTGTCAATATTGGTGCAGAGGACTTGAGAGAAGGGAAACCCCACCTGGTCCTTGGGCTTCTTTGGCAGATCATTAAGATTGGCTTGTTTGCTGACATCGAGCTTAGCAGAAATGAAGGTAAGCGAAACTAAGTGATTACTTTTAAAGCATGAACATGGCGTTGCTTGCGCTGTCAGCTCCAGCCTCGTCGCTGCTTCTTCCCTCCCCTCCTCTCTGCTGAAAAGGGGGGTACTCGTTTTTGGGTTCATCAGGGCATGTGCCAAGCTGAGTGCTCTCCAGCCTGTTTATAGCTGTGAAGTAGATCCAGGCCGGGTGGGTTGTGCCATCCTGGTAATGTGTGTCGGCCTTGGAGAACTGGCTGAACACAAGTCTGTAAGTCAAGATGCATCTTGGCTGAAGCCTTGTGGTGAGAATGAGTGTGTTGCTTTGTGATGCCTCAGGCTGGGCAGGCTCTCCCGGCATGCTTCGGCCAAAGGTATGTAACGGTGTTGGGAGGTGGCAAAAGCTGCTTGCATCCTTTTCAGATTATAGTCAACTGCACATCTCCTCAAAAAAAAAAAAAGGGATTCAGCTCTTTGAGAATATGCTCACAATGACTTGGTTCTCCTAAAATCCTCCTTACTACTGTCAGTGGTGCAGCTGAACTCTCACTTCGTTCTTGGCAGTGCTCTCCCCTTGTGCTTGCTTGGTCCTGCAAGACAGCCTCCAAAATTTAAAATTTTCAAGTCATTCAAAAAGCTCTGTTATTTGTGCATGGGCTATCAGAGCACCCAGATGGATGGAGGGGCTTCAGTGTCTTTTATTTAAATTTCTCAATTGTGAAGTGGTAACATTGTTTGGCTTGGCTTGAAAATTCATGGCAAGGGAAGCAGCGGCCAGCTGAAAGGGTGCTTATTTTGGCTTCTCTGGCTTTTTTTAACAGTGCATATGAAACTGCTTGGAAGCACTTTTTAATTGAGATAAAAGTACATTTACATTTAGCTTACTGTCATCAGCTTAAAAGACTGCACATAAAATCCAGAGAATTTTGTGATACAAGAAAATGGAAAATACTTTTTGCACAGTTTTCTAGATCATTCATACTCTTCTCTGTGTAACAATTAACTCAGGAAGACTCCACTAATACCCAGATTATTTTGACTTGATCAGTAGTTGGTATTGTCCCCCCCTTCTTCCCCTGAAATATTGCTGCAGCTCTAATTCTGGCATGCAGGTTTGGCTCTTGAAAACTCCTTCCTTCCCCTCACAAGCGTTTTTCTTCTAGCACTGGCTGCCTTACTTCGTGATGGTGAAAATCTGGAGGACCTTATGAAACTATCCCCAGAAGAGCTGCTCCTACGATGGGCCAACTTCCACTTGGAAAACGCAGGCTGGCACAAAATCAATAACTTCAGCTCAGATATCAAGGTACTGAGAGCTCTCCTGGCCTGCACGTGCCTGGGAGAAGGTTGGGAGCCAGCCAGGGCTGTGTTTGCATGTGTAAATGAAGCCCTCCATCTGTGGACAGGACCTTGCTTAGCCTTAATACACTGGGCGGGCTTAACAGGGGTTTTATGGATGGTGTATTTAAGGTACCGCAGTGCTGTTCTCTCTTGCCATGAGGTTGAGTCCAGTGTTGAACTGTCTGAATGTTTCCTCCAGTGCTAGTGGGATCCTGCTGCAAAGCTGTTTCACGTTTTAATTGAGTAGGAAACTGATATTACTCATGTGTTTTCAAATGTTCTTAATCCATCTTTTTTGATGGAAATAATTTTTCAGTGGAATGTAGCTCACTCAGGGTGAAATGCTTAACTGCGTCCCTGGAAAGTGTGACTTCCACACACTCTTGGCAGGTGATGGCATTTAATCCAAAAGGTAATGGGCTGGAGAGAGCAGGGGAAACAAGACCTGTTATTCTCTACACTGGGCTGAGTAGAAATGGGAGCAGGGAGTCTTACAGCTGTTTTTCAGATGTGAGGGGTGGCTGTCTTCTCTCAGCACTAGTGAGAGATGGAGGATGGTGACTCCTGGTGAGTGTAGGGTTTTTGGACACTGGTTTCAGCAGGTTTCTGGAGTTAATTCACATGGCCAGCAGTTTTGAGGAGGAGAAAGAGAACCGAAGTGGATTCCAGGTTAAAGGACTCTTGGGGTGGAAAAAAAAATTTGACAAATGAGGTGCATGGAGACCTCAGAACTACCCTGTGTGCGTGCAAGTGTGCACACACACAGTCACTCTTATTTACAACTTCAAAATTACTTACAGCTTTGCTGATAGCTGTTGGCTTGTCTGGTGCAACCCATAGGCTGCCAGGAAATGCTTGAGGTCCTTCTTAGTGCTGAGGACTAAAAGGACTTGTAGTTGATAATTAATTACTGCAGCTATTTGCCCCTCCTGGTTTGTGACCATCCCTGGCCTCTCTCCTATAAGTTATTCTACCTAATGGGCAGGCACAGGAGAAGATGTTCAGACTTCTTATAATCAGCTTTTTGCTTGGACTTTGTCTTTGCTAAGCCATTCTCATTGTTGCTGTGGCAGTAGGAAGGGCTGCCTTGGGACGTCTGGTGTGGGGGCCGTGGGAGTGAGCAGTACGGGCTCCCTGCCTCCTCCAGCCATTGGAGAGGAGGCTGTGACACTAGAGCTTGCAGCAAAGGCACCTTTCAAACAGTTAAACCCCATAATTTTAATCTTAAATATTTCTAACCTTTTCTCTTTCTGTTTCCTTTTCTGCTGCCTGGATTTCTGCCATTATGCTCTCTTTTAAGCTTACAGATTTTGGTAATTCAGTAAAGGTACATAAGCCAATTATGCACAGTGACTTGTTAAAGATGAACCTGAAATGAATTGTTACGGTGTATTCACTGTTGTGCGGGAAACCTGAATTTTCTTTTTCATCCATTTCAGGATTCCAGAGCTTATTTCCACCTCCTCAATCAAATTGCACCTAAAGGGCAGAAAGAAGGAGAGCCTCTGATCGATATTAACATGTCAGGTTTCAATGTAAGTATTCAGGCTGTTGTGTCCTCATGCTGTACAATCATGCTGCACCTGTACCCTATAATTGCCCCGTGACATTTAGGTAACCTGGTATCTTAATTTCTAGGGCATGTAAAGTGTCAGTGAGCATGTGTGCACCTTGGGTATGTGCTTAAATGAGCGGTTGTTGCAGGCCTGATCACTACCCACCTATTAACATACGTGATTGAGATCAGTTGTGGTTTTGCTCTATTTGGGAGCATGCTGACTTCTGCTTTTGAACCACCAAGTTCAAAAAGCATAAAAGTTGGAAAGCATATAAACTTGGAAAGCACCTTGCTAGGAAAAATACCAAGACAAACCAGGACTATTACATCCAGAGCAGCAGGAATTAGTGTGCATGTTTCATCTCTTTGTTTGATTAGCGACTCATGCTAATGGATGGAGTTGTGACATTGCCCCAGGTAGCATCAGAAACTTCCCATCTGCTTTGTACCCCGATCTCTTCCATGACAGCTCTTGTCCATTGCATCCCTGGCAGGAAAAGGATGACTTGCGGAGAGCAGAGTACATGCTTCAGCAGGCAGATCGGCTTGGCTGCCGGCAGTTCGTCACACCAGCTGATGTGGTCAGTGGCAACCCCAAACTGAACCTGGCCTTCGTTGCCAACCTGTTCAACAAGTACCCAGCACTTACCAAGCCTGAAAACCAGGACATCGACTGGACCCTACTAGAAGGTGATGGCCGTATCAGTCACAAAATTAGCAGGAGGGAAATATCTAAAGTAAACACTTGTGTCACAAGAGGCTGTGCCCAGTGGAGGTATCTCCATTGAATTAACACCTATTGTTTGAGGCTTCAGTGCTGCAGTGGTTGTTTACTCATTTGTGGCAGATGAGAAGGGTACTTGACAGCCTGTTCAGCTTTCTGACCCTGATGTGGAGCCTGAGCCTGTAGGAGCACTGCCAGCAGCCTGTAAGTCCCCATGCCAGGACTGAGAATTTGGTTTTGCCATTTCCTGCGACAGGCAGGAGCAGCTCAGTAATGCAATGAGATGTTCATGGAAGCACTAATTCTTGGCAGAACTGGGATTAGGGCTTTGGCTGCCTGGGTCCCAGACAGCAGTTAGCTAATACCTGTGTGAAAGACCTTCCTGCTGCTTTTTCTTGTAGAAAGTGCAAAAGTCATGTTCTAAGGCCTGGAGAAATCAAACTGATATCCAAAACTAGATATCAGGGCAAACCTCTTCCTTTGAAAAAAATTATGGCAGAATAAAAATACCTTTTTTCTACTCGAAAACCTAACTGATAAGCTATGTTGCTCAAAGCTCCCTGCCTTGTAAGGTGGAAAACCCTGTGCAGCTTTGAGCTTGCAGAAGTTGCATGAATCTGTTTTCTCTCATCTAGGGGAGACGCGTGAGGAACGGACCTTCCGCAACTGGATGAACTCCCTTGGTGTGAACCCCCATGTAAATCACCTCTACGGGTAAGCGTTAGACTCTTGGGAGAGACCCAACTAGATCAGACTAGAGATGTGCCCCTACCAGTGTGCTGCTGCCCACAATGCTGAGCAAAGAGCTTGAGAAAGGGTGATGTAGAGAGCGGGAGATGCTCTCTGTACCCTCCCTGCAGTCTGTACCTTAGGGATTTCTGAGGCAGCACTTGGCACACCAGCAATTGGCTTTAAGGGCTGAAGACAGTTTGTTTATTTTCCTCTATCTTGTGTAAATTGGTACCCTGAGATCCCAGTACATTTATATATGCTTGAGCAACTGCAGCAGAGCAACTGGAACTAAATTCCTTGTCACCTGATTTTAGGGCTTAACTAAGATATCATAGTTAAGAGGCAAGATACTCTGGGTCCCTGTAGTCAGTGGAAAGAGGTGGCTACCTTTGGATTTTATGTAGCAAAATTCTTCCCTGGATCTGTTGATGACTACCATGCTAAAACCTGCTTCAGCTTAGTAGCTAGCTGATGTTAAGCATAGAGCATTTCTGCTGCCCTGAAAACTACAGAATGTTTTGAATTTTTTTCTTTTTAGGGTTGTTGAAATTGCAGCAACCTGTAGAGTAGTAATTATTCATGGTGTGACAAAGAGTGCATTTAAATCTTGAAACATTGGGCTTAATCAATGTTTTCCACTTTAGTGATCTCCAAGATGCACTGGTAATACTACAATTATATGAAAAGATCAAAGTTCCTGTTGACTGGAATAAGGTTAACAAGCCTCCATACCCTAAGCTTGGAGCAAATATGAAAAAGGTAAGCATTTCAAAAGACTTTAAAAGAAGCAGTGGACACTAAGAATTCCTATTTGAGGCATCCAGTCAAGTGAGTTTATTTGTGAGTGATTTTCTGTTTAAACTCTTTTCCTGTGTAGCTAGAAAACTGTAACTATGCTGTAGACTTGGGAAAGCATCCAGCTAAATTCTCCCTGGTTGGCATTGGAGGACAGGATCTGAATGACGGAAACCCAACGCTGACACTAGCCTTAGTCTGGCAGTTGATGAGAAGGTAGGACCCATCTCAAACATGTAAAACTTGTGAATGGAGTACAGAGTTTGGGAACTTTTTTGCTGGGAGAGCACTGCAGCGATGGAACAGGTCACGCAGAAAGACTGTAAAACCTCTGTCCTCGGGGGGGTTTCTGAGACACAGCTGGACAAAACTGTGGCAGAGTTGATCCTGCTGCACATAGGAGGCTGGAGCAGAGACCTCCGGAGAATCCGCTGGTGGATCTGTGAACATCCTGCTGACCAGGATCACCTCTATCTCACCTGCTCAAGTCTGGCCCACATGCAGAAACCCTAAGCAAGAACATTTACACAACTTTTATGTTCTAATTTTTAATTGGAAATTGAGAGAGAAACATTACAGGGCTGAACGTAATATCGGATGAAGTTGATCATCCTTTTTCTTATCTATTTCTGAAGAATTCTAAGGTGATACAAGTATATAATATATATGTGTAAAATAGCAGCATGGTAGCTCCTTATTTGGCATTAGAGGTCAGAATGCTAACTCATGAGCTGATCCACACCTTTCAAGTAATGTGTTACCCCTATGGAGAAAACAGTCAAGGGTGAAACAGTTTAACAATGTCCTGAGCTCAGGCACTTTTGTGAACTCATATTAAAGGACTTGAAAGGCTAGAAAGACTAAATGCTTTAACAGAAGTCACACTTCAGATAAGATATATGATTCTTTTTTGCTAAACGAGTTTAAACAAAACCCAAGCTGTGATTATGTGAAGACTTTACAAGCTGCCATGGGCTCACATTGCATCCTGCCTGCACGCTCAATAGGGCTTTGCCCAGACTCTGTGCCTAATCTTGTTCTCTCTGCTGGTTCTCAGGTACACGCTGAATGTCCTTGAGGACCTGGGTGATGGTCAGAAAGCTAATGATGACATTATAGTCAGCTGGGTAAACCAGACCCTGAAAGAAGCTGGCAAGTCCACATCCATCCAGAACTTCAAGGTGCAGGTTCCCCTCTTGCATCCAAAAGGAGAGCGGTGCTCAAAAAGTATTTCCTTGGCTGGAGGAACAGCAGGGTCATCTTAGAAAGGGGTTTAAACAGGACAGTCTGTGCTGGGAACAAAGTGGCTTCAAGCTACCAGAAAGGAGACATTTTAGGACCATCCATGGTGGGGAATAGCAGTGGGGCAAGAGAGCTGATGGGGTAGCTGAGGAGGGGAGGGTGGTTGGGCTCTGGGGCAGAGGTGGAGGCTGAGATGCTGGCAAGCATAGGGGCTGGAGCTGGCAAGCATTCGTAGGTGAACGTTGTCCCTTGGGGTCTGGTCAGTGGGGCAGACCTGCTGCCTGCACATCAGTTACTGCTTCATATTTTCAGAGCACCTGCAGTAAATTGGAGTAGTGATCTTGTACTATTACCAAAGGTGAAGCAGCAGTTTGGTTTTCCCTGTGGTCCAGCTGGGAATAATCACTAACACTGCTGCTTTGAAATCGCTTGTTTAAAGCTTGTTTTGTTGCATGTTGCAGAGGAGCTGAATTGAGGTGAGAAGTATGCTTTAAGGATTAGACATTCATCTTTACTTGTCTGTCCCTGTGTTCTCTAGGACAAGACTATCAGCACAAGCTTGGCAGTTGTGGATTTAATTGATGCTATACAGCCTGGTTGTATCAACTATGACCTTGTAAAGACGGGTCATCTATCAGAAGATGACAAACAAAATAATGCTAAGTAAGTTTGCTATGTCAAAAGCTGTTTTGCATTGAAAGAGTGCACCTTCTATGTGCTGGCCTTAAGCTGCAAGTGTTTTTACCGCAGTTTATTGCTGTGGTTTTCAATCCCTTTTAGACAGGCAGCACTTCTTGAAATCCAATTGCTGTCCTTGCCTGTAACGCTGGAGGGAGTAGTTGGCTGGACTCTCTTGCTTATTGAGAGAAACACAGAACAGCCCAAGCAGTTCTTAGCAATGATATTCTGTTTCTCACCTGTTTGTTCAGGCACGTGAAGTGCTCAGCCAGTGGCTGAGGGTGTTGAAACTGAGCCCTTGTATATCTCATGTCTTGTTGAATCATCATAGGTTGTCAAGTTTAGAGTATGCCTGTTAAAACATGCCTTTGAAATGTGTGTTCTGCGGCTATTCCACGGTGGCAGAATGACAGCAAAGTTTCTTGCAGATAATAGTCTCACTTGATTATTCTTAAAGAGCAAACAGAAGGGGAAATGTAAATGTTAACTGATTAATCCTTGGTTATACATGCTATCTATTAGCCCTAACAAATATTAATTACAATTTTTTTTAACTGTTGGTAAAGTGGGCTTGACATTCAAAGGTCAATTTGCACATTAAAGGCACTTTCCTCTACTGTGGAAAAGGAATACAGCAAAAAATCAAAAAAAATATATAAAACAAACAGATGTGGTGTGATTGGACTGTTGGACATCTTGAATCTTAATAAAGAGGATAATAAGTGAAATTGTGTTGTATAGGGCAGGAGTTGACTTGTCATTTATTGGTAGCAGTCTCAGTGCTCACCCACTCATCTTTCTGTGGTGAATAGGTATGCTGTGTCCATGGCAAGAAGAATTGGTGCCAGAGTTTATGCTCTTCCAGAAGATCTTGTGGAGGTGAAACCGAAGATGGTCATGACCGTGTTTGCCTGCTTGATGGGCAGAGGAATGAAGCGAGTATAAAAGGGTTGATCCATGTAAAGGAAAAAAAAATAACAAAAACCGAAATGCAACAAAAACCCAACCTGCCACCCTGGGTGCATGTGTAGCAGATCAGCTGTGACCACGTTGAAATGCTGTTGGCCTAGGAACTATTGAAGTTCAAAGGACTTTGTTTTGCTTTGCAAGACAAACTCTTATCAAAATTCTCAGGGAGAGGAGTTTTAACCAACAGACATGCTCTTTTCCCAAAGGAAAGTTTAACTTACCAAGTGCTCATAGAAATGCATTCATAACAGACCTGCATCTTGCAATACTGCTCTGGAGCTGTTTTTCACTCCATTATTTCTCAGATACTTGGTGCGTGTTTTTCTTACCCCTGAGAGCTATAAGGTGGTTGGTATGAGTTGTAATGGAAAAAAAAATAATGTAATTTCTATCTGCAATCCAGGTTAATTTCTGTCATACAGTCCAAGCATATTCTAGGTTTGACCACTTCCTTAACTTTGCAAATAAAGCTACAGTACAAGTTGGGACCTGCAGGCCAGCTCGCAATGCTAAATGAGAAAAGTGTAATTAGGAAGATGGATCTTCCTCTGGTATTCTTTGTACATGGTGCTTTTTTTTATACATCTAACTATTTTGATTACTTTACCAATAAAGCATGGCAGTTTTTTCTCTTGCTGCTTATAAAAAGGGGTTTTTTTGTTATTTTGTTTTGGTTTTTTTAAAGTTATACTATATATGAGAATACCACCATCCTTGGACCTCTCGCAGTAATGTATGATATCACGTTGCTGATGGCACGGTTACACCCGAGAATGGAAGTGAATGCATTTTTGTATGCATCTTGGTTCAGTTCTGTGCACCTAGAAAATAATTTTTACAAAAATCTGCATGAAAACTATAACTTTTTTATTTAAAATGCTGTTGGATATAAAACCATACTACATTGTGGGGAGGTTTGTGCAGGGAAGAGGCAAATGTTATAAACAGCAGGGTTCAATAAACTGAGCAGCAAGTGTGCTGGAACATAAAACTATTTTTACAGATAAAAGGAAGCATTGTCGCCAAAGAAGGAAGATGCTGTATCCATAGGATTTAATATTATCTTGCTTTGGCAAGCTGTTTGCTATATTTTGAGATCGTATTGCTATTCCAAGCTATTCAAAGTGATGTAATATGGTGGCAAAGCATTAGTTGAAATAAAAACATTTAAATACATGCTTCTCTCCTTATTTGCACAGACCCAGCATGGCAGGCTGTCCTCAGTTGCTTTTAGCTTTGCTTTGGTTGATGTTTTTGTTTTGCACCAAGATCTGTTGATCTGTCTGTAAGATACCCTAGAATCAGAGTGTGCTTGAGGAGCTCTTGTTTTTTAGAAAGGGCACTGGCAGTGCAGTTATTCTCAACCTGTGTTTTAGCGAAGCTTTGCCTTTATGGTAGCTTCTGTAAAACCTTGCTCTTGAAGTCTTGTGTGCCCAAAGATGATGTCTGTGGGTGTAGGGGAAGAGCCCCCTTAGGGCAAAACCCAGGAGGAGGAAGCAAAGTTGTTCCCTGTGTCAGGGACTTGCCATCCAGGCTCTTTTCCAGAAACCACAGGTCTTGGGGGTATAGTGGCAGCTGATATGAGTCTGGCATGATTTGAGTCTTGGGGGGCTGTGGTGGGAGAGGGGGTGTCCAGCAGCCAGTGGCCATTGGTGGGGGGGGGGAATTTCCCTACTCGCTGTATCCAGCAAGTGTGGAACAGGGCTGTGGGTGCTGGAGGGATGTGGTGTTCTCAATGCACCACTTCCTTCGCTTGTGCAGGCCCTGGGTGAGAGCCTGGGTGTCTGGTGAGCTTTGCCAAAAAACAGTGGCCTGACAGCGCAGAAGTCCCCAGAACCACCAGTGGCTTTCATGAAAGTCAAGAAAAATTTGTGTGAGACTGGTGTCATGTAAACAACCTTCTTTGACCTTGACTACATAAACCTGGTCTGGATGTCCCCCTCCTCACCTGTCTGGAATGCTTTTTTTTTTTTTTTTTTTCCAGTGGTGAAAACAGGTAGGTGTGTTTTGTGCAAGAGGCATGTTGCAGCTTGTCTGCTGATGGAATGGGGATGAATTTGTGGATTAACCCAGATTACAGGTTGGTGCCTGGCCTTCTCTTTGGGCATCATCTTGGGCAAACAAGGTGGCACAGCTGTGGGCTTAAGCTACTTCAAAACTCCCACAAGCCAAATGCTTGGAGGAGTGTGGGAGCCCAACTACCACTATGTCATTCCCCATCCCATGCTCCAAACGATCCTATGGTGTAAAGGTGCTGGTGTGAGGGAGCTCTGTTCAAGTGCTATGTTGTCAGTGCTCCTGAACCATGTACATGATTGTGTCCTCACTTTTCTTTTTAAAGCGAGGAGGAAAAAAAAAAAACAACAAAAAACCCCAAGCCCCTCTTACTGTGACCTTGTCCTCCATGAGGCCGCTGCAGAAGCAGATACTGCTGGAAAGCGATTTCTGTTGAAGCAGATGTTACATAGATCATCTGGAGCCCGTGGTAAGAATCGCGTGGCTTCCCTTGGTTCCCCTCTTAGGGTTTTTCAGGTAATTAAGTGTAATCGTATTAGCAAGATTATCCGAGACCCGCAAGGCTCTGCCGTGGCAGCGCGGTGGGGTGACGTGGGTGGCGGTGGGCGCTGGATGAGTCCCCGGTGGCGCAGGTGATGTGATGCGCTGCAAACACGCGGGTCGTGCGGCAGAAGCTCCCACCCCACGAGAGCTGCTCTTGGCAGCCAGATGCGCGGGTCCCCTGGGCAGTAGCAGCCCCTGAACGCGTCCCCAGCACAGGAGCGACCGAGAGAAGCCTGGGGCTGGGCTGCCATCCAGGGGCGAGCGCCCGGTACTGCAGCCGGCTGTGCCCGCAGGGCGAGGGCTCCCGGGCCGGGAGCGGTCCCCCCGGGTCGGGCCGGGCCGGGTCGGGTCGGGTCCCCCCCTGAAGCGGGGTGCGGGGTCACCTGCTCCGGGTTGGGAGGCCAGGAGAGCGCAGGGAGCAGTTTGGAGCGCGGAGGACGGGGAGTCGCTAACGCCTGAAAACGCGGAGGGCCGTGATGCTTTGGGAATCGCAAGTTTGGGACGGGAGAGTGTGGCGATGCGGCTTCTTGGAGAAACTTTTGGGTTTAGCGCTTGAAAGATTATCTATTTATCTACTTACCTTGCTTGGTTTGAAAATGGTGGTTGGAGTGAGATGCCGCCTCCTTCTTGGCCCCTCTTCTCTGGTCAGAAATCTTCCTGTGCCCCTCCTGCAGCTGGTGCTTCTGGGCTGCGATGCCACGTACGGGCATCTTTCCTCATCTTTAACGGCCAGGTGCAAATCTCCTATTAGGTGCTGGTCCTTCAAAGCGTGTTGAGAGGTTGGTGCTGCTGGGAGCACAGCAGGGAACGCTCCATTAAAAGCAAAGGAAGAACAAGTTTATTTGAAGCAGCAGCTGCTTCTCTACTGTTATGCCTCATGTAGGCTTCAGAGATGAAAGTTTATATGAGAGCTAGTTGAGTGATAGGGACTTAACTTTTCTATGTGTAGGAGATGAAAACAGGGCGGGTGAAAGGGAGGAATTTGGCAGGGAGCTGGAGAGGGGCTGATGCGTCTGAGAGGAGACATGCAGGCGTCTTGCCTGCCTGCTGCGGGGGTCAGGGCATGGGATGTGATGGCACCGGCTGGGAAGCGCTCACTCTTCAGAGAATGCCAGGAGTGTCAGCAAACCCTCTCAGTGGTTTATTGCACGAAGCCTCATGTACAGCCAGCTGGGAACTTTCCACTGGTACAATTTTTTTATATGAAAATATGTAAACAAACCTTCCCACAGGAAATCGCGTATGTTTTCACTAAAGATGGAGCGATATACCGTAAGTAGAGTCACATCTATTCTGCTGAAACAGTGGTCTGGTGATTTATAGCACTGGGTAGAGGTATGGTATAATTAAGGTCAAAATTCTTAGACTTCGGAAGTGACCTATGCATCTGTTCTTTCTTGCTTCTTTTGCCTCCTGGTACCAGGTTAAAGGGGGAAGAATGGATATGCTGATAATTACTGAATGGGAAAGCATCTCCTTGTACTGGATATACTTAGGAAATGGGCTAACTCAGAGAAAACTTTTGGGTCAAAGCAAAGCAGAGATCTCACAGTGCAGGTCCAGTGCAGGGCAGGCAGGATAAACCTCTGTGCTTTCTCAAAAGAAAGCCCCTGGCAAGCAAGCTTTCAAAATAGTTTGTTTTCTGACAGGAGTCAGAGATGTAAACTTTAGCATATTTCTTTGTTCCTGCAAGTCTTTTTGCTCTTTCATATTCAATTATTTGTTTTCATTTATTCAATTACTTGGTTTTGCTTATTCAATTACATCCTTTTGTTTCCAAGGTTTTTTTAGCAGTGTCAGCTTTGTTCATGCTGAAATATTTATTTTTTTTTTTAAACAGTAGAGCTTGCTGCTGCCTTCATGAGTCATGTTCTTAATCTCAAGGATTATCCTTCAAATGTCTTTCCAAGCCCAGACTGCATCTTCAAGGCCTGTGTTTTTTGATGGAAATTTTTCTTGTATTCCTTGCAAGTTTCATTTTTTTCTGGATAAATATGTAGCCACATGTTCTTCCCAAGCGTGCTGTGTACAACTTGTTAAGTATTTCTATTGCTGCTTCATCATAGCACAGAAGCAATTTAGTTGTGCTCCTGTTAAGAGTTTAATGAGGTGGTGTCGTAAAAGTGGAAGGAATATTTTCTGCAAGCATCCAGATGAGACAAGGCTCTCCTTCATATCAACTTTTCACCAATTTATATTTTTGAATGGAAAAATCTAATTTTGTAGGGACTTTAAAATATCTCTGAGGTGGATTTTGCTTGCTTGTTTTTTACTTCTGTCTTCTTCTGTTGCAGATCAATAGCAGAGTGTAATGCAAAAGCAAGAAACAAACTGGAGATTTTTTTCGACTACCTCCCAAAGTATGTGAAGCTGAGGAAAGTGAGGATGGTGATGAATGTGCAAATAAAATGCTGAAACAGCACAAACAAAACGTAAGCAAAAATGTATTGACCATTGAATACTTTGCACAAATCTAATCACAAATCTGATCTGATAACCCGGAAGACGCAGCATGCGTGGTTTTATTGTGCAGCCCTAGTTTGTCCCTTCACTGGTGCAACAACAAAGGTTGGTCTTGCTCTGCGCTCCAAGGCAGGTTTCCCTTGTCAAAATGTGCTGGTTTCTATGTTTTCAGCACTAAGCAAAGGTTTATTTCTCTCTTACCTCTTATCAGCTTGGGATAATTCTTCTAAGGGTGGACAAATGTGGTGTGTCTGCCACATGTTCTATTGCTTCCTTCTGTGAGTGCTCAGTAAACACTGGGCATGTCTTGTGGCAAGTGTTTATACAGTGATAAATGCTGAAGATTTGGTCGTCTCTCTGGAATGTTATCTAGGTGCTCTTGCTTTTAGAAGTCAGGTGAGAAGTAATCACTGAAAGCATCTCAGAGAAAAAGCCAAAGAGCTGTAAAGAGCAACATTCTTTAGACCCAGCTGTGCTGCCACCAACCCACATCGCTGATGGCAAGGTCAGAACAAGGGAGGCAGCTGTGGTCAGCAGGGGTTCTGCTCATTGTGGCTTTAGGAATTACTAAATTCCTGAAGTCTTCCAATGGTGGAGAACAAAGAGACGCTGTGAGGCACAAATTCTGTCTGTGCAGATCGTGTCTTCTGTGCGCTGGCGGCCGAAGTCAAGGGAAGACTATGCTAATTCTGCAGGACAGGTCTCTGCAGGCAGATTTACTCACTCTACCTATGGTGCAATTTAATCTCTGCAGGAAATCCAGATCTGCCAAGTGCAAATAGCCAGGGTTGACTGTGCCTGGTGCCTGAAGGATGGGATTTGCCATCGCCGTTACTGTGAGCACTGGCAAATGGTGCTGCTGGTTCTGGAGGTTGTGGGACTGCTCCTGCAACCTGGCATGGAGAAGTGCTTCCTGCAGACCAGAGGGGTTTCCCCCTGCAAGGAGCTCTGTGCCAGGCAGGGGTTTAGCCCAGCGAGGTGTGCTGTTTGGCCAGGGACATGTTGCAAGTCAATAATCTTGCAAAGGAGAAATCATCCAAAAATACTTAGTATTTCTGGATGTGAAGACATCAGTGGACAAGGGAAGAGCTATGGATGTCATCTATCTGGACTTCTGTAAGGCCTTTGACACAGTGCCCCACAACGTTCTTCTCTCTAAATTGGAGAGATACAGATTTGATGGATGGACTGTTCAGTGTCTGAGGAATTGGTTGGATGGTCGCATCCAGAGGGTAGTGGTCAATGGCTCAATGTCGAGATGGAGATCAGTGACAAGTGGTGTCCCCCAGGGGTCCGCATTGGGACCAGTACTGTTTAATATCTTCATCAATGACATAGACAGTGGGATTGAGTGCACCCTCAGCAAGTTTGCAGGTGACACCAAGCTGAGTGGTGTGGTTGACATGTCTGAGGGACAAGATGCCATCCAGAGGGACCTGGACAACTTGAGAAATGGGCCCTTGTGAACCTCGGGAGGTTCAACAAGGCCAAGTGCAAGGTCCTGCACCTGGGTCGGGGCAACACCCAGTATCAACACCGGCTGAGGGATGAAGGGATTGAGAGCAGCCCTGTGGAGAAGGACTTGGGGGTACTGGTGGATGAAAAACTAGACATGAGCCAGCAATGTGCGCTTGCAGCCCAGAAAGCCAACTGTATCCTGGGCTGCACAAAAAGAAGCGTGGCCAGCAGGTTGAGGGAGGTGATTCCGCCCCTCTACTTTGCTCTGTTGAGACCCCATCTGCAGTACTGCATCCAGCTCTGGAGTCTTCAGCACAGGAAAGACATGGACCTGTTGGAGCAGGTCCAGAGGAGGGCCACAAAAATGATCAGAGGGATGGAACACATCTCCTATGAGACTGAGTTGGAGTTGTTCAGCCTGGAAAAGAGAAGGCTCCAGGGAGACCTTATTGTGACCTTTCAATACTTAAAGGGGGCTTATAAGAAAGATAGGGACAAACTTTTTAGTAGGGCCTGTTGAGATAGGACAGGGGGTAATGGTTTTAAACTAAAAGAGGGCAGATTTAGACTAGATGGGCAGTGACACCTTTCACTAGACCAGGTTGCTCAAAGCCACATCCAACCTGGTCTTGAACACTTCCAAGGATGGGGCATCCCCAACTTCTCTGGGCAACCTGTTCCAGTGCCTCACCACCCTGGCAGTGACCTGGCAGTGTCTCCCAGCAGCTGGAGGGAGGCAGCTCAGGCATATGACACTGGTGCGATGCCATGCCAGAGCTCATCAACAAAATGTGGGGAGACACAACTCGTACAGACCATCCCTGAAGCAAATGAGCTCTTTGCAGGGGTAAATGCAGAGCCGTGTTACCTGAGGCTCAATACCGTGAGGAGCAGCTGAGAAATGAAATGTTTTACTGGGTGACGTTTTCACCCACTCCTCCAAGACTGTCTTATACTCTAATAGCAAAGCACCTCATGTGCCAGCTGTGGGAAGCTATGACATGTTCACAGAGATGCTGATGGACTGAGCCTTTTCTAGGGACTCCAGATGTGCTGGAACACGTGCAATTTATTCCTGCTTCAGCAGTACTCACAATATCCCCAGTGCGGGCTGAAGGCAGGAAGGCAGCCCTTCCCCGAGAGATCACACGTGGCTGTGGTCAGTCTGGAAATGGCCGTGGTGGGGCCATGCTTCCCGGCCCTGCATCACCCAGCACAAGCCCCAGCCCTGAACTTGCTAATGTGAGCTTCTCCTTTGCACGAACATTTATATTGAATTTTGATATTAGCGTTTCAGATTTGAGAGTTGCCCATGAATGAAAGCATTTGTTCCTATATAATAAAATCCTTCTATTTCCATATAAAACTCACCTGTAATGAAAACCATTGTTCACAAACAAATAGTGAGAAAATAAAAAATTTATTTATAATTTAAATGTTGTCAAAATGTGGCCATGGAAGTGTCCCATCCCCTTGCAAAATACCATATGTGGCAGACAAGTGCCAGCAGGATGACCTTGCTGGGGAGAGTGGGGGGCCCGGAAGCCACGCTGGTCCTGGCCACCCTGCACTTGTCTTCGCTTGCTGGCTCAGGTGGCACTGTGCAGTCCATCAGGTCCCCTGGCTGGGGGACATCGAGTGCTGTCATGTTGTGAGGGCCCAGGAAGGCACAGTGCAGCCCTTTGATGGCTCCCCTCTGCATTGCGGTCCTCCGCCAGAACCAAAACATCTTGCAGTTGCATTTCCAGGGATTGTGGGATAAAAACACGTACTTCAGTTTTGGCAGTTCAGCTAACAAGCGGATGGGGAGGGAGCTGAGGTTGTTCTTGCTCAGGTGAAGGAAGTGCAGCTTGTTTAAGTATGAGAAAGCAGAGTCTGAGATCGAGGAGATCTGGTTGTTGTTCAGGTACAAGTTTCTCAAGTTCAGCAGATGTCTGAAGGTGCAGTCGACAGCAGTGATTCTGTTGGCTTCAAGGTGCATGGTCTTGAGCTGGATCAACCCGTTGAAAAGCTGATTAGGCAAATCGGCGATGAAGTTGTGTCCTAAATTTAACATGCCCAATCTGAGAAGCTTTGTAAAAGCGCCATTTTGAATGATCCATATCCGATTCTTCCTGAGATTCAGATCGTACAGGCTTTCCAGGTCCTTCAGGGAATCTCTGCCAATGGCTTCTATGTGGTTGCCCTCCAGCGACAGCCTTGTGAGGCTGGAGAGGTTCCTAAAGGCTTGTGGGACATACCGCATGTTATTGGAGGCTAAATCGAGCCTTTCTAAAGAAGGCAAGTGTGAAAATAGAAGCGGGTGGATTTCGAAGATATTGCAGTGGGACAAATCCAGGCTGATGAGGTTTAATAGTCCTCTGAAAGTGTTTGCGTGCAGGTAGGTGAGGCGTGAGTTCCTGCTGAGGTGCAGCTCTCGCAGCTGGCTGAGAGAGTGGAAGGTCCCCGGGGACAGGAAAGTCAGATTGTTTCCATCTAGCCAGAGGCTGTGGAGGAAAGTCAGGTTTCTGAAGGTGTTGGTGGTGAGAATCCGCAAATAATTATTGGAGAGGTTTAGAGACACGGTGGATGCTGCTATTTCTCCAGGGAGGGCTCTCAGTCCAGCTCTGTTACAGTGGATAATCTCTTCAGTTGCACATTTGCACATGCTTGGGCATGAATCGGAGATATTCAGACTCAGTCCAGCCTTTGCTGCACAAGTAAGTATATATATAACAAGAAAGAACATGACCAGCCACAAGCCAGCCACCGCATCTAATACCTGATGGTTAGCAGAGAAGGAGGCAAGAAAAAGAGCATGTACCTTTTGGATAGGTGAACCGCAAGCATTGCAGCGTCGTTTGGGCTGTGCTTTTAGTGCACAGTGAAAATAAATTAGCTGGTCCTTCCTGCTGCAGACCAATGGGGATCAAGTCTTTAGGCAGATAAAAGCCGATTAAGTGCCGCCCTGCTGTAAAGAGCATTACTGAAAGGCAAGGAGATTTCTCAGCTGAGCATCATGCTCTGACAGTGGTTTTTCCTGCAAGCAGCAGCAGGTAACAGACTTCCCTCAGGATCTGTCTGGGAGAAGGTCCTGCTCCTGGGTTGATGACCATTCTCAGGACCTGTTTGGTAGTTTGCTCAAAAACCTCTCTGTTTGGGGGGAGAGTGGTGGGGGGGCGTTTTTGTACTTTTGTCCAGTTAGGGCTTCAGTAAAGGCAGCTGAGAGCGGCTCTGCCATGCGGATATGAGATGGGGGCTCTCACCCTGGTGTGGCTGCTCATGCTGGCAGGTGCCCTGGGCTCAGGCTGTGATCCGGACGCTGAGGAAAGCGGAGCTGCCACTGAGCCCTGAGCACAGCCTTGTCCATGCCTGTGACTCCTCTGCAGTAAAACTGGAGACTGTCAGGAGCTGTGCAAACCTCACAGTCCCTGCCAGCTGGGAACATGTGGGGGAGTGCCATGTCCTGGTGGAGCCTCTTCTCGGGATAAGCCCTGAGCCATCTATGCGTGGTAAAAGATGATCCCCATGGGTGAAATGTGGAGCACCCCAAGGGCACGCTGCCCTTCCCAGGGCACTGCCTGTCTCCAGCAGTTCTGAAAATGCCGCTGAGCAGCTGGAGCTGGGCTTGGGTCCCTAAAAACCCATGTCCTTGGGCCCCTCTCTGTTTTTTATCCTACATCCAGAGTGCAAAGGAAAAGTGCAATGGGGGGACTGATTGATGCATCCAGCAGCCAGGAATCATCAGGCTGATTATTTTGCTTACGATGCCAAGAGGACTAGACTGGGGCCTTGCAGCTGATGTGTCAGCAGGGCTACCAGTGACACAGTTGCTGCTCTTGTTTTTTCTCACTCTTTTAATTTTTGTTTTCCCCCTCACTTCTCTCTGCTGGAGTTCTCATGTTTTTGATGTGTTTGTAGCACCTTCTGTCAGCCCCCTCCCTTCAGGTGCATTTCCCTGCTTTTAGTTTCTTGTTCTGTGTCAGCTTTTTTCTTTTTCATGTTTTACAGGTTTCCTTTCTCTCCCCTGCTCTGCCAGCTCTGTCCAGACAGTGGCCTAAAAACCCAAATATATGATATGCCCAACGGTAAGTGTGAATTGGACAAATTTGCAGATCCATTCTTTTCTCAGCAGAAGCAGATTGGGTTTCCTGTGCTGTTAAATTGCTAGTTCTGTTTTCTTCTTCATTTTTTCAAGAAACAACCCCCCAAAGAACAGCTTCTCCCTGGAAGCTTGGCTGGGATGGCCGTGTTGTGTAATAGAGACCATCTTCCAGCTGTAAACAACATCATTTATTTAGTTAGACAGGCTTTACCGCAGTGTTACTAGGGGCCAAAAGCTGGTTTTCATGCTGAGAGCAGCAGTGATGGCACATTGCTAAGGGGCTTGTCCTGGGAGCCCCAGAAGAAGGTGGAAATGTGTGCTGCTCATCCCATCCAGCTACTCACATCTGGGGCTATGCCAAAGGTTTTGGTGGGTGAATCTTTGTTTTCTGTATTCCCAGCTCAGCTGGGACTGCTCCTTTGAGGACATCACTTTGGAGGGGTGTCCTGCTGCTGGGATCTCCACAGCTTCTCTTACCTCCTGCTGCAGCACGGCTGGGAATATGCATTGCTCCACGACTTTGCCTGTGCATCCCTGTGAAGGAGGCAGGTTTCTGCTGGTCTTTGTGCAGGATGCGTGAGCTGCTCTGTGTCTGCTACGAATGGTCTCACCTCTAGCTGAAGTTTTGTAGCTCAGGCCGGCGAAGATGGATCACTTGCTCTGGTGTCCTTTTCATTCTACACAGGCTTTATTTCTGGCTGTAATTCCAGCAGTGTTGCCATGTTCTAGCCCTTATTTAAGCCCAGTGGTCTCTCTAATGCTCCTTGATTTCATATTGGAAATTTTCAGAGACGAAAAGCATGCCGCTCTTAGAGCTCATCATTGCCAGACGTTGCTTAACTGGATTAAAACATAGTGGTGAAACAGGACCACACAGCTGTACAATGTCTCCTTGCTTCAGAGCCTGTAGGCCCAAGGAATACTGTAAGTATCAAAATGACCAGAGCTTTACACCTTGTTGTGGGTTTAGCAATTCCAGCTGTTCCCTGTAACGACTCCATCATGCATGGGGGGGTGGCAGCTGCCTTGTCAGGATTTCAGCTCTGGTTGCAGCAGCCCTTGGAGTGGAAGGAACACAGCGGTATGCCATCACTCAACACTGTGGAGAGCTAAACCTTTGCTGGGGGCTGAGTGCTCCTTTGCAAGAAGCACTCAGCATTGCCTGTCCAGCTTCAGCTTCCTGAGCATCATTGCTGCAGTCAGCAGTAGCCAGCATCGCTAGCACATCAGATGCTGCAGAGACAAGGTAGAGACATGGTCCCTGAGAAGAACAGCCACATGATTTTTCTCTCCAGCTACATTTTTAACAAACACTTTCCCACTATGGTCCATTCAATTATGAGCATTCAGCTCTTGGGTGGTCTTTTCCAGGCTCAGCTCTTTGTGCTCCACATGCAGGGATTTTGGTTGTCTCAGTCTATCTGCTAGGAGGGTTTTCTGGAGTGCATCATGTGTTTTGGCTGAGGTGGCTCATCCTTCCGGCTCTAATGGAAAGGCTGAGCCACTGCAGGTCTTCTGTTAAAATGTATTCCACCCATTGGATGACCATGATTGTGTTTTGTCTTTTCTTCAGTAACTGATTTATCTGACATTTGGGATTTATAGCCCAGCACACCCACTTCAGAAATTGTTTGTAGCTGATGTCAAGAGCCTTGCCTAATACTGTAGATTTTAAGGAGCTGTATTCTCTACAGGATCGAGGTTTGATACAAGTAGTCCAAACATCTAATTTGGGGTGGTCTTGCTGGTCTAATGAGTTAAAGGAGCAAAGTTTGCTTTCTTTAGACTTTCTGGTGGGCAAAGGCAGGGTGAGCAGAATCGCTTAATAGCTTTGCTGATTAAAAAAAGGATTAAATAAGTTGGAATACCCAAGTGTCAGGAATATTCTGACTTCCCCAAAGCTTTATCTAGCTGGTGAACTTTCATGTGTATCTCAGCATTTTTGGTACATAAGAGAAATTCCTGACAAAAACACTTAAAAAGTGGGAAATTAAGCTTGCAGTGAGTATAGTTCAAAACAGCAAAGGAAGGAAGATTTTTATTTTTAATGGATTTCTGGAAAGAGACCCCCTGAGTACTCTGTAGCTCTATAAAACTGGCCATGGAGTCCTAGCTCTTCCTAAAAAATCACTTTGAGACCCTAAAAAGAAATGTGAAGTATGCTCCCACATCGTTTAAATGCCAAGTTATGTACAGATATCTTAATACTAATAAAGCCAAAGTTAGACAGGAGGGAGCTCTCTCCCACAAGCTGTGGGCATCAATGTCTTCACTTCTACTGCTTATCACAGCAACTCATCTGGGAGAAGTGAGCAGGAGAAAATTACCTGTGATGAAAAATTGTTCTTTATGAAAGCTGAATGTGGATTCCCGTTCTGATCTGGCTGAGCAGGTCTCAATTGCTGAAATGCTGTGCTTCAGCCATAGCAGCGTCAGCAGGATTTAGGCTCTATGCCCATTGTGGGCAAGCCCTGGTGCCTGGTGGTTTATCTTTACCTAGGGCCATGGCTCAGAGCTGTGCAGCACTCAAGAATGGAGCTCTGGCCAAGTCCGCTGCCTTCAGCAAGGCCAGGCGTGCTGCGGTGCTCCCCCCAAGAGCAGGCAGCAGTGCCAGGGTGCATGTGTACTCGCTGCCTTTAATAGCATCGGGTGCAGCATGTTTTCAAAGGCACTTATGAGCTTGTTTTCTTTACTACTTTTAGTAACTTGTAAAACACTCACAGCCAATTATTTGAACAAACAATGTCATGGACGATAATCTCAGTCTTGGCAGCACTATCAGCTGGACACAAACATCTCAGAAGAAATGCTTTGGAAAAGTTTTCTGGATGCTGGAGGTGAAAGGGGCGTTCCTCTTCCCTCCAAACTGCCTCTGCCACACTCTAGACACTGAACTGCTTCAAAAACTGACTTCTTCCAGCGTGGAAGGTCCACTGAATGGGACCAGAGCTCTCTGATACTGTACTCTGATGGGTCCTGGCTGGGTGGCCCTTGGGTTCACCACTGTGCTGCTGTGAAGGGGGAAAAGCAGAGCTTTCCCCAGGCCTGCTCAGTGCTTCCATGTGAAATCATGGCTCCAGGAGGGAAAATGAAACACTGACCAAGGTCTTCACTTTAAAAATGCTACTAGTTGTCCCTCCTGGCCAAAACACAGGGTTTGCAGACACCCACTGTCAGACCTGATCATGCTTCAGAGGTACATGAGACAGTGTTAAGACCCAGCATGCCAAGGCAAGAACCAAGGATGCTGGGTGTGAGCAGGACCCGCTGCCTTGGCCATCAATTTTCAACTGGTTGCGGCTCACAACCGTTCTCCTCCCTAAGGCCCCAAAAAGGATGAGAGGAAGCAGCCTTCTCTGCAGGAGTGCTCTGGTGCTGGGGAAGGATGAGGTAGATACTCCAATCTTACTTGCAAGACTGAGCAATTAATCCCTAAATAAACCCTTAAACAAACAAATGCGGGAAGCAGGAATGCATATAAAAGTTTATGGAGTGCTAGGGGAACCCAGCTGCAGGCGGGATGGTTTCGGTGAGCGTGTGCAAAAGGCCTGTCATTCGGCATGATGCAAATGCACTATCCAGCATGATGGAAATCATCACTCCTCCAGCAGTCTGTGGGTGCTGGATCCCCTCCTCCTGCTGCCAGTGCTTGGGCCAGGGAGTCAGGGCATCCTGCTGTAAATCGGCAACAGAGGAGTCAGAGCCATACTGACCTACGTTGGGTTATGCATCCTGGGGACCACATGTATGAGAGGGTTTTTTTCCCGTTTTCTGTTCTCCAAAAGGAACAAATCAAGCCCGTGAATACAGTCTGCATCTGGATCCCACACTGGTTTGAAGATTTGGCAGGCTGGCAAGGTTTAACCTCAAGAGCTGGCTCTGACAGTCTGCTGGCGCAGTCGGACACACTGCCTGTTTAGAATATTTCATCCCTGACAGCAGCACTTCCCTGCAAAAAACCAAGACGTAGGACTTGGAGTGTATGAATCCTTTTTTTTTTTTTTCTAATTTGCAGAACTGATCAGAAGTTGCTATTTGAAGTGTGTGTGTGTGTGTGTGGTTTTGTGGGAGTGGGTTTTTTTGCGTTTGCTTGGGGGTTTTTTAAATGCTTCTAGGACCTCTAGGTGCATGAGATCAAGGATAGAAAGGTAAACCTGAGTGCTGCATGTGAACATGCAGGAAAATTTCTTGCTTCTCTTGACTTGTAATTTTTTTTTTATTTTTTGTTTTCCTTGGTATAAAAGACATGCATAAAATCCTCCCCCAAATACATGCCCTAGGAAGCAGTAACTCCTCACCATTTAACATCAAACAGGTCGTCTTGTGGTGAAAACTCCCAGCTTTTGCAACTTTCCAGCCAAATGAATGGTAAAAAGGCCGAAGACTCTGCGCCTGTGCTGAGCTGTGTGCTGGACTCTGATGCAGTGACCCATGTGCTGGATTAACCAGCCTGGCTGTACAAGCTGGACAAACATGTCCTGCAAGCTCAGGGGGCATTAGCTCAGCTGCAGCACTACAGGCACAATGTTGGCTTGTGTACAGACAGCTTGGGCATCCGTACCAGGTGTACCTTCTATTTCACAGCCATTTGTTACAGGCAATGCTGAGAAATAGTGGGAGGAAGAAAGATGTAGTGGGGGAAATAGAAGAGGGAGGGGGTTTGTACATTGGCTAAATAAAGCTTTGGAGTGACAACTTGGGATCAGATAAGGAATCGGATGCATTGAGCACTGGCGGGGGGAAGAATGGGAGCAAGATTTGGCAAAGGGCAGCCTGAGGTATGACCCCCATTCCACCAGGCGCATCAGGCCCATGTCTTGCCTACAAAGAGGTATGAACCCAGCACAAAGTTTCAAACAGTTTTGGGGGTAGAACAGAATAGACACAGTCAGTATCTGTGAGGATCAGAAGCATTTCTTATCTTTTCAAAATAAACATTCTTATGCATTTGACTTTTTCCTCCGCTTACAAAGCACGCTGGATATTTGGTGAAGGATGGAGCAAGATCTTTCACCGGTCGTTTGTGTGCAAAGCAACTAGCAGCAAGAATTCCTGGCTGAGGGTGTCTTAACATACTGTTAGTAAAAAATTGAATGAATATGGGTCAGAGTGAGTGCCAACATCTCAGGTAACTTGCCTGAGAGCCAGCAGGCCTTCAGACCCGAGGCACGGTATGTACAGAGGGGACTGGTGGCAAAACGTGCATTTCTTCTCCTTTGCAGTTGGACAGGTGACCTCTGCACTTGCACATCCCACGTGTTCCTACTGACCTGCTTGGTAGAGGTTTGTTTTGAAGAAAGGACAGAGTTCTTGCAGCATGTCTCTAGAAGGTGCATCATCCGTTGAATGCCTCTTGAACAAAACAACAAGTCTCCTAGTAGTGGTTGTAGAATGCGGGAACTGAGTGCAAATCTTCATCTTAAAGCTTTTAGGTTAAGCCTTAACTTTTTCAGCCCCCAAGCTATTATGGATGTTACTGTTTCCTTTACAAATTTTGTTTATTTTTTTGTTGAGTGATGCAAATTTCAGTGGTTCCAGGGTGCCTTCTCTGCCTTTTCCATGACAACCTCAAAGGAGGGTGAAGAGAAATGAGTAGAAAAAGGAAAAGGAAGGGATGCCCCAAAATCAAACTAAATATTTATAGAATGGGTGAGTGTGTGCATTGGGGAGGTTTATATATATCTATCTTGAAATAACAAGGATATGCTAACATGTATGTTGTCTAACTCTGGCTGTGACATGCAGTGCTTGAGCCTTTGCGACAGATGAGGTTTCCCATCCTGTGCAGTGATTTGGTATTACCCTCCCTCAAGATACTGTGATGTTTGGATCTGTTTCTGGTTTATCTGCTCCCAGCATGTCATTTCATTGAGCTATTTCAGCTTGCTTTCCCTTCCAGTGTTTGCCCCAAGCACAGGGACTGTGCGTGCTTGCAGCCTGACAGTTCTGACCACTGACTGCTTTGTCATTATGTCCATGAAGCAGTAAATCAGGTGCACTGTGATAAATTGAAATGCTGCATGGGATTCCCCTTCTTTAAATAACCCATTGTCCTTTTGCACAGAAATGCCAAGAACTGGACTCTTAATATGAGGCAGATAAAGCCAGAAGCTGCCAAGGACTCCTCTCCCTGCCTTGAGAAGTAGTGCTCTCCTCCAGGGGATGGATATGAGTTTGCTGATGAGCTTTTCTAGCACTCTCTGCAGCTCTTTCTGGATCAAAGGCACAGCTGGGCAGAAAGGTGAGTTTGTTCTCCACAACCTGCTTAGCCCTTGGTTCCTCTGAAAATGCTGGTAAAAGGCTATTTTCCCTGTTGCATCATTCTTCTGGGTCACCTTGCTGTAAGCAGAGCTGGTTATAGAGCCTGTGGTGCCTGTTGCATCTGGTGTGCTATACAGTCCCAGAGCAGGGGCAGGCACTGGGGTTCCCCCAAGACACCACGGTTGGATACCCCTCACTGCAAAGCTACGCCAGTGTTCAAGGAATGGGATGAGCTTGGGTCCAGCTCCGGCTGGTGATGGACAGCCAGCCAGCAACACCTGGCTGGGGCAAAGGGGCATGTCACTAGCAGGGACTTCTGTGGTTGCTTTCCATCTGGCACATGCAGCCTTGCCTGGTGAGCACAGCACACATGTCCGCAGTAGATGGGCTGCTGCTGCAGAGGAGATCACACTCAGGGTATCAGGGCAAAACGTTTAAGGCTTACAGATACTTACTTTGCCCCAGTACTCATCCTCCAGGAGCTCCCTTGGAGCTCTTTCCAGGGGGAGGAGGCTGGGGCCAGACGGACCGCGTGACGCGAGGAAGAAGCAGATGTAAAAACTCAGTTTTACGTGAATGGGAAGTCGGTGTGAGCATGCAGCCTTGCCGATCTGCTCGCTTTCATTGTGTGCTACGCCAGTGCAGCCTCAGAGCCGAGCCTGCTCTCTGCCACGTGGATTTGTCCTGCTGCCCTCCTCGGTTCGAGCAGTGTGCCTGTCTTTGCAAGGACTCGGGCAGTGGCTTTCCCATCCTACTAAATGGGAGAAAGGGTCAGCCCCCTTACACAGGCAATGCTGGTGTGAATGCTGTGATGTTCCTCTGCTTTCTGTCTCTGTGTGTCCACATTACGGTCAGCTCTGCCAGAACTAACAGCCTATTCCGCTCTCAAATGTTAGCAAGTGCTGGGACTCCATAGAGTGCCTGCCCTCAGAGATGCCTGAATCCTTGCATGGAGGCTCACATGTGTTGCATGTACACCTTGGGGGCAGAAGAGGCTTGCGTGTGGGTGTATCCTCCTGGGTCAAGAGCTGCAGTAGAAAACTGCGGAGATATTTCTGTGAATTTCCTTTCTCTTTCTTGCCTTTTTTTTTTTTTTTGGATGTCTTGTTCTTCTCCCCTGATTTACTGCATGTGCTCACGTGGCTTTGGAAAGTTGGAAAGGGGGGTTCTCACACTGTTTTCCTTCCAAAAGGAAAAGAAGCTGGCAGGCGTTCATATTTCAGTTCTCGAGTTATGTAGGTTAAAGTCTCCCAGTGGGAAAATGGAAGATATGAGAGATCAGATTGCCGGTGGTGATACTTACTAAAAGGAAAACAGAAAAAAGGAGCATGTAATTCTAGAGCTACATCCAGACGAATGAGAGGTTTGAGAGGTATGTTTTCTATCTGCTGTTAGAACATAATTTCCATTGATTTGATTCAATTTGTGATAAAATGCCTCATTGTGTCTTAAGTAATAGTGTAAGTAATAGGAATGACTAGTTTAGAAGCAGATTCTAAGCCACCAGTTGTTCATGTGCGGGGGGGGAGTGTGTTTGTCAATGAAACCTTGTTCTCAGTAATGTAGCTAAAATTAATTATGGTGTGGTCCCTCTGTTAGGAGTGTGAGATACATAGTGCTTTGTGACTAGTTCTGAGATTTCAGCTTCTGTAGGTTTAAGTGAGGGGTTCAGGACATGATCGTTAAGGATGAAATGGGGCTGCAGACCCTCTCCTGAATCTTTGTCGTCCTCAAACAAAAAGCTTTCCTCTGGTTTAAGACATATTTGCTTATAGAACGTGGGCTTGTGATCCAGTATTTGGAAATTTAAATATCGGCACTCTGCAGAAATGTGCATTAATATTCTCCAATTGAATTTTCATTGTTGAGACAATATAATTAAAATCAAATTTCTGTCAGTATGTTTGAAGTAGCATATTGCATATTTTGCATTGAGCAGATGATAAGCTACGGTACACTAAACTGTTAATACAGAAAAATACATTTGGAATGACTAGTTGCCTTCTGTTAAATGAGAGATCATTGCCCAACTCCATTGTCTTGTCTTGGTCAAAATTTCTGTTGTTTTTAGGGCCCCTTGAGAATTCTTAAATGCCTGACTGGTTCCAGAAGGACTTAATTAAAAAGGAATTATCTCTTTCTATCATGTAAAATAAAATATTTGGGTATGATATCTTCTTTATTGACTATAAAGTCTTAAAGTTTGAAAAATGCCCTGCTTAGAGTGCAGACACAAGCTGTTGAACTGGAACAAAGACAGACCTGTCAATTAACTTTCTGATTTTAGGTGTTTTGTAGCTACATTTTCCCCTACTGAAACTCAGTTCTGATCTTTCTAAATGAATGTCAAATACTACAGTTAAATCCAATGCCTGGAAGGACTGAGTACTTGGCTGTCTATTGCTTGTATCTGCATTGAAAATATTTCTTTTACTCTTCTGATTGAAAGCCGTTGTGAGGGCAGGAGATGCAGATTTGCTTTGAGAAGGACTCTGATAGTAAATGGTATTTTGTAAAGACCTTTCAGTGTCTTTGTATCCAGCCCTGTGAATTTTAAAAACATCAAAGCTTGCTTTCCTAATAGCCTTGTTTAAAAGGCTGCTTTCATGCCTGTGAAGTCCCAGGAGACCCTCAGGTGTGAAGTACCTGATCCCCACTGGCAAGTGCTGCCTTTCTACATTATTTTAACTGTGCAGAGTGCTGGAAATAGTATGAGAAAGCTGAGAAAAGGATCATGAGGAGCTTCGATAATGTCTTTTGTCATGGAAGTTCCTGAAGTATCTCCAGCTCCTTAGTCAATAATTTTTCTGCTCTATTGGCCACAGAAAGCACCATCCGTAATCACAGATAAAACCCAGCTGCTCGCTTCTCTGCCAGGCTAATTAAAAAGTGCTGTGACCTCCCTAGGGCTAGCTGTGTCCTGTCAGTGGGATGGAGGAAAGGAGTCCAGCAGGGTTGCCTGGTATTTCAGCACTCAGCTTACTGACATAAGTTGAAATGGTTTTTATTTTATTGTGACTGTGTGATTCCAGAGCTAAGACAGCTGCAGAGTGCATGTCTAACACACGGTTTCTGATCTGCAGGTGAGCAATGTGATAGAAAAGTGCTGCTAGCACATGAATTTCCTCCAGAACCTCCCTTTTTACTGGCACCAACATGCAGAGCAACTACTCCCTGGTCGTCACCACCAGAGAAACTCTCCAAGTCCTCCATACATCACTGACAAACTCATCAGCTGCATCGCGCTCGCCCCCTCCCTGTCCACTTATCTCTTCAGATTATCAGTTTTCACTAATTCCAGCACTCTTCTCTGTGGTTTTTGTTCTGGGGTTGGTTGGCAACAGTGTGGTGGTTGTGGTGCTTTGTCGTCACAGTGGCCACAAAATAGTTGCTAATATCTACATTTTCAACCTGGCCATGGCGGATTTGCTGTGCCTTGCCACGCTTCCCTTCTGGGCTACCTACTACGCGCAGGGGTACAACTGGCTCTTTGGGTCTCTCATGTGCAAAATCTCCAGTTCTGTCCTGTGCTTGAACATGTTTGCAAGTATATTTTTCATTACGTGCATGAGTGTGGACCGGTACCACGCTATTGTCCATCCTATTCGCTCTCAAAGAAGAACTCCAGAACAAGCTTATTTTATAGCACTGGTTGTGTGGGGCCTTGCGTGTTCATCTTCCCTCCCAACTTTTTATTTCCGTGACACTCAATACATTGAAAGCTTGGGGGTCAATGCTTGCATTATGGCCTTTCCTCATGAGAATTATGCAAAATGGTCTGTGGCAACAGCCTTCCTGAAAAATGCACTCGGGTTCTTCATCCCCTTGACAGTGATCACCACATGCTACATCTGGATCAGAATGCACTTGCTCAAAGCACAGGAGTTTGGGAAAAACAAGCAGAAGAGGGACAAAGTCCTAAAGCTGGTGGCTGCTGTTGTTGTGGCCTTCTTAATTTCCTGGCTTCCATTCCACATTTTAACATTTTTGGATGCTTTGGCTCATATGAACATCATTAACAACTGTGACGTGACAGGGATCATCGACACAGCACTGCCATTCGCCATCTGCATGGCATTTGCCAACAGCTGCATCAACCCTTTGCTGTACTGCTTTATTGGGAACCAGTTCCAGGAGAAGCTCCATCGCTTGTTTAAGCGACAAGTTTATCAGTTCAACAGCCATCAAGAAAGCTCTTCTTTGAGGAAAGGGAGCTACTTCAGAGATGCTGAGACCCCCATGGGCAGGGAAGGGGGGCCCAAGTCCTTGCTGTAGGCACTGGGGCATGATGTGGGGCCAGGTCAGTGCAGCTGGCTGTCCCTGCAGTGGTGACACTCCTCTCTCCTGTTCCCTTTGTTTTGTGCCCATTCGTTCACCAGCTGTTTGAAGGAGAATCTGTTTTTTTCTCATACATGGGGATTTATTTTTCCTTCCTTTCTGCAATGAGCACTCAAGTTTTACATAGACAGAAGATTCAGGCAAATAAATATATTGATGGCATTTTAAATATTAGCTTCTGCGTGGCTGAGGTCAGGCGAGTGTTTAGTGTAACACAAAAAACCAAAATATACCAAAGGACCATTGCAAGATAGCTACAATTGCTTAGGTGCTGAGTATTATTCCCTAAGCTGATTTTCTAAAAGAGATTCTCACTAAAGAATGTGTAAATAAAGCAGTGCAGATACTTCTGTACCTATCTGTAAGAAAATATTTTGACCTTGATTTTATATATATATATATATATATATAAATTTTTAAAAATGTATGGGTAGAGATGTTGTATGTAAAATGCATCAAATATACCTCCTGCCTGCTTAGGCTTGGGATCCTCAGAACAGGTGGAGACATAGTTCTGCAAACTGCTGGAGGCAGGATAGTAGCCTTGGAGGAAAGTACAACCACATGCATGTTTTTATACCTTTCTCATAGCAGGTAACAGGTTCACAGGCCAGATGGTCCTTTGCTTTGTTTCAGTGTGGTCACTTTTGACAGTAATGCCCCAGGAACATGCTATGTCCCACTGCTGCTTGGGCATGCTGAGCCCCACGAACTGTCCAGCAGCCTTCAGGGAAAGGACTCGTTGATTGTCTAGAGTTTTTGCGTTTTAAATGTCAATTGCTACTGGAATTTTGAGGTACTGCGTACAGAAAGCCTAAGTGACTCTGTGTTAACACCCAGAAGCAAAACCATGGTGTGACTCACCCACATCTCAGTATGGGATTTTACTAATTTGTAAATAAAAGAAAGAGGGGGGGAAAAAACCCCTATTTGGCAAATATGATTCTATTTTGAGGTCACTTCTTTTGATGATTATTTGAAATTTTCTTTTGCTGGAGAGATACTGGTGCTTGTGGATCCTTCTGAAAGGATCATGTTTGATAGGGTTAGTCTATAAGGGATCTGTTTGCACCTTGCTCAATTGCCAGCAGGTTGTCCTCAGGCTGGGTGACCCAGGGTGACCGAAAGATCATTAGCGGTTTTGGGTCAGAAATTATACCTGCCGGTTGGGTAACCAGGAGTCTGGCCTCCCTGGAATTCCCAACACTGGCTGGTGCCTGGAGGCTGTGGGAACCCAGTGCAGGAGCCGTCCTTCACTGTCAGGGTGGGGTAAGTTTCTTCACTGGTGCCCGTGAAAATGGGATTATGCAAGGAATCTACCAGTCTCAGAGTGATGCAAGACGAAAAGTTTGTGCAGAACTTGGCAAAATGGGGGCTTGACCACAAATAACCCCTTCTCCCTGTCCCGTGTTCTGTAATGGGGTACATAGCTGGAGAGATGCTTGTCCCAGAAAGTGGAAGAGCTGCTAATGCTTCTCCCCTGGAATGTTTTTGTTGAAAATGTTCCGAGGAGCTAACAGTGTCTGGGGCGTCGGATATTTCTGGAAGGACAAACTGTTAATTGCTTAGCAATGAGCACAACAGCGCAGTCATGCTACAGCAAAACAAATCATCATACTACGAAAATTACCAGGTGTTCAAAGTGGCAGGCTCAGAGGAGTAATAAGAGGTTGTGGAGGCTTTTTACCTTTGCTGCAATACAGGTCAGTAATAAACACAATTGTGCCATTAATTGGCATCTTTGTAGTCTCAAAACAAAAGCTAAACTGCACCATCTGACCCCAGATGTGTGTACCTGTGTTTAAACTGTACCCATCCTGAGCAGAAATGCAGACTGCATGTTTTCTACACATCATTTTGGACCTGCTCAGAAAGAACAGTTTTTAACAAGTATCATGCCTTCTGCCTGGTGTGCAGCCCTGTGCAGATAGGGAAATACTACAGGAATCTGAAATCCAACTTCAGTTGCATTTACACCTGTGAGAGGCTGGAGAAAATTAGGACAAAACTTTCCCGAGCAGAGGGCAGTGATTGAGTATCTCCCACTGCTGCAGCTGGAGGGCAGGGATTAAAGACTGCTTGCTGGGGCTGGGGCAGCTGCACTCAGTGTTACTCTCCTAGAAACAAGGAAACAAAAAAAGAGTGTTAAATGGGAGGCAAAACCGAGAGGGGAGGAAAATTCCCTCTTTCAAAATGCAGTTTCAAAAGAAGTCTACCTTGAAGGTCATATTCTGCAAGAGTGACAAACCAAGTGACCCCATGAGCTCGGCAGTGTGATGTTTCTGTTTGCCAAATCTGCCTTGTACCTCTAATAGGTCATGAATTTAAGTAGTGTGGTTAAACAAACATCCAAAAAACTCTGTCTGGAGGGGAACCTGAGATGGAAGTGGGGGAGGTTCTGTATCAAGGGTTTTGCTTTATTTTTAGAGAAAATTGAATAATGTTGAGCTCTTCGAATTTCTTCCATCATGCTCAAGTTTATAATGAGACTTTTCAGGGATTTTTAACAGAAAATGTGGGGTTTTTTCACAGTTTCAGTGTGATGTGTTTATTTTTTCAGGATTTTCTGCAAAAGAATGTGGACAAAAATTTAAGCAGATATTTTTCCTTGCAAATTTAGAAGCTATTTTTTTCCTTTCAAGAGAACATTTTGCTGACATTTGCAAATTATTCTAATAGTTGTGCAGTGCTACAGCCTCTTTCCATCAGACCCCAATTCCCCCTCCTATCCTGGTCCTTTGCAAGCCCGGTGTTCCCTTAGGTGCTCCTAGAAAACAGCAGACAGCCTGTCCAAGGCAGGAGCCCTGCAGCCCTTTGGCAGAGTGCCCAAGCCTGGGAGCCCCGCTCAGGCCAGCCTTGCCATCCCAAAGTCCCCTGCGCCTGTCCTGAGATTGTGCTCTAGAGTGATTCACGCAATTTTGGCAGGGACATTGGGAGTGTGTGCAGTTGCTCAGCATCATGCTCACTCTGCAAGTATGGCGAGATGAATTTATGAGCAACAGCTGGTTTTTGGCTGGGGCTGCACCCGCTCTGCCCTGCCCATGGTGCAGTCAATGTCAGTGGAGAGGAAAGCCTGCTGTGGAAGGGGTGCGTTGTGATCTACCAGGCAGAATTGCTGATGAAGGTTTGGAGCCAAAGCTGAGTGTAGTAGAAAGGTTTCTTTGGAGAGGGGAATGTCCTGGAGCACTTCTGGGTCTGTCAGTGGGTCTTTCCCCAAAGAGGAATGGAAGGGATGGTTTCCTGCAAGGGTCAGTTGGTCTCTGTCATATTTGCACACCAAATCCTGTTTGTGGCTTCCTTTTCTAGCTGTAGTTGAGTACACTCAGCTTAAATGAACTGCAGAAAGAGTCTCAGTCCAAACTGAGCATCCTGTGTGTGTCCCTGAGCTGACTTGAATATGCAACTTCAATATATGAAGCAGAGAAAGTCACCAGCATTTATTAGCAGGAGCTAGTGCTGGGTGGTGAGCTAAATGCTTTGTTTATGTAAGATATACAATAAGAAATGTTTGGTACAGCATGTTCTCTCTGACAAGTCAACACAGCCTGAGCCTGGGCTGGCACCCACTCAGCACAATTGTCCCATTCCTCAGGCCAGATTTTGGGCACGAATATGATCTTGCCACCCTGCAGCCGACTGCCACAAATTGACTGCCCTTCACAACGCATCCCCTTGTCCTGGCTGAAGGGCAAGGAGGTGCCGTGGAGCAAGTGAACTGCTCATGTTTCCCCATGAAAATGAAGACTTTTGGATACTGTATTTGAATGCTCCTGGCAGGAATGCAGGAAACCTGAAACATGGGGATTGAGGTGGTCTGGCAGCCTTTACTCCATGCTGGCAGACTTGCTTCTCTCCTCTCAAATCTCCTTCCCTTAGAGGAAAATGACTGATGTTGTTGGGGGCTGCTCCATCCAGCAAGGTCCTGGGATGTGCCTTCCTCACGTCTGCCTGCTGCGGGATCCAGCTGGGTTCAACAGAGGGGCCTGTTGCTCTGGCCCATGGGCTCTGCTGGGAAGGGTTTGTGAGTCTCCTATGGCTTCATCTTACCAGATACCTGTCTACAGAAGGAGTCCAGGGCTATTGGCTTCAACATCACATATCATCTGGTCTGGGTACAGTGGTCAGCTATCGACTTGCCGTTTGGCAGAGCATCCAGTGAGGTACCTGGGTGAGAGCCAATGCTCCCCCCTGTTGCTAGGTTTCATTAGAATCAAAAGAGGAAAGGAAAAAAAACAACCCAAACCACCAGAGTAAAAATTGAGATTTGTTTATGGAAAACAGCAGGGTGTGTGTTTAAAGGGAAGTAATGCCTAACCCTGTAGGATACCCAGCTGCCAGCAGCAAGCCTGCGTGCATTCACCTCACCTAATGAGGTGTTTGCAGACCTTCTCCCACACCGGCATTTCCACATCTGTAATCACCACTCTGCAGTATTGCGGTGCCCTCAGCTTCCCCACCACTGGGAAGCAGGGCTGTGGGGTGCTGGGCCCATGTTTCAATGGGGGCACACCTACTGCCATGGACAGTAAGGATGGGAACCAGGGGGTCTAACACTGCTTCTGCACGGGAAGCCCAGAGGCCTCCCAACAGCACTCCTGTCCTTGATAATCCATAAGTTGTCCACCCATTCGTCCATCCATCCATCCATGCCTGCCTCCCCCCCCCCCTTCCCTCTCTGTTCCCAAGCTGTAATTCTGCCCGCTTAAAATGTCAGCCCTTACATCTCTCAAAGACCATAGATGGTGTTGTAACTCCTTCAGTTTCCAAAACCAGCTTTTTCAGCTTTGCTGTTTGTCTGCCACTGGGAGTGATGTGGGGCAAGAAGCCAGCGGGCAATTGCACAGGCCTGGCTAAAACGTTTCTGGACCTTGGACTTGGAGTGGAGAGCCTGGGAGAGGGAGTGAGCCAGCCTTCCTCATTGCCTCTTTCAAATGTTTACTTTTTGCTTCCTCTTCAGCTGAGACAGAATCTGAATTTGACACTATAAGCTCTGGATAGAACTCTGTTAATCCCCAAAACATTTCACAGGGACAAAGCAGAGTAATATGGAAGTGGATGAGGGTCATGACATTAATTTCCCTGCCGTGAGACACATCTGAACTTACCCCTTTCTCCCCTGCTGACAACCAGTAGCTCTTCAGTTTAAGCAAACATAAGTTTGTGAAGCTCCACTCCATGCCTGTAAGAAAGACAAGCAGTTATGGGAAGCCAGGTTCCAGTGTGAGTGTTGGCTTTAAGAACTGTAAATTTAAATATTTTATTGTTTTTACAGCAAAGAAGAAAATCAACAATACCCAACCCAATGAACTGCAGCAGTGCAAATGTGACATATCCAACACAGCTGCCAAGTCAACATGACAGCTAAAATGAAACAGAGGATGAGGCTGTCTCTAGAAATCTGACTCACCTTGTAACAAATGTAAGAAGCCTTTCTAGCAGCAAGGAAAATGATATAATCATTAAATGCATTTAGACAGAGATTTATTGGGTATATAATATACAGTTACTGTTGAATGATGTGTGGGAGAGCTTGCAGAGACTTAATGCAATGAAATGGGAGGATGTCACATTCACAATATATCCATAAGGAAGCGGAAGCAGCACATTATTGTTGCAGTTTAAACTTTGGATTAGCAGCGTCTTCTGCATTCCCTAGGGATGCCTCTGAGGTTGTGCTCTGAAGCTATCTGCCCACACATAATGCAGTTCATTCGTCGTGGAGGAAGTACATGCATGTAAAGGTGTTTGCTGTGCTGGAAGCATGGGGCTGAACTCTGAAATAACTTGCCTGTGCCCTAAACTTGCCCCTTTGTGCTTTGCTGCAAGATGGCACGTGGGCAGCTGGCGTGTAAGCCCTGAGGCTGGGCAGTGGGGAGCTGTCAGCTGCAGCCAGCCCTGCCCCAGGCACTCCAGGGCGTCCCGCTAGCTGGGGTGCCATGCCATATGCAACACACAGCCTCCTTCAAAAAGCACAGCAAAACATCTGCATTAAGCATTAGGATAGCATCCAAACATGCGGCTCTTTCGCAATGTCAGGAAAGTGAAAATTATGAATACAACGTGTGCTAGGCATGCAGCTGTGTCATGACAGAGTAGAAAAAATGTAGCAACTACCACTGTCTCTGGAGAAAATGAAGCACTCCATCTGTAGTCTTAAAATCTGTTGCTTCCCAAAATCTTTGATGAGATGATGTTTATGTAGTATGCAACTGTTTAGGGTCTTCACTTGCAGGGGAACATGGTAAGTTTTCTTTGCAGGTGCTGAGCAGCATTACTCTGTATTGTTTGACTTGCTCTAGTAAGTGCTTTAAGGAGTTTTACACATAATGAAATAGATCCCATGACCCTCATGCTGCTAGCATCTTACCCTGCAAACACCTTCACTGACCGCAGTGAGGTTTCTTCCAAAGTAAGGACAGTGCAATTTGGCTCTATACAAATCTACTGTTGTGAACTCCAGGGTTTTAGAGCATCACGAATCCCTTTTTATCATAAAGTGCTGAATGTCCTCATTTTACTGTATTAACTGCCTCCTTTTAGATGAGTATGGTGTGCAGAATTTGTTCTTCAAAGGGTTTGTGCTTCTTTGGAAGAGGATTCCTCTGTGTGCAATTCAGTATGCAGTAAATATGTTTGATAAAGGTCTACTTAAGAATGTACTTTCAGACCCACATAGACTTTGTAATGCAATCAACACATTTAATAGTAAAAAGATTTGTTTTTCTTTCAAATCTGTGGTATTAGACTGCTGCAGTTCAGAACATGTGGGCTATTATTAGGGAAATGATACAACCCAAGGGAGTTGTTTTCAAGGACAAGTCTAGGAAAAAAGACATCAGAGTATGATACTAAATGTGCTATGTTAACTGGTGAGACCCCCATGGACATCACTGGCTCTCAGCCTGGGATCTGGCAGTCTTTCATCTGATTTTATTTTGATCTTCATCCCCCACAGGAATGCAAAGAGATCTTTCTTTCATCCACTGTAACACCCAAAAAAGAAATTACCCAGAAGAGTCAGGAATGTTTGTTCCTTCAGCTCTAAGTCCAGCATGGATCTGAACTACAAGACAACTAGCTGCTTTTCTAGCTACTAGCTACTTTTCTGCTGAGATTTGATGCTTTGCAGGTAACTCTAGGATGAACTGGAAATACAAACAGGTAATGAAAACAGATAGGAAAGTTCTTAATGTTGGGCTACCCTGTAGCTAATTGAGCTGCAAGAGTACTCAGAGCAGATTTCATGCTGAAGGCAATAGCAAATTTTATCCATACCCAAGCTGGGTGGGAAATTATGTTGCTGTCGATTGCTAAGACAGCACTTGGGTTAAGCAAGACTCTTCTAAGGCATACCATTGAAAAAAAAAATTTGCTATTTGAAAAAATGTCAAAATTTCATGTGGAACGAACAGGGTGGATTCAGCATGAGGGTCTGTGAAAGCCTCTGAATAATTGCTGAGGAGTGTTCACAGGTTTTCCTTGGGTTGCAGAGCAGGTGATAGCACTGAGGACTTGTTGTGGTGTGCTGGGACATTGGTAACATGTGGCCCAGTGAACCAAGCTAGATGTGATTGGAAACACATGAAGAATTGAGAGGTTGCTCCCAGAGCTCCCTCCTACTGTGGATCCCGTCACAAATCTTTGCTGTGTTCATGTTGCCACCTGTGCGTGTCCTATAATCTTTGTCATAACATTACTACAGGTACATGTATTAGACCAGCTGAAAATATAACAGTAAATTCAATAACATTTAACATCCTCTCTGAACAGCTCATAATAAAGTAGCGTAATGTTGGCAGTTAACATCTACAGCTTTCGAACAGAGCATTTCCTTTGCCCTTGCTCCCTTTGTGTCTCCAAGCTCTTTCTAGACCCAATATTTAATGAGAGCACACAGAGGAGTTCTGTCTTCAGCTTCATTGGGGTCTTAAACCCTCTCTGTCACTGGTTCAAGAAGAAAAATACTCCAAAGAAGCAGTGGAGCTAAGTCAGAGGTACAGCAGCACAGCAGGGCAAAGGAAGAGCTATGTGTTCTTCTTCATGCAGTGACCTAAAGAAGTCACTAACCACTTTCCTCTTCATGGGGGTGTCCATATGACTCTCCAGAGTAGCAGCGGGCTGTAGATCACCCTTGTGATGGCTCTTCATTTAGTAGCTCTGCATGCTCTGGTCTTCGTTCTCTGCCTAGCATGAAGCATTTACCTCCTCTGTAAACAAATTCATCCCATTTCTACTAATGGAGGAAGTTGCTGTTCAGCCACACCGTGACAAAATACGCTTTATTTCCTCATATGATCTCACATCATAGCACATACTGCTCTAAAGGCTGAACGTGCTTGCAGGCATTTGTTTAGCACAAAGCTTATCCCACAGAAGCACAGTGATTTTGCAATAAAGGGATTGTGCTTTCTGTGGTTGGGAAATACTGAAAGGCAAATTAAGAACCCCTGTCCTGAAGCCATTTTGCCAGAGTGCTCTCTTGCTGTAGGCAAAACCTCATTTCCTCGTTAGCCTCTTCAAGAAAGCTAAATGCTCCAATTAAACTATTATGTGCTGGTCTCTGTGTTAGAAACCTCAATCCCATTAGATTTTTTACCAACCACGAAAGTCTCTTAAATGCTCCATGATTCATCACAGTTTTCTGCTTTTGCAGCCCACTTGGCAGCAAGAAGACACACTACTGGAGTACAAGAGCTTTGTTCAAAGGCAGGGGAGTAAGGCTCTGATTCCTTTTTTGGATCTCACCGGGGAAAACCTAAGCAGAGTAGAGTATTCTATGTTCACATCCTCTTTCCTTCTGTACGCTCTTGCACATATGAGTTTGATGAAGGGACATTGTGGGGTTTTTTTCAGGAATAAAATACTATGTGTACCTCCTTGGAGGTTGCTGTGTGGATAAAACATTGTTCAAGGCTCAGGCTGCTAGCCAAGTTACAGATACTCGGTTCTGTGTTCTGATTCGCAGTGAATGCGTTCCAGTTCAGAAACAATGAGCTGTTTTGCAATATTCATCTTAAAGCCCTGCTGAACAAAGTTCTGTAGATTTGCTTAACGATTTTTTTTACTTTTGGTTAAGTCCTTAGGTGATATAATGAGATATTAGACCTTCTCTGAAAGAAGACAGAGGCCACCTAGTGCCGAATTATAGGCTGCTGCAGAAAACCGTCCACTTGGAAGGTATGAAAACATAACTTCAATGTAATAAGAATACTATTTGTATTTTAAAAAAAAAAAGAGAGAGAGAATTAGACATTGAAAATCAAATTGCAATTGGCTGTACTTTTTAAAGTTCAGCATGTCTATTTTATGGGTGGATCTACTGCTTATCATAAAAAAAGAGTGAAATTTGGCAGTCTTTAAGTTACTGAAAGTTCAGTGTAGCACTCAGAAGACCAGTTCCACTCTGTTTGGTAACTATACTGACATATTTGTGAAAACCCCACTACCTCACAGAATACTATCAAAGCTGAGTGAGAGTTGAAGGGTAATTGAACAAAGGTAACTGGGGATGCCAGAGCAGCTGCTAGGGCACTCCAGAAAATCCCTGTGGGCCACTCTCACCTGTGAGCAGAGGTACCACTGGCACTCCAGGACCTCTGGCTTCCTTTATATTCAGTGGTGAAAAAGGTGCCCGAGCAGTTTGTTTCATGTCTTCTAAGTCTGAATTGCCTGCTGGCATTGCTCCTCTTTCTGACTTTTAAGGGAGCTTAGGGCTACTGGTCTGTTTGGAGGAGGGTCTGTCTCACGGGTTTTTTGACCTGATGTCCTTTTGTTGTCCTCTGGAGATACTTAGCTTTTAATGCATTGTCTGCACAAGGAAACTGGGCTCCTAGCTGGCTGTGCTTAATCTCACTTGCATGACTAATGTAGATGACGTGAATAGCTCTCCAAGGTGTGTATCAAGCATCTCTGTTAAGTATTGGTCTTGCATGCTTTAGGTGTTCAACCAGGCTTCCAGTGACACGTTTGCTTTCAAAGGGAATCTACTGTATAGAGAGTGCAGGGTAATCTGGATATATACAACCACTGTAGGGATATGCCTGTATCCATCTGGAATGAGTCTGTCTATATAACATGAAAGAATTTCCATGGGAGAAGAAAAAAACACTTTTCCATGCCTCCTTCTGAGCCATGGTGTTGTCCAAAAAGATGGCTGAAACAATTAAAGTTCTTAAATTTTAAATACATCATATTTTGGTGCTTAGTTTCTCTTGTCAGTCGCTGGCAGCTGGAACCTTCTCAAAGTTCAGTAGTTTTCAAATTAGACCCTAAGTATCTTCTCTAAAGCACCTAGAAACTGAGGTGCCCAAAATCAATGTCTCTGTGCACTTGTGCCCATTTTATTGTATTCAGGCAGTATCATGAAAATACTTCCTCCCTACAAATAGTCACTATGCACATCAAGACTTTATTTTAGTAAAGTCTGCAAGCCCAGGGAATGCTAGCATGGGACTTCACAAGTCATCGTATGTTGCCCGTATTATGGTCCCCGGTGGCATGGAATTCCAGTAAGGTCAGTTTTATTTTTTACTTAGCTATAATAAGAGTAGAGCTCTTGTGTACATGACTTCTCAAAAAAATTCTACATAGAAGTAAAAGGTAAAACAGAAGACCAGGTAAGATTCCATCTAAGATTACACATTGATGAAATCAGCTTTGTTCTGTGTTTGAGGCTTTTTGCTGCAGGCAGCCATAAATTGTTGTCTTCCAGATTAGATGGGAATAGCAAAAATAATAATAATTTTTTTAAAGTTGCATAACTTCAGAGGAAAAAAACATATTTAGAGGACTCAATGTGACAAACTCCACAGATGTGAATATTACTTTATACTTAAATTAAATATTTAATATGTTTGGAAAATGCTTGTGGCAGTGTCATGTGGCAATTCCAGCCCTTTTACATATTTCAGTAGAAGCTCTAACTCAGTCTGGCACCTACGTGGGTATTAAATTAATTTCAGAGCAAAGCAGTTTGTTTTCTATTTGCTGGAATCGAAGTTAGTCATAAGTTAATAGGAGCAGAAGTCCTCAGTGTCTGGCTTTAATGCCTCCCAGTTGTTTGGCTCATAACGAGTCTATCCCAGGTGTGCTGTTAGGTATGTCCTCTGTTCATGAATAGGACAGTTCACATAAGCTAGTGTGAGCTTAGGCTTTTCTCTACGCCTGTCTAATATCTGAAATTCTGAGATTTATAGACAGGAGGGATGTTTAGAATTGTCTACTCTTATCTCCTGCACAGGACCCTGGTGAATTAAATCTTGCTTCAGCCAGGGCTTGTGGTTGAACTTAATCAATGGTTTTCTACCTCTTTGGATGTATGAATCCTAAAAATGAAAGTCCTATGAAAGTGCAAGCACAAGAGAGTACTAGTAGGCTGTTGGTTTATAACTGTTCCTTGTAGACCCTTAGAAGTAGTCCACTGGATCTACGGATCACGGACAAGAGACTGAAAACCATTGAGCTGTGTTTTCCAACAGATTGGAATATATGATTGACGTCGAATATGACGGTTGAATATGATTTTAAGATGCTGGAAACAAATGTGCATGTGCCAAGGTGTACGTACGCAAACTCACTTGATCTTAAGTCAAAAGGTATCATAGGCACTAATGTTGATCCTCTTAGGTCTACAGAGTAGTGCCTCTACCTGTGAGCCATTGATATCAGTATTATTTACAAACCAGTCAGGTTGATCATGGAGAAGGAAAACACTCACTGCATGGAGGTTATCGAAAGTTCTCAGAAAATATTTTAGGTAAATACGGCATTCTTTGCTGATGGTGATCTACCTGGTAGGTGGTTCGTTAACTTTGAAGCAGCAGCAGATTGTATCTTCATGTCCCCTTCCAAAACACAGTCCAGGAACAGGGCACTATAATCAGAGTCTACAAATGGTGTGTTTGACTGTGTGTTCACTGCAATGAGCAGTCCCTCCTCTGGGGAACTTCTGGGCTGCAACTAAATATTGGAGTCCTCTCTTCAATATGTAGGGTCACAAGCAGCAAATTTGCTGTGTCTTTCTTTTGTACCTTTACCAAAAGCTGTTCCCTCCTCTATCTGAAGCAAAATGATTACTTGAGTAAATAAACACCACCTGGAAGATTTATCAGCAGCTCCCTTTCCTTTCAGAGTGCTAACTTCTGCCTGCAGAGTCCTCCAGTGTCTTCTGTCTTGTGCAATTGAGGAAATGTTCATAAATCCTTAAGATGATACAAGAACTGAAAGAATGCTCCAGAGCTTTTCTGATAAGCTTCAAAATTCCCTGGTAGTATTAATGTCTTAACTTTCCAAAACTGAAGAAATAATACAGATAAAAATTGCACACAGAATGAACAAACACATAAAAAATGCCATGTTTCAGCCAAGAGGGAACATTCTTCTGTAAGGTTCTTTTTAACAAGATACTACCAGATTTTTTGTCATTTCCAACAAAAACTAAAGCTAATATTGAGAAATCCGATGCTGCCTGTTAGTCTCATTCACTGCAATAACTCCTGATGAAAGACAGAAGCACCGAAAGGTTCACCTTGCTTTCCCTTTTCCCACATTTGCTTTTGTGCAAGCCTACTGAAGCTGTCTTTTAAAAGCTGTCAGATCAGTGTTTCAGAGCTGAACCTGACTGTCTTTGCCCTGAGTAGGGCTGGAGTCAGTCATCCTTGTTAGTAATGATCTCGTCGGTTCCACTTTTCTTTTTTTAAACTTCCCTTTTCTACTTTGCAAACCTCTGACCCTCTCTACTCACACATCTTCCTATCTGGCTCACAGCTCTTTACAGAGCTTTGGCACTGCATTCCTCAGAGCTGAAGTTAGATTTTGTGTCTGATTTTACTTGTCTTTTGTCTCCTGTGCCATGCTTGCTTTCTTTCTTCTGACCTTCCTTGGTTTCAGTAGAACTGGTTAAGCTTTATTTTTGTTTTCCTTCTGATAGAAAACACATTTTGCCGAGTGATTTTACTTTTTAATGCAGCAAGTTGCATATGGTCAGACACAAGAGTTAGTAATTTACACTGAGTTTCTTCCAAATTTGTTAACCTTATCCTCTTTCTTCCCTCAAACACCATTACACAAGTGACCAGAGTAGTGCTGGGATGCTCCTGGCATACGTAACTGTTACAGAACTTAGTACAGGAATCCTACCTTGTACTCCGTTAAAAAAGCAAGCACATCACCTCCTTTGGCTGTCTGAGTTTGCTGCTTGATTTACAAAGTGGGAAGCTATGGCTTCCTTCTTTACTTCAGCTCCTTCCTTCATTTTAGCTTTGGAGACTGAGGTTTCTTGCTGTTGGGAATGCTTGGTAATAGCAGTAAAACCAGTAAGTCTTCTTTTAGAAGAAAGGGTGTGGGTGGGCTGTCAAGGCACCTTCGACCTCCAGCATCAAACCCTCTTCCTCCTTCTTCCAAAATGTACAAAAAGGCCTTGTAACAGAGCGTCCTCAGGGAAGAGAATCCACTCCAAAAGACTTGCAATGGGAATTTTCTTACTTTTTAGCAAATACATTTCTTTAAACTACTATGCTGAGATAAATCCAAGGAAACCCCTAAATAAACCATCCAGTAATTATGCCTACATCTAAATTTGTCCCAGGATCTGTACTGGAGAATAAGACACCTCCCTAGAGGATCTTTCTTTAGCTCTTCCTAATTGTCTTTCTGTGTTACTTTTTTTTTAATCCCTGCCTGATGTAGGAAACCTAGTGGTGTTTGTCCAAGATTTTTGATCTAATAGCTTTCTAAGGGTCAGCTCGTTTTTTCACAACCTTCTAAATGACTTGTGTGAGTCATAAAGAACAATTATTTGTATAGGTGTGAATGTTCCTCTGGGTTCCTGCACAGAAAATCTGCCCCCCAAAATTACGCCATGAAAAATCTGTGACATACTTCCTGAAGAACTGGTCAAGTATTGATTCAGTGTGATCCTCTAAACTTTTTGCTGCAGGCCTTAATCCTCTAAACAGGTATTTCTCTAATTCTCAGTAGTGTACTTTGGGATGCCATCCAACACAGTCAGCGACAGCGCTTCCTTTTCTTTCTCCAACCAGGTGGCAGGTCAGAGGTTTTACTGTCACTTGTTTTTTTGGTGGGAGAGAAAGTGTTGCTGGGAGCACCTGGGGAGGGGGGAAAGGCTGCTGTTGTATCTACCTTTGGATGGAGGAAGGGAGAGGGACTGGTCAGTGTTTGGTTTTGATCTGGCAGCCAACAGGTTCCTGGTTTTGTTACAACTCCTTGGAAGCCTTGTCTCATGGAATCGCAAAACTCTCCCTATAGAGCAACAATTTTGTTCCTCCTCTGGAGCATAACTACTTTGGAAAGGTCCAGCTGGAGCACAGAGTAACCACAGGGTGAGGGGCTGCAAATCTGAGATCTGTCTTGGGCTGTTCAGTGGAGAGATCTGCTCAGAGCAGTTTGGAGGGGATGATGCTCTGCAGTCCATGCCTGGCTGCTGCGCTGCGCTCAGTGGGGAGGTCTCCAACACCAGCTAATGAGAACTGTGCTCACCAGCCCTGTTGCTGGGAAAGCAGAGCCCATTCTGATCAGACTGGGTGTGATTCCTAGACCAGCCTCTGATGAGGGGGAACACTTCTTTCCAACTACAGCTATGTATGCATCAGAGAACGCCCCACTGTTTATTAGTTGAGCAGTCTGAGGGGACAAGCCTTTAAGGGAAAGGCTTTTCTACATAGGAGGAAAGTTGTCCACGTTCTTCTCACTGTTGCATTACAGTGGAGAGGTTCTATGCCTTGGCACTCTCAGTGGACGCCATGCCAAACTACCACATAAGACACGACATCAGATGTGGCCTGTGTGGGTGGGCTCCAGTCTCGTGGAGGCAGGCTGGGGGGTTTTAACTTTCCCCAGGTGCAGGGCCAGAGGGGAGTCCTGAGATGGGGAGTCCTGAGAGGGGGTGAATATGGTGGGGTAGGAACCTGGGAAGGAGGAAATCTGTCTCACCTCTACTTTCTGCTTCAGCAGTGTCATGGTTTAACCCCAGCCAGCAGCTGAGCCCCACACAGCGGCTCACTCGCACCCCCTGTGGTGGGCTAGGGTAGAGAATTGGAAGGGTAAAAGTGAGAAAACTCGTGGGTTGAGAATAAGACAGTTTAAAAGGTAAAGCAAAAGCCACACATGCAAGCAAAGTGAAACAAGGAATTCATTCACCACTTCCCATCGGCAGGCAGGTGTTCAGCCATCTGCAGGAAAGCAGGGCTCCATCATGTGTAATGGTGACTTGGGAAGACAAACACCATCACTCTGAACATCTCCCCCCTTCCTTCTCCCCCCAGCTTTATAGGCTGAGCATGACATCCTATGGTCTGGAATATCCCTTTGGTCAGTTGGGGTCAGCTGTCCCAGCTGTGTCCCCTCCCAACTTCTTGTGTCCCCCCCAGCCTCCTCGCTGGTGGGGTGGGGTGAGAAGCAGAAGAGGCCTTGACTTAGTATAAACACTTCTTAGCAACAACTGAAAACATCAGTGTGTTATCAACATTACTCTCATACTAAATCCAAAACATAACACTATACCAGCTGCTAGGAAGAAAATTAACTCTATCCCAGCTGAAACCAGGATAAGCAGAAACACCTTTATCTTGAGGTGAAGTCCTCCTCCCATTCCTCCACCCTTTCAGTGAGGTCACTGTAGCTGAGGAATGTGTACACGAGTTTTGGTAGAGAGAAAAACACCCCTCTCTCACACCCAGATATGTCCCTTAGAGCCTACACTGTCCTAAGACTTAATAGCATGTCACCCGCTGGTATCATGATAATTTAATGAAAGATTAAACAGTATCTTCTCTTGCTAGTACTCTTCCCCAGTCTAGTCTGGGTCTGCTATCAGCTTCTGAGAGGCTGCCAGAGGTTCAGCTTTGTTGTCTTGAAGGGCTACAGAGTCCATGGACATTCCTCTTGTACGTGGATATTTTTACCCCCAGTGTGATCCTCAAGCAGGCATCAAGGAGCAAGCTGGCAGCTGGTCAACCTTTGCTTTCAGACAATGTTCTACAAACGTGTGCCAGCATGCCGCAGCTGATCGGGTATCTGCTCCCAGTCTGGGTCTGAAATGACAAATTCCAGGGAAGATTGGCTAGTGGGCGAGGGGAGGAGGGAGGTTAAGGACATGGAGCTCTTGGTCGTACGATGGAGAACATCTGCCTCTTTCTTCACTGCACTCAGATTGTGGAAGGGATGTATCAAGGGCTCAGGGCCCTGCCTGTGTTGAGGAACACACATCTATACATACAGCTTTTTGGAATAACCACACATAATCTTCAATACTGTACTAGTCCTACCGATAAATCAAATAGGTACAAGGTCTTGAGTTGCTCTGCACTACAAAATGCTATGCAAGGATAATCTTAGGTTAGATACATAGCTTAGTAGTTATCCCAGTTTTATATAAGAGGAAACAGAAAGTTGAAATTGCCCTCTCAAGCTGCGTGTCTGCATTCCAGGCATATCCCAGCCTCCCACAGGCTCCCTGACAGCTGTGGGTGAGAAAGAAGATGGAGGCTGGTCAGCAGTGAGTCTGTGTCAGACACAGGATGGATGTTTGTAGTTTTGAGTTCCCTGTTATGTCTGGCAAGCTATATGGTCTCTGCTTTAAAATTTGTAAGAATGTGCTATAAGCCATGAAAAAGTGAGATGATGCCAGTAATTCCATTTATCTCACCTGCTTTTACAAGGTAATAAAAAAAGAAAAATTGGTCTGTCTAGAACTTCTGGGAATTCTTTTCTTTGGAAACATTATGAAAAGCTGAATTTTTTTAGTTTACTATAATAGAATTTTTCTGGTAGAGTTTACTTCTAAAAGATCAAACCAACCTGATTAAAATATTTTTTTTTACTAGATCAAGGCATTTCATAACTTTACCATTGCAGCAATGTTAAAACCAAGATTTGTAATTGTATTAGACTGAAAGGAACATTAAAATTAAGTTCATTTAAATTGAAACAAAATATTTCCGTAGAGAACAGATACAAAATTAATGTTGCCAAAGACCCATTACACAACTCTACCAAGTTACTGCTCATTTGGAGAATTGTTCTGTGGGTAAATTTCCAGCCAGTTCTAACAGCAGTTGAAAGAAGGAGACTGGTGGGCTTTTTCCATCATTCCTAAGGCAAATAGTTTTTATAGGAACATAGAATTAAGGGCATCTTTTAATGAGAAGTGCCACAGCTTTTCATAGCAATGTGGTAAATACAAACATAATTTTATGAAGCAAGTAGAACATTTAGTTCAGAAGATTTAGTTTGGCAAATGCCAATTATTTTTAGAGTAGTTTCTGAATTCACCCTTGAAACTACCATGAGCATGGCGTTCCTGAGAGCTGTCTGTGCCCCTTACAGGAAGGGCAGATGATTGGTTTCTCTACAGTGCTTGTCCTCTGCAATTGCCTTGGATCCAGTCATGCACCTGTAGGGCAAGAGCGACTGTTTTGGTATTCCCTGTGAGAAGGCTCAGACTGTCTTTTCCTGGAGGTGATGAAATCCTGATCCCGCAGTGCCAGTTCTGTTTGCAGCTTTCTGATGTGTGCTTTTGTTTGCCATTCACTGGCGTTTAAGTCATTTCCACTAAATCAGGTTGGGTTACTACACTGGGGAATTCCAGTTCTCGAGAGAATGAATTATTCTGACCTGACAGTTATTTCTAGTCTTTACCCTGGTTCTCTCCTGGAACATCTCACCTTGCTCTCTGCCCAACTTTGGCATTCATTCTGTGATTATCTGTGACCTTTAGAAGTATTTCCTTGCCAAAACCAACCCAAATTCTCCTTACTGGTTCAGTAACAATTTCTTCAATCAGTGCAGTGCTTTAGTCAGTAGTGATTATCAGTTTTGTTTTAAGCTGCTTTCTGCCCACAACTGTGTACATGGCTTCATACAATATTCTTGATCAAATATGAGTCCCTACCAGATTTCTAATCTAATCAACGTATTCTGTGGAAAGACACAGTATTTTACCTAAGACAGATTGAAACTCAGCCCCAAATTCTGGGTTGCAGTTCAGAGCTCTGATTCTGAATTCGTCTGATGGCTCCACTTCTGAACTTGACCTTGTTTTCTAGTTGTTGTTCAGATAAACTGGCCTTCCTATAACATTTCAGCCGTTCAGAGAATAAGGGAGCTTATAGTCTTTCCTCTATGTGCACTCCCAAGAACAGCTTTTGAATTCAAAGCTTAACTTTATAGTCCTTACAGCCATCCTAATGAATCTGGACATTTATTGGAGTGCTTTCAAGATGAAAAGGGAGCATTGTACATAAGCAATCGTAAAATCTGTACTCAGTAAACTTTGGAACACTGATGGATTTCTTGTTTTTACACATTATTTGACTCAGAAAAACTATACAGATAGCCTTTCAGAAGATTTTCAAAGTACGGAAATACTGCTTTATTAATAGTGAGTGCAAAATGTCTTCACAACATATAAATCATCACACCGTCTTTACATGAAGAGCAAGTACTCAGTGGCAAAGTACACTTCAGTCTGAGAACTGGAATATGGGCAGACTTCACTGTAATCAGCAACCAAAAGATCTATATGCATGTAAGACCTAGGCAGAAATGTGGACATTGCATCACAGGAAAGTAGGGTTTTTCATTAGTGTTTTGCACAATATATAAGAGTTTTCGTAGACTGTAAATCATTGCTTGAACAAATTGTTGTGTAATGTGAATGCCCAGACCCATTTCCTAGTTTAGCTCCCTGTACCTTCAGCAAAAGTGAAATATCATTTTAAAGTTTTACTAAATCTTAAGAATTTTCATTTGTCTTACAAATAATAAGATTTACAAATAATATGAAGCAGTACCTTTGCATTAGAACAAGATATTAAAATTGAAGTTACTAGCAGCAGTTGGAGCCTTTACCCATTAAGTTGATAGTGCTGCTAGATTCCCTGTCCATAGTGAGTTGTACCTAGCTAATGGGGCTGACTTCCACGTACCTCATGATATGGTCAGGGTCTTCTACCTCAGAAGTTTATTTCTGATGGTATTGCTGTCAGAAGTTGTCCCAGTTAGAAAGCCTGTATCTTGAGAATCCTGTAGAATAAAAATTGCGAGGCTTATAATTAACAATGGACTTAATGACTAACTAAGCTTGACAGCAATGAAAACTTCCTGATTAAGAACACTGTAGAAACTTATATAAGAAGACATTTCTTTTTGTTTACACATTCTACTCTCAACAGTGTGTGTGTGTCTGTGATCTCGTATGATTTTTATGGTCATTCAAACAAACTATCTTTCTATTGCATTGACATCACCATTTAAGTTCATGCAATACTTTCCTTCCTGTAAGTACACACAGTACAAACAAAAATCAGTCAGAGCAGAAATGGAACTAAAAGAGGAAACTGTAACTGGTGTTGCTACATTTAGTAAAACAAGATCGAGACACATACCAACCTTGACCTGAATGCCACAGTGACGGTGATGAAAGGCAGTACAAGAATGGGTGCCGCTCCCACGTGAGTTGACACTGAACTCTGCCAGATGGTCCTACAGCCTCTCTATTTCTGTGGTGAATCTGCTCCTGCTGTTCATATTTCTTCAGCAGCACAAACACAAAGATATTTTTCTTCCTTACAAGAATGCCTTTTGTTTCATCAACTGCAGTGTGACCGCAGAGGTGTCAGAGACTGCAAGAACTGATGTGCATTTTATATGCCTCAGCATTTCCTAAAAAATAGGCAATAAACACCCCAAAACATTTATGTCCTTTCAAAGTCCTTATATCCTTAGATGATAATTGGGCTGCAGTTTTTGTGAGAGTAAGCTTTCTTCTGAGAAGTTCAGAATCTCTCTCTTTTTTTTTTTTTTTTTTTTGAGTGGAAAGGATCTTTTATTGGCTAGTTTAAGACCCAGTAGGAGCTGTGAGGAAGGCACATTAGCAGCTGTACAGTACCTTCCTTTTTTAAAGTGCTTTACAACACTAAGTATCTCCTTCCCCCGGATTTTATTCCCTCTCTCCCAATTGAACCACCACTCTGACTGAATGTCTGCTCTGCCTCAAATCAGTTTTCCTGTACGGGTCTGTTTCTCAGCACCTGTCTGCCTTTAATCAGCATGGCCAGGAAGCTCTTGGGGACCAGGACGGCCCTCAGTACCTCTGGCACATGGGCTGAGTCTCTTTGACCACCATTACCATACCAATCAAATAGCAATAAAACAAAAGGGTGAAATATTACCAATACTTCTTTGTAGCTGGAGTTATCTAAATATAAGTCTTCTAATAACCTGCATGAATTAGTGGCAAAAACATGGGCAGGGAATAGCATATGTGAAGAACAGGATGGGGAGTCTTTCTGAGGGAAGGATGTGACAGGGAGGGAGCTACTACAGGAGGGGGTCCCGTGTGTACTTTTCCCCAGGTATTACATGTTTGCTGCATAGGAAAGTGTAATAAATGAGCCTTGCCTTGCTCCAGCAAGGGAAGCGTGGCTTGGATCTCTTGTCTCATTGTGTATATCTGTACCTAACATTGTTCTGATTTGGATACTTTTGAAGATGATGATTCATACTTCAGAGGTTCTTGCTCCTCGATTAGTCATGACCTTGCAGTCCTTTTGCCTTCCAGGGATCCTAGCCATGGCCGTGTGTTCTGTCTGGTGTGAACAGAATTTCACTACATGTTCACACTCTCTGGTTGTCACCATGACATGGTTGGGTTTTTCAGGTCAGCATTGTAGGCACTGCAGAAATGCCTGCTTGGAAAGTTTTTATCTATGCAAATAAAGGGATCTGTGGGGAAAGGAACGACTGCTCTGTGGCCAAGATAACAGAGTGGTTTGTGCCAGATATTAAATTTCCTCTACCAGGTGCCAACTTCTCAGCACTCTCAGGCAGCAGCTGCTGTCCAGTCCAGCTCCCGTGCACTCACTGCCAAGGTGTTCAAGTCCAGGCAGACTGTGAATGAGAAAAGGTAGCTTCAGTGGTGTCTCTATTCCAAAGCATGTAACTTCCAGGATCTTTTGTGTTCAAAGATTTTGGACATGTTATTTTTCAATACACAGCCTTTCTCTAGCAGTAGCAGTTAAGCTAATATTGTAGGCCAGCTAGTTAAAGACAGAAACAGATTTTAACTGTGGTAAATACTAGGGCCAGATCTCGCCATAGCAAGAGCAGTAAGAGAAGGAGAGACGAAAATGAAAGCAAAAAATGGTTGAACCCTGCTGCTGGCACTTACAGAAGAACATTGCAGGTCTTTAAGGCAGTGCTGGGTGGGAAGAGGAGGCTGCTGGAGGGAGCACAAGGAGAGATTTTTTTTGCAGCTGTAGGACATAATTCCTTGTGTTAATCAGTACAGGAGCTTCCTCTTCTCTGAAGATAAGGAAATTGCAAGAAAGACAGGCCTGAGCAGTAGGTGAAGTCTCACCTTGCTTAAGTCAACAGAGTATCCTATTCTCTGTATGTGTGGTTTCCATAAATGCACAGGATTTTCTAGGCTGGTGGAAAGTTAGTGAGTTTGATAGTTCTGTATCTTGAATCTGCATAAAATACCAGTCGGATCCTGTTTGAAAAAAAGAAATCACTATTTCTCACAGATCTTTCAGCATGTTCCTGTTGACTCTGGAGGCACTTCAGGCAGTTAGGAGTTATTACAAGAATATATTGCAGTTTGGAGTTTGAAAGAGCGCTGTAGAAAGATAATCAAATTGTTAAAGATGCTCATAATGTTGTCAAAATTTTATTTATATTGAGGGATTGTCTGCTTAGATTCTCCTGAGCAGAATCCAAACTGAAAAATGACTGATTTTGAGTCTTGCTTTCAGGCTTGGAGTGCTGGCATGAGCTTCCAATTGTACAAACAAAGTTGAATCTAATTTTCAGCACTGTAATCTCTGTTCGATCCAAATTTAGGCATGATTTTTTTGCCCATTTTTGGAAAAAAAAAAAGCAAAGGGTGAATGCAACTAAGCTACAGAGAACTAGAAGCAAGTTTTTATGAAGTGCTAAATACACAGAGAATGAGCTGTGAGACGTATACACTTTCACCTTTGTTACTACAACTATAGCCTAGCCCTGGTGAGGTTATGTCTCTGAACAGGATAAAATAATGGCCTTCTGCAGTAATTGTTGTAGTTACTACACTGTTTCTTCACCTGCAGAGTATCTTTATTGCAGAAAGATGCCCATTAAAACAGGACACTGCCTTTGAACAAGGGGCTATAATGATTTTATGATTTTGGAAATGGCATTAATAAAAAATAACTGAAGCTGAGCACCAAAAAAATGCTCTTGGACATTAGAAAATATAATTTTATGGAAAGCTAGCTAAGAAAAAGGTCAGATAAAGCAAGACAGAGACTAACTACACCAGCTCAATACTTTTGGAACAGTAGAAGTATTAATGAATATGACACATGAAGCTATAACTTAAGATGTGCTACAAATTAGAAGCAGATGCTCATACCAGCTTGCCACAGGATGTTACCAGATAATAGAGTTCAAATCTAATAAAGGCAAGCTTGGTGTTGTAGCTTTTTCAACTTCAGCATCATTAGAAGGAAACACGAAATTATTTAACATCAGAAGTGACCAATAAACAAGAACACTTAATATGGGCTTGCTTGGACAGCATCCAAGATAGCCAAAGGTGTTTTCTGGTGGAAAACGTCATCTGAAAATTCAGTAGAGAATTTAATTTTTCTGTTTTCCACACAGAAGACCTGAAAACAGTTCACTGCCAGTTGAACTAGCATTGCCATTGCTTTTGATTTCTTTTGTCTCGTTGCTTGAATGAGGATTTTTAGCTTAAAAAAAATTTATGAATTTTAATTCAAAGCTAAAGTTTTTCAGTGTTTTTTTTAAACAAATGTCCAATATTTTTGCCTTAGGAGAAGAGACTTGAAATTCTTCACCTGTCCAAGGTCATCAACAGTACAAAATGCTACAAAACAGTACAGTACAGCTCTCTTCACAGCCTCTGTCACCCAGAACTACAGCAGAGGCTTAAACAGACAGAGAACTGAAGGGCCAAGAGCTGCCGCTTGTGCCAAGGGTGGGGACAGAGCCAACCCCTCTGAGTCCCACTTGTGCTTTTACTGGAAGGGAGAAGTATGATAAAAACTTGTAGTTAGCAGTACAGCACATTCCTCCTTACTGAGCTTGAGTACTTCCTCTCATTGCGGTGTCAGACTCAATCTTGTTTTCAGGTTTTTGCTTCAAAGGCTGGGCCAGGCCCATGCTGTGCGTGTGTGTTTCACAAGGTTCTGTTGACCTGGTCCCCAGACCTTTGCGGTATGACGATATTACCTATTTTCTTGAACTTTTCACTGGTTGGCCTTTACACTGTGACTGCTGCAGGTGGAACTACGTGCTAATCCATTTATGTCGTTTTCCTGCTCACAAGTCTATGGGAGGAGAGGGTTCGATAAAAGCTATGAGTAAACTCCTTTGGGGTAAAACAGAGAAGGCAAGGTTATCTTGGGTTATCTTTGTGTTTAAACTCCAGCCACTTCTATGTAAATAAATTACCTTCCTCAATGCCAGGCCAAGTAACTTTAAGGAAAGTTTAAAAAATAAACCTCACACCTTTGAAACAAACCGGCCAGAAAACGAAAACAGAGCCAAAAAATTGGTAATAACTGGGAGTTGCCACTTCACACAGCTCCATGACAGGTATTAAAGCATCCTACATTTCCACCTGCCACGGCTTCACAGCATGATATGTGGTTCCAGGAATCTGTGAGCAGGGAAAAGCAAAGTGGGGACACAGCAGGAGGTGTGCTGTGTGCATTTAATGCTGTCCTGCGGGGTGTCTCTCCTGTTACATGGGTTGGTGAGCACGAACAAATAGAGTTTGTGGCATAGTGAAGCTGACACTTCTAACTAGACATCCCTGCTCCTCAGCCCCTTCATTTTCTGATATTTTAACTACGAGGACTGCAGTGTATGTGGAGGCGATAGCCATAGCTGGAGGGCGGACAGGAGCACAGGAGGCTGTACTGAGTTTCAGAGGAGAGGCATGTCCGAGCAAGGACAGGAGTGCATTTGGGACGCTGGATGCCACGATTCTCCTACCACCTCTTCCTGCCTGACAGCATGAAGCTGGGAGCAGTGTTAAGGCCTGATGTTCCCAAATAAAACCACAGCGTTAGAGGATCACAATCACTGATATTGTCTCTCACAGTATCCTTCTGGATACACTGTCCAGCACGCTGCTAGACAAGTCCATAATACGTTGGGTGAGCACTTGGCTGACAGGTCAGGCTCAAAGGGTTATAGTAAATGGGGTTACATCAGGCTGGCATCCAGTCACCAGAGGGGCTCCCCAGGGCTCAATTTTAGTGGTAGAGCTCTTTAATGTTTTTATGAATGATCTGGACACAGGAATCAAATGTACATTAAATAAGTTTGCTGACAATACTAAACTGGGAGGAGCTGTGGGCTCCCTCGAGGGTAGAAGGGCCTTACAGAGAGATCTGGATAGACTGGAGAGCTGAGCAGTCACCAATGGTATGAAATTTAACAAGAGCAAGAGCCGGATTCACCACCTGGGACAGAGTAATCCTGGTTATACATGCAAATTAGGGGACGAGAGGCTGGAGAGCAGCCCTGCAGAAAGAGGTCTGGGGGTTTGGGTTGATGGCAACTTAAATATGAGTCAACAGTGTGCCCTGGAAGCCAAAAGGACCAACTGTGTCCTGGGTGCATCAAGCACAGCGTAGCTAGCTGGTCGAGGGAGGTGATCATCCCACTCTCCATAGCACTGGTGCAGCCCCACCTCAAGTACTGTGTGCAGTTTTGGGCACTTCACTCCAAGAAGGACATCAAACTATTAAAGGGTGTCCAGAGGAGGGGGACCAAGATGGTGAAAGGCCTCGAGCGCAAGACTTCCGAGGAGCAGCTGAGGTCACTTGGTTTGTTCATCTTGGAGAAGAGAAGGCTGAGGGGTGACCTCATCACAGTTGACACCTTCCTCAAGGGGGACAGCAGAGGGGGAGCTGCTGATCTCCTCTCTCTGGTGACCAGTGATGGGACACGAGGAAATGGACTGAAGCTGTGTCAGGGGAAGTTCAGACTGGACATAGAAAAATGTTTTTTACTGAGAGAGTGGTCGGTCACTAGAACAGGGTCCCAGGGCAGTGGTCATGGCACTAAGACTGTCAGACTTCAAGGAGCATCTGGATGATGCTGTTAGTCATACGGTTTAGTTTCAGGTCGTCCTGTGAGGAGCAGGGAGTTGGACTTGATGATCCCTATGGGTCCCTTCTGACTTGAGATATTCTATGATTCTATGATTCATTTAGCTCAGCATGGGCTTGCAGGGGAGGAGGCTTTTTAAGTTTTCCTGTGTTCAGGACTTGCTGACAGCATCAGGAATACAATTATTCAGAAAAACAAGGAAAAGACATTAGCTTCCCAATTTGCAACCTAAAAGATTCAGCTTAGCTTGGCAGGAGTTTACTGTAATCTTAAAAGCAAACAGCAAAGGTTCATAGGGTCCATTTAGTGGGTTCTGTGAAAATATATATAATTAAATGTAACTTGAACTAGTCTCTGGCAACTTCCATGGGGACCTACTGCGTCCTATTTGGGAAGCAAAAGGAATTTTATGTAGCCTTTTGGAATCCAATTCTCCACCTGGCCTACTGGTCTCTTTGCTCATACAGAAATCTTTTGATCTGAATGTAGCTGCAAATAAAAAAGAGAATGGCTGTTACATCTGTTAGGCATCGCACATGACAGATGAAGGTATAGTTTAACAAAGAATTGGAACAAGTCTGACATTTTCTTCCTGGTCTGAATAGTTGAATCCACAGAAATCATACTAGGCACAGAACTATTAAATTATTTGAGGGTTTTTAAAACAGAAACTAAGGAATAGGATTAAATAGGAGAAAATAAAATCCTAAGAGAAGGAAATTGATGATATTTTCTCATTTTGAATGAATACAAGAATTAAATCATCACATTTTCTTACAAAAGCTATATACACCCTTTGACTACTAGCTTAGGCCAACTATAAGTCCATTGCTATCTGACTTCAATCTTTCCTCTAAAAAGAGAGAGGGAAAAGTTTATTTTAAAAGAAGGTTCTCTTCACTGAGTAAGACTGATTGTATCCAAGTGTTTTGCCATAAAAAGAGCTGAAGGGGGACAGGAAGAATAAAATATCTAGAAAAAGGTGTTTTGTGGATTGCTTGACATGATTTTTAGGCTGTACTAGCATTTTATCTAGCTGCTGACTGTTGTTCATAGACACAGCCAAACTGCATATGTGGGACTTTGTTCCAATACCAGAATGTTGCTATTGAATAAACAGCCTTAGTCTCAACTACCTCTGAAAAAGCCCCTCGCTAGAGCAAAGAGCCATTGTTCCCAACACTAAAGGGTTGCCCATGTGCAGATGCCTCCTTGGAAGAGGTCACACTTAGCAAGCTCCCTCACAAGGTGTTTCAAGTCAAATGCCCAAGAAGGTCCCAGATCATTGCTGAGGCTTGAAAACTTGGCCAAGGAGGAGGACTGGTCAGGAAAACCAACCTGATGGGTTTCAGTACTCTTTAACACAGCTTGGTTTCTTCAGCAACTGTAAACACAAGTAATCCTTCTACAGAAAATAGTTGCCATGGAGCTTCTGGAACAGGAAGAAGTAGGTATTTATAGAAGTGGCTTGGAGGTCATCTGAGTGTCTTTGACCAATATGACTGACACAGGCTCCAAGGCTCATGCTCATCTCAGCTTTGCATGTGCAAATGCTAAGCCTGGAATCTCATTAGAGAGGCGGGGAATGGTGATAGTGTTAGTCAAACAAACAAGTTACACTTGTTATCCTTCTTCCACAATTAAGCTTGAACTTTGTCTCTTTCTCACCATCCTGCTGTGAAATTGGAATTTCTGTTGTGATTGCATGTGGCTTAGGTTTTGTGTATATTGGTTAAATGGTGTCTGGGCTACATATCAGTCGGTCTAAACTGGAAGAAGCAGGAGCAGATGCTCAAGAAATTTGTTGAAGAGAGAAAAGGAAATGGACAACACACACACAAACAGACCTTACCTACTTCATCTGCAAACTCTTGACACAAAATAAGTGTGGTCAAAAACCTTAGAGGCTGGCAGATTTCAGTAAAGGTGAGAAATTAGATATTGTGATCTCATAAAAGAGCTTTTGAAATATACTTAAATCCAATGAGGATAGATACAGCAGATTGACTCATAGAGATAGTTGCAGAGGACAACTGCAGGGTTTGGGTGACATCACAGAGCTTTATTATATCATTTTTGTAAGGTTTCCTAGTGTCATCACAACATTCGTGTATGTGACCGACCCACCATATTGTCTAAGCATGGGAGAGACAGCAGTGACTCTGGAGCTAATAGTTGCTGTGATTTCTTGTTTTAATGGCTCCTGTCAAGTCTTCAGTTTCCTGTCATCTCAAATGCCATCTCAGCAGAAGAGTTGGGGGGGAGGGGGAAATGCTTGGATTCTTTATTTGGTTTGGTTTTTTCTCTGAAGAAAAGTATCTTTTATTTTCCTGGCATTAGTCTGGCAAGAATTTGTGTTTTGTGGGCATGAGGAGATGACCTATGTACTGCTTTCTACCTGCTGAGCCTGTGAAGTGCCATACTATACCCAAACTGCATCTCCAGGCTTCAGAAACATTAGTATCTTTTATCTGCCTTTTCCTGTTTAATTGCTTCTCTATTGCTGTCAAAGCCTTGTTTTGAATTTTTTCCATAACTTTAAATGGCTTTAGGGTGTTAGAAGTTTTAGTTGTTCTATTTCCCTATTGTTTCTTTCTCTCATCTCCAGCAGGCTTTTGCTTTGGTGTTGATTTTTTAAGCACAGAGATTTTTTCTGAATTTCTCTTTTTCAGGAGTCTCACTTATATTACTACTGGTGTTCATTAAAGTAGATCTCAGGACTTTCAGCAGAAATGTTTGATATAACAAAATTAAAAGAGGACATCTCTGACTGCATCTGTTCAGCCTGAGATGAGGATAAGCTATTTCTCTTGGCTAGCTTTTAAAGGAAAAAAAAGTTTCAGCAGAAGGGCCAGAAAAAGCAAGACCTGAGTCCTTGCTTCAGCCGAGATTTCCATCCTTTTCAGTGGCATAACAATATTTCAACTGCAGAGGTTTACTTAATTTTATATGAAAAAAGCAAAAAGCCCATTCACCTCATAGGCAGGAAGCTGGACTATAGGTACATTCTAGCCTAAGTTGTTCTGTGATTCTAAATAGTATATTCCTGAGTTCTGTGGCAGAACTGATACAAATGCTCAGGTTAAGTTTAAGGAAAAAAAATGGCTATTACAACAAAATTTTAAAAATGTTTTGAAAGAAAAGTTAAAAACTTATGTCACAACATTTTTCCACCTTTTTTTTTTTTTTTTTAAATGCTTGAGCTTGTTGCTGAATTTGAGACAATTTAGTCTTTTGGAAAATCAGTTCTGATGAATTTGCAAAAACAAAGACATGTGTCCCATCTCCAGTGACCTCCTCCCAGACACTTTTCTCATTATAAAACAGACTAATATGATCTAATCTTCTCCAAATAGAGTTTAGCTTGTTTTGTCTCCAGTGGGAAATTACCTTCAAACATTAACCAAAGACACACCTTAATAAATAAATGTATTAAAGTGATAAAAACTTAGACTTACTGGTTCTGCTTTATCACTGCGCTAGGATCAACAGCTTTTCAAAAGGCTGGAGAATGTGCCTCTTCTGTTTGGGCTCTCATGTAAACAGGATGCTTAGATTGTCTTCAAAGGTTGCATCCTTGTCCTCCTCACTCTTTGTCCCTGCCTGTGGTTACCCATGTTCAAAGAAGCTTAATCCAGACTGGAAGAGGTGCAGAGAAGGAATGTCAGAATGACCAGAGGAACTGAGATGTAACTAGAGGAATTTGGTTTATTTACCTTAGAAATACCAAAGACTGAGAGGAGATATGACAGGTCTCAATAGACAAGGGCAAAGGGAAAGATGGGAGGAAAGAAGGGGAAGGGGGGGGATAGCAGCAAAGGAGGAAAAGCAAGCTGATTAAGCACAAGTACAGTTGTTAAAAAAAGTCCGTCTGATCTTCAGAACAGGGGGAAAACCCTAACTGGTTGAATTGAGGTTTGATCATTTTGAAGGAAATGGAATGACACTATGGTCCATAACGTATTAGATTGCATGACCTAGATCTGCCCTTCTCCAACCTCCTGCTTTGTGTCTTCTGACACCACAGTGACCCTTTCTGCTAAAGAAGCTAAGATCAACCCTTCCAGATCATCCATTCTAACAAATCTTTATAGAAGTGTTTACTTTTTTTTCCGATCCTGTAATAAGAATGCTTGATACCTTCTTTTGATAAAGACGAAGATCCAGGTGCCAAGTTGGTAAATATCCGTACGATTTTGGAGCAAAGCCAGCAAGTTAGCCATTTGCAGTCTGTTTTATCATTTGTGACCTTAGTGTGCCTGTGAAACCCCTGACCTTGTTTGGAGTGCCATGTGGTGATTGTATTCTTGTGTTTGCAATCTTTATCTTTCTAAGTGAAAGGCCTAAAACAGGTGTCCATGTCATTAAATATTGTGCCTGAAATATTCAAACTAGTGGAGATATTATCTGGCCTTGATTTAGGCAGATAAGGAAGGACCGGACCTCGATCTTTATATAAACAGCCAACAGCATAGCAGTAAATCTGTATGCCAGTGTGGCAGATTGAACTCTTCTCTCGGGTTCAGTTTCCTCTCCACCGTCCACACCCACTTTATCAGCCAATGCATGCCCATGGAGAAAGCATATTCATTGTCAAGTAAGCCAGTGAACCCTGAAAAACCTTAGGAGACAATCAAGGTGTAGCAGAATGTACCAGAATTTCTGATTGAATTGGTATCATCAATAGTCTTTTAGTCTTTGATGGGAAAAATGTTTCTTTCACAACTCCGTCAACCTCCTCGTAATCTTGTTGAGGTTAACAAATGAGAACATCTATTTGTCTAGTGTCTCAGCCAGTTACCTCAAACACACCCAGAGCAAGCCCCAACTGCATGTCATTTGAATGCAAATGAAAAAACATGATTGTCTTCTCATCAGTTAAGCAAGTGGGTAAATGCAGCCCTCATTGTTTGGCTTTATTTTCTACCATGATATTTCCTTACCCTCTTCAACATTCACTTAGCTAGGAAGGATGCTAGTTAAAGAAGTTTTGACACAAAACTGTGTAATTTAGCCTGTAAAGCAACACTATATATGGGCAAAAGCCAAGAAATGGGAAGCACTGAAACATCTGAAAGAGAAAGCCAGCCAATATTAACCCCTTGCTGGAAGGACTGACGTACCTGTGTTGTCCCTTGTACTACCAGTGCCTAGTTTAGTATCAGTGTCAACTTTAATGCTGCACACATACCTAGAGCCCTTCCTCAGTGTCCCAGTAAAGGCGGTAACCATGATTTACACCCTAGGAAGATTCAGGTAATGTCTTGTTCTATTTCCATGCATGCATAGCAGAATAGAGGTGACCAAGTTACATGCTGAACAATTCCTTCTTTCTGGAACTACATTCCAACATCAAAGCTCATTTTCCAGGAAACAAATAAAAAATAACAACAAAAGAACCCCTCAATCCAAAGCAAAAAGCAAATTTTCACGTAATTAACAAAGCTATGTCTTATGGGAGTGTCTCCTACCCACAGAATCTTGTATAAGCAAGACTGGCATGTCTTCCCCAAACTGGATGTTTGCTGGCACCATAACAAGCGCTGCTGAAAACAATGCTTGTAAGGTTACCATTTTGTTGACATATAACACTAGAATGGCTTAAATGAAATGCTACCTTAAAACATCCGTAGAACAAAGTGGCATGGGATTGGTTAATGAAATTCTGCAGTGACAATCAATAAACACAGGATCCTACAGTTTGGACATGAATCATCAATTTTAAAATGAAAAGTAACACTCAAAAATCATTGTTTTGAATGAATCTTATTTCTCCATACTGCAACAGCTCTGGAGTGTTTGTACTAAGTCCTGGAGTATCAGCTCAAGTGTGTTTGGAATTGGATGGAGTAACAGAAGGAAGTTTCCCAGGATGTTTCCTAGGCCTTCCCATCACAGACAGAAAATCTAATTCTCTCCTTCAGCTTTTGCAACTGTTTGTAAAAAAAACAAGAGAGACGATGATCCTTTGGCAATATGAAAATGAACATTATACAGCCATCACACCCAGATTTTCACTATAAACTGGAGCATTTCTCATACCTAGTCTTCTACGGATCAGTATTTGCTATCCATCCAGATTATATGTTAACTTCCCAGGGGCTGCTCAATCCCCTTTTTTCAGTAGTTGCTGCTGCTGTGAACGTGTCCTGGTGTTCCCTGCCAGGTGCATAAGTGCAGGTTCTTGTGTCTTGCTCCATCGCATGGAAAGGATGTCAGCGCAGTTTCTCACTTTGCATTCCTACACTCTTGTGCAAACCTTACTCCCTTGCTTGCCAGTCAAGGAGAGGTTTGTAATGAGGAGTGTGGGAGATTACAGGATTGCCAGACCAAGATTATACAAAGAAATTCATGAATGAAGAAAAGTTTGCAGAGCTTCACAGTCCAAAAGTATCTGAATGAGTGCCATCAGATGTTCGTAATTGCCCCAACTTGAAGGAAAAAACATGCCTTCATAATACTTTTTTCACTTGAACATTAAAACCAGCTACAGAAAATGCAGGTTCTTTGAGGATAAAAAAACAACAGTGTAAAACTCAACACATTAAACCTCTTCAGCTTTGAGGAAAGTGGAGTGTATTTTTTTTATCCTCTGCAGTAGAACATTTTTAGAAGTGGGCATCCTTTATGCTGCAGAGCAGCTGTAACCTGGTGGAAGCAGGTTGTTAACATTGGGTATACTGATACTTTCAGCAATTCAGCAGAGCAAAAAATGACACCATTTTTGTAAATTTTTCCCAAACTTTAGGAATGGTGGATGTACATTTTTTCTGCTAATTGTAGCAGAAGTATATATTTCAATCTCTTATATCTGAAGTAAAAAAGACAAAAAAAGCTTTCTCTGTTCATTGTGCAGTGATACTTGCCATGGAGAAAGAAGAGATAAAATTCTGTTTGTTCCATCTGGAGCCCTGATCCCACACAAATCATGGACACTAAAATGCTGACATGAGATGTGAATGAGTTGAGCTGCCAAGAAAGATGAATATTTCTCTGCATAACTAATAGCAAAATGTCTTCTGAGAGATTCCTTTCAGATGCACATCTGCACTGAGGCTTCAGATCAGGACTGTACTCAGTCCCTTACCTTTCTGTAGTGAGACTTCTTGAAGTCTGATAGAGACTTTGGCCCTTTCCCAAAATAAATTACCAGCCCAGAGTGGCAATTAGGTGGAACTGTAATCCAAAACTGTAATCCTAGAAACCTCATGCTGGGATGCTGCCTAAGCCTAACACGATTAGGCACAGGAAGTCAGGCAGCCTGGAAGACCCTGAGGTTCCTCAGTGTTGGCATCTCTAAGCGGCTTGATTAAAATCAGTGTTTCATCAGAAAATGGCATCTCTTTGGCTCTTGGGGTAGCTGCTCTGGGAGCCTGCTAAAAGGATGCACCTCCAAGCAGGTGTTACCACTGCCACCTTGCTGATGGCATGGCTATGTGAAGGGGGGAGTTGCCTTCACACTCATTTTACCCAGCCAAGGCTCTGGCCCTTTTGCTGGGCTTTTGTGGCCAGATATGGCTGTTCCCGGTACTGCTGGAGAAGAGGAGCTGCTGGACTGTGAGGATGGGCCGCTCAGAAGAGCCTGAGCCAGAGGGAGAGAGCCTCAGGGCTTGGAAAGGAAAGCCAGGGGAGTGGCCAGGTTTGTGGAAACCAGGGTGTGTGTTGTGGGTATTAAAATAACTTACGGTGTTTCTGGTTAAAGCTTTTTCCAATCAATTATGGATTATCTGGAGGGTGGTCAGCTTTCTTCCCTGCTTGAGGGGAATACAAATGCACTCCCTAGTTTTAGAGGTGAGGAGGCCCCGTGGTGACCATAAAGGAAATTATGGGTTCTGGGATTCATGGGGTCCAGTGTTTGTGTCCACTGCAGTTCACGTGTTTTCTGCTAAACAGGTACTGCAGAAAATACTTTAGCAACCCTACCTCTGCTCTCCTCTTTGTAAAAAGAGTGTAAAAAGACTATGTTCTGTTAAAAGGATTTCTGAGTCTAGTGATGGAAAGAGCTGTATAAGAACTAGATAGTAGTAGGAATATCTCTATCATTCATATTCTTTTTCTCTTTAGACTTAGAATTGTGTTATTTTAACAGGTGATTTTATGGTGTTATTACTTGACATGGGTATGCTTTTGCTTACGTGAGGAGTCCCACTGACTTGGATGAGCTATTTCTGAGAGTAAATTGCTAACCTGCTGGAACAGGTATCACACAAAGGAAAGTGTTGATGGAGGTATTTCCCTTCCTAAGATGTCGGGCAGGGCTAACAGCCTGACTTTTATCATGTTGTGAAGGAGGGCAATCACAAGGATAATTCTTTTAGAGAACCTATAGAAGGACTGCATGTAAATATGTAAAATTACCTCAAGGAAAAGTGGACTGAGCTGAAAGGTCTTCTTTTTGCTGTGTGGTAGTCAATGCCTGTATTTCAAAGCCTTACTGTTAGTCAAAATCTTCTCCAGAATATGCATTTATGTTATCTTCTGTGAAAAGCTGTTTGTGTGTAACTAGCAAGAAGGTATAGAACTTAAAAAAAACCAAAAACCCCAAACAAATAAAAAAACCCCTGTCCACAATCTCCTGGCTTTGCTGGATTCCAGAAGTATTAGCACTTGATACTGGGGAAGAATTTGAAAATTAAACTGTTAATGAGATTGATGAACTCAGTTCAGCATATTTGAAAACTAGTATTGTACTCATTCCTAGGCTTTATTTTACTCAATTAAAAATGACTCCTTAGTTTCTACTGGCCACGCCTCTGAAATATTTCCCAATAGGCAAGTCATTATATTCTGACACCTATGTGCTCCCCGATCATTAAATTTTGATAATTGCATGCTCCCAGGATTTAGTTCTTCCATACTTTATCTCTTCTCTTCTATTAGTTGTATCTGTTGTTATGTCTTCCACTCTATGATACTTGAGGTTTTGCATTTACATAGTGTTGCAGTTGCTCAAAGAACGTGTTTGGAGCATGCCTCTAGGATGGTCAGGAAGGGGGCAGGTGGAGTGAGACCTGGCTGATCCATCTTGAACAGGCTTGGATGTTTGTTTGGCACCAGGCTGCTTTGTCCAGGGAAAGCTGAGATGCTCTGGACCATGTGCGGAAGCAGAACTGGGGGAATTAGGAGTCCTGGGATGCAAATGCTGTTGTTCACAGCACTTTGGTAACTCTAATGCAAGTTAGTATTTCAGCAGAGATTTTCAGAGGTTTACGCAATTGATATAAACATCTAGCCTCTATTTAATCCTACTTTGAACATCCTAGTCTTTTTTTTTTTTTTGTTGCTTTGCTCCTTATTCTAGATGGAGCTCCGTGTTTGAGAAATATCATATATTCCCATATGGCAACTTTAGTAGTATCAGCCAAATTGACACGTTCTTAGGGACTGAAGACAGCCAGTGCTACAAGGAAGGCTATGGTATCCTGGAAAGAACTTTGGTCTGAGAGAGCGAAGGATTTGACAAGCACGTTCCATCCAAAAATTCCTGAAGAGACTCAAGTCTCTTCTCAGGTTCTCTTCAATTAAAACTCAAAAATAATAAAATCAACTAATGTGGAGATCAATGTACCATAGACACAAAACTGACAACCTTGAAAACAGTCTTGAAAACACCTTGATTAATTTTGTGGATGGAGATTTGTGGCTCCCTTTTTAGTGGCTGTGACAGTAAAATCTTCCAGACTTAGTGTCGTGGAAGAGCAGTACTGTAGAGCCTTTCAGTTCTACTGGTATATTTGAGTGAGTTTATTTCTGCCTTGTATTGTCTTCCCACATGCATATGTAAAACTTCCCCATCACTAACCTGATTACTGTGTATTATGTTAACTGCAGGTTGCAGCCTGCCAAAAATGCCCAAAGGCAAATTTGCTTTCCATACAGTTTCAAGTCCCCGCCCTCAAATATAAAAAAGGGATTTTCCTAGGAGCATGACTTAGAAGGCTTACGCATTTTGCTCTTAAAGCAATTTTGCAACTGTTCTGTTGTGAGGACATGAGCAAGTGAGCTTTCAGCTGCCTCTTTTGGGTTATGATAGCAGACTGTCCATAGAGGCAAGTAGCTCTGCAGGAATGACCTTTCTGCACTTCTCACCTCTGAGTTGGTCACATAGATGAATCCCAAAGTGCTGAAGTTGGGGAAAAATCTGATCAAGCGCCAGTCGTTGAGATTAGGCCAATACGGGTCTTTAATATAATTACATAATGCATAATAGAGTGTATTATTTAGTATTACATTAGTGAACCAAACTCTTCAGACATTACTGAAAACTTTCAATAGCCCCTTTCTAAGTTTCTGAATCAAATTTTCTTAGAATTTCCATTCCATTAAACCTTTAATGAAAATGAACTTGTGGCTTGAGATCCAAATGGAGTAGATGTGTGCTTCCTGATGGCCTGTTGAACAGCAGCAATGAACATCCCAGCTATACAGAACAGGCACAAAACTGATAAAGAAGGAAAACAGATCCAGGAAGAAGGATGTATAAAAGATAATCTCCTTTTACCATGAGCAAAATCTCAACCCTCACCCTAAAGGGATCAGCAGGGTTGGAAGCAGAATCTGCTTCATATCTCAGTTGTCTGGGTCATACAAACTGATGGATGGGGACCATTAGAACTAGGAAAGCCAGTATTGGCATGAGGCCTCAAGTAATTATTTTCCACTCTCCTTGTGTTTTGTTATAAACTCTGACAGTCTGCTTCCAGAAGCACCTCTCTCAAGCTGCAGAGGCTATTTCAGAAACAACTGCCTTTGTCTCTGTAATTTGCATTGCCTGTGCCCTTGACAATACCATCGTCACCTCTCCATCCTGTCTTCATAGCAGGAGGGTCACTTCTTGCCATGCCTTCTTTCTAAACACACTTCCACCTTGCTTACAGCTGGCACACAGTGAAATAATACATTTCTCACAAGATGGAGAATGCTGCCTTACTTTCATGGGTTGTTTGACCAATGACTTTTTATTTATTTATTTATTAAGTTAGTGGCAAAGGTTTGTTCTAGATCACCTGCAGTTCAGTTCACGACCAAGGAAACTGGCTTGCTCATTATCACTTCATCTTTAAATCAAGGCTGATGCTTTCTTAAGCAGAAAGCATTAATTTAAATGTGAACTGTAGGTTTTGATTCTGTTCACCTGTAGAGGAGTGGATAATTCATGCTGCTGCAGGAGCCAACAGCCTAAATTTTCTGCCTTGCTTCGCCTGTCAGTTTATAGCAATCCCTTCTGACTTTCTGATCCTCTCTTCTACAGAGTGCAACATGGCTGTGGAGTTCTGGATGAGAGTAAGTACGTGCTGTTGAGGATGGTTAGATGGTTTATGTCATCTTCCTCAGATTCTGAAGGCCAAGGTATAGTGGTTTTGTTTGATTTGGTTTTTTTTCGGTTTGGGTTTGTTTGGTTGGGAGTTTTTTGGTTTTCATGGGGGTTTTTTTTGTTGTGTTTTGTTTGTTTGTTTTTTCTTTCTGGTTGCTTGCTTTACAGCCATTTGGTTACCTGATGTTTGCCTGTAGCTGTAGGGAAGCTGCTGTGCTGATGCTGGAATAAAATAGGAGGGGACTGTTTCTGTCAGCCAGCAAATACAGCTATGGTGTTCCTCACTGCCATCTTTACCTTTGTGGGAAGGTGCTATCATCCTTGCATGGCTGTCTAATGCACTCTGGCATATGCCTTATTGTTCAGAGGTGTGGAGCTGGTTCATAACACCACACTGGGTACCATGGGGCAAGTGTCAAGTAGCTGCACTCGCAGGCATACCAGAATGGCAGATGTGTGTAGTTTGATTCCTGTGGCAGGGATCTCCATGGATAAAATGTGTTGATCTGTAGGTAGCCAGGCCCAGCTTCCATCAGCTTTTCACGTAGCATCCCTGTGTGCTGCTGGTGGGTTTGACTGTTAGCCTTGCAGAACACCAATAATTATTCCTGCACTTGAGCTCTTGTTTATTTTGGGCTGTCAGCTAGGGCAGATGTTATTTTGAACTACATGATTCATGTCTGGTAGGTGGACACTTCCACGTGCAGCTGCCAGTGCTGCTTGGTCTTCTCTGGGTGGGAGAAAGCTTAATTTGTTTTGAGATTCATGACTCTTTTTTGAGGACTCGTGCATGTTAGAGATGGCAAGGCTGCAGGCATCTCTTGCGTTCACTCTTGCTCCTCTTCTGGATCACTTTATCGTAGAAAGGACTGCCTGCGTTGTAGACACACCAGTGATTTCCTTTTACCACTTTAATGCCAGGATTAGTGCTATTCTAAAGCTGTTGCTTCTACGTGCAGAGTGGGTTTTCTGGTCTTTAGCTCCATCCAATTGGGAATGGGAGAGGTAAAGGAGTCCTGGCTTTGTCTGCTGAATTGGTTTTGAATTTGTGTGCCAGGTGCTGACATTAGTAAGCACTGCTATTGCAGAAAATACAGATTAAGAAACAGAATTTACTCATCGTGTTCTTAAATAAGCACACTAAACACATCTACTTCATCGCCATAGCTGTGTTTGTGTTAGCTGAGGGCAATACCCAACATCTAATAGCACTGGTGCAACCGAATGGAAAATATGGGTATCTCACTGCTCCTAGGAAATGTCCAAATTGTTTGCTGTGTAGTCGGCATGTTAAGGTTATCATTAATGGTTGGGGTGGGTTTTTTTCCTTTTCTTTTTTTCCCCCCATTGGATTAACAGAGTGTTCAGCAAATGGAGTTCATAGTAATCCAGGGGTGCTTTCCAAAGAAAAGAGGTTACTTAGGTACCTCAGTTATGCTGCTGGTCAGGAGATGGGGTATGTCATCTGTGGCAGAACCAAGCTGGCTTTGGTTTGCTGGTTGTTATCTCTGTCTTTCTAGCTGAGACATTCCAGTGGTAACTGGCTCGCAGGGTGCTTGGCCGATGGGTGGCTATGCTAGCTGTGAGGAACCAGCCTTCAGGGCTCAACCTGATGGCCTCAACCTCTAGTGAATGCAAATCAAACTGCTGTGCTATTCAGCTGCGTAGCTAACAGGGAGGCAAAAAAAGGCCCTGCTTCAGGCACAGTTCTCTTAATGATACTCATCTCTCCACTGATCACACCTGGAATTATGACTGTGCTGTGATTTTTATTTTTCCTCTTTAAATACAGAAAATGCATTAGAAATGAACATTCACATGGTCAGAAACAGAACACATCCCAGGAGTGGTACCTCCAGTATAGTTTTACTTTTAGTCATCTTGAGTTACACAGAGAGAATGCCAGCCAATGACTCCGCAACATTACAACATGCACTTAATCCTAATAAGGAGGGAGAGGCTGTGGCTAACAGGTTGTTTTTCATCTCATTTCATTTCTAAACAAGCTGATACCCAATTCTGAATCACAAGTTTGGAAGATAACTCGGTGCTTTTGTCAGGTCCAGCATTGTTTACAGGAACACTTTTGTTTCCCCCTGGGTAGACAGTGACCCACAGATACTGAAGTTACCCAAAATCCAACACCAAACCATGCTATCTCATTTTATTTCAAATTCATAACTCAAATCGGGATTGTCAAAAAGGTTCTTTTAGTTTATGTACAGTTCAAATAGGCTTTAGAAGATTGACTGATTTCTCAGTGTGTCCTCGTGGTTTGGGATAAAGACAGTTTAATGGGACAGAGAGGAAGAAAATAATAATGATAATAATAATAATAAAATGACAATAATAATAACGAATTAGGATATACAAAACAAGTGATGCACAACGCAATTGCTCACCACTTGCTGACTGATGCTCAGGTAGTTCCCGAGCAGCGATCTGTCCCTCTGGCCAACTCCCCCCCCAGTTTATATACTAGACATGACGTCCCATGGTATGGAATACCCCTTTGGCTGGTTTGGGTCAGCTGTCCTGGCTGTGTCCCCTCCCAGCTTCTCGTGCCCCTCCAGCCTTCTTGCTGGCTGGGCATGAGAAGCTGGAAAACCCTTGACTGAGTATAAACACTGTTTAGCAACAACTGAACACATCAGTGTGTTATCAACATTCTTCTCCTACTAAATTCAAAATGTAACACTATAGTGGCTACTAGAAAGAAAATTAACTCTATCCCAGCTGAAACCGGGACGCCCACACACTTCTCACTTCTGGTACACCTCTTAGTCATGACTACATCGAGCCATCCTGAGTAGCACTTTACTCAACGAGAAGTCCCACTAATTGAGGACAGAAAGTGTGTTTGTCACGGTGTGGATCTGGAAGAGCCATAGAAAAGAGGAGTTAGAAACGGAGGAGGGCAATTAAGCAGCCAGCCACCAGTGTCCCCTTGTGCCTGTACGGGGAGTGTGCTTTGGCCAGTGTCCTCCTGCGTGTCCCTAGGGGATGCCTGGGGAAGGTGGCTTTGGTGGGTGAATCAGGGGAGTGCTTCAGAAAATGCCTTTGAGTCGTTGCTCGTTAAATTCCTCCTCTGGCGACGGCTTCGCTTTTATGACCTGCCCTTTCCATGCCTCTCGGGTAGGTGGAAGGTGTATTGAGAAGCCGAAATCTCCATGCTGGTTAACCCCCTTGTGCCCTTGGCTTCGCGCGTCCCCTGAGCCCGGACTCCAGCCCGGAGCAGGCTAAGGAGGAATGAGAGGCAGGTGCGGGTGGGGAGGGAGCCACGAGCGGGGTCTCCCGCGAGTGAACTAGGCGAGGCAGGCGGGCAGCGCCGCTGTGGGGAGGGCTGGGGAGGTAGCGGGGTCCGTGCGTGACGGGGACGTGGCGGCCCTGTGGGCAGCAGGCGAGGGGGTGGGAGCGTGGGTAGGTGCCGGCGGAGGGAAGGGGAAGGTGGGGGGCGAGGGGGCGGGCAGGCGGGGGGGGGCTGAAGAGCCCGGGCCGAGGCGGCGAGCGGCGGGCGGTGCGCGGCAGGGGAAGTGGGTCGGGGAAAGGTGAGGAGGGGAGGGCGTGCGGAGGGCAGGGGGTGTTTAGGAGGGGAAGTGGGCAGGCGGCCGGGCAGGGCAGGGTGTTCCCAAGGAAGTGGGCGCCGGGCTGGAGGAGGGTCGGCGGGCGGGGGCGGGCGGCCGGGGGGTGCCCCGGGGGCGGGAGGTGCCGGCCCGCCCGGGCCGTGGGGCAGCCCAGGGGCTGCGGTTCCCGGCAGGGCGGCGGGGGGCGGGCGGGAGGCGGCGGCTCCGATAAAGGGCCGGGCGCCGGCCGGCGCGGGCAGAGCGGAGCGGTCTCGGCGGCGGCGGCTATGGGGATGCTCAGCCTGCCGGGCTTCCTCTCCTGCGGGAAGAAGAAGGTGAGGCGGCCGCGGGGGGTGGCCGGCCGGGGGCGGCCGGCCGGGGGCACCCGGGCAGGTAGGGGGAACCTGGGCAGGTGTGAATGCGCCTGGGCAGGTGTGGGAGGACACAGGCAGGTGTGGGCGCATCTGAGCGGGAAGGGTATGGAGGTGCCCAGGTAGGCATAGGGGCACTCGGGCAAGTGGGGTGCAGGTACCTGGGCAGCTATGGACGCGCCGGGCAGGTGAGGTATGGTGCACCTGGCCAGGTATGAAATTAACCGGGCAGGTGAGATCTGGACAGGTATGGGGATGTGGGGGCACTGGGGTAGGCAAAGAGGGATGAGCACCTGGGCAGGTCTGGGGGCATCAGGGCAGGTCTGAAGTGGGCATACAGGTGTGTGCTGGGGTGACTATCTGAGCAGGTGTGGGGATCTGGGCACATGCAGGGGCAGAGTAGGGGAGTCCACTGGAGGCGCAGCCCCCAGGAGCTGACAGCACAGGGGACTAAGGTAGGAGCAGGGCAAAACTGGCCATGAAGGCTGTTTGGGCTCTCTGGTGGGACCCTCCCTCACAGGTCCGTGCTGTCCTGTCACAGGGATCAGCTGCACTGACAGCCCACCTGGCTCTGCCCACCCTGTCTAGCTGCCCTGCCCAGCGACACAAAAGTGCTGCTCTGGACAGAGAAATGAGGATATGACTGCCCCGCTTGCCTATGTGGCAATCTTGAGCCTCCCTTCTTCTTCTCTTCCAAGGACTTCAGTTTGTCAAATGAAAAAGATGCCCACGCCAGTGACAGCGATGAGAACTTGGAGCGTGGCAACTGGTCAAGCAAAGGCGACTACCTGCTCTCCATGGTGGGCTACGCTGTGGGCCTGGGCAACGTCTGGCGGTTTCCCTACCTCACCTACCAGAATGGCGGAGGTACCTGTATTGAATGGCAGCATCGGGTGGGCACATCTTGCTATCCCCAAGAGAGAGGAAGGCCAGATCCGAGGGCCAGCCCTGAGGTCAGGCACATTTTGTCAAAGCTGGATGTGAGCATCACCCTGGGAACTGGGATAGTGCCCGCTGATGGGAATGGGAAGAGGAGGAGGAGGCATCCCTGTGCTTTTTGGGTACCAGCTGAAGAGGCAAATAGTATTTAGTTTTAATTGCAAAATTCCACCTGAGAATTCCAGAACTCTTCTGATTTACTTGTGAGCAACATGCATCTTTTTGTCAATGTGCCAATACCCTCTACTTAGCTAAATAGCTGTTCTCCCTCCCCAGTGCTTACCTCCCTGATATGTTTATAGAGAGCAATTGAATCCCCTCTCAACCTTTGTTTTGCCAGGCAAACAAGCTAGGCTGGAATAATTACCCAAGCTCAATAATTATCCCCATCAGATACTTGGGAAGTGCGAGGCAGAGAGAGCCTCTACGTGCTTGCACAATGAACTGGTGGCAAAGCCAAACAGAGGCCACTGGCTTCCCCGGCTGCTATTCCGGAGTTCTGTCTACTTGCCAGGCAACCACTGGTAATTAAAGAGAGCGTAAATGCCAAGTAACTGCGGAGGACTTGCTCGTATGTACTTACTTGCTCTGCCTAACAGTCGTTGGAAGTCAAATTCTGGACTGTAAATGCAGCACTGCCCATACAACTGCACTGCATGTGCACAAGGTGGCATTCATGGTACAGGAGCTTTACTGGAGCAAGCTTGGCTGGCTTGTATTACTTATGAATAATGAAGAAAATTGTGAAAACAAAATAACTCATGATATCAGCCCTTGAACTAGATGTTTCTTTTCTTATGTGCTGCAGCAGAAAGCTTTGCATTTTAAGCATATTCGTGCTGCTGCTTGTATCCTGCTCTGTGCCCCTTGCCCATGATTGATAAAGACAGCTGTTACATCCTTGTTTCGAAACACAGGAGTAATCCAGTTAATTCTGTGGGACTATTTACTTCCTTAAATTACAGCAGGTATTTGCAGTTCCTTGCACAACTGGGTCCTCGATTGCTTGAAGTTCACTGAGGGAGGAGAGGACAGATTTCCGTGGGGATATCAGGTCACGCTTAGGAAACCTGTGCTCTCACTTTCCATATCTTTTGTGCACACCCAAAGACGTGCCAGTCCCTTTCACAGAACAGGGCTCACATTGATATCAGGTTAATGTGCACTTCAAAATGGCCTCGAACAAGAGCCACGCTGCGATGCTGTTTGACACAGGAGTCAGCCAACCATAGAAAATAATTTTCATGCTTGGACGTCCAGTAGCTACTCTAACAGGGCAGTTGGAAATCACAGCTAAGTACGTGAAGGAATGGATCTGTTCCTTTTTAAACTAAAAGCTGGTAGATGAAATAGAAAGCAGGCAAAGCCGATGGTGCCTACAGCTGAGCAGTGTCCCTGCTTGTATGAGAGCAGTATGTCTTTAAGAGTTTTTGTAAAATCCTTTGAACTCTGTAAAAGAGAAGCCATCCCACGTAAATCACCAGTTCTCCTGGTAATCTGTGTCTCTTCATCGCAGGTACTGTTTAGCCTTAGAGAAAACAGGAATTAGAAACAAATCTCTCTATTCTGCAAAGAGCAAAAAAACCCCCACAGTGGGATATTTGAGGCAGGGGGGGGAAAGGGGTGTATAAAATGTGATGGAACTGTGGTGAATACTGAAAGATTCATTGTTTTCCCTGTGTGTGTGTTTGTGGGTTTTCTTCCCTCTCTCCCCTCAGGTGCTTTTCTAATCCCATACACCCTGATGTTGGCCTTAGCTGGCTTGCCCTTATTTTTCATGGAATGTTCCCTTGGGCAGTTTGCCAGTCTAGGGCCAATTTCCGTCTGGAGAATATTACCGTTGTTTCAAGGTTGGTATTATTATGTTTCCTCAGATCTTTTTTACGCTATTAATAAGCAGATGTGAAATAATGATTTCTTCACAAAGTTACTAATTCTGAGAAGCCGGTTTCTGTGTAGAGAATATTCGCAAGCTTACGAGGTCAGCATTATGTTCTCAAGTAGAAATTCCTTATTACTCAATTAATAAACAGATCTGGATTAAAGATTTCCCCAAAAAAGGTTGTCAGTTGTGAGAGGCTTTATCAATGATTCTTCTGGTGTTACACAGCACACCACCCTAACTGCAGCTGTCCAGACAGAAGGAAATCACCCTGTTTGCTCTGTGAGGGAAAACCTCAGTTAAACACCTTGCACTGCGTGCAACAGACAGAAAATCACTTTTAGAAATTAACTTTATTGCTGTTTCTTTACACTTTAACGTCCTATATAGCTTGCAAGGCAGTTCCATGTTGGATGAGCTAATTCTGTATTTGGCTGCCAGCAGTGGCACAGGCACGTGGGTCTGATTGATTCATGCAATGCTGTGCACATATTCATCCAACTCATTGCCTTGTGAGTCATTTGCTGGTGTGACAAAATAGGCTAGACTCCGACTTTGTAAGGTGACGTGCCTTTTGTGATAAGAGAAATAGTTGCATTCTGTAATGATAGTTTGCCTGTCTCTGTGAGGGTTTGAATTTCATAGGTGATTCCTGTGTTTGGAAACAATTAACCATGTGCTTTACTCACTCCTATACATCCAGGTCTTGTAGCCATGGGTGTAAAGGACTATGCAATTGGTCTTGTTTGTCCTCTTTATCTACCAGAGGAATTAGTGTAGGAACAAGGAATTTTCTTTCTGATGCAATAAGAACATTACTCGCCACCTTCTACAGAAACAAAAGGGATTACAGTCTGGCTGGTTGCCTGAACACTTACTCTTTTTGCCAGTCTCTGTTCTGCAGCACAACCAACCTTTCAGGAGAGCAGTGTTTTTAACTTTAAAGCAGAAGTCTATAGACACATTAAATCTTTTACGTGTCTGTGAAGATATAAACTTAAATATGGTCTCTAAGATGATTAGGACAGTTTGGCAGACTTTCCCAAACTTGCAGAACAATGTTCATTTTAACAAAGGAGGAGAACAGTATTATTGGCACAGATTTACTGTTCTGTGTTGCTTCTCATTTATTAGCAAAACCATTCATTACAGTGGGATCTTTAAAATGGCTTAGTCAGTCCTAGTGTAGTTTCTTTTATTTTACTAAGCAACCAAAGCTTCCCACTGAACTGGGAAAGAATAAAATATTGACTTTCTCCTTTAGACTTGGACTTAGCAACTAGTCCAATTTTTCTGTGGGCCTGATTCAAATTCTGTGTCAAAACCATATTTGAGATGGTCAGTTTGGATCACATCCCTTGTTTCATGGCTTTAGCCTTTCCCTGTTCAGTTGCTGTTAAAAATTATTTAAAAAACAAACAAAAAAACAGCTCAAATTCTTCCCAAGTAGCCTTTTAGAAGTCAAGTGAAGGGCATTCTTTTTTCCTTTTTTTCAACCCAAGTTTGGGGTATTTAAGACATTGTGTCTTTCTCTTTCCTAGGAGTGGGCATCACAATGGTCATCATCTCAACATTTGTGGCGATCTACTACAATGTTATCATTGCTTATGCGCTCTACTACTTATTTGCCTCATTTCAAAGAGTGCTACCGTGGTCAGACTGCTTTTCCTGGGCAGATGAGTTCTGCAGCAAAACACGACTAGGTACTGTACTTAACAGATGGGTCTTAATATTATTGTTTTGGATAATTGCACTTTGTACTGTTTTCTGGGAGAAATTACAGGAGCAAGACAGCTACCCGTGGCTTGAAAAATCCTTCCTGCTGTTTTGTCTCTGAACACACAGGAGTGATGCTTGTCTGCTTCCCTGGCAGCAGCTCTGGGTGCTTGGGAAATCTACAGAGAGCTGGGCTGAAACCTCCTTGTTGCATCCTTTTTATTCTCCTTTAAAACCTAGGGTTTCTTCTAGTACGTACAGTCCTCAGAAATACTGCGTTCCCATTTCATCAGGCTTCGTGGCAAAGCACATACCTTCCTGTCATGAAGCAAGAGTATTGCTGTAGCTTTTATCAGAGGTTCTTTCATTGCCCCTTGCCTCCTCTGTAGCTATGGTAATCCTGAGCACCAGTGAGGCACTGGTTTCACACTTTATTATCTTTTAGAACATATCTCCAAACTATTGTTCTTGATGTTTGGCAGCACATGTACGGCCAAACACTTGTTATCTCACCAGTTTCCGTATCAGACCAGTTTAAGGCAAAAGGTGAAGTTGGTGAGGGAATTAGTAGTTAGTAGCTGGAAGTGTGTTGCCAAGTGTTAATGTAATTGTAACGCTCTTAACCATATATCTGAAAATCTCTTCTAAGATTTGTAGGTTTCATAGAATGAAGTTGAGATGCTTTATTTAACAAAAAGTTGATGCTTGCTTATGGGCTAAACAAAAATATTTTAGCTCAAAATGTCTAAGTGCTGGAGGAATACAAAACTGAACTGAAGAAGCTGTCCTGAAATAGGCTTCAACAAGACTTTTTCAGAAAATGCCGATATAGTGTCCTTCACTTTATATTCTGGCAAAAAAAAAGTCCCAGCCCAAAAAACCCAAAGAGTGTTCACCCTGCCATGCCCCCCACCCCCCACCCCAGCGAAATGTTCAAAGAGCTCTAGTAAGACCTCTGCCATAATAAGATGAAGTTGCTAGAGGATGATCTGTGTGTAACCTTAGTTTGAGACAAAGGTTTTCATAGAGTAACCAAGGCTACAATCTTAACTATCCTCAGTTCTGATTTTTGCAAGTATTCTGGACAGTAAGTGAAAGGTGGAGCGAGCACACCACATTCTTGGTGTTTTGATTTACAGTCAAAGTAACAAAGTCACAGCTGCAAGTGATAGATCAGGTTTGTTTATAAATATTGTTAGTAGGCAAACTGAAGCTGTAACTCTTTAGAAAACGGTTGCTATAATAGTCTGATTTTTATACAGTCATCACTGTGTTAACAATCCCTTTTTCTTGCTTGCTTTCAGTAAGCGACTGCAATGCAACCTTAGATGGAGAAATCATTCATGCAAACTACTCGTTCATCACAAGCAACAATCTCACGTGTATAAACGGCACCATGAACTACAAAACAGTGCAATTTCCCAGTGAGCAATACTGGAAGTAAGTAAATATTTTAAAGAAATTGCTAAAAATGCATTTATTATGCATTGTGGTTTTGAATGCATCTTTTATTTTTGTCTTATCTTGCTGTCCAGAAACAATCTAGCCAAGGGAGGTGGGTATGCAAATCTGTGCAGAGGGGACTTAAAATTTAATTGATGAGTATAGGCCCTTAAAAAAAAAAAAAGAAAAAGAGAGAAACAAATGAGTCAACCTGTAGCAAACTGAAAAATACTCCAGCTTAAAGAAGTCCTCATGTCTGTAGTCGTGGTAGGGGCTACTTAGCATCTTTATGTATAGTATACACTTTTTTCAGGAGTTACTGTGCAAAATCTATTCACCTTATTCTGAATCTGGGCCTGTTGCAAAATTGCGATTTCTTTAGCTACATGGTTTCAATTTGCCTCATGTTCCTTGGGTTCCTGGGAACTGATTCTTCTCATGGGCTCTTCTCTTGCCATCAGAATTTCATGGTTAACATGAAAGAGCTGAGGTAGGCCTGATGGAAGATGTATGGAGAGCTGAGGGCTGGTAGACTTTAAAAAGAGGGGGAAAATGCACTTAAATATTAAATTTTTCAATGCCAATCATGCAGTTCTAACTGCACGCTCATGGAAGCTGCTGCAGGGTCTTGTAATATCTACAGAAACCAGCTCACTTCTTTCCTTCAAGAAGTAGCTGAAGGGGAGGATTGTGTGCTGTTGTCACCCTCTTCTCATTGCAGCATTTTGTGTTTTCAGTAAAGTGGCTCTTCAGCGCTCGAGTGGATTGGATGAGACTGGTAACATCGTGTGGTATCTGGCTCTCTGCCTCCTCCTGTCCTGGATGATAGTTGGAGCTGCATTGTTTAAAGGAATAAAATCTTCTGGAAAGGTAAGAGGAAGAGCAAGTAGCAGTCTTTTGGCCTGATCCTGCTCTTCCAATGTCAGTTGGACTCAGGGAAGATTAGCACAAGGCAGTATGCAGTCGTAACCCACTGCCCTCTACTGGGCTTGGCATTAGACCTTTTCTCTGCTCTTTGGCTTTTGTGACTGTTACATAAAATATGAGTAAGGTGCTGATTACACAGCAATTACTTAACACATGGGTCTTTTAGCGCCACCAGGGCTGCCATGTATTTGAGGATCTTGCTGTCATGCAGGTGATTCCAGCTGAGTTTTGGCAGTCACCTGGCCTGTTATGATGGATATGTGCATGTGACTGCACATGCGTGCACACACCCTGGGAACACCCGGTAATTATTTGCACCTCCAGACTATTTGAGATGTTTGGACAATACAGGTCAAGTCCAGCGAACAAATGTGCATGTGCAGGTTCCTGACAGATTGTGAAATGTTGTTTGTACTCAAGATTTCAAGCTGCTTTTAGGGAGCAGGTCCATAGGTGCTTGTTTTCAGGCTCTGGCTCTGCTGAGCTCCCATTTCCATGTGCTGGAGCATGGCTGCCTGGAGTTTTCCTTGGGCTAGGCTGGCTCCTCTCCAGACTTCAGGCAGGATGAATTCCATTCTTTCCCGCCTGAGGCCCTTTTCCTGGTTTAGTTCCTTCCTCCCCATACTTCTTACTTACCCCATGTTGCATCTCCATCGGTCACTTCTTCAGCCTTTGTTGCCTTCATTCTTTCTCTCACCCTTCCTGCACTGTTTTTTCGGTTTTTTTTTCTCCTTTTGATTCCTTCTGTCATTGTGCCTTTCCATGGTTCCTTGCTGCCTGTCTTCCTTTCCTCAGTCTGATGTCTCCTCCTATTCTCCTTTTTATTTGGAGCTTTCAGCCTTCCGTCTCAGCGCTTCAGGGTGGAGTATCTGTGCTTTCCCAGCCACAGTTGTTCTGCCGCATGGCTCCTCTTAAACTCGCATTCTTTGGGTTCCTGGCAATTGGCTCTTCCTGTTGTCACTTCTCTTCTGGCATGAAGGTAAGCCTCTTTGAGGACTAAGGTAAGACTCAGAAGAATCTAGCTAGACAGGAACAAGGCAAAGATGAAGAGCGGACAGAATTGACTATTCTGGGCAAATATGAAGGAGGTCTTCAGAAATGGCAGACTTGCCATACGATGGTGCAATGCTATGGCTTGGTGTAACCAGCAGTACCAGGTCAATTATCTGTCTGCGTAACACTGAAACTAAGACTTGAGGAACAAGAGTATTGTTGAATATAGCCTGCATGATAATAGCACTGCTTAGCCCTGCTTCTAGCCTGGATCCCATCGTGCTAGAAATTGTGTAGACAAATAACAAAAAAGATCTGTGTCTGAGAGAACCTAAAAGGCCTTGTTCCTGGTAAAGAAAGCTTCCAGCATGTGTTTTTTTTTTTTTTTGTTTGTGTTGTTTTTTTGGTTTGGGGTGGGTTTTGTGTTTGTTTTTTTGTTTTTTGTTTTAATTAAGTTTCAACAGGAAATAATTCCGTCCTGGTCATCTAATTTTGACTGGCTTTCAGTTTGCATTTGCTAGAAGCATTGCCTAGCAAGAGACCTCTGGGGTAGATGAGTCCAGGCCTTGCCACAGCAGTAAATCATGTCAGAAAACACATTTCTGAAACTGGTCAAGTGCTATCTAAAAAGTGGATATGTGGCTTGGGCCTTCTGCTTCTGCTGGAATGCAGCTCCAGAACTGGCTAAGCCAGATGGTTTAGTGCTTGGCCTGTGTTCACTTCCCTGGTCACCTGTTTTTCATTTGTACCAGCAGATCTTAGCCTAAAACCTGGCCATTCCTCCTGCACCAAGGCCTGTGCATCCCCTTGCTTCTAATGAGTGTCCCTGCCCTTCTTTCTGCAGGTCGTCTATTTCACTGCACTCTTCCCATACGTCATCCTGCTCATATTGCTGGTGCGAGGTGCCACCCTGGAAGGTGCTCTGGATGGCATCGAATACTACATTGGGAGACAGTCCAACATCACCAAGCTGATGGAGGCAGAGGTGAGAGGTAGTGTCATCCCCAGAAGCGTGACACACTTTTATGGTTCTGTGGGCTTGTCACTTAGAGAGCAACTTTTTTTATTCAGTCAGGTGCTTCTTCATGTCCTGCCCTGCATTTTGTATCTGCAGCTGTGTTCTGTTTTTTCAGCAACCCCCAGCTCTATCGGAAGTCCAAGCCCCTATTCTAGATACTCTCAACCTAAAAACAATAGCCACCCTCTGCCCCGTCCCTGTCACAGCAGACAGTGATGACAACTGTGGTATTGCCTCTGAGCAGCTCTTGCAGACATGCTGGACTTTCATCCTAGCAAGGCCTACTCAGAAAGGTCTTGCTCTGGGATCAAGCGTTGCTCTCATTGCATCAGTCCCACTTGCTTTGGTTACTGATAATTTCAAGGGACTTTATCAGAAGGTTGAAGGGACCACTGAGTTTGAAATTCAGGCTGTGCCTTGCCCAGGAAATTAGCTTGGAAAGTTAGGTGGACCGGGAAGGGCACCTTTCACAATGGAAGCCTGGATTTTTTTGTTCTGGCTTATGCCAACATTAGTTCAGTTTTACCAAAAGCAGACATTGAGTGCAATATTTATTTTTGGTGGTTTATGTAAGCTTTTGGTGCTAACTAAGGAGCTGCAGCAGAGGCAGAAGTGGTTTGTCTGGGTCACGGTGTGAGAAGCACAAGTTGGAGAGCACATGGAAGTTCTCACTCCTGCAACCCTGTCCTGGTTTTCCTTATTCATTGGCACTGTGACAAGATTCATATCTCAAGAACCCACACATGTGAATGAATGGAAGCTCTTCTTCAGGGTTAGCACAGTAAGATTTAGAGTATTTGGCAACATACTCAGGATGTGGCCTTCAGAGATCATAGAAGGTATTGTTTGTGCTTAAGACTGCAAGGTCACCAAGCATGCTCTATCCCACCTACTCTAAAACTTAAATGAAATAGGATTAAACATTCAGGTTAAATGTAGAGAAACCCTGGAGCTTCCACAGAGGGCCGACTTAAATGTTTCTGATACGTACTGTAAGTTAATACAATAATGCCCATGTTCTTATCGCTGGTAGGTTTGGAAAGATGCGGCCACCCAGATATTCTACTCCCTGTCCGTGGCATGGGGCGGGCTTGTTGCTTTGTCATCGTACAATAAGTTCCACAACAACTGCTACTCGGATGCTATTTTAGTTTGTGTAACCAACTGCGTCACCAGCGTATTTGCTGGGTTTGCGATATTCTCCATCTTGGGACATATGGCGTTTGTGTCCGAGAGACCCGTCTCGGAGGTTGTGGACTCAGGTAAGCTGATCGTCACGCTGTCGGTATTGGGACTTGCTTTGACCAAGGCGTGACAGTAACCTCCTTCCTTCCTCTGCTTCCCAGGATTTGATCTGGCATTTGTAGCCTACCCAGAAGCTCTCTCCAGGTTACCGGTTTCTCCTCTGTGGTCCTTCTTGTTTTTCTTCATGCTCCTGCTCTTGGGACTTGACTCTCAGTTTGCCACCATAGGTGAGTGGGGTTTTAAGTAACCCATGGCCTTTCCAATGAACATTGCCTTTCTTAATTGTGCTGCTCAAAACCCACGCTTCTTCCTTTGCAGAAACACTTACAACCACCATACAAGATATATATCCCAAAGTGATGAAAAAGTTAAGAATCCCTATAACCCTGGGCGTGTGCATATTGCTCTTCTTTCTCGGTCTTATCTGTGTTACTCAGGTAAGACATTCAATTCTTTCTTGGCTGTAGCTTTAGTTACGCTGCAAGCGATAAACTCAGGTCAAAATATCCTTTCCAACTGTTCCTGTTTGCATGGATTGATCTGAGAGAATCTTGAATTCTGCCAGTGTGCCTGGACATGCAAATAAGAAACTCCCAGAGGGAAGCTTTGAAGAACCCAAGGTTTTCGGTGATTATTGAACTGAGATGTGCTTTTAAACAGAAGGCCTGTACAGAGCCTGTGAACCATCAGCCTGATTTATTGCTCCTCGGTTCAGGAGATTCTTTGTGTAATCTCAAGCATACGCATACAGTCTGTCTGCAGTGCTGTGGGTACTGCTAATAGATGCCAATGGGATCTTTTTGTTCAGAACTGACTGCCAAACAGGACAGGATTTGAGAAACGGCCTATTCGCGTCAGAAAAACCTATTAGCTCACAAGCATCTGTAGATTGTATGATTACTTCTCCTGTGTGTGTGTCTCTGTGTGTGTGTGTGTGTACACGCATACATATATACACATACATAAAAGGAATTTTAAGTATACTGTGAAAACTTCTTGAGGCAATTGCTTTTAAGGATGTAAAGGTTCATTGCCATGACTCCACCTAGAAATGCAGATTTATCTATGCAATTAGACTGAGAATGTGAAGGAGACAATTGGAGTGAATAGACAGTTGTGTGGTCAAGCAAACATGATGGCAGGGAAGCTTGCAAAGATCTCAGAACACAAGAGTGTGAAAAGGCTTAAAGCTTGTTTCCTGCTCTGTGATCCTGCTATTGCATGCTGGTATTTAAAGCTGTGTTTAACCCACGTGGACAACTTGTGCGTGTAGGAGTATACAGGCCTACCAGAACTGATAACTGGTATAGCTGTTGCTGTAGCTCAGTGTTAAACCTTTGGCATCAGCTTTAATAGAGTAAGTTCCAAATTTACATTTTGCTCTCAGCTCTCTAGATATACTTTGCGTGCACATGTATCTTGTTATTAATATACAGATCGAGAGTATTTTGTCAGATGTGTTTTTCCACTTGACATAGAGATCTTTAAAGGAAATAATATTCAGAAACATGGACTTAGCCTAGAGAACTGGGAACTTCAGAAACTCAGACTGGTGATTAGTTAGACTGGCTTGAGCAACGCAACTTGTTTTATTTGCATAAAGATGTTACTGGGACTGGGTACATTTTTACCTCTTTGTTTTTTTGTTCTACAGGCAGGAATTTACTGGGTTAACCTAATAGATCACTTTTGTGCTGGATGGGGAATCCTTATTGCAGCTGTCCTGGAGATAATAGGCATCATCTACATTTACGGTAAATTATTTGCCTTGAAAATCCATGATTTGACTATGCAATCCCAGGCAGAGTGTATATTAAACATTAATTACCGCAGTAAAGCATTTATAACTTAACTGGCTGAAAAGCTTTAATGGTTACCACCAAACCGGAGAAACTGCCCTTGACCGTTGCCTTTCTTCTATCCCTTGTGAGGCACCACACCTGCAAGGGAGGCACCTGCTTTACAGTGCACCCTACGCTGGTCTTTCAACAGGAGGAAACAGGTTCATTGAAGACATTGAAATGATGATTGGAAAGAAGAGCCGTTTGTTCTGGCTGTGGTGGAGAATGTGCTGGTTTTTCATTACTCCTGTGCTGTTAATGGTGAGTGCAGATGACTGGATTGTGTTAGTGTGACAGAACCTATTACTTTGATATTGAAGAGGTTTCCATGTGAAGATTCAGGGCTGAATGCCCAGGCCCTATGTATAAAGAGCGGGTATGGCTGTGCCAGTGAAGCAAACTACGTGCTATCTGTGCTTTCCGACACATACCGCTCCTCCTTGGGTCCTCTCCAGGTGAGGCTGGACCTTCAGGTCACTTGCTAGTGAGCTGGGTCTGCCCTCTGAGGAGACACACGGAGCAACCAGATTGTCCATCTTAGCAGCTGGATTATCTTCATTTCTGACTGGGAAAATGTTTTGAAAACCTAGATTTTTTCCCCTTTGAGGGGAATCCCATTTTCAGGACAGATTCCTGGCTTGGGTTTGTTCTTTGGATGTCCAGCTGTTGCCCTGTCTAAATGAGACCTTTTTATGTCCTGTTATGTGTGTCTCAGTTTTTCGTTACTCCGGCACTTCTAATTGTGAGTGGTGATGGTTGATTTATGTTACTATGAGAGAATCCATTAACATCCCAAATCCAGGAGCAGTACCAAGTCACTCTGGCCAGCATATTGCCTTTAATCTGTCCAGACTACAGTTTAGAAAATGCTGCCCCTAAAACATCTTATTTCTGCAGCAATATTTGCCAACAGTTGATCTCAGATTCTTTCCCATTTGCCTGTAAATAGCGGACCATGGGAACATATAAAACATCCAGAGAAAGGTACTGGGCTCATCCAGCAACTTGCATGTTCTCCAACATGAGATGTCAACAGAACCCAGAGATCACGTTCTTTTTAAGCAGAGATGTACCTAAAGTGTTAGGGTGCGTATCAGTGTTGTCTTTCAGCCCTGTCCTTCAGTCTTACTGCTTGGCTGTGACTGGACACCAAATCCTGCCCAACCGTTCTTGCACTCAGAAAGCAAAAGGGAAATGTGCCGAATTTGTAGATGGCCCCTTTTTTTAACCAACTTGGAAATACGGTGCAAGTTCAAGTTAGCTGGACAACTGCTTTTCTCTCTTAATCTCTTCGCCATTTTTTATAGGCAATTTTGGTCTGGTCTTTGGTCACGTTTTCACCTCCCACGTACGGCTCGGTGTTATATCCAGCCTGGGGAACCGCCGTTGGCTGGTGCATGATCATCTTCTGCGTCATCTGGATTCCCATTGCCGCTATTCTAAAAATAGTTAAAGCTGAAGGAAACCTTTGTCAGGTAAGGATGCAAAAAAGGTGTCATAGCCTCAAGTCTTGCTTTCCTTGGCATTGTCAGGAACACCTGTGCTGTCTTCTCCAACACACGTTCAGTACCTTGAGGTATTCGTTAATTGGATTTTTAGACCAAAATATCCCTCTGGTAGTTGCATCAGAGGCAAATTTACCCTACTGTGTCCTGATAAGAAGATAAAGCCTAATTCTCTGGGAGCGCAGCCACACATTCAACGGTGATTTTCATGGTTTCTGCTGTTATTCCAGCTGCTTTAAATTCTCTGAAGAATTTCTATCTCTTTCTATCCCCATATCATTTTCTGGAGTTTTGCCTCCCATTCCTCACAGAAACGAGCCAGTGCAAGATCTGATGTATGCTCTTCTTGCCAAGCTTTGCCAGAGTCCTGCTGGTCACAGCTTTCCCGGCTTGTTTGACTTCAGTGTCCAGAATCCACTGAACCCAAGGACATTTGGAATGATTTTTAATAACTTTGATGATTTGTTTGCCATTTGTTGAGTTGCAGAGCATGTTTAGAGTTACAGCTTTGCTGAACTTTCACAATAGCCCAGACTAAGGTAAGACATTAAATGCTCTTGTTTTTTGCTTTTCAGCGCATTGTAAGCTGCTGCAGGCCCGCTGCAAACTGGGGTCCCTACCTGGAATGTAACAGAGGAGAAAGATACAGCCATGTCGTAGATTCCAAAAAGGAAAAGGAACACGAGATTCCTACTGTGTCTGGCTTCGTATACACTCAACAATGAGATAGCCATTTGGATGACAAATTTTTAACCTACGTGTGCTTTTTTTCTTTAATTATTAGAAAGTGACAATGCAAAACAACAACAACAAAAAGCAAATCAACCCCCTGCCCTTCAAAACCCCCCCCCCAAATGAAAGTGAGCTGTATTATTTATTTTTGGTGCTATATGCTTGGGGAGGAATAGCTAAATTAGACACTGAGATCTCCCCAGAGATTTAGGTGGAGAGGGCAGGAAAATGCATTGCAGGCTTCCCAGGCTGATGGACTGGGCACGCTTAACCCCATCCAACCAGTATCCAGCTGGACTGCAGATACGGTTGTGGAAGAGAATAAAGATGCATTCTGGTGCTTCCCAGCTACAGGAAATTTGAGCCGAAAGGTGCTGTGCTTGCATGCCCTGATGTGGTATGGGCAGTTACTACCTTCTGCTGTGCTTTGCCACCCACAGTGGTGTGAGGTTGGCAGAGAGGTGAATGGGTGTGCTGCTGCCTGGGACTGTAGCTCAGGGAACAGGAATAATTTTGCTCTAAGCCTTGCCCAGTGCTGTGAGGCTGCTCAGGATTTGATGTTCACTACAGTGTATGTGTGTTTTGTCTGTGCATCTAAATACTGAGTGGCAAAAAATTGCCATCACAGGAAATAAGGCCTTAACATGGTGAAGAGCAGGCTTCTTTCTATTTCTCATTATTCCCCTTGGGATCCCCAAAGAGCCATCTTCTGCATCATGCCCCATGCTCAGCATTCATCTGTCTGTAATTCAAAAATCCCATGTTTCCATACCCTGTCATTAGGCTCTGCAGAATGAAATAGTAACTATTGAATTCTGTTGCATCTGCTCTCCTACACTCACCAAGGCTTTACCTATCAGTTTGTTTTCTGCATCTTTCACTGAGGCTTGGGTTTTCCTTTCCAAAGGAGACTCAAAGTGCTTTTTAAAAACTCAGTGGTGTCAGTGTTGCAGTAGAGCCAAAAGAAGCAGAACTTTACCCCAAGTGAAGGTTACAACTGCCTTGTAGTGCTGTTACTCCAAAACTTGCTGAAATCATGAGATTATTGAAAACTTAGGAAATTTGTAATGCATTTGGGAACACAGACTTACATAGGCAGGAGGGGGTTAGTTTAAGAGAACCTGACTTCACTTGTAATACAAGTGAATTCCTGGTAAAGGAAAGAAAGTTCTATGGATTGAATGAGTACATTTTGTGTGCTGAGGAACATCTCTCATACTGTGATAATGCTTCCATGGGAACAGCGCAGCAGGGTTTCTAGCTGTCACTTCCTCTCAGGGCTTTGTCACTCTTTCTGGACATGAAGGAGTGTGGATAGTGGCTTGTTGCCCAAGCTGCATACCTTGGTGTATGTTTTATACTGGTGTTTTTGTGACAAATCAACACTTTATGGCAAATAAAATGTGATTTTCTGTTTTTAATGGTTTTGGAGCTGGAAAATGAGATTTTAGCCTTTTGTATGGAGTTGGCGGGGGGTGGGCAGTTGGTGGGAAGGGAAGTACCATCAACTCTTCTGTGATCCTAAGCCTTTGGGAGATTGAACTGGAAGGATTCAACCTCCAGAAGGCCTTTCTTATGGAAGTTAGGATCTAGTGCAATAGCCCTGTTTTGGAGTGGACTCAAAAAATACAGAAAGTAATTGAGGAGGGATTTATTGAAAGCACTGTGGGAGTTCAGCCTATAACAGAAGCTGGTTGAGAGGACCCCTTTTCTGCACTCCAGCTGCTCTAGGGTTGTGGTCTAGCCATGAACCAGCAGAAAACAGTGCTGTCACTGTCCCTAATGTGTGAAGAGTCTGGGAGCCAGAGGGAGGCTGAGCTGCAAAGCTGTTGTGCTCATCCCCCAGTGCACCGTCCATTGGAGTGCCATAGTGGGCAGCAGTTCATACCTGGGAAGGGACAGGCTCTGGGAAGGAGAGAGAAGTTAAGCAAGTAATGAGTGAGAGCACTCCAAGAGGTGGTGGGGAAGCAGCCTGGCCAAAACAGCTTCAGAAAGAATACAGGAAAGTTTCAGCAAAAGAGATGCTGAAGGCTAATACCAGCCACCTACTGCCTTGCAGGAAACCCCTGCTGCTGCACGCAGGGCTCCTTTGAGGCTTCTTCTGCTCTGCACTTGTCTTATGCACTTCTAGGGGCTGTTTTCATGATGTTGCACTATCAAGGCCTCCCAGAAGAGTGACAGAAGAGCATTTCTTGAGGGCTGGGCATCCAGTTTTGGTGCTTTCTCCTTTCTCCAAGGTGATAAAAAATAGTTCTGAAGGCAAGGTTTGCTGTCCCGGCCCCAGGCAGAGCTGGGATCCCTCTCTGTGTGTGTATGTCTAACATCATCCTGGCACATCCAGTTTCTGTTGCTCTCTTTGGATGAGTTGATTTACCCCTTATGTTGCTGACTACTGGCATCTGCTGAGAAGTCTCAAAGAGGCTGTTGTTGTTTAGGAGTTGGCATTCATATTCCTCACCCGTCACAACTCTGGCCCAGCATCTAGGGTTGTTCAATAGCCCCCAAGGATTACATGAACAAGTGGTGTCCCTCAGCACTGCTCTACAGGCAGGTTGGACCCAGCAGACCCAGGCATAGTCCTCAACCAGGCTGGTGCCCAACATACTAATGTTTGTTGGGTTGAAAAATCAGCAGTGCCAACCAGTGCAGCATTCCTAGTAAGGGAGAATGCTCTATGCTGAGCAGGTGGTCAAAATGCCTGGAGTCTGGGCTTTTTTAGTTTGAGGAAAAAAAGGAAAAATGTTCTGCTTTGGATGCAGCTAAACAGGAGTGAAAGGAAAACTCTTGGAAAGAGAAAAGTAGAAGTGGAAAAGAAGTACATTTCCTGTGGATTGGCTCAAAACACAAGTATGTTTTCAGTCAGGAAAGAGAGCACAGACGTGTGCAGTTCCAAAATGCCACATCTGTAATGCGGAAACACTTTAAAAGCGGTATTTCGGCTGGCGTTTGTATAGGTATGTAAAGCCATAAGTTAGGGGCCGAGCTTATGAAAGCAAATGTAAAACCCCAAAGTTATTTCTTTTGCAGAGGCTGTTCGTAGGCGTGATGTTAGATTTAAAAAAGAAGTCTTTAATGTCATTTCTACCCCGTCATCTCTTTGCAAGAGGACATTTTGCAGCCGGGGCTGCGTGGCGGTGTGCTGACCAGCAGAGAGCAGCGTGCGCCCGTGTCTTCTGCTGCGCTCCCAGCACCCGGGGAGCGGGGGCCTGCGAGGGGTCGGCAGAAGCCCCCGGCCCAGCCCGACTCTGCCCGGGATGCTGGCCCGCTCGCTCGCTGCTCGCTGTTCCATGGCCCTGGAGATTGCATTGGAAAGCAGCGGCCGTGAAGCTGAGTCATTTGGCACTCGCTCCCACCTGGCTGGTGGCTGTTGAACAGTGTCGGAGCTTTGAATCAGACTGGCCCTATCGAAAGGTCTTTTTTATCCAGACCCAGATGTGTGAAGAAGAGAGCTGGTGCTCCCGTTGAACTCCTGCGCGGCTGCAAGCCGAGCCTCACGGTAGCAATATGGTTGCCCTGTGAAAGCCACTCTGGCCTCTGCAGGCTGGAGTTGACCACGGGTCGTCTCGGCAGACCGGTTGTCCCAGTGAGTGGACCTTTCCAGCCCCACGTCGCAATTCCGTCACACTTTGTGCACCCCCACTCCCAAGTCCCCAGAGCTCCCCTGAGCCTCACGCTGTTCTCGTTCTCCATGCCTGTGGGTGATGTGGCCCTGCTGAGGTGTCCCCTTCCTGCCTTTGTTGTTTAGTTTTTTGTAGGAAGCAGCAGCACAGACCCAGAAGCAGCATGCGTGTTTGCAAGTGAAGGCTTTATTTTCTTGTTTCAGCTCTAAATCTAATTGTCCATCATTTTGTGGGCCTATGGCAGGGCTTTGTGTCATTGCTTGGCTTCAGGTCCATGGCCGTGGCTTGTTTGCTGCGGGCACCGTGGCACCGCAGGCCAGCTCTGAGGGATGGCGCATCTGCCACGCAGTCGTAGCGCAACTCTTTGGAGAGGGATGAAGGAGAAGCGAGAGGTACCAGGGTGTGAGCAGAGCTGACTTGCTGGGGAGCTGCACAGGAGTGAGGAGGTGATTGCACAGCCCATCTGCTGAGGGCAAGATCACATATTTCCTGTGAGTCACCTTCTGAAGGGGTTGGGAATGCTCCACAAAGGCTGGTGCAGCAGAAGATCCCGGAACGTTCAAATTGAAACTGGTCTTGAAACAAATTAATGTCTGCTGGCCCCAAAGAAGTTACTGGGGCAAAAGGGTTTACATTGTTGGAAGAACCTTGGAAGAACCTGGCTTCAGTGATTTCGGTGACGTTTGCTTTTTTGTCCAAATGGTCTTTCTTTTGGAAGGTTAGTAAATACAGACTACCAAGTACTGAAGAAGAAAAATATTGCAGTTTAAGAAACACCTCTTGAAATTTAGAAAATTATTTTCTCGGTCTGAGCTGCTTTGGAAGGGAGGTGAGGGGGAAGTGGACTTTTTGACTTCTTGATTTGGAATGAGGAAATTATTGTTACAACTGTCTGAAGGATGACAAAAATCTTTTCCAATGTAGCGCTGTGATGCAAATAAGGCAAATGCTGGCGGGACCCTTTAAAGAAAAAACCATGTTACCCTAATGATGTCAGTTATTTTTTAAAAGTTAGCGTTTGGCCATCCCTGAAGGGGATTTGGGGAGCCAATATCTAACCTCAGGTTCCTGTGAGTCCCAGGAAGGCTCCAGATCCTCTGTGTAGATTAGCCTTTTGGGTAGACGATATAGGGGAGGGGAAGAAATGAACTGAAATCTATGGGCTGTACGTAAATGGCATCTGATGAAAGGAATGAGGAAAGAAGGCTATATATAGCATCGATTGTTCCCGTGTAAGTATTTTTCATTGATTTTTGTAAATTACTTGTCTGTAAAAAGGGGGGGTAACTGGGTATCTGAGCCTGTACAGGGCAGCAGACCAGCTCTGGTCCTGGCTCTGGTTCTCCCTGTCCTCTCTCTTGCCCCGGTGGGGGAGTCTCTCACTCTGCTCAGTGATGCAGAGGGAGATGAAATACGTGTGGTCAGAACTGGATGTGGGGAGAGATTTTCCTCCGCGGTGAACGGACCTGGTTCATCAACTCATGCTGACTGCAGCTGCAGTTTCATGTGGAGCCTTTTGGCCAGATGCAGTTTCAGAGGTCCGTGTTCCCACCTCCCCTCCAGCTCTGGTCCTGGTGCCTGGTTAGCAATACCGTTGAGCTTGTCGCTATGCGAGAAGGAACGACCTTCCTCTACACTGGTTTGGTGTGATGATCGGTTTAAAAAACAAAAAATGAACAGTGCTGGTAGTTTTTGTCACAGGATCATTTAGTAGATCCCCTGAAGGCTAGAGCCATAGAAATCAGATGACTCAGAGACAGCAGCATCTGACCAGGCAGGGGAGGAGGTGATGTGGGACTGAGAAGCTATGGTGAAGGGAAGATGGAGCAGTGGGTTAAACTGGATCTTCCACCGAAGGAAATGCCGTGGGAAATGGCAGCCTTACCTGAGCTGACTCTGCTCGATCAAAGTCAGGCTGACTGATAGCACAGCCATAGCTGCTAAAAGAAGGTTTTCTTCCTCAATAAAACAATCTCAAGAAGGCTAGAGATAAATTTCTTGAAGTGATTTATCCGTGCATGATAACTAACTCAGCCCACTACGAAAGCGTAAAGCTGCACCTCAGTGAAGCATGGAGTCAGCGTGGAGGTGAAACGTGCACGTGCATCTCGAATGTGATGTGCCGCTGCCTCAGCCCAAAAGTCAAAGCAGAACTGAAGAGGTACACTGAAAGCACCAAAAGACAGCCTGAGCGTTGGAATAGGCTCTGCTCAGCAAGCAAGTAAAAGGAACAAGGATTTTGCTTTGCAAAAATCAGGGCTGTGGAGCAGAGCCAATAGCCATCTACGGAAATCACAAGGGGACTGACGAAGGGGACTAAGGAATGGCTATTCCCTACCTGTAATAGTTTTAGAACCAGAGAAAAGATGGGAACTTCCCAGGTGGCAGCTTTAAAGTGAAAGGCGGAGTGTTTTGTCCCATGCTCAGCCCAGCGCTGGAGCTCCTTGCCAAAAGGTGTTGGCACTAAACGGTTGCATGGCTTCAAAATCTTTCAGGAAAACTAAGGAAAAAAGCCCCAAAACTCAACAAGACCCTACCTCTGGTTCAGGAGACTTTGAGAATGCAAGGAAAGTGGGTCTGTAGTGCTTCTACTGCTCTTACGCTCCAACCCTGGGTGTCTATGCCAGGCTGGTGCCAGAGACAAGGTGCTGGCCTGGCCTGGGCCTTTGGTTTGATCTCATACAGCTGTCCTGGAGAGCAAACCTTGAACTATATGTGATTCATATTTGCAAATTTTAACTCATTTACAAGAAAATGCAGATTGCTGCCAAGAGAAACCTACCGAATTCTCTCTCTCTCTCTTGCGCGTACTCTGCCAGGCACAAACGGATTCATGTTCCACAGAGCCTGAACGCAGTTTCATCTGGACATCTGCCTGTAGTGCACAGTCTCCTGAGTTCCAGACTTCATTATTTCTCTTCAAGCAATCAGGAAGACAGAACTTCTTCTGGTGCAGACTCTCTTACTATGACCAAAATACAGGGAAAGCTTGACTAGCTCTGCTGTGTACAGCCTGAGCTCCACGATGTGAAACAAGCAGCAAGCACCAATGACAGCAGCTTGCCTCCACAGGAAGGATAATTGTTGCCCACCAGTGTTAATAAAAGTAAAGAAAGATAAATAAATTTAAAAGGTGAACCGTGGAGTTCGCAAGAAAGCAGAGAGCTAACGTTCACCACCACCACATAAACTGGATGCAGATAAGAAAAATAAAACAAAAAAACAAAAAAAACAAAAACCAAGGCATGCAGTGCTCTCCCCCTCCTGTCGCTGCTTTTGCAGAGTGGAGTCTCCACAAACAAGGAGAAAAGGAATCACCAGCCCAAGTCTAAGCCCTACAGTAGTATGCATGAGCCGGTCCCTAAGAATACAGGCAGATATAGCCAGTGGTTTGAACAAAGGCACCAAGACAACACTGTCCCTAAGAGTGCAGGCAGATATAGCCAGTGGTTTGAACAAAGGCACCAAGACAACACTGTTTCACCAAAGCCTCTGGACCACTATGCAAAGCCCTGTGTGACATTTTTCACTCTCCTGCCCTCTCCACGCTGCACCTGGGGGACTGTACATCTTTTAGGAGATGCATTTCCCTGATGGTCCCTTTGGTTACATAAAAGCTGCTGCGAGCAAATCTCATCCTCCAGGTAGCTTGTGTCTCACCCAGGAGTGTTTGGAAGAGTTTCATGTCCCTGTAGAGGGATTGTCAAGACACAGCTCATAAATTTGAGGAGGCACCTGGCCCTGTTATGGACTACTGTGGTGTGCATTGCTGGGACAAACTGTCCCCAGGGTAGTGCCTCCCCCTGTGTTACCCAGGATACGTTTGCTCCTGTATTGATTGCATACATCTTCAGCCAGTCACTAAAAGGGGAAATTTGACCCCACAGTGCAGGGGCTCATAACGATCTTGGCAGGTTTATTGGCCTGATCGATGGTATGTGACTTCTCCACCAGAGCTGAAAAAAAATGTAAGTCATCCTTATATTAAAACAAGTGTGGGGAAAAGATGTTTCCACAAATAATTGTTCAATCTTTTAAAATTAGATTTCTTTTTTCCCTAAACTATTGACTAATGGACTGAGGAATTTCTAAAAGACAATGCCATTTTTCTCAGGAAAGAAAATCATTAAGTGACAAGTGAACAACAAGTCTGTCCTTGTCAGTGTGTTTCTCAGGCTCAGCTGAGGGAACAGGTGTGGAAAAGGTTTAAATTAAATGGTTCTCCAAACTCAGAGTCAAAATGTAAATTGTTAGGATTCTGATGCTTTTGTTTTCCTTTCAGGGTTTTGCACAGTTTTGCTCTACGGTCCAATTGTGCATTATTCCAGAAATCAGTGGCCTGGTGCAAAGCTCATCAATGCATTAATTTCCTTGATTGTAAAAGCTGCAACTTCATCACAACACCCTGAACACCTTGGAGGATTTCCTGTGGGTCCTAGGATCTTTGCTGCTTGCATCTGGCACATCTGATGAAAGAGTCTGGATTTGTATATTAACAACAAGATATACCTAAATGCTAAGTACATACAAACATTTGAGAGGAAGATTTGAATTTGGAACTTACTGTATTACAGCTGATGCTGAAGTCTTAATACTGAGAAACAGGAACAGCTATACCGGTTATCAGTTCTGGTAGACTTGTATACTCCTACATGCACAAGTTTTCCACATGGGTTAAACACAGCTTTAAACACCAGACTTAAATGTTTAAGTCTGCCCTCTGTGGAAGCTCCAGAGTTTTTCTATATTTAACCTGAATATTTAATTCTGTTTCATTTATGTTTTAGAGTAGGTGGGACATAGCATGCTTGGTGACCTTGCAGTCTCAAGCACAAACAATACCTTCTATGATCTCAGGAATGTCACATCCCAAGTATGTTGCCAAATATTTAACTCTTATTGGGCTAACCCTGAAGAAGAGCTTCCATTCATTCACACATGTGGGTTGTTGAGATAAATCTTGTCACAGTGCCAATGAATAAGGAAAACCAGGACAGGGTTGCAGGAGTGAGAACTTCCATGTGCTCTCCCACTTGTGCTCCTCACACTGTGACCCAGACAAACCACTGCTGTGAGAAACTCTGCCTCTGCTGCAGCCCCTTAGTTAGCACCAAAAGCTTACATAAACCACCAAAAATAAATATTGCACTCAATGTCTGCTTTTGGTAAAACTGAACTAATGTTGGCATAAGCCAGAACAAAAAAATCCAGGCTTCCATGTGAAAGGTGCCCTTCCCGGTCCACCTAACTTTCCAAGCTAATTTCCTGGGCAAGGCACAGCCTGAATTTCAAACCCAGTGGTCCCTTCAACTTTCTGATAAAGTCCCTTCAAATTATCAGTAACCAAAGCAAGTGGGACTGATGCAATGAGAGCAACGCTTGATCCCAGAGCAAGACCTTTCTGAGCAGGCCTTGCTAGGATGAAAGTCCAGCATGTCTGCAAGAGCTGCTCAGAGGCAATACCGCAGTTGTCATCACTGTCTGCTGTGGCAGGGAGGAGGCAGAGGGTGGCCATTTGATTCCTCTAGCACTTACAAATCCATACAAATCCACTGCAAATCCTTAAGGCTGGTAGAAGGCACTGCTGCCAGTGCCCATCTGTGTTCTCATTCTCTGGTTGCTCCTTCCCTGTTCTCAACTCAACCCCCCATAGCCCCTTGCTTTGCTGTAAGCATTGTCTGCATTGCACTGAGATTTAGATGTGGGGAGTTTCTTCTGTCTGACACATTGAATTAAAAGTCTGTTCTGCTGGGGCACTTTCTTTCCCTTGAGAGAGAGCAAGTTGAGTTGCAGGTCTGGGCTGTGACAGCAGAAGATTACTTTTTTTATTATTATAATTTTTTTCCAACCCTGAATCCTGGCATCCTACAGTGTGGAGCGAGTGCTTCCTGTTGACTCTGCCTCTAATATGCACACCTGAAAATAGCACAACTGAACTTAGTTAGATTGATTTTTAAACAGATTTGCAGGGAATAATTGAGGGGGAGGTGGTGTTTACTAAACTCATGAAGAATTCCCCCTTCCCCTCCTATTCACATGTATATATGATATTTAGAGGGAATCAGACAAATGGCCAGCCTTTTTTTCTCTTTGAATGTGCTGTCTATTTTTATAACTGAACCTGTACCTATGTATAAAAAGTGACACATCTTTCTTTTACTAACTGGAGAAGAAAATCTTAAATAAAATGGAATGAGATAATTTTATGTAAAAAACCCCAAACAAACAAACAAAACATCACAAGTATAAATTGCGAGAGGAATGGCTGGAGAGCAGCCCTGCAGAAAGGGATCGGGAGGTGCAGGTCAGCAGCAGGCTCAATATGAGTCAGCAGTGTGCTCCGGCAGCCAAGAGGGCAAACCGCATCCTGGTATGTGTTAAACACTGTATAACCAGAGGTGATTACCCTGCTGTATTCATCATTGGAGCAGCCTCAACTTGAGTACTATGTGCAGCTCAGGGCACCAGAATTTAAGAAAGATGCGAAGGTCCCTGAATGCATCCAGAGGAGGGCAACAAAGCTGGTAAAAGGGCTGGTAGGAATGTCCTATGAGGACCAGCTCAGGACTTCAGGATTGCCTAGTTTGGAGAAAAGGAGGCTGAGGGGTGACCTCATTGCTTTCTACAGCTTCCTGAGAAGGGGAAGTGGAGAGGGAGGTGCTGATCTCTTCTCCCTGGGATCCAGTGATAGGACACGTGGGAATGGTAAAAAGCTGCACTAGGGGAAGTCTAGACTGGACATTAGGAAACATTTCTTTAATGAGAGGGTGGTCAAAGACTGGAAAAGACTTCCTAGAGAAGAGGTCAATGCCCCAAGCCTGTCAGTGTTTAAGAGGCATTTGGACAATGCCCTTAATACCATTCTTTAACTTTTGGTCAGCTCTAAAGTGCTCAGGCAGTTGGACTAGATGACCATTGTAGGTCACATCCAACTGAAATAGTCTAGTCTAGTCTCGTCTAAATTTTGAGCTAAAATATTTTTGTTTAGCCCATAAGCAAGCATCAACTTTTTGTTAAATAAAGCATCTCAACTTCATTCTATGAAACCTACAAATCTTAGAAGAGATTTTCAGATATATGGTTAAGAGCGTTACAATTACATTAACACTTGGCAACACACTTCCAGCTACTAACTACTAATTCCCTCACCAACTTCACCTTTTGCCTTAAACTGGTCTGATACGGAAACTGGTGAGATAACAAGTGTTTGGCCGTACATGTGCTGCCAAACATCAAGAACAATAGTTTGGAGATATGTTCTAAAAGATAATAAAGTGTGAAACCAGTGCCTCACTGGTGCTCAGGATTACCATAGCCACAGAGGAGGCAAGGGGCAATGAAAGAACCTCTGATAAAAGCTACAGCAATACTCTTGCTTCATGACAGGAAGGTATGTGCTTTGCCACGAAGCCTGATGAAATGGGAATGCAGTATTTCTGGGGACTGTACGTACTAGAAGAAACCCTAGGTTTTAAAGGAGAATAAAAAGGATGCAACAAGGAGGTTTCAGCCCAGCTCTCTGTAGATTTCCCAAGCACCCAGAGCTGCTGCCAGGGAAGCAGACAAGCATCACTCCTGTGTGTTCAGAGACAAAACAGCAGGAAGGATTTTTCAAGCCACGGGTAGCTGTCTTGCTCCTGTAATTTCTCCCAGAAAACAGTACAAAGTGCAATTATCCAAAACAATAATATTAAGACCCATCTGTTAAGTACAGTACCTAGTCGTGTTTTGCTGCAGAACTCATCTGCCCAGGAAAAGCAGTCCGACCACGGTAGCACTTTTTGAAATGAGGCAAATAAGTAGTAGAGCGCATAAGCAATGATAACTTTGTAGTAGATCGCCACAAATGTTGAGATGATGACCATTGTGATGCCCACTCCTAGGAAAGAGAAAGACACAATGTCTTAACTACCCCAAACTTGGGTTGAAAAAAAAAAAAAGAATGCCCTTCACTTGACTTCTAAAAGGCTCCTTGGGGAAAAATTAAAAAAAAAAAATTAAATAAATGTGAACAGCAACTGAACAGGGAAAGGCTAAAGACATGCAATGAGGGATATGATCCCAGATCTACCTGGGAACATAATACTGATCTTGTAAGCTTGGGAATATTCTCTACACAGAAACCGGCTTCTCAGAATTAGTAACTTTGTGAAGAAATCATTATTTCACATCTGCTTATTAATAGCGTAAAAAAGATCTGAGGAAACATAATAATACTAACCTTGAAACAACGGTAATATTCTCCAGACGGAAATTGGCCCTAGACTGGCAAACTGCCCAAGGGAACATTCCATGAAAAATAAGGGCAAGCCAGCTAAGGCCAACATCAGGGTGTATGGGATTAGAAAAGCACCTGAGGGGAGAGAGGGAAGAAAACCCACAAACACACACACAGGGAAAACAATGAATCTTTCAGTATTCACCACAGTTCCATCATATTTTATACACCCCTTTCCCCCCCCTGCCTCAAATATCCCACTGTGGGGGTTTTTTTGCTCTTTGCAGAATAGAGAGATTTGTTTCTAATTCCTGTTTTCTCTAAGGCTAAACAGTACCTGTGATGAAGAGACACAGATTACCAGGAGAACTGGTGATTTACGTGGGATGGCTTCTCTTTTACAGAGTTCAAAGGATTTTACAAAAACTCTTAAAGACATACTGCTCTCATACAAGCAGGGACACTGCTCAGCTGTAGGCACCATCGGCTTTGCCTGCTTTCTATTTCATCTACCAGCTTTTAGTTTAAAAAGGAACAGATCCATTCCTTCACGTACTTAGCTGTGATTTCCAACTGCCCTGTTAGAGTAGCTACTGGACGTCCAAGCATGAAAATTATTTTCTATGGTTGGCTGACTCCTGTGTCAAACAGCATCGCAGCGTGGCCCTTGTTCGAGGCCATTTTGGAGTGCACATTAACCTGATATCAATGTGAGCCCTGTTCTGTGAAAGGGACTGGCACGTCTTTGGGTGTGCACAAAAGATATGGAAAGTGAGAGCACAGGTTTCCTAAGCGTGACCTGATATCCCCACGGAAATCTGTCCTCTCCTCCCTCAGTGAACTTCAAGCAATCGAGGACCCAGTTGTGCAAGGAACTGCAAATACCTGCTGTAATTTAAGGAAGTAAATAGTCCCACAGAATTAACTGGATTACTCCTGTGTTTCGAAACAAGGATGTAACAGCTGTCTTTATCAATCATGGGCAAGGGGCACAGAGCAGGATACAAGCAGCAGCACGAATATGCTTAAAATGCAAAGCTTTCTGCTGCAGCACATAAGAAAAGAAACATCTAGTTCAAGGGCTGATATCACGAGTTATTTTGTTTTCACAATTTTCTTCATTATTCATAAGTAATACAAGCCAGCCAAGCTTGCTCCAGTAAAGCTCCTGTACCATGAATGCCACCTTGTGCACATGCAGTGCAGTTGTATGGGCAGTGCTGCGTTTACAGTCCAGAATTTGACTTCCAACGACTGTTAGGCAGAGCAAGTAAGTACATACGAGCAAGTCCTCCGCAGTTACTTGGCATTTACGCTCTCTTTAATTACCAGTGGTTGCCTGGCAAGTAGACAGAACTCCGGAATAGCAGCCGGGGAAGCCAGTGGCCTCTGTTTGGCTTTGCCACCAGTTCATTGTGCAAGCACGTAGAGGCTCTCTCTGCCTCGCACTTCCCAAGTATCTGATGGGGATAATTATTGAGCTTGGGTAATTATTCCGGCCTAGCTTGTTTGCCTGGCAAAACAAAGGTTGAGAGGGGATTCAATTGCTCTCTATAAACATATCAGGGAGGTAAGCACTGGGGAGGGAGAACAGCTATTTAGCTAAGTAGAGGGTATTGGCACATTGACAAAAAGATGCATGTTGCTCACAAGTAAATCAGAAGAGTTCTGGAATTCTCAGGTGGAATTTTGCAATTAAAACTAAATACTATTTGCCTCTTCAGCTGGTACCCAAAAAGCACAGGGATGCCTCCTCCTCCTCTTCCCATTCCCATCAGCGGGCACTATCCCAGTTCCCAGGGTGATGCTCACATCCAGCTTTGACAAAATGTGCCTGACCTCAGGGCTGGCCCTCGGATCTGGCCTTCCTCTCTCTTGGGGATAGCAAGATGTGCCCACCCGATGCTGCCATTCAATACAGGTACCTCCGCCATTCTGGTAGGTGAGGTAGGGAAACCGCCAGACGTTGCCCAGGCCCACAGCGTAGCCCACCATGGAGAGCAGGTAGTCGCCTTTGCTTGACCAGTTGCCGCGCTCCAAGTTCTCATCGCTGTCACTGGTGTGGGCATCTTTTTTGTTTGACAAACTGAAGTCCCTGGAAGAGAAGAAGAAGGGAGGCTCAAGATTGCCCGATAGGTGAGCAGGGCAGTCATATCCTCATTTGTCCTTGGCATTGATGGGCAGGGCAGCTAGACATGGTGGGCAGAGCCACGTGTGCTGCTCATCAGCCTCTCTGTGATGAAGCCGGGCTTAAGCAGCCAACTCACATTTCTGCCTGTCAGTAGGCAGCTGCTACATGTGCAATGTCACCCTTTTCTTGAGGTGACATGCCATTTCATTGCCTCTGTATGCCTCTGTATGATCATCCCAAACCCTGGGAAAGGTCATGCTGGGGCTTTGCCAGAGCAATGACTAACTTTTGTTTTGCTGCCATGAGCTTTGTCCTTCCGACATCAGCTGTTATAAGCCTGCACTTTGTACCAAGGGCATATCAGACCCAGCCCAAGTCCCTTTTTAGTATTTGTTTGTAGAGATTAGCAACTCTAGGTCCAGGTTAGAAGCTCCACTGAATTTGGCTCCTATTAAGACAATTCATAACCTCATTCCTGTGTCCAACAAATATTTTATTGCACCTTAGCTAAAAACCTGGAGCTGATGAAGGGAATGAAGCAAGTGTGGATTATGGGTCCTCTTGGCTACAGCAGTGTCCCTTGTTTGTAGGCATTTCCATTACCATCAGGAGAGGTAGGAGTGGGTTCTCATGCTTCTTAATGGCAAAGATGAATCTTCCTAGATAAGGATCATTTGGAGATTCTTATCCTTGCAATGTTGGGCACTTCTTCTCAGACTGATGCACTCAGGGCCAAATCCTGTTCATTCTTGTGTTAGTGGCAGGCATAAAGCACAGCTCAGATGTAGTAGATAAGGTGTTTATGTGTGTGTTGGCTATTTCCTTTTCTCTCTATCGACTGATATGTAACCCAGACACCATTTAACCAATATACACAAAACCTAAGCCATATACAATCACAACAGATATTCCAATTTCAGTAAAGGATGGTGAGGAAGAGACAAAGTTCAAGCTTAATTGTGGAAGAAAGATAAGAAGTGTAACTTGTTTGACTAGCACTACCTCCATTCTCCACCTCTCTAATGAAATTCCAGGCTTAGCATTTGTACATGCAAAGCTGAGATGAGCATGAGCCTTGGAGCCTATGTCAGTCATATTGGTCAAAGACACTCAGATGACCTCCAAGCCACTTCTATAAATGCCTACATCTTCCTCTGCCAGAAGTTTTTCTTCCTGTCTTTTTTTGCCCCACCAGCCTTGGCCTTCTCCCTCTCTCCAACCTTAACATCTCAAACTCCACCTCGTATAGGAACCAGCTATGGCCATTTCCTTTTGTTGCCCAGTTTGCTCAAGCCTCACTCCATGAACAAGAGGGAGAGCTACTCCATGCAAAATACCCCTTGTCACCAACATCGACACCACCTTCTTGCCAGGCCACAGGAGCAGCCTCACTCCATGGGACAGCACCCTTCAACCATACGCCTCCATCTCACTGATGGTGCCTTCTTCAAACCACTGGCTACATCTGCCTGCACTCTTAGGGACCAGCTCATGCATGCTACTGTAGGGCTTAGACTTGGGCTGGTGATTCCCTTTCTCCTTGTTTGGACAGTGCCTTGCACAAGAGAATCCCAGGCAGTTACTGGTGTGCCTATATAGTATGGTAAAGAGATAATGAGAAGGATGAAAATGAGAGACTCATCCTGGGAAGATATATCATGATTACAAGGGGACGAGGAGCTGCAGGAAAAGAAATTACATCCTACATAAATAAGACTTTACTTCTTCAAAAATAACACAAAGCTGTCCTGCATTTTCTGCACTACGTATGTCATGGAAGCGCATAGGCAAAGCCATTGCAATGTGCTGTCTTACTGAAAGAGGAATTTGTTCAAGAATAGAGCTTATCATAGGTACACGACATGTTTCCAGTGTGCTACCCACATTAGGTGGGCAGCTCTCATTTGCTTAGACTTCAGTAAAACATCTCTTACGGGTACAAATACTATGCTTGGAGAACTGGAGATTCTTAAAAAAGAGGTAAGTTGGAGAAGGAAGTGGCTAAAGTGGGGATGGTGTGTCACCAAGTTCACACGGAGATTGGCGAGAAGATCATCTAGGAAAACTGGATGACCTCAAGGGCCTGTGTTGTAGAAATGGGACAAAGAACACACAGTGCAAGTGCAAGGTCAACATTTTGGTCCTAAGGATGAGGATTTCTAGATACATTTGTTTAACTTAGGGTGACTGCAGGTTGCCAGGTGGATGCTGCCATGGAAAAAGCAGATGAGATACTACAATGTACAAGCAAAGTCATTCCACTAGAAAGGAAACAGTTTTTGTGTCCTCATATGAGATATCTGGAATAGCCTGCACTGCTCTGGTTCCTCAAGCAAGTTACTCTAGAAGAAAAGGAATAAAGGAAGAAATGAGGGGAATGAGTCTTTTCCTTGGCTAACAAATTACAAATGGAGAGGAATCTTGGTAGAGATCTCCCTGAGAAACTGAATGCCAGAGAAGAAGGGCAGTTAGGCAGGGTAAATCACAGCACTGATACCTGAACAATGGGTATAAGGTGCTCATGATGGATGCCAAGGGCTGCACCTTTCCTGGTGCTGTTCCTTGTACCTTCCAGCAAAGGAGCAGGGCTGTCTCCATCCTCACATTAGCTGATGAAGCACATGTGGTAGCACAAACAGCCAGGCCACATGGCTCACCAGGCTCCTGCAGCATTGCTGGGAGGATTGACTTTTGACCATAACTGCACAGTCAGTGTTTACAAAATAAGTTTCCAGGGAAGCAAAATAACACACCGAGGAAATAATAAGCAGCAATGTGATCAGATGGGAGAAGGAGATCATTTCATTACCTGAACCAGGCCTCATTATTCACCATTTCCCTGGCAAGAGCTGATAGATGCAGGCTAATGAATCTTAGCACTCCGGATGAGCGGGAGGAGTGCCGGCTCGGTGCTGCCGCATGCTAAGCAGGACCAGAGAATCAGTAAAATATGAACTCATCCATTGCACCACTGCAGCGAGATGAGAGAGGGTTTTAGCCACTGCTGGCTTGGTCTTACTGAGTAACCCCAGCTGTGGGAACGCTGTGCCTGCTATCTGGCCCAGGGGAGTGAACTGAACTCTAAATATCCCAGGAATAATAGGGGATCTGCCACATGGTCTGCATACACTGGTGATAGGTGCAAGGGCCAGAGTTGGCTCTTTCAGGAAAGCCTTCCAGGACCAACAGTACCAGCTGGAGACTTCCCAGACTGTCCTGGCAGTTAAACATCATCCTGGGCCTGGTCATGACACAAGGAAGACATGAACAGAGGAAGAGGCAACAGCATCAGCACGGAAAAACACAATAGCAGGAACTTTGCCCGCTTCTGTGGCACCTTTGTTTCCTCAACACAGTTGCCCATTGGCTACTGTGGCCATTCCTCCCTTTAAAAACCCAGGGAAACAGCTAATACACCATTCACTGTACACAATTACTAAAAAAAAATTTAAAAAAATCAACAAAGTAAAACCAAGCAATGCTCAAGAAACCATTACAAAAGGGGAGCAAACCTCTTTAACGTAAATGAGTTCTCAGAGTTGCAAAGACTACCTCTGTTTTTTCTATACTTTTGCAGACCTCACAAGCAACGTGGCCCCCAGATTTCATATGAAGAACCAGAACACTTGGCAAGGCTCCTCTGGAAGGAGCTTACACACTAGCAGCCAACGTAGGATGAAAACCTATTCAAAGAGGAACAGGCATGGGCTGACATTACAGGGAAACGCTGCCCTCATCTGTCTTCCAGTGACAGGTTTTATTTTCCTGCCTACTGTGCCTAAACCATTCATCACTTCCAGAATGAAAAGACGACTCTACTGTTGCAACCAACTCTAAAGTCTGTGCCCGGGCCTCTGTTTGCACTGGAGCCACTAAGCAATGCTGTCGTCGCCAACTGGAGTCAATATGACCATGTTGCTGCAATGGAGTTGAAACGTAGAAATATCTTGGTTCTCTGTATTGAAGATAGCCTCTTGGCTCAAAAGAAGAAAATGTCTCACACATTCTTTATAAAACTAAAACTGACCAAAGAAAAAAATAATCCCCAGTGTCAGCTGAGTGGGAGTACTGAGAGGCAGCACTGGGGTTCAGCAGGAGCAGAGCAACGCCTGCTCCTGCAGCGATTTGCAGGCTAGTGCACCAGGCAGCAATGCAGGGGCCTGGAGGCCTGCAGCCCAGCCTGTGACAGAAAGCCACCGAGAACAAGGCTGGTTTGCCTCTTCCATCCACATTGGTAACACTCCAGCGCACGCACACATACACACATACACACAGAGCGGAGGCACATGTCAAGCACCATCGGTGGCCCTCAGGAAGGTGAAATGAAGGAGAAATTCAACGTGCATTCATATTTCATAAAAGTATAAGCTTTGAAATTGGAAAATTACACCTAGTAGATGAAGTGTAACACTAGCCAGTTCTGTATGGGTTTGGGGTGCAGAAGGAGCACCTGTTAAACCTCTGTGGGACAATGCCGCCGGACAGCCAAGGTCTACAGAAAGTACTCTGGCTGGTGGAAGTGCAGATCGCAGTACGTATCCGTTAGCATTTGCAGAGCTCCAGAGGAGCACAGCTCTCAGAGCAGATGGAGATGCTTCTCTATCGAGGCCTGTGTCTTTTAGTTCTTTTAATGAAGTTAGCCCTGCTGAAACTCTGAGAGAGGGACTGGAAAGTCCGATTCTGCTGGGTCACAGGTTGCTGACAGTTCTCCTTGCTTGTGCCTTTCCCCCTAGATTCCCATTCTTTTTGATTTTATTTTGTAAATCCTGGATTTAATCAAAGTCTGCATCTCCAAAATTGAATGTACGGTTGCCCGGCATCTTAATGCCTGGAGCATCGTCCCAGCACAAGCAGACAGGTCTCCTTTGGTGGCACCAAACTGACTCTCTGGAGATTTGGGGCAGGGGTGTACGATCAGCCCCAGGGTTTGGAATCCAGCTGCATGATTTCAGGTCTCCCACAGCAGCATGGTCAGTTCTCACCCAGCCAAAGGCTGCGGCCAGCCGTGGGCACTGCGCAGCCGCAAGCTTTACCCAGCCAGGCAGCCAGGTGATGGGAACCAGCTCCATCCTGTATCATCCAGGCTCTTATATCACTGTCCAAGGGGAGCAGACTGGCCAAAGCTTGCCAGAAACTTTACGGCCCATGCAGAAATGCTCATTGGAATGTTTTTAACATGTTTCTTGAAAAAAATACCCTCTGCCCAGCAGAGCTAGTCAAGCTTTCCCTGTTTTTTGGTCATAGTAAGAGAGTCTGCACCAGAAGAAGTTCTGTCTTCCTGATTGCTTGAAGAGAAATAATGCAAGTCTGGAACTCAGGAGACTGTGCACTACAGGCAGATGTCCAGATGAAACTGCGTTCAGGCTCTGTGGAACATGAATCCGTTTGTGCCTGGCAGAGCACGCGCAAGAGAGAGAGAGAGAATTCGGTAGGTTTCTCTTGGCAGCAATCTGCATTTTCTTGTAAATGAGTTAAAATTTGCAAATATGAATCACATATAGTTCAAGGTTTGCTCTCCAGGACAGCTGTATGAGATCAAACCAAAGGCCCAGGCCAGGCCAGCACCTTGTCTCTGGCACCAGCCTGGCATAGACACCCAGGGTCGGAGCGTAAGAGCAGTAGAAGCACTACAGACCCACTTTCCTTGCATTCTCAAAGTCTCCTGAACCAGAGGTAGGGTCTTGTTGAGTTTTGGGGCTTTTTTCCTTAGTTTTCCTGAAAGATTTTGAAGCCATGCAACCGTTTAGTGCCAACACCTTTTGGCAAGGAGCTCCAGCGCTGGGCTGAGCATGGGACAAAACACTCCGCCTTTCACTTTAAAGCTGCCACCTGGGAAGTTCCCATCTTTTCTCTGGTTCTAAAACTATTACAGGTAGGGAATAGCCATTCCTTAGTCCCCTTCGTCAGTCCCCTTGTGATTTCCATAGATGCCTATTGGCTCTGCTCCACAGCCCTGATTTTTGCAAAGCAAAATCCTTGTTCCTTTTACTTGCTTGCTGAGCAGAGCCTATTCCAACACTCAGGCTGTCTTTTGGTGCTTTCAGTGTACCTCTTCAGTTCTGCTTTGACTTTTGGGCTGAGGTAGCAGCACATCACATTCGAGATGCACGTGCACGTTTCACCTCCACGCTGACTCCATGCTTCACTGAGGTGCAGCTTTACGCTTTCGTAGTGGGCTGAGTTAGTTATCATGCACGGATAAATCACTTCAAGAAATTTATCTCTAGCCTTCTTGAGATTGTTTTATTGAGGAAGAAAACCTTCTTTTAGCAGCTATGGCTGTGCTATCAGTCAGCCTGACTTTGATCGAGCAGAGTCAGCTCAGGTAAGGCTGCCATTTCCCACGGCATTTCCTTCGGTGGAAGATCCAGTTTAACCCACTGCTCCATCTTCCCTTCACCATAGCTTCTCAGTCCCACATCACCTCCTCCCCTGCCTGGTCAGATGCTGCTGTCTCTGAGTCATCTGATTTCTATGGCTCTAGCCTTCAGGGGATCTACTAAATGATCCTGTGACAAAAACTACCAGCACTGTTCATTTTTTGTTTTTTAAACCGATCATCACACCAAACCAGTGTAGAGGAAGGTCGTTCCTTCTCGCATAGCGACAAGCTCAACGGTATTGCTAACCAGGCACCAGGACCAGAGCTGGAGGGGAGGTGGGAACACGGACCTCTGAAACTGCATCTGGCCAAAAGGCTCCACATGAAACTGCAGCTGCAGTCAGCATGAGTTGATGAACCAGGTCCGTTCACCGCGGAGGAAAATCTCTCCCCACATCCAGTTCTGACCACACGTATTTCATCTCCCTCTGCATCACTGAGCAGAGTGAGAGACTCCCCCACCGGGGCAAGAGAGAGGACAGGGAGAACCAGAGCCAGGACCAGAGCTGGTCTGCTGCCCTGTACAGGCTCAGATACCCAGTTACCCCCCCTTTTCACAGACAAGTAATCTACAAAAATCAATGAAAAATACTTACACGGGAACAATCGGTGCTATATATAGCCTTCTTTCCTCATTCCTTCATCAAGTCTCCCTCACCCAGGCGAGCAGCGCCGGTGCCGTCAGCGGAGCGCTCTGGCGCGGTGCGCGGCGTTCCTGGGGCGGGAAACCTGAGGGGAGCCGAGAGACCCGCCGGCAGCCGGCTGCTCGCGCCACAGCGCCTGAGGAGACCTGGGCGGGGCCGGGAGCGGCGACGGCCGAGCGCCCCGGGGAGCGCCCGAGCGGGGCGGGCCAACGGCGCGGCGAAGGTGCTGTAGCTCCGCCGGCCCGGCCAGGCGGCCACGGCATCCACCCGGCAGAAGGCCGTGTCCGCTCTAAACTCTGCGCCCGCCGCGAGTGACGCGGCTTCCCAGGGAGAGCTCCGGTGGGAACACGCTGCTACCCAGGTGTCAGGCTGCAGGCTGCGCCCTGCCTTATGCAGGGAGCACACCTGTGGGAGGTGGGCCCGGGGAGAGGAACTCCTCCGCTCAGTGACAGAGCTCAGGGAGGAGGTGAGGAGGTTGAGGCGCATCACGGAGTGCGAGAGAGAGAGAGACTACTGGAATCGCAGCCTACCTTCCCTGGGACAGGCCCGTCAGGCAGACTGGACGCACGGTACAGAGGATTGCCTATCCTCTCCCCACCCGCCAGAATACGGTGACCCAAGGGATAGGGGGCAATGGCGACAAGTTCCTGCCCGCGAGCAGGCGCGTCTCCTCTGTGACCACCCCACCTTCCCAGGTGTGCTTGCACAATAGGTGCGAGGCTCTGCGAGTAGAACTGGACAATGACACGGACGGTGGTTCATCTAGGTTGGAGGTGTCACCAAGGTTAAGTCAGCCTACAACCCGTGCCAAAACTGCTTCTGTAAAGAAAAAAAAAAAAAAAAAGGTGGGTCATTGTCAGAGGAGACTCTTCTGAGGGGAACGAAAGGCCTGATATGCAGACCAGACCCTGTACTTAGGGAAGTCTGCTGCCTCCCTGGAGCCTGGGTTAAAGATGTGGAGAGAAAGCTTCCTACCTTGGTACGGCCCTCGGATTATTATCCATTATTGATTTTTCATGTAGGCAGCAATGAAGTTGCAATAAGAAGTCCAAGGGCAATCAAGAGACACTTCAGGGCCTCGGGACAACTGTTTAAGGGCTCAGGAGCACAAGTAGTGTTCTCCTCTATCCTTCCAGTTGCAGGGAATGATGAGGGAAGAAAGAGGAAGACCCAGCAGATCAATACCTGGCCGTGAGACTGGTGTCACTGGCAGAATTTTGAGTTTTTTGATCATGGGTTGGCCTATACAACACTAGGCCTGCTAGTGACAGATGGGGTACGCCTGTCTCAAATGGAGAAAAGGATCTTTGTGCAGCAGTTAGCAGAGCTCATTGAAAGAGCTTTAAACTGGATTTGAAGGAGGAAAGGGATAAAACCAGGCTTGCTAGAGATAAGACTGGGGGCAGCATGGCAGCATTTGAGGAACGGCGTGCTAGCATCAGCCTGCTCCATGATGTGGTGAGTACACTGGAGCACACTTGGAATGTCTTTATACTAATGTACACAGCATGAGGAATAAACAAGAGGACGTAGAAGCTTTGGCCCAATCCCAGAGCTATGATATCATTGGCATATGTGAAACCTGGTGGGATGTGTCCTGTGACTGGGGTCCTGTGATGGACAGGGTCTTCAGGAGAGATAGGCAGGGCAGGGGAGGTGGTGCTGTATGTAAGGGAGGGGTTGGATTGTATGACACTTACAGTTGGTGATGGCACAGTTGAGAGCCTCTGGGGAAGGATAAAGGGGAAAGTAAATAAAGTGGATGTTGTTGTGGCAGTACTGTCAACCACCCAGCCAGGACGATGACACCAATTAATTATTCTACAAAGAATTGAGAAATATCTCTAGATCAACTGCCCTTGTCCTTATGGGTGATTTTAACTTCCCAGACATCACCTGGGAGGATCATACAGTGGACACAAAGAGGTCCAGGAAATTTCTGAAGCATGTTGAAGATAACTTCTTGGTGCAGGTACTAAGGGAGCTGACTAGGAAAGGTGCCCTGCTAGATCTGTTGTTTGTAAACAGAGAGGGAGTCATGGGCAAAGTGGTGATTGGTGGCTGTCTTGGTCACAGTGACCACAAAGTAGTTGAGTTTCAAATCGTTAGTGATAGGAGAAAGACTGCCAGCGAAACTTTAACCCTGGGTATGGGGAGAGCAGATTTTGGGCTGCTGAAGGAGTTAGTTAGTAAGGTCTCCTAGGAATCTGCTTTTAAAGGTATTGGGGTCCATGAATCCTGGTCACTTTTTAAGAGCCATCTCTTAAGAGCACAGGAGCAGGCAATTCCAAAGTATTAGAAGTCAAGCAAGCAGGGCAGAAGACCAGCTTGGCTGAGCAGGGATCTTCTTCTATAACTTAGGTGGAAAAGGAAAGTGTATGGACAGTGGAAGCAAGGACAGGTGACATGGGAGGACTACAGAGATGCTGTCTGCCACTGTAGGGAGTAAATTAGTGTGGCCAAAGCTCGATTAGACTTCAAGCTGGTCAGCACTCTGAAGGACAACAAAAAGAGCTTTTTTCTAAATATGTTAATAGCAAAAGGAGAATCAGAGGTACATTGGTCTGTTGCTTGATGAGGTTGGTCACCTCAGAAATAGGGACGTAGATGAAGCAGAGATGTTTAATGCCCTCTTCACCTCTGTTTTCAATACCGATGATGGGCACTGGGACCCCCAGAGCCCTGTGTTGGAAGACCTTGACTGGGGAGATGATAAACTCCCAGCTGACCCTTAACTTCTTTGAGACTTGCTGCTCCAGCTGGATGTGCATAAATCTATGGGGCCCAATAGGATTCAACCCAGGGTACTGAAAGAGCTGGCCAATGTCATTGTGGGACCTCTCTCCATTATTTTTCAATGGTCCTGGGAGGCTGGAGAGGTCCCAGTCAACTGGAAGCTGGCAAATATTGTTCCACTTTTCAAGGAGGGTGAGAAGGAAGACCCTGGTAATTACAGGCTGTTAGTCTCATTTCAGCATGTGGTAAAATTATAGAGAAGTTTATTCTGGGAGTTACTGAAAAAAATACTTGAGAGACAATGCAGTCATTGGTCATAGCCAGCACAGGTTCATGAGGGGAAAGTCCTGCTTAACCAAATTAATTTCTGTTTATGACAAGGACACCCATCTAGTTCACCAAGGGAAGCCAGTAATGTGGTCATTTGGGATTTTAGCAAAGCTTTTGATACTGTCTCTCACAATATCCTTCTGGATACACTGTCCAGCATACTGCTAGATAAGTCCATAATGCATTGGGTGAGCACTTGGCTGACAGGTCAGGCTCAAAGGGTTATAGTAAATGGGGTTACATCAGGCTGGCGGCCAGTCACCAGAGGGGTTCCCCAGGGCTCAATTTTAGGGCCAGATGATTTTATAAATGTTTTTATAAAACTTTAATGTTTTCATAAATGATCTGGACACAGGAATCAAATGTACATTAAATAAGTTTGCTGACAATACTAAACTGGGAGGAGCTATGGGCTCCCTCGAGGGTAGAAGGGCCTTACAGAGAGATCTGGATAGACTGGAGAGCTGGGCAGTCACCAATGGTATGAAATTTAACAAGAGCAAGAGCCAGATTCACCACCTGGGACAGAGTAATCCTGGTTATACATGCAAATTAGGGGACGAGAGGCTGGAGAGCAGCCCTGCAGAAAGAGGTCTGGGGGTTTGGGTTGATGGCAACTTAAATATGAGTCAACAGTGTGCCCTGAGAGCCAAAAGGGCCAACTGTGTCCTTGGTGAATCAAGCACAGCATAGCTAGCTGGTCGAGGGAGGCCATTGTCCCACTCTACACTGCACTGGTGCAGCCGCACCTCAAGTACTGTGTGCAGTTTTGGGTGCCTCACTCCAAGAAGGACATCAAACTATTAGAGGCTGTCCAGAGGAGGGGGACCAAGATGGTGAAAGGCCTCGAGCGCAAGACTTCTGAGGAGCGGCTGAGGTCACTTGGTTTGTTCATCTTGGAGAAGAGAAGGCTGAGGGGCAACCTCATCACAGTTGACACCTTCCTCAAGGAGGGCAGCGGAAGGGGAGCTGCTGATCTCCTCTCTCTGGTGACCAGCAATAGGACACTAGCAAATGGACGAAAGCTGTGTCAGGTGAAGTTCAGATTGGACATTAGGAAAAAGTTCATCACTGACAGGGCAGTCGGTCACTTGAATAGTCTCCCAGGGCAGTTGTCATGGCACCAAGCCTGTTCGGAATTCAAGGAGGGTCTGGATGATGCTCTTAGTCATATGGATTAGTTTCAGGTTGTCCTGTGAGGAGCAGGGAGTTGGACTTGATGACCCTTATGGGTCACTTCCAAGTTCAGATATACTATGATTTTAAGTGCTATTTACATACAGCCCATAGACTTCAGTTCATTTCTTCCCCTCCCCTATATCGTCTACCCAAAAGGCTAATCTACACAGAGGATCTGGAGCCTTCCTGGGATTCACAGGAACCTGAGGTTAGATATTGGCTCCCCAAATCCCCTTCAGGGATGGCCAAACGCTAACTTTTAAACAATAACTGACATCATTAGGGTAACATGGTTTTTTCTTTAAAGGGTCCCATCAGCATTTGCCTTATTTGCATCACAGCGCTACATTGGAAAAGATTTTTGTCATCCTTCAGACAGTTGTAACAATAATTTCCTCATTCCAAATCAAGAAGTCAAAAAGTCCACTTCCCCCTCACCTCCCTTCCAAAGCAGCTCAGACCGAGAAAATAATTTTCTAAATTTCAAGAGGTGTTTCTTAAACTGCAATATTTTTCTTCTTCAGTACTTGGTAGTCTGTATTTACTAACCTTCCAAAAGAAAGACCATTTGGACAAAAAAGCAAACGTCACCGAAATCACTGAAGCCAGGTTCTTCCAAGGTTCTTCCAACAATGTAAACCCTTTTGCCCCAGTAACTTCTTTGGGGCCAGCAGACATTAATTTGTTTCAAGACCAGTTTCAATTTGAACGTTCCGGGATCTTCTGCTGCACCAGCCTTTGTGGAGCATTCCCAACCCCTTCAGAAGGTGACTCACAGGAAATATGTGATCTTGCCCTCAGCAGATGGGCTGTGCAATCACCTCCTCACTCCTGTGCAGCTCCCCAGCAAGTCAGCTCTGCTCACACCCTGGTACCTCTCGCTTCTCCTTCATCCCTCTCCAAAGAGTTGCGCTACGACTGCGTGGCAGATGCGCCATCCCTCAGAGCTGGCCTGCGGTGCCACGGTGCCCGCAGCAAACAAGCCACGGCCATGGACCTGAAGCCAAGCAATGACACAAAGCCCTGCCATAGGCCCACAAAATGATGGACAATTAGATTTAGAGCTGAAACAAGAAAATAAAGCCTTCACTTGCAAACACGCATGCTGCTTCTGGGTCTGTGCTGCTGCTTCCTACAAAAAACTAAACAACAAAGGCAGGAAGGGGACACCTCAGCAGGGCCACATCACCCACAGGCATGGAGAACGAGAACAGCGTGAGGCTCAGGGGAGCTCTGGGGACTTGGGAGTGGGGGTGCACAAAGTGTGACGGAATTGTGACGTGGGGCTGGAAAGGTCCACTCACTGGGACAACCGGTCTGCCGAGATGACCCGTGGTCAACTCCAGCCTGCAGAGGCCAGAGTGGCTTTCACAGGGCAACCATATTGCTACCGTGAGGCTCGGCTTGCAGCCGCGCAGGAGTTCAACGGGAGCACCAGCTCTCTTCTTCACACATCTGGGTCTGGATAAAAAAGACCTTTCGATAGGGCCAGTCTGATTCAAAGCTCCGACACTGTTCAACAGCCACCAGCCAGGTGGGAGCGAGTGCCAAATGACTCAGCTTCACAGCCGCTGCTTTCCAATGCAATCTCCAGGGCCACGGAACAGCGAGCAGCGAGCGAGCGGGCCAGCATCCCGGGCAGAGTCGGGCTGGGCCGGGGGCTTGTGCCGACCCCTCGCAGGCCCCCGCTCCCCGGGTGCTGGGAGCGCAGCAGAAGACACGGGCGCACGCTGCTCTCTGCTGGTCAGCGCACCGCCACGCAGCCCCGGCTGCAAAATGTCCTCTTGCAAAGAGATGACGGGGTAGAAATGACATTAAAGACTTCTTCTTTTTTAAATCTGACATCACGCCTATGAACAGCCTCTGCAAAAGAAATAACTTTGGGGTTTTACATTTGCTTTCATAAGCTCGGCCCCTAACTTATGGCTTTACATACCTATACAAACGCCAGCCGAAATACCGCTTTTAAAGTGTTTCCGCATTACGGATGTGGCATTTTGGAACTGCACACGTCTGTGCTCTCTTTCCTGACTGAAAACATACTTGTGTTTTGAGCCAATCCACAGGAAATGTACTTCTTTTCCACTTCTACTTTTCTCTTTCCAAGAGTTTTCCTTTCACTCCTGTTTAGCTAAAGTTACTAAAAATCATTCCAAATGTCCTTGGGTTCAGTGGATTCTGGACACTGAAGTCAAACAAGCCGGGAAAGCTGTGACCAACAGGACTCTGGCAAAGCTTGGCAAGAAGAGCATACATCAGATCTTGCACTGGCTCGTTTCTGTGAGGAATGGGAGGCAAAACTCCAGAAAATGATATGGGGATAGAAAGAGATAGAAATTCTTCAGAGAATTTAAAGCAGCTGGAATAACAGCAGAAACCATGAAAATCACCGTTGAATGTGTGGCTGCACTCCCAGAGAATTAGGCTTTATCTTCTTATCAGGACACAGTAGGGTAAATTTGCCTCTGATGCAACTACCAGAGGGATATTTTGGTCTAAAAATCCAATTAACGAATACCTCAAGGTGCTGAACATGTGTTGGAGAAGACAGCACAGGTGTTCCTGACAACGCCAAGGAAAGCAAGACTTGAGGCTATGACACCTTTTTTGCACCCTTACCTGACAAAGGTTTCCTTCAGCTTTAACTATTTTTAGAATAGCGGCAATGGGAATCCAGATGACGCAGAAGATGATCATGCACCAGCCAACGGCGGTTCCCCAGGCTGGATATAACACCGAGCCGTACGTGGGAGGTGAAAACGTGACCAAAGACCAGACCAAAATTGCCTATAAAAAAATGGCAAAATGCCTTAAATGCCTTAGAACAGTCGCATAGGAATTTGGACTTCCCCCCCCAGAAACGTGGCGGCATCAACAGCCCAATTGAACTGCATCTACAGCAATGCACACAGCATGGGCAACAAACAGGAGGAGTTGGAAGCCAGTGTGCAGCTGGAAAACTATGCTATAGTTGCCATCACAGAAACATGGTTTGATGACTCACAAAAACTTGAGTGCTGCAATGTATTGCTATGAAGTCTTCAGAAGGTATAGGCAGGGAAGGAGAGGCGGTGGGCTAGCCCTGTATGTTAGGGAGTATTATGACTGTCTAGATCTTGACAACAGTGATGAAATGGTGGAGCGTTCATGGGTAAGAATCAGGGGGAATGCCAACAAGGCAGATATCATAGTGGGAGTCTGTTATAGACCATCCAACCAGGATGAAAAGGCAGATGAAATAGTCTATAAGCAACTGGGAGAAGTCTCACAATCACTAGCCTTTGTTCTTGTGGATGACTTCAACTTACCAGATGTCTGCCAGAAATGCAATACAGCAGAGAGAAAACAGTCTAGGAGGTTCCTGGATTGTGTAGAAGATAACTTTTTGACACAGCTGGTGAGTGACACGACTAGGGAAGAGGCCCTGCTGTACCCGTTATTTGCGAACAGAGAAGGACTTGTAGATGATGTGATGGTTGGAGGCATAGCGGTCGTGAAATGATAGAGCTTTTGATTCTTGGAGAAGTAAGGAGGGGGGCGTCAGTAGAACTGCCACCTTGGACTTCCAGAGGGCAGCCTTTGGCCTGTTTAGGGGCCTGGTTGACAGAGTCCCTTGGGAGGCAGTCCTGAAGGGCAAAGGAGTCCAGGAAGGCTGGACATTCTTCAAGAACAAAATCTTAGAGATGCTGGAGCAAGCTGCCCCTATGTGCCAAAGGATGACCTGGTGGGGAAGAAGACTGGCCTGGCTGAACAGAAAGCTTTGGCTGGAACTCAGGGGGAAAAAAAAAGAGTTTATGAACTTTGGCAGAAGGGGCAGGTAACTCAAGAGGACTACAAAGATGTGAGGTTATGCAGAGAGGAAATTTGAAGGGCCAAAGCCCAACTAGAACTTAATCTGGCTACTGCAGTGAAAGGCAATAAAAAAAGGTTTCTGTAAATACATTAATGACAAAAGGAGGGCTAAGGAGAATCTCCATCCTTTATTGGATGTGGGGAAAAACATAGTGACAAAGGATGAGGAAAAGGTGGAGGTACTTAATGCCGCCTTTGCCTCGGTCTTTAATGAGAGTAAGACCCATTGTTCTCAGCATACCCAGCGTCCTGAGCTGGAAGACAGGGATGGGGAGCAGAATGAAGCCCCCATAATCCAAGGGGAAATGGTTAGCGACCTGCTACAACACTTAGACATACACAAGTCTATGGGGCTGGGTGGGATCCACCCAAGGGTACTGAGGGAGCTGATGGAAGTGCTCACCAAGACACTTTCAATCATTTGCCAGCAGTCCTGGTTAACTGGGGAGATCCCAGCTGACTGGAGATTAGAAAATGTGACGCCTATCTACAAGAAGAGCTGGAAGGAGGATCCATGGAACTACAGGCTTGTCAGGCTGACCTCAGTGCTGGGGAAGGTTATGGAGCAGATCATCTTGAGCACCATCACACGGCACCTACAGAACAACCAGGTGATCAGTCCCAGTCAGCATGGGTTTATGAAAGGCAGGTCCTGTTTGACTAACCTAATCGCCTTCTACGACAAGATGATCTGCTTTGTGGATAAGGAAAAGGCTGTGGATGTTGTTTACCTGGACTTTAGTAAAGCCTTTGACACCGTTTCTGACAGCATTCTCCTAGAGAAACTGGCTGCTCATGGCTTGGACGGGTGTACTCTTTGCTGGATAAAAAAACTGGCTGGATGGCTGGGTCAAAGAGTTGTGGCGAAGGGCATTAAATCCAGTTGGCAGCCGGTCACAACTGGTGTTCCCCAGGGCTCAGTATTGGGGCCAGTTCTGTTTAATATCTTTATTAATGATCTGGATGAGGGGATCAAGTGCATCTGTGTGAGTCAGCACAGGCAGGACGCAGGAACAACCACAAAACCATGGATGAAATGCAAAGTATAAATTTATTTTCATTACCTCACCAATCTTCCATTACTATCCCACATTCCACCCCCTCACTCAAGGGACTGCTTCCGCTGAGGCTGGCAAAGGTGGAGGTGTCCATTTGGGCTTGCGGGATGTTTTTTTTTACAGAGGCATGAAATAAATGCATATAGAAAAAGGAATAAAAATATCCCTACAATAATGCTTTGAATCACGTGTCCCATCTATTCTGTCAGGGAATTAAACCACTCAGCTAGCCAGGCACCACCAGTAGATTGTTTCATTTGATGCATTAAGTCCTGGAGATGTTGAATGTCATTCTCTACACTGGCTGATTCATCAGTGATGTTGAAGCAACACATACCTTTAAAAGCAGAGCAGTGTTTATGGTGTCAAAGAAGGAGATAGTCCACCGCCAGTTGATTTTGTAATGTTCCTTGGCGCACAGCCATTACCTACTTGGAAAGAAAACAACGAGGAACATTAACATCAAAATAACTTACCGTAGCATAATTCTGTAATACAGCTACTGGCTTTGGCATGCCGATGAAACATGTTGTCAAAATATCTGCAGCTGTTAATCCTCCCTCAATACAAAAGGCAGGTGAGTTAGTTACAGTAGAGGCCAACCAAATCCAAGTATTTACATGTTAATTTTGTGGAAATGTGTCCAGGGCACATGGTTGTAGTACAAAACTACAAAGCATGATGACCCAACCTATGATAAGGAAAACAGGAGTGTCATCTCCTTCCAGTAATGCATACACCATTGCTCCTTCAGCTAATATTACTCCAGGTTTGATAACCTGATATGGGGTAATTGCCCACAAAGGTTGAAGAGCTATGGCTTGCACTTTTTCAGACTGAACTTCAATTTGATGTTGGGTTCATGACACCAATAACACTGTTCCAATGCTATCTCCTCTAGATAAGGCACAAGTATTCATTGAAGATACTTGAAATACAAGAACTCAAGAATCTGGTATCAACAGGGGATGTAAAATAAGAGGAGAAGTTGGGGTACAGAACCATATGGCATTCTCAAGGGTTATTATATGAATCTTCACATCTAGGCTAATCGGTTGCGGTCCCACCATGCAGTCTGTCCATATAAGCAATTCCATTTCCCCTGTAGTTAATATTTTGGGAGAGATACCATCTGGAAGAATTTCAATCCTCACCATGTTTTGTACTGAAGGTGTTATAATATGATCATAGGGTGTTTGATTATGAATATTCCAGTTGTTTAACAAAAAAACCTGCTGTAATAAGATGTGAACTCCAATGTTGTAAAGTTTTAGTACTGGTTAGCTTCCTTAATTGTTCCTTCAGCATCCCATTCATTCTTTCAATCAAGCCATTAGCTTGGGGATGGTAGGCAGTGTGGAATATCCAATCTGTCACTAGCCCTTGAGGCCAATCTTGGACATTATGTCCACCAAAGTGTGTTCCTTGGTCACTTTGTATTTGTTGAGGAGGTTCATATTGATGAATAAGTTGTTCTAATGCTTCAACTGTGTTATGCTGATTAACATATTCGGTGGGTTTAGCAAAAAAGAGTCCTGACACTGTATCCACAGCAGTAAATACATATCGCCAGCCCCTCAACAGGAGCAGGGGGCCCGTGTAATTGACCTGCCAGGTATTCAAGGCCCACTGACCCTGTTTCATCTTTCCCCATGGCCTATATAATGCTGTGTACAAATAGTACAATTATGTGCACATGCTTTATAAATATGTAAAGGCAGAGGAGTTTGATTATGAGCAATGTCCCATGTGCACATGGTATGAGCTGAACGATGTCCACAAGCTATATGCACATTTATAGCTTGAGCACGTACTTTGGCAGAGGTCATATCATCTACTCCCCTATTATTTTGTTCAAGTGAATCATCTTTTCGATGAGCTGAGACATGCCTTAATTTAAAGGATACCTTTGTACTTTTTGCCAAATTTGTTGCCATATATCTGCCCCTCATATAGGGTATCTTTGAACATGCTAATCCTCTTGGGCCCAGTGGGGTAACCATGTTGTGAGGCTTTTGTATACAACCCAACTGTCAGTGTATAAGTAACGTGATGTGCCTTCCCTTCCTGGATAGCAAGTGATGCTGCAATCAATTCAGTCCACTGACTAGATGCTTGTACACCTGTTTGCCATAATATAATACCTGGAACTGGAGTATATGCAACTGGTCTCCATTGTCTTTGTCCAGTTGCCCTGTATGTTGCACTTCCATTGGTAAACGAGGCATCTTTTTTGTGCTTACTGTTTTTGTTTAATCTCCTCCACCACTTCAGGGAAGAGGTCACAGAAGTCTTTATCTTTTAAATTAAAAGCTAAGCTTTGTGCCGTGAGTTGTCTTTGTGAACTCTGATGTCTCTGTGCTGCCCAGTGTGGGGTTCTTTTCCACCATAAAACTAAGGCAGCCCATGAAGATCGTTGGGACTGGCCAAGCTAGATTCCATGTATTCAGGTGGAAATCAGTGATTGAAAGACCCAACCTTGTACTACACTTAAACCTTCCATTAGGTGTAATCATACAAATACTAAGAGGTTTAAAAAGAAATTCTTTAGGGAATATTATTTTCCCATGATAATAGCCACCTTCACAGGGAGTAATTTCTGGTCCCCATACAACATAGTGCCATTCAACGATATTAGATGGGAGGGGTTCTGCACAGATATAAGGCACTGGATCTTTCTTAACTCAAAGGTAGTCTTGTTTAAGGCTGTCTAGCTGTTGTTGGTGGTCTCTTATTACTGTTGTTGCTCATCTCTCCCTGCTAGAGCAGGCCCTCCACTGCCAGGACACCCCACCTGCCTGCAGCTGGAGGCCAAGGGAGGGAGGGAAGGAGGGATGATTATAAACATGCTTAAGTGACCTGCATTTCGGGTGTAGAAAAATACATATATAATTCTAATTGTTGTTTATCCTTGTGTGTTTAACAAGTAAAACATCTGTGTTTAGATAACATAGGCAGATGGTAGACTTAGAGGCACCCTATTGAACATGCTTGAGATTCCTGACCTGCTGTGGGAAAGATCAAAGCACAGTGGTAAACTACACCTGCGCAAATCCCTGGTAAACAGGCAAAAACAGCAGGGTTGGCAATCCTCTAGCATGGACAGAGCTCCATGGTACCTGCATTCCCTCTTCTGTGCCTCTGCCCAGGTGCTGTTTCAGGGATCCCCCAGTTGGTGAGTTAATGCAAATAAACTTACTTTTTGCATTTCATCTGTGGTTTTTTGGTTGTTCCTGTGTCCTGCCTGTGCTGATTCACACAGCACCCTCAGTAAGCTTGCAGATGACACCAAGTTGGGCAGGAGTGTTGATCTGCTTGAGGGAAGGAAGGCTTTATGGAGGGATCTGGACAGGCTGGATTGATGGGCTGAGGCCAGTTGTATGAGGTTCAACAAGGCCAAGTGCCGGGTCCTAAGCTTGGGTCACAACAACCCCATGCAGCACTACAGGCTTGGGGAAGAGTGGCTGGAAAGGTGCCTGGTGGAAAAGGACCTGGGGGTGTTGGTCGACAGCCAGCTGAATATTATCTGGCAGTGTGCCCAGGTGGCCAAGAAGGCCCATAGCATCCTGGCTTGCATCAGAAAGAGTGGGGCCAGCAGGACTGGGGAGTGATCATCACCCTGTACTCAGCACTGGTGAGGCTGCACCTTGAGTGCTGTGTTCAGTTTTGGGCCCCTCACTACAAGAAAGACATTGAGGTGCTGGAGCATGTCCAAAGAAGGGCAACAAAACTGGTGAAGGGTCTAGAGAACAAGTCCTGTGAGGAGCAGCTGAGGGAACTGAGGTTGTTTAGCCTGGAGAAAAGGAGGCTGAGGGGAAACCTTGTTCCTCTCTACAACAGCCTGAAAGGATATTGTAGTGAGGTGCGTGTTGGCCTCTTTTCCCAAGTAACAAGTAATAGGACGAGAGCAAATGGCCTCAAGTTGCACCAGGGGAGGTTTAGATTGGATATTAGGAAAAACTTCTTCACCGAAAGGGTTATCAAGCACTGGAACAGGCTGCCCAGGGAAGTGGTAGAGTCACCATCCCTGAAGGTATTTAAAAGACCTTTAGATGTGGCCCTTAGGGACAGGGTTTAGTGGTGGACTTGGCACTGTTAGGTTTATGGTTGGACTCTATGAACTTAAAGGTCTTTTCCAACCTAAATGATACTATGATTCTGTATCAAATGTGCAAACCTCTGAAAATCTCTGGGGAAATACTGACTCACATTAGAGTTACCAAAGTGCAGTGAACAACAGCATTTGCAGCCCAGGATTGCTAATTCCCCCGGTTCTGCTTCCGCACATGGTCCAGAGCATCTCAGCTTTCCCTGGACAAAGCACCCTGGTGGCAAACAAACATCCACAAACACAGCTATGATGATGAATTAGACATATTTGGTATACATATTTAGAATATGATGAGTAAATTCTGTTTCTTAATCTACATCTTCTGCATTAGCAGTGCGTACAGGGACAGGATCATGATCGATTACATTATTAAAGTGTTAATGTAATTGTAACTCTCTGAACCACATAACTGAAAATGTCTTCTAAGATTCATAAGTTTCATAAAATGAAGTTGAGATGCTTTATTTAACAAAAAGTTGATGCTTGCTTACGAGCTAAACAAAAATAATTTAGCTCAAAATTTGTAAATGCTGAAAGAATCAAATAGCCACACTCTGGCTCCTCCCTGCCACAGCAGACAGTGATGACAACTGTGGTATTGCCTCTGAGCAGCTCTTGCAGACATGCTGGACTTTCATCCTAGCAAGGCCTGCTCAGAAAGGTCTTGCTCTGGGATCAAGTGTTGCTCTCATTGCATCAGTCCCACTTGCTTTGGTTACTGATAATTTCAAGGGACTTTATCAGAAGGTTGAAGGGACCACTGGGTTTGAAATTCAGGCTGTGCCTTGCCCAGGAAATTAGCTTGGAAAGTTAGGTGGACCGGGAAGAGCACCTTTCACAATGGAAGCCTGGATTTTTTTGTTCTGGCTTATGCCAACATTAGTTCAGTTTTACCAAAAGCAGACATTGAGTGCAATATTTATTTTTGGTGGTTTATGTAAGCTTTTGGTGCTAACTAAGGAGCTGCAGCAGAGGCAGAAGTGGTTTGTCTGGGTCACGGTGTGAGAAGCACAAGTTGGAGAGCACATGGAAGTTCTCACTCCTGCAACCCTGTCCTGGTTTTCCTTATTCATTGGCACTGTGACAAGATTCATATCTCAAGAACCCACACATGTGAATGAATGGAAGCTCTTCTTCAGGGTTAGCACAGTAAGATTTAGAGTATTTGGCAACATACTCAGGATGTGGCCTTCAGAGATCATAGAAGGTATTGTTTGTGCTTAAGACTGCAAGGTCACCAAGCATGCTCTATCCCACCTACTCTAAAACTTAAATGAAATAGGATTAAACATTCAGGTTAAATGTAGAGAAACCCTGGAGCTTCCACAGAGGGCTGACTTAAATGTTCCTGATACGTACTGTAAGTTAATACAATAATGCCCATGTTCTTATCGCTGGTAGGTTTGGAAAGATGTGGCCACCCAGATATTCTACTCCCTGTCCATGGCATGGGGCGGGCTTATTGCTTTGTCATCGTACAATAAGTTCCACAACAACTGCTACTCGGATGCTATTTTAGTTTGTGTAACCAACTGCGTCACCAGCGTATTTGCTGGGTTTGCGATATTCTCCATCTTGGGACATATGGCGTTTGTGTCCGAGAGACCCGTCTCGGAGGTTGTGGACTCAGGTAAGCTGATCGTCACGCTGTCGGTATTGGGACTTGCTTTGACCAAGGCATGACAGTAACCTCCTTCCTTCCTCTGCTTCCCAGGATTTGATCTGGCATTTGTAGCCTACCCAGAAGCTCTCTCCAGGTTACCGGTTTCTCCTCTGTGGTCCTTCTTGTTTTTCTTCATGCTCCTGCTCTTGGGACTTGACTCTCAGTTTGCCACCATAGGTGAGTGGGGTTTTAAGTAACCCATGGCCTTTCCAATGAACATTGCCTTTCTTAATTGTGCTGCTCAAAACCCACACTTCTTCCTTTGCAGAAACGCTTACAACCACCATACAAGATATATATCCCAAAGTGATGAAAAAGTTAAGAATCCCTATAACCCTGGGCGTGTGCATATTGCTCTTCTTTCTTGGTCTTATCTGTGTTACTCAGGTAAGACATTCAATTCTTTTTTGGCTGTAGCTTTAGTTACGCTGCAAGCGATAAACTCAAGTCAAAATATCCTTTCCAACTGTTCCTGTTTGCATGGATTGATCTGAGAGAATCTTGAATTCTGCCAGTGTGCCTGGACATGCAAATAAGAAACTCCCAGAGGGAAGCTTTGAAGAACCCAAGGTTTTCGGTGATTATTGAACTGAGATGTGCTTTTAAACAGAAGGCCTGTACAGAGCCTGTGAACCATCAGCCTGATTTATTGCTCCTCGGTTCAGGAGATTCTTTGTGTAATCTCAAGCATACGCATACAGTCTGTCTGCAGTGCTGTGGGTACTGCTAATAGATGCCAATGGGATCTTTTTGTTCAGAACTGACTGCCAAACAGGACAGGATTTGAGAAACGGCCTATTCGCGTCAGAAAAACCTATTAGCTCACAAGCATCTGTAGATTGTATGATTACTTCTCCTGTGTGTGTGTCTCTGTGTGTGTGTGTGTGTGTGTGTGTACACGCATACATATATACACATACATAAAAGGAATTTTAAGTATACTGTGAAAACTTCTTGAGGCAATTGCTTTTAAGGATGTAAAGGTTCATTGCCATGACTCCACCTAGAAATGCAGATTTATCTATGCAATTAGACTGAGAATGTGAAGGAGACAATTGGAGTGAATAGACAGTTGTGTGGTCAAGCAAACATGATGGCAGGGAAGCTTGCAAAGATCTCAGAACACAAGAGTGTGAAAAGGCTTAAAGCTTGTTTCCTGCTCTGTGATCCTGCTATTGCATGCTGGTATTTAAAGCTGTGTTTAACCCACGTGGACAACTTGTGCGTGTAGGAGTATACAGGCCTACCAGAACTGATAACTGGTATAGCTGTTGCTGTAGCTCAGTGTTAAACCTTTGGCATCAGCTTTAATAGAGTAAGTTCCAAATTTACATTTTGCTCTCAGCTCTCTAGATATACTTTGCGTGCACATGTATCTTGTTATTAATATACAGATCGAGAGTATTTTGTCAGATGTGTTTTTCCACTTGACATAGAGATCTTTAAAGGAAATAATGTTCAGAAACATGGACTTAGCCTAGAGAACTGGGAACTTCAGAAACTCAGACTGGTGATTAGTTAGACTGGCTTGAGCAACGCAACTTGTTTTATTTGCATAAAGATGTTACTGGGACTGGGTACATTTTTACCTCTTTGTTTTTTTGTTCTACAGGCAGGAATTTACTGGGTTAACCTAATAGATCACTTTTGTGCTGGATGGGGAATCCTTATTGCAGCTGTCCTGGAGATAATAGGCATCATCTACATTTACGGTAAATTATTTGCCTTGAAAATCCATGATTTGACTATGCAATCCCAGGCAGAGTGTATATTAAACATTAATTACCGCAGTAAAGCATTTATAACTTAACTGGCTGAAAAGCTTTAATGGTTACCACCAAACCGGAGAAACTGCCCTTGACCGTTGCCTTTCTTCTATCCCTTGTGAGGCACCACACCTGCAAGGGAGGCACCTGCTTTACAGTGCACCCTACGCTGGTCTTTCAACAGGAGGAAACAGGTTCATTGAAGACATTGAAATGATGATTGGAAAGAAGAGCCGTTTGTTCTGGCTGTGGTGGAGAATGTGCTGGTTTTTCATTACTCCTGTGCTGTTAATGGTGAGTGCAGATGACTGGATTGTGTTAGTGTGACAGAACCTATTACTTTGATATTGAAGAGGTTTCCATGTGAAGATTCAGGGCTGAATGCCCAGGCCCTATGTATAAAGAGCGGGTATGGCTGTGCCAGTGAAGCAAACTACGTGCTATCTGTGCTTTCCGACACATACCGCTCCTCCTTGGGTCCTCTCCAGGTGAGGCTGGACCTTCAGGTCACTTGCTAGTGAGCTGGGTCTGCCCTCTGAGGAGACACACGGAGCAACCAGATTGTCCATCTTAGCAGCTGGATTATCTTCATTTCTGACTGGGAAAATGTTTTGAAAACCTAGATTTTTTCCCCTTTGAGGGGAATCCCATTTTCAGGACAGATTCCTGGCTTGGGTTTGTTCTTTGGATGTCCAGCTGTTGCCCTGTCTAAATGAGACCTTTTTATGTCCTGTTATGTGTGTCTCAGTTTTTCGTTACTCCGGCACTTCTAATTGTGAGTGGTGATGGTTGATTTATGTTACTATGAGAGAATCCATTAACATCCCAAATCCAGGAGCAGTACCAAGTCACTCTGGCCAGCATATTGCCTTTAATCTGTCCAGACTACAGTTTAGAAAATGCTGCCCCTAAAACATCTTATTTCTGCAGCAATATTTGCCAACAGTTGATCTCAGATTCTTTCCCATCTGCCTGTAAATAGCGGAACATGGGAACATATAAAACATCCAGAGAAAGGTACTGGGCTCATCCAGCAACTTGCATGTTCTCCAACATGAGATTTCAACAGAACCTAGAGATCACGTTCTTTTTAAGCAGAGATGTACCTAAAGTGTTAGGGTGCGTATCAGTGTTGTCTTTCAGCCCTGTCCTTCAGTCTTACTGCTTGGCTGTGACTGGACACCAAATCCTGCCCAACCGTTCTTGCACTCAGAAAGCAAAAGGGAAATGTGCCGAATTTGTAGATGGCCCCTTTTTTTAACCAACTTGGAAATACGGTGCAAGTTCAAGTTAGCTGGACAACTGCTTTTCTCTCTTAATCTCTTCGCCATTTTTTATAGGCAATTTTGGTCTGGTCTTTGGTCACGTTTTCACCTCCCACGTACGGCTCGGTGTTATATCCAGCCTGGGGAACCGCCGTTGGCTGGTGCATGATCATCTTCTGCGTCATCTGGATTCCCATTGCCGCTATTCTAAAAATAGTTAAAGCTGAAGGAAACCTTTGTCAGGTAAGGGTGCAAAAAAGGTGTCATAGCCTCAAGTCTTGCTTTCCTTGGCGTTGTCAGGAACACCTGTGCTGTCTTCTCCAACACATGTTCAGCACCTTGAGGTATTCGTTAATTGGATTTTTAGACCAAAATATCCCTCTGGTAGTTGCATCAGAGGCAAATTTACCCTACTGTGTCCTGATAAGAAGATAAAGCCTAATTCTCTGGGAGTGCAGCCACACATTCAACGGTGATTTTCATGGTTTCTGCTGTTATTCCAGCTGCTTTAAATTCTCTGAAGAATTTCTATCTCTTTCTATCCCCATATCATTTTCTGGAGTTTTGCCTCCCATTCCTCACAGAAACGAGCCAGTGCAAGATCTGATGTATGCTCTTCTTGCCAAGCTTTGCCAGAGTCCTGTTGGTCACAGCTTTCCCGGCTTGTTTGACTTCAGTGTCCAGAATCCACTGAACCCAAGGACATTTGGAATGATTTTTAGTAACTTTAGCTAAACAGGAGTGAAAGGAAAACTCTTGGAAAGAGAAAAGTAGAAGTGGAAAAGAAGTACATTTCCTGTGGATTGGCTCAAAACACAAGTATGTTTTCAGTCAGGAAAGAGAGCACAGACGTGTGCAGTTCCAAAATGCCACATCCGTAATGCGGAAACACTTTAAAAGCGGTATTTCGGCTGGCGTTTGTATAGGTATGTAAAGCCATAAGTTAGGGGCCGAGCTTATGAAAGCAAATGTAAAACCCCAAAGTTATTTCTTTTGCAGAGGCTGTTCATAGGCGTGATGTCAGATTTAAAAAAGAAGAAGTCTTTAATGTCATTTCTACCCCGTCATCTCTTTGCAAGAGGACATTTTGCAGCCGGGGCTGCGTGGCGGTGCGCTGACCAGCAGAGAGCAGCGTGCGCCCGTGTCTTCTGCTGCGCTCCCAGCACCCGGGGAGCGGGGGCCTGCGAGGGGTCGGCACAAGCCCCCGGCCCAGCCCGACTCTGCCCGGGATGCTGGCCCGCTCGCTCGCTGCTCGCTGTTCCGTGGCCCTGGAGATTGCATTGGAAAGCAGCGGCTGTGAAGCTGAGTCATTTGGCACTCGCTCCCACCTGGCTGGTGGCTGTTGAACAGTGTCGGAGCTTTGAATCAGACTGGCCCTATCGAAAGGTCTTTTTTATCCAGACCCAGATGTGTGAAGAAGAGAGCTGGTGCTCCCGTTGAACTCCTGCGCGGCTGCAAGCCGAGCCTCACGGTAGCAATATGGTTGCCCTGTGAAAGCCACTCTGGCCTCTGCAGGCTGGAGTTGACCACGGGTCATCTCGGCAGACCGGTTGTCCCAGTGAGTGGACCTTTCCAGCCCCACGTCACAATTCCGTCACACTTTGTGCACCCCCACTCCCAAGTCCCCAGAGCTCCCCTGAGCCTCACGCTGTTCTCGTTCTCCATGCCTGTGGGTGATGTGGCCCTGCTGAGGTGTCCCCTTCCTGCCTTTGTTGTTTAGTTTTTTGTAGGAAGCAGCAGCACAGACCCAGAAGCAGCATGCGTGTTTGCAAGTGAAGGCTTTATTTTCTTGTTTCAGCTCTAAATCTAATTGTCCATCATTTTGTGGGCCTATGGCAGGGCTTTGTGTCATTGCTTGGCTTCAGGTCCATGGCCGTGGCTTGTTTGCTGCGGGCACCGTGGCACCGCAGGCCAGCTCTGAGGGATGGCGCATCTGCCACGCAGTCGTAGCGCAACTCTTTGGAGAGGGATGAAGGAGAAGCGAGAGGTACCAGGGTGTGAGCAGAGCTGACTTGCTGGGGAGCTGCACAGGAGTGAGGAGGTGATTGCACAGCCCATCTGCTGAGGGCAAGATCACATATTTCCTGTGAGTCACCTTCTGAAGGGGTTGGGAATGCTCCACAAAGGCTGGTGCAGCAGAAGATCCCGGAACGTTCAAATTGAAACTGGTCTTGAAACAAATTAATGTCTGCTGGCCCCAAAGAAGTTACTGGGGCAAAAGGGTTTACATTGCTGGAAGAACCTTGGAAGAACCTGGCTTCAGTGATTTCGGTGACGTTTGCTTTTTTGTCCAAATGGTCTTTCTTTTGGAAGGTTAGTAAATACAGACTACCAAGTACTGAAGAAGAAAAATATTGCAGTTTAAGAAACACCTCTTGAAATTTAGAAAATTATTTTCTCGGTCTGAGCTGCTTTGGAAGGGAGGTGAGGGGGAAGTGGACTTTTTGACTTCTTGATTTGGAATGAGGAAATTATTGTTACAACTGTCTGAAGGATGACAAAAATCTTTTCCAATGTAGCGCTGTGATGCAAATAAGGCAAATGCTGACGGGACCCTTTAAAGAAAAAACCATGTTACCCTAATGATGTCAGTTATTGTTTAAAAGTTAGCGTTTGGCCATCCCTGAAGGGGATTTGGGGAGCCAATATCTAACCTCAGGTTCCTGTGAGTCCCAGGAAGGCTCCAGATCCTCTGTGTAGATTAGCCTTTTGGGTAGACGATATAGGGGAGGGGAAGAAATGAACTGAAATCTATGGGCTGTACGTAAATGGCATCTGATGAAAGGAATGAGGAAAGAAGGCTATATATAGCATCGATTGTTCCCGTGTAAGTATTTTTCATTGATTTTTGTAAATTACTTGTCTGTAAAAAGGGGGGGTAACTGGGTATCTGAGCCTGTACAGGGCAGCAGACCAGCTCTGGTCCTGGCTCTGGTTCTCCCTGTCCTCTCTCTTGCCCCGGTGGGGGAGTCTCTCACTCTGCTCAGTGATGCAGAGGGAGATGAAATACGTGTGGTCAGAACTGGATGTGGGGAGAGATTTTCCACCGCGGTGAACGGACCTGGTTCATCAACTCATGCTGACTGCAGCTGCAGTTTCATGTGGAGCCTTTTGGCCAGATGCAGTTTCAGAGGTCCGTGTTCCCACCTCCCCTCCAGCTCTGGTCCTGGTGCCTGGTTAGCAATACCGTTGAGCTTGTCGCTATGCGAGAAGGAACGACCTTCCTCTACACTGGTTTGGTGTGATGATCGGTTTAAAAAACAAAAAATGAACAGTGCTGGTAGTTTTTGTCACAGGATCATTTAGTAGATCCCCTGAAGGCTAGAGCCATAGAAATCAGATGACTCAGAGACAGCAGCATCTGACCAGGCAGGGGAGGAGGTGATGTGGGACTGAGAAGCTATGGTGAAGGGAAGATGGAGCAGTGGGTTAAACTGGATCTTCCACCGAAGGAAATGCCGTGGGAAATGGCAGCCTTACCTGAGCTGACTCTGCTCGATCAAAGTCAGGCTGACTGATAGCACAGCCATAGCTGCTAAAAGAAGGTTTTCTTCCTCAATAAAACAATCTCAAGAAGGCTAGAGATAAATTTCTTGAAGTGATTTATCCGTGCATGATAACTAACTCAGCCCACTACGAAAGTGTAAAGCTGCACCTCAGTGAAGCATGGAGTCAGCGTGGAGGTGAAATGTGCACGTGCATCTCGAATGTGATGTGCTGCTACCTCAGCCCAAAAGTCAAAGCAGAACTGAAGAGGTACACTGAAAGCACCAAAAGACAGCCTGAGCGTTGGAATAGGCTCTGCTCAGCAAGCAAGTAAAAGGAACAAGGATTTTGCTTTGCAAAAATCAGGGCTGTGGAGCAGAGCCAATAGCCATCTATGGAAATCACAAGGGGACTGACGAAGGGGACTAAGGAATGGCTATTCCCTACCTGTAATAGTTTTAGAACCAGAGAAAAGATGGGAACTTCCCAGGTGGCAGCTTTAAAGTGAAAGGCGGAGTGTTTTGTCCCATGCTCAGCCCAGCGCTGGAGCTCCTTGCCAAAAGGTGTTGGTACTAAACGGTTGCATGGCTTCAAAATCTTTCAGGAAAACTAAGGAAAAAAGCCCCAAAACTCAACAAGACACTACCTCTGGTTCAGGAGACTTTGAGAATGCAAGGAAAGTGGGTCTGTAGTGCTTCTACTGCTCTTACGCTCCGACCCTGGGTGTCTATGCCAGGCTGGTACCAGAGACAAGGTGCTGGCCTGGCCTGAGCTTTTGGTTTGATCTCATACAGCTGTCCTGGAGAGCAAACCTTGAACTATATGTGATTCATATTTGCAAATTTTAACTCATTTACAAGAAAATGCAGATTGCTGCCAAGAGAAACCTACCGAATTCTCTCTCTCTCTCTTGCGCGTGCTCTGCCAGGCACAAACGGATTCATGTTCCACAGAGCCTGAACGCAGTTTCATCTGGACATCTGCCTGTAGTGCACAGTCTCCTGAGTTCCAGACTTGCATTATTTCTCTTCAAGCAATCAGGAAGACAGAACTTCTTCTGGTGCAGACTCTCTTACTATGACCAAAATACAGGGAAAGCTTGACTAGCTCTGCTGGGCAGAGGGTATTTTTTTCAAGAAACACGTTAAAAACATTCCAATGAGCATTTCTGCATGGGCCGTAAAGTTTCTGGCAAGCTTTGGCCAGTCTGCTCCCCTTGGACAGTGATATAAGAGCCTGGATGATACAGGATGGAGCTGGTTCCCATCACCTGGCTGCCTGGCTGGGTAAAGCTTGCGGCTGCGCAGTGCCCACGGCTGGCCGCAGCCTTTGGCTGGGTGAGAACTGACCATGCTGCTGTGGGAGACCTGAAATCATGCAGCTGGATTCCAAACCCTGGGGCTGATCGTACACCCCTGCCCCAAATCTCCAGAGAGTCAGTTTGGTGCCACCAAAGGAGACCTGTCTGCTTGTGCTGGGACGATGCTCCAGGCATTAAGATGCCGGGCAACCGTACATTCAATTTTGGAGATGCAGACTTTGATTAAATCCAGGATTTACAAAATAAAATCAAAAAGAATGGGAATCTAGGGGGAAAGGCACAAGCAAGGAGAACTGTCAGCAACCTGTGACCCAGCAGAATCGGACTTTCCAGCCCCTCTCTCAGAGTTTCAGCAGGGCTAACTTCATTAAAAGAACTAAAAGACACAGGCCTCGATAGAGAAGCATCTCCATCTGCTCTGAGAGCTGTGCTCCTCTGGAGCTCTGCAAATGCTAACGGATACGTACTGCGATCTGCACTTCCACCAGCCAGAGTACTTTCTGAAGACCTTGGCTGTCCAGCGGCATTGTCCCACAGAGGTTTAACAGGTGCTCCTTCTGCACCCCAAACCCATACAGAACTGGCTAGTGTTACACTTCATCTACTAGGTGTAATTTTCCAATTTCAAAGCTTATACTTTTATGAAATATGAATGCACGTTGAATTTCTCCTTCATTTCACCTTCCTGAGGGCCACCGATGGTGCTTGACATGTGCCTCCGCTCTGTGTGTATGTGTGTATGTGTGCGTGCGCTGGAGTGTTACCAATGTGGATGGAAGAGGCAAACCAGCCTTGTTCTCGGTGGCTTTCTGTCACAGGCTGGGCTGCAGGCATCCAGGCCCCTGCATTGCTGCCTGGTGCACTAGCCTGCAAATCGCTGCAGGAGCAGGGGTTGCTCTGCTCCTGCTGAACCCCAGTGCTGCCTCTCAGTACTCCCACTCAGCTGACACTGGGGATTATTTTTTTCTTTGGTCAGTTTTAGTTTTATAAAGAATGTGTGAGACATTTTCTTCTTTTGAGCCAAGAGGCTATCTTCAATACAGAGAACCAAGATATTTCTACGTTTCAACTCCATTGCAGCAACATGGTCATATTGACTCCAGTTGGCGACGACAGCATTGCTTAGTGGCTCCAGTGCAAACAGAGGCCCGGGCACAGACTTTAGAGTTGGTTGCAACAGTAGAGTCGTCTTGTCATTCTGGAAGTGATGAATGGTTTAGGCACAGTAGGCAGGAAAATAAAACCTGTCACTGGAAGACAGATGAGGGCAGCGTTTCCCTGTAATGTCAGCCCATGCCTGTTCCTCTTTGAATAGGTTTTCATCCTACGTTGGCTGCTAGTGTGTAAGCTCCTTCCAGAGGAGCCTTGCCAAGTGTTCTGGTTCTTCATATGAAATCTGGGGGCCACGTTGCTTGTGAGGTCTGCAAAAGTATAGAAAAAACAGAGGTAGTCTTTGCAACTCTGAGAACTCATTTACGTTAAAGAGGTTTGCTCCCCTTTTGTAATGGTTTCTTGAGCATTGCTTGGTTTTACTTTGTTGATTTTTTTAAATTTTTTTTTAGTAATTGTGTACAGTGAATGGTGTATTAGCTGTTTCCCTGGGTTTTTAAAGGGAGGAATGGCCACAGTAGCCAATGGGCAACTGTGTTGAGGAAACAAAGGTGCCACAGAAGCGGGCAAAGTTCCTGCTATTGTGTTTTTCCGTGTTGATGCTGTTGCCTCTTCCTCTGTTCATGTCTTCCTTGTGTCATGACCAGGCCCAGGATGATGTTTAACTGCCAGGACAGTCTGGGAAGTCTCCAGCTGGTACTGTTGGTCCTGGAAGGCTTTCCTGAAAGAGCCAACTCTGGCCCTTGCACCTATCACCAGTGTATGCAGACCATGTGGCAGATCCCCTATTATTCCTGGGATATTTAGAGTTCAGTTCACTCCCCTGGGCCAGATAGCAGGCACAGCGTTCCCACAGCTGGGGTTACTCAGTAAGACCAAGCCAGCAGTGGCTAAAACCCTCTCTCATCTCGCTGCAGTGGTGCAATGGATGAGTTCATATTTTACTGATTCTCTGGTCCTGCTTAGCATGCGGCAGCACCGAGCCGGCACTCCTCCCGCTCATCCGGAGTGCTAAGATTCATTAGCCTGCATCTATCAGCTCTTGCCAGGGAAATGGTGAATAATGAGGCCTGGTTCAGGTAATGAAATGATCTCCCTCTCCCATCTGATCACATTGCTGCTTATTATTTCCTCGGTGTGTTATTTTGCTTCCCTGGAAACTTGTTTTGTAAACACTGACTGTGCAGTTATGGTTGAAAGTCAAACCTCCCAGCAGTGCTGCAGGAGCCTGGTGAGCCATGTGGCCTGGCTGTTTGTGCTACCACATGTGCTTCATCAGCTAATGTGAGGATGGAGACAGCCCTGCTCCTTTGCTGGAAGGTACAAGGAACAGCACCAGGAAAGGTGCAGCCCTTGGCATCCATCATGAGCACCTTATACCCATTGTTCAGGTATCAGTGCTGTGATTTACCCTGCCTAACTGCCCTTCTTCTCTGGCATTCAGTTTCTCAGGGAGATCTCTACCAAGATTCCTCTCCATTTGTAATTTGTTAGCCAAGGAAAAGACTCATTCCCCTCATTTCTTCCTTTATTCCTTTTCTTCTAGAGTAACTTGCTTGAGGAACCAGAGCAGTGCAGGCTATTCCAGATATCTCATATGAGGACACAAAAACTGTTTCCTTTCTAGTGGAATGACTTTGCTTGTACATTGTAGTATCTCATCTGCTTTTTCCATGGCAGCATCCACCTGGCAGCCTGCAGTCACCCTAAGTTAAACAAATGTATCCAGAAATCCTCATCCTTAGGACCAAAATGTTGACCTTGCACTTGCACTGTGTGGTCTTTGTCCCATTTCTACAACACAGGCCCTTGAGGTCATCCAGTTTTCCTAGATGATCTTCTCGCCAATCTCCGTGTGATCTTGGTGACACACCATCCCCACTTTAGCCACTTCCTTCTCCAACTTATCTCTTTTTTAAGAATCTCCAGTTCTCCAAGCATAGTATTTGTACCTGTGATAATAGCATATTTCCTTACATTCTGTGTGGTATCCAAATATTTTGATGGTTCTAGTATTTTGTACCAGCCATGGAAACTGGTTTGCTGCTAGGTGACTGTAAAAGTGAGATTTGGTAAATAATTATTAGAAAACTTATACTAACACTATGATTTAAACAATAGACAAAAGTACAGCCAAGCAATTAACTAGTAGAGGTAGTTACTCATAAGTTTTGCAGTTCTTTGCTCTTATGACTAGATGTTCCTGTATGCTAGATGAGAACAATGTTGAAACTGACCACATGTGATTGAAACTGCATTAAGCTTCAAGATCAAAGAACAAGGACAAGAATAAAGACTTCAAGGACAGCCAACAAGAACTTCAAATAGGTCGGTGGTCGTAAAAGCAGCCCTTCGACTCAAATGGATCCTTCGTTGCACATGATTGGATATAGGCAGTACTATGATAATCAATTATAATCATTTTTATGTATATGTATACTAATCTGATTAATGTGCAATTAGTTATTCTATATAAGCTGTTTGAGCTAAAGCTGTGATATGCACGCTAGGTGGAACTATCCCCCGTGCATCCAGCACTGCAATAAAGAATGCTTGCTTTCTAAAACTCCAAAATGACTCTTAGAGAGTTTCTTCGTCCGGCTTTTTGGTATCAGTGAGAGATGTTTTACTGAAGTCTAAGCAAATGAGAGCTGCCCACCTAATGTGGGTAGCACACTGGAAACATGTCGTGTACCTATTATAAGCTTTATTCTTGAACAAATTCCTCTTTCAGTAAGACAGCGCATTGCAATGGCTTTGCCTATGTGCTTCCATGACATACAAAGTGCAGAAAATGCAGGACAGCTTTGTGTTATTGTTGAAGAAGTAAAGTCCTATTTATGTAGGATGTAATTTCTTTTTCTGCAGCTCCTCGTCCCCCTGTAATCATGATATAGCTTCCCAGGATGAGTCTCTCATTTCCCTCCTTCTCATTATCACTTTACCATACTACGCAGGTGCACCAGTAACTGCCTGGGACCCCTGTGCAAGGCACTGTCCAAACAAGGAGAAAAGGAATCACCAGCCCAAGTCTAAGCCCTACAGTAGTATGCATGAGCCGGTCCCTAAGAGTGCAGGCAGATATAGCCAGTGGTTTGAACAAAGGCACCAAGACAACACTGTTTCACCAAAGCCTCTGGACCACTATGCAAAGCCCTGTGTGACATTTTTCACTCTCCTGCCCTCTCCACGCTGCACCTGGGGGACTGTACATCTTTTAGGAGATGCATTTCCCTGATGGTCCCTTTGGTTACATAAAAGCTGCTGCAAATAAGTCTCATCGTCCAGGTAGCTTGTGTCTCACCCAGGAGTGTTTGGAAGAGTTTCATGTCCCTGTAGAGGGATTGTCAAGACACAGCTCATAAATTTGAGGAGGCACCTGGCCCTGTTATGGACTACTGTGGTGTGCATTGCTGGGACAAACTGTCCCCAGGGTAGTGCCTCCCCCTGTGTTACCCAGGATATGTTTGCTCCTGTATTGATTGCATACATCTTCAGCCAGTCACTAAAAGGGGAAATTTGACCCCACAGTGCAGGGGCTCATAACGATCTTGGCAGGTTTATTGGCCTGATCGATGGTATGTGACTTCTCCACCAGAGCTGAAAAAAAATGTAAGTCATCCTTATATTAAAACAAGTGTGGGGAAAAGATGTTTCCACAAATAATTGTTCAATCTTTTAAAATTAGATTTCTTTTTTCCCTAAACTATTGACTAATGGACTGAGGAATTTCTAAAAGACAATGCCATTTTTCTCAGGAAAGAAAATCATTAAGTGACAAGTGAACAACAAGTCTGTCCTTGTCAGTGTGTTTCTCAGGCTCAGCTGGGGAAACAGGTGTGGAAAAGGTTTAAATTAAATGGTTCTCCAAACTCAGAGTCAAAATGTAAATTGTTAGGATTCTGACGCTTTTGTTTTCCTTTCAGGGTTTTGCACATTTTTGCTCTACGGTCCAATTGTGCATTATTCCAGAAATCAGTGGCCTGGTGCAAAGCTCATCAATGCATTAATTTCCTTGATTGTAAAAGCTGCAACTTCATCACAACACCCTGAATACCTTGGAAGATTTCCTGTGGGTCCTAGGATCTTTGCTGCTTACATCTGGCTGCTCCTCTATGATCAAGGTGGGCTTAAGCAGCCACCCCACATTTCTGCCTGTCAGTAGGCAGCTGCTGCATGTGCCAAGTCACCCTGTGCTTGAGGTGACATGCCATTTCCTTGCCTCTGTATGATCATCCCAAACCCTGGGAAAGGTCATGCTGGGGCTTTGCCAGAGCAATGACTAACTTTTGTTTTGCTGCCCTGAGCTTTGTCCTTCTGACACCAGCTGTTATAAGCCTGCACTTTGTACCAAGGGCACATCAGACTCATCCCAAGTCCCTTTTTAGTATTTGTTTGCAGACGTTAGTGACTCTAGGTCCAGTTTACAAGCTCCCCTGAATTTGACTGCTATTAAGACAATTCATAACCTCATTCCTGTGTCCAACAAATATTCTATTGCATCTTAGCTAAAAACCTGGAGCCGATGTAAGGGAACGAAGCAAGTGTGGATTATGGGTCCTCTTGGCTACAGCAGTGTCCCTTGTTTGTAGGCATTTCCATTACCATCAGGAGAGGTAGGAGTGGGTTCTCATGCTTCTTAATGGCAAAGATGAATCTTCCTAGATAAGGATCATTTGGAGATTCTTATCCTTGCAATGCTGGCCACTTTTCCTCAGACCCAACACACTCAGGACCAAATCCTGCTCATTTTTGTATTAGTGGCAGAGAGCAGCTCAGATATTTTTCACCTGGGGGAAATGACTGCCCCTGTTGTAGAACATACCAAGTGTGTTACATCACTTGCATTTGCCTATTAAGGGACTGATGCCAAAAGATTCATATGGTGTAAATAAGGCAAGATTTACCCAAGTCAGTGGTGTTTGTGTGGTTTTTGGTTTTGTTTTGGGTTTGTTTTTTTTTTTAGTAGTAGTGTGGTTTACTATCTTATTTATGGTTGCTAGGTAAGATTTTTCAAATGGTGGTGACAGCAGCAAATTTGGAGGAATAAGGATAATATTGGTAGAAAATGCAGGACCTTTCACTAACTGGATAGGGGAATCCTGATTTCATTTTTTAAAGCAAAGCTGAAGTTTACCCAGAAAGAGGGGAGGGACTCCTTCATTGTCACTGCTCTCTTTTAGCAGATGCCTTGTTTTATTGATTACACTCAAGATTATAAAAAAAATGAATCTGAGTGTCCTGAGGTGATTAAAGCCTCATGCTGCTGCTTTTCAGAGCTCTTTAGAAACCCTCTGAGTCTGGTTTTGCTGTAAAATGCTGTGACTGTTCCCTTGATTTGACTTGACCATGGTGAGAAATAGCTAAGGAGTTTTTAGTTTCTTGGGATTTGCATTTGAGTTTCCTTAGGGTAGATGATTTCCTGATATGGGGAGGATGTGACTCACCTCCTGGAGACAACTGAAGCCCTGGGAGTGCTGCTCCCTGGGGACTCTGGAGAGGAGGGATGGGCTCTTGGGCTGAGACTCTGCAGGTAAGTGAGATTTTTCAAAGCAATTCATTGCTCTTGCTGTATTAAATTGCGCTGCTGGAGAATACACAGTTGTGTGGAGGAATATTTCCCGACTCACTTAGAATTTCATGAGCCATGAGTCTGTCCAGGATTGCTTGTTTATCTCATCTAGGAACCAAGACAGCTCTGCTGCATATTTAATTAGATGGGGGGAAGGCAAAGAATTTTAAGATAATCTTATCTTCTGCTCCTTCTCACAGCCCTCATGTAAAAAGTTTGCATGGCATGCAAAACGGAGCCTTATGGTAAGCCTTTTGGTTCTGAGGACACTGCACATGAAAACAGCTTTACAGAGTAATACCTTTTTCAGCTGAATACTCCTATGAATCCCTTTGTGTATATGACTAAAAAAAATTGTTGTGCAATCTTATGAAAATTAACCAGGAGACATAAAGAGATGTGTGGGAACCTGGGGCTTCTGGAGGAATAAACTTTTTCATTCCTGTGGCTGTTGAAAGGAGAAGAAGAACAGGTGAAGAGAACCCGAGTCCAAGTTTCTCATTGCTGCAATAGGCTGATAATAATCAGAATTAAGGTACTGGGAATGACAGTGTAAAGTCAGTCAGAAACCAAAGTGCAATAGAATTTTACGAAGAGCAATGGATTTTATATTGTGGCCTTTCAGTTCCAGTTCTACAAGGGGTTTTGTGTACATTTAGGGAGGGGATGATGACTGGCTGCTAGTCCTTGCTGCAGAGTCAGCTGCAAGAGCAGAGTCTGAGGTGGCAGAAGGGGTGTGAAGGTGATGGAGAACCGGGATGGTGTCCTGTGAAGTTTTGTGTTTAGTTTTCAATCTTCAGTGTTGGCACCAGTGTGCAGCAAGTGTTAAAACTATGTATCACTCTCACACAAAAACCAGAAATGTCAAGAGCCTGCACCACCACCACAGCTGGGAACCATCTTATGCTCTCTCTGAGCTAACTTGCTCCTTTGTAACTCAAAACCCTTCAGATCTGTGTTCTCCCCTTTCAGCAAGGGTCAGAGGAAATCTGGGGGACGTCTGGACAGCTAGTCTGTGTGTGAGTTGTTATCTGTACTGTCCAGGGCTTGCTGAGGAGCTGGGGTCCTGCTCTCCTCCTGACAGAAGGATGTGGGAGGAGGATAAGACGGTGCTTTAAGCCTTGTTTTGCTAATTCCACATCTCTAAACATCCCTGTCTGTGAGCTTAATGGTTATGAAATAATGGTTGCACTCTTCTAAGAAGTCACTGATGGGTATGAAGTGATAGCTTGGTGAGAGGAGTGAGTGGATAAGCCTCATGGGGATGTTTTGTAACCTGGGGGGGAGAGGGGAATGTGCATGCACTGGGCTAGGCACAAAACATCTCTAAGGAAGACAAAGGCCATCGGGCTACACGCAAGGCTGCCTTGGTCCAAGAGCATTCTGCATCTCTCTGCTGTTCGGGAAGGGATTCAAGATGCTCTGGGCCAGAGAGAGATCCATGGTGCACAAGGGAAAGCTTGATTTCCTAACACAGTGGTGTATATAGCTTTTTACTAGCTTTCATGCACTGCAGTAAAACTCACCCCGGCATTAAGCATTCACGGTGCCAGAGAAATGAGTAAAATTCAGGAACAAGTAACTGCCTTTGTGGTTTCATGAGGACCTCTGTGTCTTTGACTTCTAAATGCTGGCATAATAAATCTTGAAGTGCTTTTTTTGCTCACAGCAGGTGTGATTAATACAGCTGTTAGCTGGTGTGTCTTCTAGAGGAAACAATTGGCAACCCCTAGGTGGATAAGCACTGGAGGCCTGAAAACCCCACGATTTTCTCTGCATTTGAGAAACTAAGACATAAAATAAAAATGTTCTTTTTTTTCTTTTTTTTTCTTCCCTCTTCAAATCCATAATCAGACATGACGTAAGGACAGCCACTTCTCCAATAAGCATTTTGGAGAGTGCCTGTTAAAGTGAAAATGCTCTAATGCTGTGCACAGCTGCAGCTCCTGTGGGGTCAGGCAGCTCTAAGTGCAATGTGAGCATCATGGCAGCACATCCCATCCACTGCCACCCAGAGCCTTCTGCCCACCTGGCTTGGGGAGTGAGGGATGTCCAGGTGTACATTGCCTCTTTTCCACTCAGCAGCTCTTCTGCAGGGTGAGAAGGGACCCTGCAGGGTTGCTCAGGGATGCTGAGCCTTGTAAACTTTGTGCTATAAATGCACCTTTCCTCCTCCTCATGCCTGTCTCACCCCAGGGAAATCCTGAGCAGGACACAAATATCCTCGGTGACTTTACCAGGTTTCCCTTCTGCTTCTTCCAGCATAATCACATCCACTGACTTCTGCTTGTTAACAGGTCTTGTTTGCAGCTGGAAGCTCAAGCCACCATTTATTTTCTGTATGGGTTTGTAGTCTGGAAATGGATCTAATTTGCTTTACCAAATTACTAGCAAATTAAGCTAAACACATTGTGTTGTGTCCGGATGCATTGTGGAGCTTTCATGAAAGAGGAAAAACCACGTTTGTCGTTGCTGCGAGGTTCTTCTTTCCTCGGTATCAATAACTTTGTGTTCTCAAAAAATACAAAATGTCTCTATAAATGGTAGAATTTTTCCTTGGGGCCAGGAGAAGGGTAGCTTGAGCTGCACGTGTCTCAGATCTTTCATCCTCTCAGCCCTTAAAGAATATCCTTGCCAACATCCTGAGCTCTATTCCCTTGCAGTTCCTCCCCTTGCTCTTAGACACACTTTGATTATCTGCAATATTGCATTTGATAGTATAACTAAATAGTTCTGAAAATTTTCCTTTTGGCAACTGCTTCTTCCCTTTCAAATGGATTTTTTTTCCCTACTTGTAAATCAGCTTTAGAGCCTTGTATGTCTAAGGACAGTAAATACCCCACTGCTCCAAATGAGACAAGTATTTTGCATTTCCATTTCCTGACCCATCAAAGAGAATTTTGTGCAAAACGCAGGAGAAATGTCGAAGTGATAAAATAGCATTGTTTTCTGGTTCATTGTCTGGTTAGAACAGCTGATGTTATGGAAAATACCCAGCACTATCCAGACTTTGTGGAAGTTGAATTCAAAGAGGGCAAATACTTTATAGGTACTGCTACATTTTGGTGACAATTTCACTGACTGACAAATACTGCATCACCTGAGGTTTTTGACATAATTTCTTAGTTTACTGATTCAAACTGAAATATGTCTGAAATATATTTCTTTGCCAGGAAAGTTTGCAGTCTGGATGTGGGATGGACTCCCCATCTGCATTTATAGCCACAAACATCAGCTTTAGTTTCCTTCTGCCAAACCACATTTATTCTGAGATAGGGAAAATGCTGCTCCTCTTCAAAAAGTCTGTTTAACGCAACTGATTTGCAAGATTATTTTTTAGCTGAGAACAATTAAGAACTCTAACAGCTTAACCGGCTGTGATAATTAGCAGTCACTAGGCCTATCTTTGGGGAAATACAGCATGCTGTCCTATTTTAGTCCTACCATAGTAAGGACTGAGAAAATAATGTAGACACTCAGCTCTCCTGAGCAGCTCCTTGGGACGGAGAGCCTGGGGCAGAGCCCAGGCTGGGCGTGAGCTGCTGCAGCGGTGATCTCTGCCTGCCTAGCTCATAAGGTGTGTCGTTTTGGTAAACACGGGTGATAAATTTAACTAGTCATCATGACGCAAGCAAAAACGGTTGGCAGCCAGGGTGGAAATGCATGTTACTCCCTTCTTACAGGAAGGGGAACTTTTACGTTAATAACTCCTAGAAGCAGCCTTCTGGGCTCCTGCTGGTCCGCTTGCGTGCTCCCAGGCGAGTGGGGAGGTGGTGGTCCAGACTGGGATGCTGGGGGGGCTGCTGGGGCGCAGCCCCGGGCTGTGGCGGTGGGTGGCTCGGCCGGCCCTGCACCCTGCCAGAGCCGTTGGCGACAAAGTGAAGGGCGCTCGGGACGAGGCTTTGGAGACGGCTAATCCAGGTGGGTAGAAAGGCTTTGGTTGCTATTTCATGCTGCAGCACGGAGGGAAAGGGTATTTGCAGGAAAGGGTGAGAAAATGACCCTTGCTGTCATCTGTGGGTGTGTTAGCAGTGCTGCGTCTCCTGGGGTTACAAATGCTCCCGAGCCATGGAGGACATTGAGAGCCCTGACTAGCACAGGGATAAAGTTTTTGTGTTAAATAGCCCTCCTCCCAGGGCAGCAAATACAAACTGATACTTCATGTCAGGGTACCTGTTAATTAAAAAAAATTAATGAATGTTCCTCCTCCTCCTACCCAGCTGCCAGGTTTCCAGAGGAGGACCAGTGCACACTCCCGCATGTGCAGGGCTGGTACAAGTGGCAGACTTGCACCCCTCTGCTCCCCCTGACACTCCCTGCCAGATTTACATCCACAGCCGTGCGTGCTTGGGGCAGGCAGAGGGCATGGGCTGC